>NW_027362763.1:198712374-199912374 GCF_046119375.1 Phyllobates terribilis
AAACACCTGAGGTATGTCTCTAAGCTCTGATTGACACGCTCGGTTTGACCATTCAACTGAAGATGGGAAGGCAAAGGAAAAGGACAACTGCACCCCCAGTTGAGAACAGAATGCCTTCCAGAACTTGGAAACAAACTGGGTCCCCCCGATCAGATACCACATCAGAGGGAACCCCGTGAAGCTTCACAATCTCATTTATGAACACCTGAGCAAGTGTCTTGGCATTGGAAAGTGCAGGTAATGCGACGAAGTGAACCATTTTACTGAACCTTTCTACTACCACCAAAATCACCATTTTGCCTGCAGAAACCAGTAGGTCAGTAATAAAATCCATGGACAAGTGTGTCCATGGCCTACTAGGGATAGGTAGCGGAAGAAGACTACCAGACGGACGGGTATGTTAAACCTTAGAACGTGCGCAAATACTACAAGCAGCTACGTGTTCAATTACATCCCAATGCAACCCAGGCCACCAAAAACGATGAGAGAGGAGGTCCACGGTTGCCTTACCACCTGGATTCCCACCAAGCACAGAGTTATGATGTTCCTTGATTACTTTGCGGCGCAGATCAGATGGTACAAATAACTTTCCTGAAGGGAGGCAGGAGGCAGGGGCATCCCCCTGAGTCTCCAACACCTCACCCTCCAGTTCAGGATAACGAGCCAAAATGATTACCCCTATCTGTAATATCAGGGCAGGGTTCTCATGGTCACCACCACCAGAGATGCTCTGAGACAAAGCATCAGCCTTGACATTTTTGACCCCTGGATGAAAAGTGACAACAAAATTGAACCTAGTAAAAAACAGGGACTATCTGGCTTGCCTAGGGTTGAGCCGTTTAGCTGACTGGAGATATGACAGGTTCTTATGGTCAGTAATAACAGTAATAGGATGGACAGCCCCCTCCAACCAATGTTGCCATTCCTCGAACGCCAATTTGATTGCCAAAAGTTCCCTGTTACCCACGTCATAATTTCTCTCAGCCGAAGACAATTTTTTAGAAAAGATAGCGCATGGACGCCATTTACCAGGGGACGAACCCTGAGACAACACAGTCCCAACCCCGACATCCGAAGTATCGACCTCCACAATAAAGGGTTGAAAAACATGGGGTTGACTGAGTATAGGTGCAGTGGCAAAATCATTCTTTAAGGAAGAAAAAGCCTGGAGGGAAGCATCCGACCATTTGCAAAAATCAGACCCCTTCTTAGTCATGTTAGTAAGGGGTTTCACTATAGCAGAGTAATTTTGGATGAATTTCCTGTAAAAATTTGTAAAGCCCAGAAAACATAGAACCTTCAGGTTCTGGGGATGTTCCCAGTCAAGAACTGCATGGATCTTCTCCGGATCCATCCGAAAATCTGAAGATGACAACAAGTACCCCAAAAACTGCACCTTAATATCTGGAGCACCTGCTTAACATGCCCCCGATGAGTCTCGAAATCAGGTGAATAAACCAAAATATTGTCCAGATAGATTACCACAAAGCTTCCCACCAAATGATGGAAAATATCATTTATGAAATGCTGGAATACCGCAGGTGCATTGGTCAAACCAAAAGGCATAACCAGACTCTAGAAATGTCCTTCCGGGGTATTGAACGCTGTCTTCCATTCACCCCCCTCTCTTATTCTAACAAGATTGTAGGCTCCCCTTAAATCCAATTTGGAGAATACCTTAGCTCCTACAACCTGGCTGAACAAATCAGGAATCAATGGAAGAGGGTATGGATCACGGATGGTAATTTGATTTAATTCCCGAAAATCTAAACAGGGACGTAGACCGCCATCTTTTTTCTTCACAAAGAAGAACCCTGCTGCCATGGGCGAAGATGAGGGTCTGATATGTCCCTTCTCCAGACTTTCCGCAATGAAATCCTTCATGACTTGTCTCTCAGGGACAGAAAGATTATACAGTCTGGACTTCGGTAGTTTAGCTCCGTGAGTCAGGTTAAAAGGACAGTCATAAGCATGATGAGGAGGTAAATCCTGACACCCCTTCTCAGAAAAAACATCCACAAAACCAGACAGAAAAGCAGGTAATATTTCCATAGAGACAGTAGCAATGGAAATATCTAGACAGTTCTCATGACAGTAATCTCCCCATTCAATTATCTCCCCGGCTTGCCAATCCACCAACAGATTATGTTTAACAAGCCAAGGTATACCCAAGACAATCGGAGTGGGAAGATTGTCCAGAACATAGCAAGGGATGATTTCACAATGAACTGACCCCACCCTCAGTTTTACATTATGTACAATTTGAGTAAATGCTTTCTGTGCAAGTGGCGCTGAGTCAATGGCAAAGATGGGAATAGATTCAGCTAAAGCACAAAGCAAGACCATAAGTTTTCACAAACTCAGCATCAACCATGCTGACTCTGGCTCCACTGTCAACACAGAAATTTTTTCGGTTTTGCTCTCTGCACCACTTCTGCTGTCAGAACAAAGAGGGAACTGCAGTTTGGCCACAAATGCACCCCGTGTTTATCCAACTCGAGACTACTAAGAGTTAATCGAATCTTCTTTTGTTTAGGAATTGAAGGACAGGTCCCAACAAAATGTCTCTTTTTCCCACAAAAAAATGCCTTTTTTCTTGCGAATCTCCAGGGTGATGTACAGCCATTGCAGCCATTTGTTTCATTTCAGCCATTTGGTAAATTCTAAAAAGTTAATTTTTTAACTCATTAAATTACACTCTGCACCCCATCTTGACTGAAAAAAAACAGAAATGTAGAAATTTTTTCAAATTTATTAAAAAAGAAAAACCGAAATATCACATGGTCATAAGTATTCAGACCCTTTGCTCAGACACTCATATTTAAGTCACATGCTGTCCATTTGCTTGAGATGGTTCTACGCCTTCATTGGAGTCCAGCTGTGTTTAATTAAATTAATAGGACATGATTTGGAGAGGCACACACCTGTCTATATAAGAACTCACAGCTCACAGTGCATGTCAGACCAAATGAGAATCATGAGCTCAAAGGAACTGCCCAAGGAGCTCAGAGACAGAATTGTGGCAAGGCACAGATCTGGCCAAGGTTACAAAAGAATTTCTGCATTGCTCAAGGTTCCTAAGAGCATAGTGGCCTCCATAATCCTTAAATGGAAGAAGTTTGGGACCACCAGAAGTCTTCCTAGACATGGCCGTCCAGACAAACTGAGCAATCATGGGAGAAGACCCTTGGTGAGAGAGGTAAAGAAGAACCCCAAGATCACTGTGGCTGAGCTCCAGAGATGCAGTAGGGAGATGGGAGAAAGTTCCACAAAGTCAACTATCACTGCAGCCCTCCACCAGTTGGGCCTTTATGGCAGAGTGGCCCGACGGAAGCCTCTCCTCAGTGCAAGACACATGAAAGTCCGCATAGAGTTTGCTCAAAAACACATGAAGGACTCCCAGACTATGAGAAATAAGATTCTCTGGTCTGATGAGACAAAGATACAACTTTTTGGTGATAACTCTAAGCGGTATGTGTGGCAAAAACCAGGCACTGCTCATCACTTGTCCAATACAATCCCAACAGTGAAACATGGTGGTGGCAGCATCATGCTATGGGGGTGATTTTCAGCTGCAGGGACAGAACGACTGGTTGCAATTGAAGGAAACATGAACGCGGCCAAGTACAGAGATATCCTGAATGAAAACCTCTTCCAGAGTGCTCTGGACCTCAGACTTGGCCGTAGGTTCATCTTCCAACAAGACAATGACCCTAAGCACACAGCAAAAATAACAAAGGAGTGGCTTTAGAACAACTCTGTGACAATTCTTGACTGGCCCAGCCAGAGCCCTGACCTAAACCCAATTGAGCATCTCTGAAGAGACCTGAAAATGGCTGTCCACCAACGTTCACCATCCAACCTAACGGAACTGGAGAGGATCTGTAAGAAAGAATGGCAGAGGATCCCCAAATCCAGGTGTGAATAACTTGTTGCATCAATCCCAAGAAGACTCAAGGCTATACTAGCTCAAAAGGGTGCTTCTACTCAATGCTGAGCCAAGAGTCTGAATACTTATGACCATGTGATATTTCAGTTTTCCTTTTTTAATAAATTTGCAAAAAATTCTACATTTCGTTTTTTTTCAGTCAAGATGGGGTGCAGAGTGTACTTTAATGATAAAAAAATTAACTTTTCAGAATTTACTAAATGACTGCAATGAAACAAAGAGTGAAACATTTAAAGGGGTCTGAATACTTTCCGTACCCACTGTATGATGTAGAGACACCACCTAACTGCATGGGTTCCTCCAACTCCCCCTGTACTGATTCACCCCCAGACTGCTCCCCTGGCAGAGGTACACAACCCTGACAAGAAGGCCCCAGAGATGGTGGTCGCACCCGTTTATCCCGAAGGCATCTAGCAAGACGTATGGCCAAAGACATGGCAGCCTCCAAGGACTGCGGGGTTTCATATACAGCCAAGGCATCGTTCAACCTTTCAGTAAGCCTCTCACAAAATTGACTTCTAAGGGCTGAGTCATTCCATTTGGAATCTGTTGCCCATCTATGGAATTCCGAATTGTATGTTTCCACTGACTGGAGACAAACCGAGTCCTGCAGTAACGAAAACGCCCATGACTGAGGATCGCCCTGCAATAGAGAGATCACAATTGCTCCTCATTACTAGAGGAGTAGGGACGAAGTTTGAAATGCAATTTGCATGCCTCCTTAAATACAAAAAACTTGTCCCGAAAACCTGTCTGGGAGGGCAACCTTGGTTTCAGGCTGGACAGGCCTACCTGCAGAGACCCCCACATTGGTGACCTGTTACCGCTGATGCTGCTGCTGTACCTCACCACGGAGGTCATTCACCTCCAGAGACAGCCTGTGTAGCCGCTCTGCAAGCTCTGCAACTGAACCCATACCAAAGGGAGAAAGGAAAAAAAAAAGTGAACGCCCAAAAACACACACACACAAAAAAAAATGTCAGTACTTTTTTTTTTTTCCTTTTCAAAATGCGCTTTGCTTGCTCTAATGTCACGCCAGGTGCAACACAGAGGGAAAAGAGCAAGGGAGCCCAGACACTAGTGAAAGGGGGAAGTTGAGACCTCTTAGTCTGGTCTAGCGTCACCCTGTCTCAACTGCCTTCCCTATATTGCCTCTTCAGCAATCGCGTGCCTCGCCCTACTTTCCCTAGTGTATGGCTATGGCTAGCGATGGAAGGAGATGAGCACTAGTCAACCCCCACTAAACACTATAGAACACAAGGGAAGACAAAACAGGGGGAAATTGTTTAGCTTTAGATGACTCCAAATATGCACACAGCCTCAAGCTCCAGAGAGGACGAAGTACTGCTCCTGCTAAGCCTCACAAGTAGAAATGAATATAGCCGGTGACTCCCTCTCAGACATACCAGGTATATATACCAGGTATATATACACCCAGGCCAGAGAGCTAATTAAAATGCATCACAAATTACTGTATTGATCCAGAGAAGCATATTCCATATTTGCTTCCATTGTTTCAAGTCTCCACAAGTTAACTGATTATTGACTGCTGCGGCCACCATGGCGTCCAGTAGAGGAGCCCTAGTAACAGTGGGACAGCTGGCATGTTATGATCAAGCAAAGCAGCTGGTCCTGAACACGGGTTTAATGTCTGACAACATATTCACGCACTTTTTGGCCAGTTCTATTGCAGGCGGATGTGCTACATTCCTATGTCAGCCCCTGGACGTCCTAAAAACACGACTGATGAATTCCAAGGGGGAGTACAGGGGTGTTGCACATTGCGCAATGGAGACTGCAAAGCTGGGGCCTCTGGCCTTTTATAAGGGTCTTGTTCCAGCCAGCATCAGACTTGTCCCTCACACTGTTCTGACGTTCGTGTTCTTGGAGCAGCTGCGGAAATATTTTGGAGTCCGTGTTCCTGCGTAATATTGGATGTGGGATCGAGACTGATCCTACGTACTCACCATCCTGCAGCCACTACTTAGCAGGACATGTGGACCAACAATGTCCCCCATATCATTGTTTTCGTGTGGGAAGATGGGATCTGTGTCAGTGAAGTCGGTCCCCAAGAAATCAAGAAATGGAACAGATGGGTTTATAACAGCACTGTTCTTGTGAAAGAGAAGACCTCCAACCAACTAGAGCTTAGATTAAATACAATGTGATCATCAATGTTCTATATGAAACAAGGTTGGCATGAGCCAATGTGGCACCCCAGGGGTCTGGTTTCCACAGTAACAGCAATGTTATGTCTGAGAGCAGGTGGGAGGTCTCTTGGTCAGGAATCCTATGCATGCCACACCTCCTGCCCAGTCCTGGGAGGGGAAGAACTTCCCCTATATAAACCTGGGGCTGAGGCAGGGTTAGGAAGTTCAGAGGGAGAGTTCAGCCAGGAGGGCTGACAGGGAGCTGTGGCTCCGGCTGGGCCCAGCTCCTGGGCCATGCCAGAAGTAGAGACAGAGAAGAGAAGCAGCTATGGGAAGAAACAACAGGAGCTCTGTGGGAGCAGTGTTACAAGGAGTCAGGGGCTGGCAGCTGCAGAGCTCGCCCTGACTGAGAAGATTTCTTACCGGACCCGGAGTCCGAGGCTGTGGGGACTAACTCCTACCCAGCAGCAGAATCCGTCAGGCAGGGGATTTCAGGTCCTCTGGCCAAGAAACCCGAAGGCACGGTCACACGCATGGGACCAGCACCGCCGTCGTGGAGCGGAAGCTACTAGAAGGCCCCGAGTCACCGGCCATACGGGTGAGCACCACACGGTACACTCAGGGACGTGGGCTACTTATACCCGCCTCTAGCAAGGTAGCCAGAAGAGTACAGTTAGTTTGGGAGGCCTACAACTCCGCCTGGCCAGGGGAGATCCCATCTGCTCAAGGACTGACCAGGCCCCAATCGCTAGCCAGTACTCCGGGAGGGTCTATCTTTGTCACCAGTAAAGACCCTGAACTACACCGTACCGTCTCCGAGTGGTTCCTGCTACACCCATCATCCACGTCGGCTGCCCTGAGGCCATACCCCTCCCGTTGGGGGTGATACTATCACGCTGCACAATCCTACCACCGGCCTCAGCGGTCTGCCCTGCAGCGGCAGCTCCTTCGCTGCATTCAACGGGTGGCGTAGTCGTCCAACATCTACCACTAATACAACGCCACTTAGTCTGACTCCCTGGGCACGGACCGGGTCACCGCCACGAGACTACAACCCTCAACAGATCCGGCTCCGGGTAAGCTCCTGCATGCGCAACGCTGTGCGACACAGGCCCAGGGGTGCGTCACCAACAACTCAGACCTGGTTACTAGACCTGTATTTAGGTGCCGTAGACACACAAAGCCGCAGCAGTCAATAATCAGTTAACTTGTGGAGACTTGAAACAATGGAAGCAGAGAGCTAATTAGCAAGAGGGAGGTAGCCGCTTGTTCCTAAAGACAGTCATTTATCTAAGAAGCTGTCTGCAATGCCAAACGTAGAGATCTCCTGCAACCAACTGCAGGGCGTCTGTCTGTCACCTCTGACACACCTGTGACACTGACATGACAGGGTTGGGGCGGGAAGTGAAGTGAGAAGGTGGATGAGGTGTAAATAAAGGGTTAATGTAAGAGGAGAGGCTATTGTGAGGCCCAGTGTGGGAGGAAGAATTTTTAGGGGAGGGGATAACATGGAGAGCGTATGTAGTGGGATGTCTGGAAGAAGGCAGCCATCTTAGGCACATCCTTGAGAGAAAACAACAATCTCTCACCCATCCTCCTTTTTTTTATATCGGTTATTCTGAGTATGAGAATCAGAATGTGGTATAAGGGGTTATGGAATTTAAAATGTTATTAATTATGTAATGTCTTTTTTAATAAGTGTATTATGTCACAGCCATTTGGCAAAAGGCGGGGAGGGTCCTCGAAGTTGGTGGATGTGGTATGTGGTGGATCGGACGGGGGGACCTACAAGGTTCTGGATCCCCCAAGAGAAATCTATTAAGTGGCGGCAAGAAGTGGAACCCCTGAGTTAAACGGGGTGGAAGGGCTCGTTTGTAGTGGACTATGCTAAGAAAGCCAGGTTGGTTAACAGCTGCCTCTGGGCTGGTGCTAAATGGCTAGAGGTAAAATATTGAACCTGAGCAGTTGGTTTATATTGTCTATATACTGTCTGTCATAGGACAGGGGTTTCAATGACCATCCTCCAAGTTTTCATCTGTTATACTTGTTGTTTGTTATAATAAAGGCTGATGTGGACATTTAAATCCACCCTGGTCTGTAGTTTGCTGATTTTCGGGAAATGTTATGGAACGAGGGTAATGGTATGTTTAGAGGTGACATCACACATGACTTGCAAATACCCTTTGTCAAGCAACAGCGCAGGCAATGAGGAGACAATGGTTCTTAACAAACAACTATTTATTTGACTTACTCAAGTATCTATATATAAGTAGGAACGGTCTTATGAGTAACAGTAAACAATAACAGTATATACACTGCTCTAAAAAATAAAGGGAACACTCAAATAACACATCCTAGATCTGAATGAATGAAATATTCTCATTGAATACTTTGTTCTGTACAAAGTTGAATGTGCTGACAACAAAATCACACAAAAATCATCAATGGCAATCACATTTATTAACCAATGGAGGCCTGGATTTGGAGTCACCCCCAAAATTAAAGTGGAAAAACACACTACAGGCTGATCCAACTTTGATGTAATGTCCTTAAAACAAGTCAAAATGAGGCTCAGTATTGTGTGTGGCCTCCACGTGCCTGTATGACCTCCCTACAATGCCTGGGCATGCTCCTGATCTGGTTGCGGATGGTCTCCTGTGGGATCTCCTCCCAGACCTGGACTAAAGCATTCGCCAACTCCTGGACAGTCTGTGGTGCAACATGACGTTGGTGGATGGAGCAAGACATGATGTCCCAGATGTACTCAATCGGATTCAGGTCTGGGGAACGGGCGGGCCAGTCTATAGCTTCAATGCCTTCATCTTTCAGGAACTGCTGACACACTCCAGACACATGAGGTCTGGCATTATCCTGCATTAGTAGGAACCCAGGGCCAACCGCACCAGCATATGGTCTCACAAGGGGTCTGAGGATCTCATCTCGGTACCTAATGGCAGTGAGGCTACCTCTGGCGAGCACATGGAGGGCTGTGCGGCCCTCCAAAGAAATTCCACCCCATAACATTACTGACCTACTGCCAAATCGGTCATGCTGTGCAGCAGGCGTCTCCAGAATCCACGGCGTCTCCAGACTCTGTCAAGTCTGTCACATGTGCTCGGTGTGAACCTGCTTTCATCTGTGAAGACCACAGGGAACCAGTGGCGATTTTACCGATCCTGGTGTTCTGTGGCAAATGCCAAGTGTCCTGCATGGTGTTGGGCTGTGAGCACAACCCCCATGTGGGGACGTCAGGCGCTCATACCACCCTCATGGAGTTGGTTTCTAACCATTTGTGCAGACACATGCACATTTGTGGCCTGCTGGAGGTCATTTTGCAGGGCTCTGGCAGTGATCCTCCAGTTCCTCCTTGCACAAAGGCAGAGGTATCGGTCCTGCTGCTTGGTTGTTGTCCTCCTACGGCCCCCTCCACATCTCCTGGTGTACTGGCCTGTCTCCTGGTAGTGCCTCCGGCCTCTGGACACTACGCTGACAGACACAGCAAACCTTCTTGCCACAGCTCGCATTGATGTGCCATCCTGGATGAGCTGCACTACCTGAGCAACTTCTGTGGGTTGTAGAGTCGGTCTCATGCTACCACGAGTGTGAAAGCACAACCAACATTCAAAAGTGATCAAAACATCTTCCAGAAAGCATTGGTACTGAAATGTGGTCTGTGGTCCCCACCGGCAGAACCACTCCTTTATTGAGGGTATCTTGATAATTGCCAATAATTTCCATCTATTATATATTCTATTTGCACAACAGCATGTGAAATTGATTGTCAATCAGTGTTGCTTCCTAAGTGGACAGTTTCATTTCACAGAAGTTTGATTTACTTGGAGTTATATTCTGTTGTTTAAGTGTTCCCTTTATTTTTTTGAGCAGTGTATATATATATTGCGGTAAAGCAACTTGCACGGCTCTCCAGAGGCAGACACAGGCACACGATTTGGGTTAAACTTCTATTCTGTAGCATAAACTCCAGCAGTGTCCCATAAAAATAAACAGACCCTCTCAGGGTTACCGGTAAAACAAAAGATAAGGTATAACAGAGTCCAATATCAAGCGAGGCTTGGCTCGCTCCGGGTAGCACGATAAAGTCCCAGCAAACACCAGTCCTCCGGTGCTGCTCTCTGGCTTCACCCAAACACAACCTGGAGACTTCACTCTCCAGACCACACACTACTCAGAGAAAAAAAAACTGACTGAACATTTAAACCTTGCTCAGCCACACCCTGAGGGGAGGTAGGGGAATGGCCTGCCACCCTCTTTGCCATTCCCATAAAACTACACCCTTTAAGGGAGTTAACCCCTTGCATATAACATGCTGGCAGAAATGTATTAGGTTTTAGTTCACACAGGAGAGCAACCTGAGTGACACATATCTTCCGTCGTATATCATACCAGTGACTCTGTCACATACTTCCCCCCTGCCCTAGAGAGGGCATCCACATTCCCGTGTAACTTCCTGGGCCTATTTCTACGTGAAAGTTAAAGTCCTGAAGACCTAATAACCATCTAGTTACCCTTGCATTTTTACCCGTCTTTTCCCTTAACCATCTCAAAGGGTCATGGTCTGACACCAACTTAAACTTACGGCCTAGTAGTTAATATCTTAGAGTATCTATGGCCCACTTTATGGCTAAACACTCTTTTACCACTATTACGTAGTTCTTCTCACAGGACGAAAGTTTCTGGCTCAAGTAGAGAATGGGAAGTTCTTCCCCATTTATCTCTCAGGTGAGTACTGCTCCTAGACCAACCTCTGAAGCGTCTGTCTGTACCACAAACTCTTAAAGTCTGGTGCGACCATGACTGGCTGCTTTCACAGTGCTAGTTTCAACTGTTGAAACGAGGTCTCTGTTTCCTCCGTCCACTTCACCATGGTTGATCTTGTGCCTTTTAGTAGATCCGTCAATGGCATGGCCATCATGTAAAATGTAGGTATAAACTGCTGGTAATATCCCAGCATTCCCAGGAATGCTCTTACTTGCTTCTTGGAGAGCGGTTGCGGCCAGGTCTGGATTGCCTTCACTTTATGGAATTGCGGCTTTATTTCGCCTCTCCCGATGACATAGCCCAAGTACTTGGCTTCCTCTCTCCCAATGGCACATTTTCTCAGATTTATAGTAAATCAGACCTTTCTCAACGCATCCAGAATGGCCTGCAGTGTAGGTAGAAGACTAGCCCAGTCTGGGCTAAAGACTACAATCTCGTCAAGGTAGGCTGCGGCATACTTCTTATGAAGAGCTAGGATCTGATCCATAGCCCTCTGGAAGGTGGCTGGGGCCCCCTGTAGTCCGAACGGCATCCAAGTGTATTGAAAGCATCCATCAGATGTCAAGAAAGCTGTCTACTCCTTGGCCGTCTGGGACATGGGGATCTGCCAGTAGCCCTTCGTCAGGTCAAGAGTGGTGATGAACCATGCCGGTCCAAGCCTCTCGTTTGAGTTTGTCGGAGCAGGGCATCGGGTATGTATCACACTTGGATACCTCATTCAGCCGGGGGTAGTCATTACAAAACCTCCACTAACCGTTGGGTTTTGGCATGAGGACGATTGGGCTCAACCACCCACTCTTTGACTCCTCCATCACCTCAAGGTCTAGCATCCTCTACACCTCGTCGGAGATCACCTCCCGGCGTGCTTCCAGAATCCGGTACTGCCTCAGATTCACTCTTACGTATGGCTCTGTCAGCATGTCATGCTCTACCACCTGAATTTGCCCCAGCAATGAGAACAACCCCCAATTTCTTTCGCTGTAGTAGTTCTCGACACTGTTGCTTCTGGGCCAGCGATAGAGTCTCTGCTATAGTGACCTCTTCCACCTTGCCTTCGGGATTGGCTCCCAGGCAAGGAGTTTTCACAGGTTCCCGGTCCCGCCACGGCTTAAGCAAGATCACTTGTTATACTTTGTGTGGCTTTCTTCGGACAGGCTGGTGGACTTTATAATTAACTTCGCTGATTTTCTCCACCACCTTGTACGGACCTTGCCATTTGACCAGGAACTTGCTCTCGACTGTAGGGATTAGCACCAAAAATGGTCCCTGGGCTGGAACTGCCTCAGCCTCGCAGTGTACCATAAAAATAAACAGACCCTCTCAGGGTAAACGGGAAAGCAAAAGATAAGGTATAACAGAGTCCGATATCTAGCGAGGCTTGGCCCTCTCCGGGTAGCACAATAAAGTCCCAGCAAACACCAGTCCTCTGGTGTTGCTCTATGGCTTCACCCAAACACAGCCTGGAGACTTCACTCTCCAGACTACACAGGAGAGCAACCTGAGTGACACATACCTCCCCTGTATATCATACCAGTGACTCTGTCACAATATACATATATACAGTGGCAACAATAAGTATTTGATACACTGACAATTTTGCAAGTTTTCCCGCCTACAAAGAATGGAGAGGTCTGCAATTTTTATCATAGGTACACTTCAACTGTGAGAGACAGAATCTAAAAAAAAACAGAAAATCACATTGTACAATTTTTACATAATTAATTTGCATTTTATTGCAAGAAATAGGTATTTGATACAATAGAAAAACAGTACTTAATATCTGGTACAGAAACCTTTGTTTGCAATTACAGAGGTCAGTTCTTGACTAAGTTTGAACACACTGCAGGAGATATTTTGGCCCACTCCTTCATACAGATCTTTTCTAGACCTTTCAGGTTTCAAAGGCTGTCACTGGGCAACAATGAGTTTCAGCTCCCTCCAAAGATTTTCTATTGGGTTCAGGTCTGGAGACTGGCTAGGCCACTCCAGGACCTTGAAATGCTTCTTACAAAGCCACTCCTTAGTTGCCCTGGCTGTGTGTTTCGAGTCATTGTTATGCTGGAGGACCAAGCCATGACCAATCTTCAATGCTCTTACTGAGAGAAAGAAGTTGGTGGCCAAAATCTCATGATACATGATCTCAATCATCATCCCTTCAATACAGTGCACTCGTCCTGTCACCTTTGCAGAAAAGCACCTCCCAGTATGATGTTTCCCTCACCATGCTTCATAATTGGGATTGGTGTTCTTGTTTGCACTCATCCATCTTCGTCCAAACACGGCGAGTGGAGTTGATACAAAAAAGTTCTAATTTGGTCTCATCTGATCACATGATCTTCTCTCATGCCTCCTCTGGATCATCCAGATGCTCATTGGTGATCTTCAAATAGACCTGGACATGTGCTTTAGTGAGCAGGGGAACCTCACGTGCCCTGGAGGATTTTAATCCAGGACAGTGTAGTGTGCTACTAATGGCAGTGTTTGAGACTGTGGTCCCAGCTCTACTCAGGTCATTGACCAGGTCGTCCTGTGTAGTTCTGTGCTGATTCCTGACCTTTCTCAGAATCATCCTAACCCCATAAGGCAAGATCTTGAATAGAGCCCCAGACTGAGGAAGATTGACAGTCATCTTGTATGTCTAGCATTTTCTAATAATTGCGCCAACAGTTGCTGCTTTCTCAATAAGCTGCTTGCCTATTGTCCTGTAGCCCATCCCAGTCTTGCGCAGGACTACAATTTTGTCCCCGGTGTCCTTAGACAGCTCTTTGACCTTGGCTATGGTGGAGAGGTTGGAGTGTGATTGATTGAGTGTGTGGATAGGTATCATTTATACAGGGAACGAGTTCCAACAGGTGCAATTAACACAGGTAATGAGTGCAGTGTAAGAGGGCCTTTTTTTTTAAAAAAAACTAACAGGTCTGTGAGAGCCAGATTTCTTGCTGATTGGTAGGTGATCAAAAACTTATTTCAATCAATTAAATGCAATTTAATTATTTAAAAATCATACAATGTGATTTTCTGTGTTTTCTCTTTAGATTCTGTCTCTCGCAGTTGAAGTGTACCTACGATAAAAATGACAGACGTCTCCATTCTTTGTAGGTGGGAAAACCTGCAAAATAGTCAGTGTATCAAATACTTATTTTCCCCACTATATATATACAGTGCCTACAAGTAGTATTCAACCCCCTGCAGATTTAGCTGGTTGACACATGCGGAATTAACTTGGCATTGTGACATTTGTACTGTAGATCAGCCTGGAAGTGGGAAATGCACTGCAGCAAATTTTTTTTTTTTTTTTTTTTTTAAACGTTAAAAGTTAATTCAGAGTGTCATTTATTATTCAACCCCTCAAACCACAAGAATCCTGTTTGGTCCCACTAAAGTATTAAGAAGTAGTTCAGGCACCAAGAATAATGAGCTTCACATGTGTGGATTAAAGATCTCTTTTGCCAGCCTTTTCTGACTATTTAAGACCCTCCCCAAACTTGTGAACAGCACTCAGACATGGTCAACATGGGAAAGACAAAGGAGCATTCCAAGGCCATCAGAGACAAGATCGTGGAGGGTCACAAGGCTGGCAAGGGGTACAAAACCCTTTCCAAGGAGTTGGGCCTACCTGTCTCCACTGTTGGGAGCATCATCCGTAAGTGGAAGGCTTATGGAACTACTGTTAGCCTTCCACGGCCTGGACAGCCTTTGAAAGTGTCCTCCCGTGCCGAGGCCAGGCTTGTCCGAAGAGTCAAGGCTAACCCAAGGACAACAAGGAAGGAGCTCCGGGAAGATCTCATGGCAGTGGGGACATTGGTTTCAGTCAATACCATAAGTAACGTACTCCACCGCAATGGTCTCCGTTCCAGACGAGCCCGTCAGGTACCTTTATTTTCAAAGCGTCATGTCAAGGCTCGTCTACAGTTTGCTCATGATCACTTGGAGGACTCTGAGACAGACTGGTTCAAGGTTCTATGGTCTGATGAGACCAAGATTGAGATCTTTGGTGCCAACCACACACGTGACGTTTGGAGACTGGATGGCACTGCATACGACCCCAAGAATACCATCCCTACAGTCAAGCATGGTGGTGGCAGCATCATGCTGTGGGGCTGTTTCTCAGCCAAGGGGCCTGGCCATCTGGTACGCATCCATGGGAAGATGGATAGCACGGCCTACCTGGAGATTTTGGCCAAGAACCTCCGCTCCTCCATCAAGGATCTTAAGATGGGTCGTAATTTCATCTTCCAACAAGACAACGACCCAAAGCACACAGCCAAGAAAACCAAGGCCTGGTTCAAGAGGGAAAAAGTCAAGGTGTTGGAGTGGCCTAGTCAGTCTCCTGACCTTAACCCAATTGAAAACTTGTGGAAGGAGCTCAAGAATAAAGTCCACATGAGACACCCAAAGAACCTAGATAACTTGGAGAAGATCTGCATGGAGGAGTGGGCCAAGATAACTCCACAGACCTGTGCCGGCCTGATCAGGTCTTATAAAAGACAATTATTAGCTGTAATTGCAAACAAGGGTTATTCCACAAAATATTAAACATAGGGGTTGTATAATAATTGACCCACACTTTTATGTTTAAAATTTAATAAAATTCAACTGAGCAACATAACTTTTTGGTTTGTAAGATTTATGCTTCTGTTCATAAAACCTACTCTCGTTTGCAGTTTGAAGGCTCTTACTTATTTGCATCTTATCAAACCAGCAAAATCTGCAGGGGGCTGAATACTACTTGTAGGCACTGTATGTACACTGTCTATATCTTGCAGTTAAGGGACTGTTTATTGGTAATGCCTAGCACTAATGCCCCAGCATAACAGGTGTCACACTCACTACTGAGCCGTCACCATTCTCCTTTCTTTAAGTGGCTTCAAACCTCACACAGGCCCTAATGGGGTGAAAGTCCCAGATAGCTGAGATACTTGGTATGCGGTATACTAGTCACACTGGTCATCTTCGTTCACTGAAACACAGCCACGGCCCACACTTTGTATCGTACATCTATGCTAGAAGTAACGACCCACATCAAAATTAATCTGTTGCATAGTCGTCTTGTTCGGCACTGGCTTGGCTCACTCGGTTCGGATCTCTTGGCTCTGGTCACATGAATATGGTTACTCAGTCCTTCACCCGGATCAGGTTATTCAATCTAATTGCTCAGTCCTGCTCTTGTAATGTCGGCTATCAGTCAATTCTACTGCATCGCACATCTGTCCTTTTACAGGTTCAGGCGTCTACTCCACCCCTTCTTCCCTCCATTCAGAGGTCTATGTAAATAAACACTAACTAGAGATCTACTGTATATTACATCAACAGTGATCTGAGATATTAGTTATGGTTGCTGTATTTTATGGTCATCTCAAGTAGTGTTCTGGAACTTTTATGTAATAGTGGCAACCAGAGTCACAGTGTAAATGATTTTGCTAGCATGTCACAATATTGTCTTGAATTTGTATTGTAAGAAATTGGAGTCCTGTACCAAGTTTCAGCCAAGGAAAGGGTGGAAAAAACTATATAATGCACGTGGCAAATCAGTGTCCATGGAGCCCATATGGTGGCAAATAGTGTCTTGCTAGTCAATATTCCACCCTATTGTGCCGGGCAAGGTTTATTATTTTTGCAAACCGCAAAATGAATCTCAAAATGTTCAAATTCACGCGAAACCGTGAATTTTAGGAAATCCGACTTGAACTCAATCCTCCGTGATTTGATCCGCTCATCTCTACCTCTGAGAGTTATATACCTACTGCCATGGATTTAATTATTATTTGGTAAAACCAGTGAATTTGAATTTCAAATGGTTTGATCATTTCTACACCCTGTACAAAGTATGATGGTCTCCCAAATTTATAATATGATACCGCCACCATCCCTATAAACAATATGATGGCCCTACAGCCCCCTATACACATTGTGATGCCCACACATCTCCCTATACACAGTGTGATGGCCCCCACAGCTACATAATCACACTATGATAGCCCCACAGCTCCGCTAAACTCTATGATCCCTCTACATCCCCCTATACACATTATCGCTGCCAATGTCATTCTGATAGACAGCCAGTTCCCGCTGGCTAACTGTGGGACTCTTTTTGGGGTAATTTACATGTAATACAGGCACAATACTTTGGTACTTCCCTTTTTAAGGCAGGAGTCATCACGTGGGGCATGACAAGGGGGCATCAGATTTCCAGCATGTACCCCTAATTTCAAGCTCCAGTCACCTGGTTGATCCATCTCCAGTACAACACTTGGGTGAGATCTGACCTTATTTTTCTGCACTGGCTATATTGGGCACCTTGTTTATATATACGGTCCCATTTTATCTATTTGTGTGTGTTTAATAATTTGTGCATAACTGGGTATAACTCTTTTAATGGTGTTTATTAAAAGTTAGGTTTTAACATGTCCCTGCACGTTGCTCTCCTGCTCTTTTAAACTGTCTGTCAATCAGCATGATGTTGGCAGTGACTTCCCTTAAGACAGAGCAGATAGGAATGGAAAGAGCTGCTCCGTTGACGTGAGGTCAAAGAAAGCAGGGGAGTCACCACCTGAGCCGGGAAAGATCATCACTGGGCAGAACAGGCAAATAGCTAGTAACTACCTGCTGGTAAGTTCTTGGCCACCTATGAAAAAAAAAAGTCCCTTATAAGAGCTTTAGTGCATTTAGATATGTACTTGACAGACAACTAGATTTAAAGCACAGATGGAGATCTCTGTACTCTATGCTCTGAGTGGACAGTAGCAAGTAGTAATGAGCTGGACGTCACTTGATCTCATGAGACAGTTAAAGCATATTAACAGCAATGAGGCTGCGTGCCCACGATGTGGATTTAATGTGTTTCTGCATTAAAATCGCTTGGTAAGAGGTCTGGGATGTATCCCAATGATAATCCACATGTGCTGTGCACATGCTGCGGAAATTTCGGCTGCGGATTATCATTGCGGAAAAATCCGCAGTACAACCAATTCGCAGTGAAATCACGTCCATTGACTTGCATTTGTGGCACCCTGCTGTTCACAGGTACCACAGGACCCAGGGTGCATGGATGGACTTCTCCACAAGAGGCCCTCATTACATACAAACACCTCCACCCTTCCATCTCATACCACCAGAGGGAGCCCGTTAGGGATATATATATGGAGGGTGGAGCCAGGCAGTCAGAGAGAGTCAGAAGTTAGTCTGAGGAGAGCGTGCTGATGCTGAGAGCAGCGAAGACGCAGCACGTCTGCTGCCGTACTGAGGGCCCCGAGTGTGGCCGACGGTGAGGAGGAGAGAGGAGTTGAGGGGGCAGAGGATCATCATAGGCTCACCCCGAATATACAAACCGGACACCGGGTCTGCGCCTACAGGGTCCTTTATACCCAGTAGGGATCACCGGCATACCAGGAGGACTACAAGTCCCTGGCTGACCTGAAGCTAAACCCTTAACAGGATCAGGAACCACGAAGGCACCAGCGTTACCAAGGATAGTGGTTGCCAGCAGAAGGTCCTACTACCAAGCGACAGGTGAAGGAACAGCACGACACATAAGCTAGGCCCAGTTGCAGGCTGGCCAGGAGCATACAGAGAGGCAGACACGGATCAGGAGACCTTATACCCGCTCACTAGGGAGAAGTCTTGAAGTGCACCCATCCTACTGAGTACCCTGGACCGTACCTGACATCCTCACCAGTAAAGGTATTGAAGCGAGTCCCCTGTCTCTGTCAGTTACTCCTGCTGCGCCATTCGCAGGTCCCACTACAGGTCCCAGCATCACCACCCACCATCAAATTCTACCCTGCCCTGAGGCCTGCTCCACCTGTGGGAAGCCGTTCCATCCCAGCCTCCTTATCAACTGCCTCAGAGGTCTGCAGTAGCGCTGGTACAAATTACCAGAAACCACAGGTGGCGTCACGATCGAACTATAAACCCCATATAAACTCCCCCCCCCCTTTTAGTTGACCGCCCTGGGCCACGGACCGGGCCAGCCACCGTGACATATCCCTTTCCCCCAGCATCTATCGGCCCGGACTCCGAGTACCCCATTGCCCTGGGGGCGCTACAACTTCTGGCGTCACGAACAGGATTTCATGCCCGTTGCCACCGGGTACTGTGTGCCATAATTGAACTGTATTTTAACTGTGGTGAACATCGCCGCCATTACCGTGTCACTGCGCGGGAAGAAGAGGGGCGTAACCGCGGGAATCGGAGAGGCGTGACTGCTAGAAGCGTGCGAAGCTCAAGCCCCGCCTTGCGCTCTGACGCAGCACCTGGAAGCGTCAGGTCCTGGAAGGAGACCGTCGTCTGCGGAGCTGCGGCCTACCCGATTAAAGAAACAGGAAGTAGGCTACGGTTCACTAGGAGGGTGCAACCATGGCCAATGACCAGCGAGACGCCGGAGCACCGGATAACGCTCCTGATGCTCAACTTGCGCCCGGCGCTGCACAGGCCGGAGCGGCCGCCCCACCAGCAGGGGTCGTGACTCCGTTGATACCCATGGCCCTGCCATATATCCATGGAGCAAAATGGCTTCCCCAGTATGATGGCAAACCAGACACCCTGCCTGGATTCAAAAGGAAAATATGCGGTGTACTGGATATGTACTCAATGACTGGTAAACAGAGAGCTGCTGTTGTGCTGGGACAATTGACTGGTGCCGCAGAGCAGGAAGTTGAAACCTGGCCAGCCGCAGACCAGGAATCAGTATCCATTATCTTTAAGAGACTGCAAACTGTCTTTGAAAACCACACTGAGACAGATCTCCGGATGAGGTTCTACCACTGTACCCAGAAACCCGAGGACAGTATCCGGGACTATGCCTGGCGCTTACAGGAAGCCCTGCGGGCCCTGAAACAGGTTAGTCCAGCCAGCGTACAAGATGAGAATAAAATGCTGACAGAACAATTCATCTGGGGGTTGAGGTCCCAGGAGGAGATCAGAACCGTACGGTGGTGGGCCTTAGATCATCCAAATGCCACCTTTGACACCCTGAAGGACATGGCCATTAAGGGCCTTCAGCCCCTGGAAACATCAGGGACTGCTATCCAGCGTTAACAGGGTGGGGCCACCCCAGTGCCCGCAGCACCCACTGCTCCTTCATTAACACCTGAAACAAAGATGCAAACAGTGCCCCCTAGCGAGCTGGACAGCCTGCGTTCTGAAGTGCGTCAGCTAAGTAAAACCCTGGCCACTGTCCTGAGCATCCTGCAGCTACGGACTGAGCCTGAGCCGGAAGGAAGGATCCTACTCGCCGACAGTCCTGAGGATGTCTCCTGAATGAGGAGAAGAAGGAGGACAACGCCACCCCGTGGGAGGACCAACAACCAACGTCGCCCTCCAGGAGATTTCATCTGCTACCGTTGCCACAAGGCAGGCCACACCGCGTGGAACTGTCCTTTAAACGGGCAAACCCTGGGGCAGAGGGCCGACACTCAGGAGTAAATCAACCAGGCCCATCAAGCTGGTACCACCGGTTCGTAGGAGGAAGGCCTTTTCTGTCCATCGTGCTGGACTGCATAGCAACACCAGCGTTACTGGACACCGGCTCACAGGTAACGATCATACCTGATGTCCTCTACAAAAGGTACTGGTCCTTAGATGAACTCCACCCGCCAGCCCCGAACCTCTCTATGTATGCCTCTAACGGCCTTCCTCTTAACCTAGTAGGGGTTAAGGACGTGACAGTGAAGGTGGGGAGAGTGGAACTAAAGGACCAAGGACTAATTGTCATAGAATCTAACCCTGGTGATACCAATCCGTATATGATACTTGGTACAAATATTGTTGGTAACTGTTGGGGAGAAGTGTTGTTTTTACTCCAACAGATTGCTGACACTGCCAAACCAGGGCAGAGGAAGGTGCTCCAGTGAAAGATTCGAGCCCTCCAGTACCAGCAACAGGTAAAGCTAACAGGTGTGATTCCCCCAATGAGTGAAATGCTGATTTGGTGTAGGGCAGCAATAGGTCTCAAGGGACAGAACTACCAGGCGGTAGTGGAGCCCCTTAGCTCAGAGCACAGACCTACACTCTGAACTGCTAGAGGGGTAGTTGATGTACGCAATGGGAGGGTACCTGTACGTCTCCTAAATTGTGGGGAGGAGGAAGTTAAATTGCCACGATACGCCACTGTTGCCAGATTGTATACTGTAAATAATGATGCCATACACACAGTTGAATCCTTGACCCCACCAGATACAGTGAAGGACAATGACTCCGAAGCTCAGTTGGAGGATTGGTGTCAACAGCTCCATGTTGGGACAGACGCCACTCCTGTTCATCAGAAACACGGTGTTTACAGAGTGGTTGAGGAATATGAACAAGTGTTTAGTAAGCACCCACTTGATTTTGGAAAGGTTAAAGGGGTACAACATCACATACCCACCGGTAACCATCCACCCATTAAAGAGCGTTACAGACCCGTACCACCAGCACATTACCAAAAATCCAAGGCAATGTTGCATGATATGAAAAAGGCAGGGGTAGTAAGGGATAGCAGTAGACCCTGGGCAGCTCCCCTGGTCCTGGTCAGAAAGAAGGACGGTAGCATGAGGATGTGTGTAGATTATAGACAAATTAATCGCATAACACATAAAGATGCATACCCTTTGCCCCATATAGAGGAATCCCTGGCTGCACTCAAATCTGCCAATTACTTCTCTACACTGGATCTCACTAGCGGGTACTGGCAAATGGGACTGTGCAAATTCAACAGTATGCCGTTTGGGCTCTGTAACGCCCCCGGAACGTTCCAGAGGCTGATGGAGTGTTGCTTAGGACACCGGAACTTCGAGACAGTGCTGCTGTACCTGGATGACGTTATCGTGTACTCGAGGACGTATGAAGACCATCTGGAGCACCTGGCGGAGGTATTTGAAGCATTGTCCCGGTATGGGATGAAACTAAAACCTTCTAAATGCCACTTGCTCAAGCAGAAGGTTCAGTACCTGGGACACGTAGTCAGCTCAGAGGGAGTTGTGCTAGACCCGGAGAAGGTCACTGCCATCCAGAAGTGGCCTAAACCGAGAAGCATCAAAGAGGTATGGCAATTCCTGGGACTGGTCGGGTACTACAGGAGGTTCATAAAGGACTATACCAAAAAGGTAGCATCTCTACAAGACCTCCTGTTAGGACAGTCCAAAAGAGGAAAGAGTCCCCCATTCCAGTGGGGCAAAGAGCAGGCTGAATCCTTTGCAGTAATGAAGGAAATCCTGACTGGTGAAGAAATACTGGCTTACCCTGACTACAGCCAGCCTTTTCTGCTGTACACCGACGCCAGAAATGAGGGACTGGGAGCTGTGTTGTCCCAGTAGCAAAATGGTAGAGAGAAGGTAATTGCGTATGCCAGTAGGAAGCTTCGCCCTACTGAGAGGAACAGTAGAATTACAGCTCCTTCAAACTGGAGTTCCTGGCCTTGGTCTGGGCTATCACTGAGCAATTCAAGCATTACCTAGCCTCAACTAAGTTTACAGCTTTTACTGACAACAATCCCTTGACACACCTGGAAACAGCCAGGTTGGGAGCCATGGAACAGCGTTGGGTGGCCAGACTGTCAAATTATCAGCTCACCATCAAGTATCGGGCAGGTCACAAGAACACCAATGCTGATGCCCTGTCAAGGATGCCTCACCAGTCAGACACCGAGGATGAAGTGGATGATTTAGAGGAAGTTGAATTACCTGCTTTCCACCGAAGCGGAGTGGTCCACGAGCAACACGCCACCAGAAGACGTCATGGAAGGATGCTGAATCCTCTACCCCACCACAGTTGGAAGGAGACCCAGGACAGTGACCCAGTTGTCAGCCTCATCAAAAGACTGATCACCCAGGAAGGTTCTCACCCGGAGAAAGATGCTCCCCCACAAGCCCAACACCTGTGGAATGAAAGAAGCCAGCTGTTCATCTACAGAGAGAAGCTGTGCAGAAGATATGTCAATCCCAAGACCCATGAAATGGTGTGGCAGATCGTAGTACCCAGGACGGATATCCAGATGGTGTTAGAGGCCTACCACGATCAAGCTGGTCACTTTGGCTGGAAGAAGCTGGAAACCCTGCTGAAGGACCGGTTCTATTGGGTTGGAATGCGAAGTTCCATAGAGAGGTGGTGCCGGAATTGTGGGCCCTGTGGCCTCAGAAGAAAAGACTACGGCAGCCAGAAAGCACCCTTGCAGTCCATCAAAACGACCCAGCCCCTGGAGATTGTCGCTCTGGATCACGTCAAGCTGTCACCCAGCAGGTCAGGCTATTCCTATGCACTGACCATGGTGGATCATTATTCCCGGTTCCTGGTGGTAGCCCCTGTCAAGGATCTGACAGCAGAAACTGCAGCAAGAACGTTTCAAGCATACTTCTGCAGGCCCCATGGATACCCGGACAAAGTGCTGACGGATCAAGGCCCTGTCTGTCATCTGTATGGGTGCAAGAAGATCCAGACTACGCTGTATCACCCTCAGACCAATGGTTTGTGTGGGAAAATGAACAACATCCTCATAGACCTGCTGAAAACCTTACCCTTGGAAGAAAGGAACCAGTGGCCAGATAAACTATCTGACCTGGTAGATCTGTACAATAACATACCTGTGAGTTCTACTAATTGTACCCCAGCGTACCTCATGAGAGCAAGACCCAGAAAGTTGCCCATGGACCTGGAACTCGGAGTGGTAGAACCAGAAGCAGATATGTCCACTGAAGACTGGGATACAAATCGGCAAGAGCAGTACAGGAGAGTACAGGCCTGTGTCGAAGACAGTCTGAACAGAGTAAGGGAAAGACAGGAAGAGCAGTACAATAAACATACACCAGCAGAACCCTTGGCACCTGTAGAGATAGTGCTAAAGCAGAAGAGAAGAAGTCACAAGCTCGATGACCAGTGGGAAAGAGAGCCCTATAAATGTAAGAAAAAACTGTCTTCTAGGGAAAAATTTCCAAAATCCTGGATCCTATGATGTGATTTATCCATTGAATTACCTGAACTGATCTGAACTATTTTTCTATCAATAAAAAAATAAATAAATAAATAAAAAAAATTTGGGAAATTTTTCCCTGGAAGCCAGTTTTTTCTTGCATTTATACTGCTTCTACTACGTGAGACCACACGTTTCTAGGCTTCCCTGCACCAGGAGCATGTGAGAACCAGGTGAGCTGAATTTATTTTATTTTTTATCTCGCAAAGAGAGCCCTACACAGTGTTGAACTCCAAGTTTGACAACAGTAAAACCTGCCTGATTAGCAAAGATGGAGGTAAAACAACTACAACAGTCTCAAGAGACCACCTGAAAGTGTGCCCAAGTCTACTGAAGACAACGGAAGAAGAAGTACCTCCTATAGCACCGGAAGAACCCAAAGAAGACGTGCTTCACACAGTTCTAGGAGATTTCCCTGCGGACTGGCCTCAACTTAATGGAGCAGTGATTATACCCGTACTACACTTCTATCAGCCACAAGAAGAACCTGTGAGCGCTCTAGAAGAAACTGCTCAGGAACAGGAAGAGTCCCCAGTAAGAGGAGGATCACCCGTTGAGACAGAGCCTGAAGGCCCAGTGGACAGTGTACTGGCCAGTCCCATAGAGAGATTAAGGCAGTTCTATAATCTACCAGCACATACACCTGCTAGATTAACAGAGAGGGCATGCATAGACACTAGTGACACCCCAGTGCTACGAAGGTCCACACGCAGCACACAAGGACAAATCCCTGCCAGGTTTAGGGAATAAACACGAAGTGTCTACCATGTAAATAGTTACCCAGTTGGGTATTGCCTATTGTTTTCTATGTAAACTGTCAATAATACGTGTGCATTTAGCTACCCGTAAGGGTACAAAGACTTGTAGGCTGAGGACTGTGAGCAGCCAAAATCTGTCCATGTATATAGTTTGCACTTATCAAAGTGCCCCTTATTTGACCACAGAACAAAAACCCGTTTGGCGTGGCCGAAGACGTGGTCCAGCACCTGGATCACCTATGCCCTGTAGCCACGCCCAGGGCCTACGTTGAGGATTTTCAGGCGGGTCCCTCATGTTACCCTTGTTACACCTTCACCCGTGGAATGGACACCTGGTGACGGGACTTACTGTAACTCTATTATTATTGTTGTTGTTATTGTTGCTAACCTATTTTACAAAATGCTTCAGTCCGGGAGTACTGAATTGAACTGGGGGGAGAATGTGGCACCCTGCCGTTCACAGGTACCACAGGACCCAGGGTGCATGGATGGACTTCTCCACAAGAGGCCCTCATTACATACAAACACCTCCACCCTTCCACCTCATACCACCAGAGGGAGCCCGTTAGGGATATATATATTAGGAGGGTGGAGCCATGCAGTCAGAGAGAGTCAGAAGTTAGTCTGAGGAGAGCGTGCTGACTCTGAGAGCAGCGAAGACTCAGCACGTCTACTGCCGCACTGAGGGCCCCGAGTGTGGCCGACTGCGAGGAGGAGAGAAGAGAGGAGTTGAGGGGGCAGAGGAGCATCATAGGCTCACCCCGAATATACAAACCGGACACAGGGTCCGCGCCTACAGGGTCCTTTATACCCAGTAGGGATCACCGGCATACCAGGAGGACTACAAGTCCCTGGCCGACCTGAAGCTAAACCCTTAACAGGATCAGGAACCACGAATGCCCCAGGGATAGTGGTTGCCAGCAGAAGGTCCTACTACCAAGCGACAGGTGAAGGAACAGCACGACACATAAGGCTAGGCCCAGTTTCAGGCTGGCCAGGAGCATACAGAGAGGCAGACACGGACCAGGAGGCCTTATACCCGCTCACTGGGGAGAAGTCCTGAAGTGCACCCATCCTACTGAGTACCCTGGACCGTACCTGACATCCGCACCAGTAAAGGTATTGAAGCGAATCCCCTGTCTCTGTCAGTTACTCCTGCTACACCATTCCGCCTGCACTACAGGTCCCAGCATCACCACCCACCATCAAACTCTACCCTGCCCTGAGGCCCGCTCCACCTGTGGGGAGCCGTTCCATCCCAGCTGCCTTATCAACTGCCTCAGAGGTCTGCAGCAGCGCTGGTACAAATTACCAGAAACCACAGGTGTCGTCACGATCGAACTATAAACCCCATATAAACTCCCCCCCCTTTTAGTTGACCGCCCTGGGCCACGAACCGGGCCAGCCACCGTGACATATCCCTTTCCCCCAGCATCTATCGGCCCGGACTCCGAGTACCCCATTGCCCTGAGGGCGCGACACATTGAACCGCATAATATCCGCAAGTATACATGTATACATGCGGATGTTATGCGGTTCAATGCGCGGATCGTCTCCGGGTCTGGAGAAGAGGAGACTCTCATCCAACCCGGGTACTATGGTACCTGCAAGTTAAAAAAGTATAAAGTAAATAATAAAAAAAAATATTCATACACACCTCTCCGGCAACCCACGATCTCCTCCCGGCCGCGTCGTCGCTCCTCGGCGTCCCGCGGTGTACTTGCAGAGTAGTAATCTCATGTGGTGTATGGCAGGGTGCTGTACTCCTCGCAGTATACAATGTATCTCGCTGTGGCCAGTTTTCTGTCAGGAGGAGAGTCCTCTCTTCTCAAATTACAGATCCAACTCCACAATATGTTTTTCCAGTAAATGCCTTCAAATAAAGGGTGATGATGGTGGTAGTAGTCTGTGCACCCGAGCCCCAGTCATAAAGAAGCCTTAAGAACTTAAACAGAAGTCTCTTTACTGAGGATAATGGGGAAAATTCTTATTCACAAACGGTAGGAAACTGAGGTACAGGATTACACTCTGGTTGCAAGCTGCTGTGCACCTGCAGACAGGCAGATCTTGGTAACCTCTGATTTCATCAAATCTGAATATTTCTTCCTCAGCACTGTGCTCTCTTTCTGCCCTGAGGTAATTCTTCCTCCTAGAGGAGCAATTGTAATCTCCCTAATATGTAGACTACTAGATGGTGGCCCAATTCTAATGCATCGGGTATTCTAGAATATGTATGCCGCCGACCGGGCGCAATCAGCAGAGCGTTGTTTAAATTTGGCGCCAAAATCGCTGATTGGTCGCGGCCGGCAACCGTGACCAATCAGCAAAGCGGTGTTTAAATTTGGCGGCATTATCGGTGATTGGTCGCGGGCGGCGGCCACGACCAATCAGCGAACCGTGTTAGTGAGGACGGGAGAGCATTGTTTAAATTTGGCGCCAAATTCGCTGATTGGTCGCGGCCGGCGACCAATCAGCAAAGCAGTGTTTAAATTTGGCGGCAATATCGCTGATTGGTCGCGCCCGGCGGCTGCGACCAATCAGCGAACTGTTTTAGTGAGGACCGGAAAGCTTGTTTAAATTTGGCGCCAAAATCGCTGATTAGTTGCGACCGCGACCAATCAGCAAAGCGGTGTTTAAATTTGGCGCCAATATCGCTGATTGGTCGTGACTGGCGGTCGCGACCAATCAGCAGAGCGGGGTTTAAATTTGGCGCCAATAATGCTGATTGGTCGCGGCCAACGACCGCGACCAATCAGCAGAGCGGTGTTGAAATTTGGCGCCAATGTCGCTAATTGGTCGCGGCCGGCGGTCGCGATCAATCAGCAGAGCGGGGTTTGCATTTGGCGCCAATAATGCTGATTGGTCCCGGCCGACGACCGCGACCAATCAGCAGAGCGGTGTTTAAATTTGGCGCCAATAATGCTGATTGGTCGCGGCCTGCGATCCCGACCAATCAGCAAAGCGGTGTTTAAATTTGGCGCCAATATCGCTGATTGGTCGCGGCCAGCAACCGCGACCAATCAGCAAAGCGGTGTTTAATTTTGGCGCCAATAATGCTGATTGGTTGAGGCCGGAGGCCGCGACCAATCAGCGAATCCTATTAGTGAGGACCGGGGAGTGGCGCTGCCTGTGCGGGTACTTCCTCTGCGAGCAGCCGGGAGATGACCGACTGCTCGCAGCAGGAGTATCCCGACCGGCGGCGCCGCTTCCCGGTCCTCCCTTCACACTTGCCGTCGGGAGATCAGCGGCCCTAGGCGCTGATCTCCCGACGGAAGCCTCATGGAGGGCAGCGGCGCCGCCGGTCGGGATCCTTCTGCTGCTAGCAGCCGGGAGATGACCGGCTAGTGCCGGTCATCTCCCGGCTGCATCGCCACTGACCTCTGTGCGGCAGATGAGCCGCTAACGGCCGCCATCTTTTTCTGAAATACCGCGTCGCTGATTGGCTGCGGCCGGACCAATCAGCGACGCGGGATTTCCTGGACAGAAGGACAGACAGGCAGACGGGATAAGACGATTATATATATTAGATTAGTTCCCTTTATTGTGTTTGTCCCCTTTTTAAGCACAGCAGTCAGGGAGAAGGTAGGTAACTCCTTCACCTACAAAATAGCTTCCTCTTCTCAAAATGTCTGACCACCAACTGCCACTTCTGTCCTTAACTACCTCACAGGATTTTACTCCTCCCACTCCCATGTGACTGTTAGAGCTGCAGTCATTGGCTGATTGCCGAGAGGCGTTTTTCCAGAAGCTTCTACATATTAAACAGAGCTGGGTCACATGATCAAGCCTGTGAGAGTAAGATTAACCCTTTTTGTGCTGCCTGTCAGCAGGTCTCACAATGTATTTAAAATGCACAGTTTACACAAAAAAACAGCATTTATATGAAACACACTACATATCCAGTACATATCCCAAGAAATAGCCACTTCTTGGGATACCACAGCAGGACCTGCGGTGACGTCATTTAGTCAGCTGATGGTCACGTGACCTCTGACGTCAGCAGTTAGGTGATAGTCGCGTGACCATCAGCTGACTAAATTACGTCACCGCAGGTCCTGCCAGTACACCGCGGGACACCGAGGAGAGAGGATGCTACCGGGAGGAGATCGGGGGCCACCGGAGAGGTGAATATAAGATTTTTTATTTCTTTTTACTTTTTAATTCTTTTTTTTTTATTTTAGATGCCGCATTTGAAGTAGAAATTTCTTCCAATTTGGTCACACAATATAAATCCATGCCAGTTGCATGGATTTATATTGTGTGACCAACTTGTCAAGCCCTTTTCCAAGTGATGCTCAAAATCACTTGGAAAAACGCTTGAAAAAAGTGCATGCATAAACGCATGTAAAATTGCTGAAAAAACGCATGTAAAATCCGCATGCGTTTTTTCTGCCAAGGAGATGCAGAAATGCTCAGGAAATTTCTGCTTCAAATCTGCATCGTGGGCACATAGCCTTAAAGTTTTTTTTCCATTTGTTATAGGTTTTACAATGTTTTAATAATTTGTGTGCCTAGAAAACCACTTTAACAATTAACCTATTTTAGTAGATCAGATTTCACATTGAATCATTTATTTCTTATATTGCTGTTTGTATTTGGCAGTGTATACTATTATGGTTGCACAAATGCATGCATTTGGTAAGGAAGCGTGAAGACACAATTCGTATTAGCACGCTACATAGAATGAAAAATCCAAACATGCTGTAGATAATTATCCAGGGTGAAAACAAATTATAATTAAAATAAAGTTCTTGATAGTTAAGGTATTATTAGAAAAACAACACCAACCAGAGTGAGAAGATGGTAATACAATGTGACAGGTCACTGACAATTAGTGACCATCTTTTCCTGCAGCCAGTTTGTCATGTGCTTGGGTGTTAATTAATTTCTATTAGATGATAAACTTCTGGTTAATTCATAGTACTTGTTCACACTGCAGGCAGTTAGTGTAATAAGGACATAAGATCCCCATGGTGTTGAATTTATGATTTCTACTGTATGCTGTATTACCAGCTGTGACCTGCCTTAAATTCTGAGTACCTTACTTTCTTACCAGCAACTGTGGGAAAATATTATCAAGGGGCAAGGTTGTGAAAGGGCAACCTAATCTATAAATTCAGATTTTTAAAGGGAAATATTATATTAATTGACTGGCAGTAAGTAGAATAACAATTTGAAATGCTAAAATGTGTAGGTAAATTGAGAAAATAATAGGTCACTAAAAGCCTCATATACATTACATTTAATAAAGACAAAACCCATCAAAATAATTGGGACTGTGCGATGATCTAATGTGTATATGTAAGGAGTGGTGAAGAGAAGATTCATCTAGTTGACGTCCCACAGCACTTGCAAGTGACTCGCCCCCAGGGCCGTGGGGTACTCGGCAGCGGGGCCTTATGGCTGCTTTTTGGGGGGGGATATCACGGTGGCTGGCCCGGCCCGTGACCCAGGGCGATCAGTGCAAAAAGGGGTTATTTATAGGGGATTTGTCGTGACGCTACCTGTGGTGTCTGGTGAGGATCACCAGCGCTGCAACAGTCCTCTGAGGCAGATGATAGGGCAGCTTGAGATGGAACGGCTCCCCACAGGTGGAGCAGGCCTCAGGGCACTGTAGATATATGGAGGTGCGCTGGGCATTGTAGCGCAGGGAGGGAAATGGCACCGGCGAAAGAAAGGAGCAGAGGCAGCTCAGTGCAGTCATCCAAGATTTACTCACAGTTCTTAGAAAGTCCACAGGAGCAAGCCTCCCGAGTCACACTGCGTTCACCGGGCAGGGGTTCAGTCCTTCCTCAGGCAGTTCGGGTGTACCTGGCGGAACCCCACTTTCTTATGTACCTCTCTAGACCGACTTCACGCTGGGTCTTACTCCCTCCTGCCCTGCGTTTCCCACTGTGAATCCTGTTCGGATGCTGCGAGGTCCCCCCTGTCCGTCGGAGTTGCACAGACCTGCTTGACCTTACTAGGACTGGAGCGGGGGTTCGGCTTCTGGCTATAGAAGTCAGAAGCCTCCGGTTTTTCCAGCCGAGGCTTGAAGCTGTATGACTGGGCCAGGGGCCGGTCCCCTTCTTGCGGCCTAGATCCTCCTGACACTTGGCAGGTTCGGGGTGTACGGGTGCCACCTGCACTCGCCGTACTCCCCTAGGATCCCTTCTACAGAACGGAGCTTACTCCCTGCTCCCCTCCTGGGCCACAGTCCTAGGCCCTTGTAGTGGAGCAGAGCTCCTACAGAGACTCTGCTCCCAGACTGTTCCTCTGAACCACACTTCCCTCTCGTTAAGATGTCTGCCTTTTATATATCGACTAAATGAGTGCTTCCCTTAACTACTTCCTCCACCCACACTCACTACTGGTTCCCCCTAACTTTGGGTTCCCCCCACCCCAGCCAGGGTCAGGGCTCAGCAGAAAACTACATTGCGTCTTGCCCCTCCTGCTGGCCTGGGGTAGTGTAGTGTTGGATGTAGGTGTCGGGGTCCCGTGCAGCACTTCCTCCTTACCTGAGAGAAGGGAGACACCACACCTCTGGGTGAGGTGCAGTACCTCTGTGGCGACCGAACCCTCAGGGGCTCCACACAAGTAACTGCCGCCATCTGCTCATTGGACTCGGCAAGCTGGAAGTGAAGGCCGGAAAGTGTGTTCCTGGAGGAAAGAGGTTGAAAGGGGACACCGGGTCACGTGACAGTTGTGTCGCAGTTACTAAATATAAAAAGGCCTTTTCGGACTGAGAAGGAGCAGTTTGGCGTCAGAGTATGAACCAGGCGGGTCATGTGGCTGCAAAGTAGGTATACAGCCACCATCGCCACAGAAGGGCCCGAGAGCGGCCAGATCCTGGAGAAGGCCTGAGCTGAGAGGAAGATTGATGCCCTGCGCTAAGAGGAAGATCCGTGGCTCAAGCAGAGAGGAAGATCCATGACCTGAGCTGAGAGGAAGACTGGCATCCACTCCAGTACAAGACAGAGATCCATGCCAGTAGAAGACCAGGATCCACACGAGTAAAAGACCATGCCCCACGCCAGTCCTGCATCAGTAGAAGACCAGGATCCATGCCAGTAGAAGACCGGGATCCACGTCAGTAGAAGACCGTGCCCCATGCCAGTAGAAGACCGCGCCCAGGTCCGAAGCAGGTCCGATAAACAATCTGGCTGTAGTGGAGGACCGTTTCTGTGGGCCGTTACTTTCCTGCCCAGACATACAGTACATTACTGGGAGTGGAATGGGACCGCGCTTCAAGTAGCAAAGTCGGCCAGCGAGTTGAATGAGAGAACTCGCCCTTGAATTGAACTTGTGGACTAGCAGGTATGTCATGACCTCGTTAGGTACTGTGTACGGATTAGTGTTGTTCAGATAGCTAGCGTTAGTGACGAGTGGAGTGACACTGACATAAAATAACGTTACCGCTACTCAGAGATGGGGATAATAACATGTGAATAATATTGTGATTATATTCTGGATATCTGTGTTGCTAAATATTGTGTTGTAATATAATCCGTTTATTTATCTTTGCTCGTGCCACTTTCTGATCTAATACTCAAGACCCTAATCCTTAATCTGTATATATATTAAACAAATTGTTATTGGTTTAACTCCCACTGATTCCTCATTGTCTGCGCTGTTGCATTCAAGTAACCTGTATATACTTGGCGTAGTTGTCAGGATGCAACATTTCAGTGCAGAAATGGCGAACTAGTCAGTGACGAGTCTACCAAGGGCAGCATTCCCCTGGGGGCTATGCTTAGCAACCTATCAAAATTTACAGGGAGTAATTTGCTGCTATGGGACTGTATAGAATGAAGGAAAAGCATGCTGCGCATGCACCCCATCACACCTGCCTTACAGGAGGAAATGGACCTGCTGACTGTAGATGGAGAAAGACTTTTATGTCCATGCAACCACAAGACCATAATATGGTAGACAAAGTGATTAAAATCCTAGAGGACATGCATGGCGATACTACCGACTTGGGCAATTTGCATATCCGCTTACTTTGTTGGCTTCAGAGGGAAGGGGAGACGGTGGCCCAGTATGTGAATGCTCTGCAGGAGGTAATGGCCAACATCACCAAGAAGACTAATGAAGAGTATCGGGGACCAGGACCGCTGGACGAGGTGCTGAGAGACCAGCTAGTTGTGGGTTTAAGAGACCCCTACCTGAGACAGGCTCTGAAGGAAAGTTTACGTTATAATCCCAATATGAGCTTCCTGAAGTTCAGAGCTGAAGCTAGGCTTTGATAGCGAGAGGTGCCAGCTTTGAGAGGTGTGGTCCAAAGCCATGAAGTAACAGTGTCCAAGTTGTCTAATGCTGAGCCGGACTAGGCTCTGGATTTGTGGCAAAAAATGTGAGAAATCAGGGGAGAACTGCGCAGTATTAGGGGAATCCCTGTAAATAGGGCAGAGCTAAATGTCACACCCCGGTATGAAGAAAAACCAGTACGCGTGTATCCCCCATCCAGAGACCAGCAGTACCGGCTGCATCACACACCCGGAGAATGCTGGGCCTGTGGCAGAAGGGGGCACATCCCCAGGAATTGCCCAACTTGAGACAACCAACAGAGAGAGTGACCGATAAACTGATGCATCCCAAGGTCAAGGAGCACACCGTGGGGCTCTGTACTCCTAGTTTATGAGAGACCCACAACATGGGCCGAATTTAATGGACAAAGAATTCTTTGTTTAATGGACACAGGATCTCAGGTGACCATGATGCCCAAAGAATACTTTCGACGGCACTTTCCAGACATTGCCCGCTTCAGAGAAGAGCTGTCACGGGTGTGTCAGAGGTGACAGACAGTCGCCCTGCAGTTGGTTGCAGATCTCTACGTTTGGCATTACAGACATCTTTTTAAAAGCTGTCTCTAAGACCCAGCGGCTACCTCCCTCTGGCTAATTAACACCCTGCCTGGGTGTATAAATAACTGCTGTGTTTCAGAGGGAGGTGACTAGCCCAGGGGGATGGGGACAACTCGGTACCCGGGCCTTTGCCTTGCCTTGGGGATGTCGCGGTGGTCGGCTCCCGGGCCCATACCCTGGGGTCAGCTTTTAAAAGGGGATTATTTGTTAATTTTATGGAAGTTCGTGACGCCACCTGTGGTTTCTGGTGAGAATCACCAGCGCTGCGGCAGTCCACTGAGGCCGGTGATAAGGCAGCTCAATGGTATAGCTCCCCACAGTAGGAGCTAGGCCTCAGGGCAGCGTACGGAGAGGGGGATGCAGGACAGAGGGGAATCAGCCAGGTCAGAGCAAGAATAGGAGCACACACGAAAGTCACTTCAGTACCTTTTACTGATGAAAATTCAGGCACGTCCCGGAGCACTGTAGGGTGAGGGGTGCACGTTCGGATCCTCCCCAGTGAGCGGGTGTAGGGCCTCCTGTCTCTTGCCTTTGTAGTAAGTTTCTGACCTGCCTGGAGCTAGGCCTAACTTGGTTTCTGTTCTGCACCTGCTGACTTGGTGATAGGGCCTTCTCTTGGAGTGCACGCTCCCAGTTTACGGGGCCTATGTGTCTCCTGGCTCAGTTACGTATCAGCTTTTGGTGATCCTGGGACATGTAGTTCGCCAGGGGTTCCGGTTGTTTTATACTGGTCATGAAGATCCACGTAGACTCTCGGACCTGGTGTCCGGTATATGCTTCGGGGTGAGCTGGTTAAGCTCCTCTGCCCCCTATGTTACTCACTTTCCACTCACCTTCGGACCCGCTCGGGCCCTCACTAGGCTACACACACTGCAGCCGGGACGCTGCTCTTCTTCGCCGCTCTCAGAGTGTCGGCACACTCCTAGCTCTCTATCCTGAGCTCTGTGAGTTCTAGTCTGGACTCACTCTACAGACTGTTCTGAACTCTTTCTTCAGGAACTGCTAGGCTCTGGCTCGACTGCACTGACTCCTTCTGTGTCTGAGCAGGAACTGCTGAATCACTCAGCTGCCTAGCTCCACCTTCCCTATTTATATCCCTAACGGGCTCCCTCTGGTGGTCTGAGGTGGAAGGTGGAGGTATGTGTATGCTGTGGGGGCCTCTTGTGGAGAAATCCGGTAATACACCCCTCTAGGATCTGTGGTACCAAGCGCAGCTGGGCGCCATATTCCCCCCTAGCAAAGCTCAGCACTCCCGGGCTGAAGTACTTTTTATAAAACAATAAACATTAACAATATTCCCTTTATGGGAGGCACATTTCTTAAACGTTGCATAACAAAAACATTATAAACATATAAAACATTTTCAGCAGTTCAATAATGGTCTCCTTCCGGGGAAGCACCTGTCCATGATAGGCTGGCCCAGCCGAGTCATCAGCCGTAGATGGTGGGGGTTTGCTCTCCTCCCCCACCTTGTGGACATTCAGGGCCATGGGTATGACAGGGGTTACAGGTCCTGTTGATGGGGCAGCCGCTTCAGCCTGCTCGGTGCCGAGCTCGGGTTGAACATCAGGGCGGTGAACCAGTGCTCTGGCGCTGTGCTGTTCTTCGGACATCTTGGCGCCCCCCTAGCGAACCGTGGCCTACCTTCTTTTCTTTCCTTCTGGTAGGCCACAGCTCCGCAGGTGACGGTCGTCTTCAGGACCTTGCGTCGCTTGCGTCCTATGTCAGAGCGTTCGGCAACGCTCCTTCCAGGACCTGGCGCTTCCTGGTTTGACGCCGAGGCGTCTGGCATGTCCGGGGTTTTGCGCGCTTTTGCAGGTACGCCCCTCAGTTTCCCGTGGTTACGCCCTTCTTCTCGCTCGGCGGCCCAACAATGGCGGCAATCTTCACCACAGTTTAACGTACACAGTTTTTTTGATTAAAGGCGCACAGTACCCGGTAGCAACGGGCATAACACTCCGTCGTTGCAGCGGGCACGCAATCCTGTTCGTGACGCCAGGGAAGATGACTAGCCCAGGGGGATGGAGACGACTCGGTACCCGGGCCTTTGCCTGGCCTTGAGGATGTCGCGGTGGTCGGCTCCGGGGCCCGTACCCTGGGGTCAACTTTTAAAATGGGATTATTTGTTAATTTTATGAAAGTTCGTGATGCCACCTGTGGTTTCTGGGGAGAATCACCAGCTCTGCGGCAGTCCACTGAGGCCGGTGATAAGGCAGCTCGATGGTATAGCTCCCCACAGGTGGAGCTAGGCCTCAGGGCAGTGTACGGAGAGGGGGATGCACGACAGAGGGGACCCAGCCGGGTCAGAGCAATAATAGGAGCACACACGAAAGTCACTTCAGTACCTTTTACTGATGGAAATTCAGGCACGTCCCGGAGCACTGTAGGGTGAGGGGTGCACATCCGAATTCTCCCCAGTGAGAGGGTGTAGGGCCTCCTGTCTCTTGCCTCTGTAGTAAGTTTCTGACCTGCCTGGAGCTAGGCCTAACTTGGTTTCTGTTCTTCAACTGCTGACTTGGTGATAGGGCCTTCTCTTGGAGTGAACGCTCCCAGTTTACGGGGCCTATGTGTCTCCTGGCTCTGTTACATATCAGCTTTTGGTGATCCTGGGACATGTAGTTCACCAGGGGTTCCGGTTGTTTTATACTGGTCATGAAGATCCACGTAGACTCTCGGACCCGGTGTCCGGTATATGCTTCGGGGTGAGCTGGTTAAGCTCCTCTGCCCCCTATGTTACTCACTTTCCACTCGCCTTCGGCCCCGCTTGGGCCCTCACTAGGCTACACACACTGCAGCCGGGACGCTGCTCTTCTTCGCCGCTCTCAGAGTGTCGGCACACTCCTAGCTCTCTATCCTGAGCTCTGTGAGTTCTAGTCTGGACTCACTCTACAGACTGTACTGAACTCTTTCTTCAGGAACTGCTAGGCTCTGGCTCGACTGCACTGACTCCTTCTGTGTCTGAGCAGGAACTGCTGAATCACTCAGCTGCCTAGCTCCACCTTCCCTATTTATATCCCTAACGGGCTCCCTCTGGTGGTCTGAGGTGGAAGGTGGAGGTGTGTGTATGCTGTGGGGGCCTCTTGTGGAGAAATCTAGTAATACACCCCTCTAGGATCTGTGGTACCAAGCGCAGCTGGGCGCCACAGAGGTGCCGGCGATATTCATTACTACTTGTGAAAGCTTTAGCAAGAGCAGTACTTCGTCCTCTCTGGAGCTTGAGGACGTGTGCTCATTTGTCTGGAGTTTGTCTAAAGCTAAGCAATTTCCCCCTCTTTGTCCACCTCTGTTGCCTGTAGTGTTTAGTGGAGATCAACTAGTGTTCATCTCCTCCCTTCCCTAGCCTTAGCCAAATGCCAGAGAAAGACAGGGTGAGACAGGGCGAGGCACGCGTGCGGCGATTGGTGAAGAGAATTGTTGAGCGAGTATGTTCTATTAACCCTTTCGCCGAGTATGCTCGGGCCGAGCTCCGAGTATTTACAGCTGCTCGGTGGTAAGGTTAAATCGCTCCTGTGTGCATGATTTGCAACTGTTTGACAGCTTTATTACATGTGAGGAATGTCAAACAGTTGCAAATCATGCACACGGGAGCGATTTAATCTTATCACCGAGCAGCTGTAAATACTCGGAGCTCGGCCCGAGCATACTCGGCGAAAGGGTTAATACTCGGACAGAACATACTCACTCAACCCTAGTGAAGAGCCAATACAGGGACGTTAGGGGAGACAGGGTGACCCTAGATCAACCTAGGAGGTCTCTACTTCCCCCTTTCCTTAAAGTCTTGGCTCCCTTTCTCTCTTCCCTTTGTGTTGCACTAAGTCTTTCCCACACCTTGCGTGACAAGAGCAGACCATACGGCTGATGGTTGCCAACCACCTGCCAATTCCCATAGCAGGCGTAGTGTGGATGAAGGTACAAGTGTGTGGAAAGAATCTCAGAAAGAGGGGATTGTGCTAGTGAAAGACCCCATCGGAGGAGGACCCATCGTGACTCTGGGGATGAGCATCCTGAGAGAGGTGGGACAGTTCCTACTAGACAGTCTACGAGGAAGTAGTTGGGCCCACGCAATTTGTCATCACCAGAGCAAAAAAATATTCCAACAGCTCATCTGGGTTAGTCAGATCCAGAAACTGCCTGCTACATCAAAACATCTAGGGAAAATGGTGGTACCTCCCAACACTGCCTTGACTTTGCTCCTGGGAAAGTCAGTACTCCCAATGCCGGTCCAGGCCAGATCGAACCCACAGAAAGGGTGAAGTGATGCCGGGTCTATTGGTTGCCCACACTCTGATGAACGTGCAGCAGGGATATATGCTGGTGAGGTGCATTAACCTGAGTGGGATGAGCCTGCAGCTGATTTCCAAGAAGTGTACGTGATGCCGGAGGATCTCACACGGTCCGACACTATTGAACTAACTCCTGTCAAGTGGGACCTGTGGATCCTGTCGGTGTCTCTCAACACAAGTTTGTCAGAGTTTGCTCAACACAATGATGACTTCGCGTGCACTGAGGCCATTCAACATGAGATACCTATGGGAAGTACAGCCTCCATCCGAGAAAGATAATGTCAGATTCCACCCCAAATGTATCAAGAAGTAAAGGACCTACTGTCACACATGCTATTAAATGGGGTGATACGGGAAAGCCAGAGTCATTGGGCTGCACCTATTGTATTGGTCTGGAAGAAGGACCGAACGCTGAGATTCTGCATGGACTACCGGTGGTTAAATGCCTGCACCATTCAAGACTCATACCCTTTGCCAAGGATAGAAGAGTCTCTGTTCGCTTTAGGAAAAGCCAAATATTTCTCTTCCCTTGATCTGGTCAACTGGTACTGACAGGTTTCCATGGCTGAGCAAGATCGGCTGAAGACGGCTTTCATTTTTCCCATGGGACTAATTGAGTTCAACTGGAGGCTGTTCGGACTAACCAATGCTCCGGGAACATTTTAGCGTCTGATGGAAAGATATTTTGGGGATTTAAACTTCAAGGCAACACTAATATACCTCAACGACATTAGAAGGTCTGAGGGTGGACTGGGACTGAGTTTCAAGTAGCAAAGGCAGCCACTAAGTTGAGGGATAGAAACTGCCCCTGAATTAAACTTACGGCCTAGTGTTGTGACCTGGTTAGAGCCTGTGTACTGTTTTAGTGTGTTCAGATATGATGGTTGCCTCTACTCATAGACAGGGATTAGTGATGATCGAGCGTGTATTGTTAACTCTTTCGGCGAGCCGAGTATTTTCGGCGTACTCGGCATCTATGTTAGTGTCGCTGCAGCTGCATGTGTCGCAGCTGTTAGACAGCTGTAACACATACAGGAATTGCTTGTTTGTTAGGCAATCCCTGCAGGGGGAAACTGAGACGACAGAGGGGACAGAAGTCTGGAAAAGGGGACACAGCTGTCTGGAGGAGGAGACAGAAGTTTCTGGAGGAGGAATTCAAAAACTCTGTAAGGGATGTCTGAAGGAGGAATAGAGGTGTCTGGAGGAGGAAATAGAAAAATCTGTGTCAGATACACAGGTATCTGAATGAAGGCACAGAGGTGTTTGGAGGAGGAGACACATGATTCTTGTGGAGGAGAAAATGGTGTTTGAGGAAGGGAAAAATAATTCTAGAGGCGCAAACTTTGGTATCTAAACAAAGGTGTCTGAAGGAAGACACAGAGGTGTCTGGAGGAGGAGAAAGGTGCCTGTAGGAGGAAATACAACAATCTGAAGAAGGGGACAAAGATATCTAAAAAAGGAAATAGAAAGGTCTGGAAAAGGAAACAGATGAATATGGAGAATGTAACATTCCTGGCGGCGTGCTTGCATGGTGCACCACCTCCCACCATGCAAAACCGCAATCTTACCTGTCAGTCCATGCTGCACTCTTTGTTTCAGTTCCTGCTGTGTCCACGTCTCTTGTCTGATTGCTTAGGGCATCGGCACGGCTTTCTGCTTGTTTCTCATAGCTACCGTGTGCAAAGTCCTAATGCGCCCCTAGCCTATTGCTGTGAGTCACTGAATACTTAAACCCCCTCCACCCAGTAGGAGGTGCCTGAGCAACATTTTCACTCAGTTTATCTTTTTCAACTGAGGTGCCAGGTCCTGTCCTGACTCTAGTCTGTCCGCCACCCTGGGGGCTGAGTATCCAGGGCCTTTTCCTGTACCTGTGACTTCTAGTCTGTTTCCGCCACCCTGGGGGCCGAGTACCCAGGGCCGCTACCTGTATCTTTGACTTCTAGTCTGTTTCCGCCACCCTGGGGGCTGAGTTCCCAGGCTCGCTCCTGTATCTTATTCCTAGTTCAGTTCCTGTCTGAACAGTGTCCTAGCCCGTTACTTGTTTCTCTCTATGTCCGTACCTTCCCTTTGCCTGCAGTGTCTGAACTTGCACCTAACTCCAACTCGTTGTCTCTGTACTTCTGTTTGTGAGTTTTGTGTCCACTCGCTACTTCATTGTAAGTACCTTGTGTGTATCTGGTTCTGCTTGTCCCCTTTCCCTGCCTCCGTATCTACCTCCTGTGTTTTAACCATCTTCCTGTATTTTCCAGTCTGTTCCATGTGAACAGAGCCCTGTCCTGTCTGCCTTCACCTTCTGCTCTGCTTGTTCACTGCTCCGGCGGTTCCGCTCTGCTTCGCTTGTTTGCCGCACCTGCGGTTTTGCTCTGCTCTGCTTGTTCTACCGCATCTGCGGGTTTTGCTCTGCTCTGCTTGTCTACAGCATCTGCTGGATTTGCTCTGCTCTGCTTGTCTACTGCTTCTGCGGGTATTGCTCTGCTCTGCTTGTCTACTGCATCTGCGGGTTTTGCTCTGCTCTGCTTGTCTACCACATCTGCGGGTTTTGCTCTACTCAGCTTGTCTACCGCATCTGCGGGTTTTGTTCTGCTCAGCTTGTCTACCACATCTGCGGATTTTGCTCTGCTCAGCTTGTCTACCGCATCTGCGGGTTTTGCTCTGCTCAGCTTGTCTGCCGCATCTGCGGGTTTTGCTCTGCTCAGCTTGTCTACCGCATCTGCGGGTTTTGCTCTGCTCTGCTTGTCTACCGCATCTGTGGGTTTTGCTCTGCTCTGCTTGTCTACCGCATCGGCAGGTTTTGCTCTGCTCTGCTTGTCTACCGCATCTGCGGGTTTTGCTCTGCTCAGCTTGTCTGCTGCATCTGCGGGTTTTGCTCTGCTCAACTTGTCTACCGCATCTGCGGGTTTTGCTCTGCTCTGCTCATCTACCGCACCTGCGGCTCCAGTCTGTACAGGTCCCTATCCTGCCTGCGTTTCTACCTGCCAGTACCCGCCTCTCTGCATGTCAGCCGTGCCTGCCTGTGCCCACCTGTCTGCACGCCAGCTGTGCCTGCCAGTGCCCACCTGTCTGCATACCAGCTGTGCCTGTCAATATCCACCTGTCTGCATACCAGCTGTGTTTGCTAGTACCCACCTGTCTACATGCCAGTCTAACCTGCCTGTTCCTGCATTCCCCGGTGTGGGTCAACAGCTGTGACTGGGGTCTGACCTGGAGTAGCACCTGGTCCCTCTGCTCAGTTCCTCCTTGGTTCACGGAGTCGACTGAGCCGCCGTGCGACTTTGGTCGGATCGGGTTGATACTTAGTTACGCCCCTCCAGGCACTCCTTGGTTCATGGTACAGTGGGATCACTAATCACGCTCACGCCAGTCAGTCCGGGTGCGAGCGTAGCAGTTTGCTCAGGCCATGGTTCCCGTTGAGCCCCATGGCCCTTCGCTCTCAGATACATTTTGAATCCTTGTCTGGCGAATACGTGCACCAAGAAATTTTTTTTTTTCTCAAGCTGTGGCCCAGGCGATTTCCGCACCAGCCCAAATGGATCTATCAGCACTCGTTCCTGCGGATCCGCCACGGTACTATGGGGATCCAAAACAAAGCCGTGCATTTGTGGAGCAATGCATGCTGCATTTCAAATTCTATGCTCACTATTTTCCTACTGATCGGGTTAAAGTAGCATTCATGATGTCTTACCTAGCGGGTGATGCCTTGAAATGGATCACCCCCCTATGGGAAGCATGGGATCCTATCGTCTCTGACCTGCAGGCCTTCCTGGTGGCCTTTCTAATGGTCTTCGATAACCCTAACCCTGAGGCTTCTGCTAAAGCTTCCCTTCCCAGTATCCCGGAGCAGCCCCGATGGGTAATGTGTGTAGGTAGCCTACCAGTTCTCCAGCCTGAAGAGACTGCTGCCCACACAGAATCCACACAGGATGACAATACTCCACAGAATACTTTCCTTCCCAACCTCAAGAGGCAGTCCAGACGTGCAAGGCATAGAGGTAAATCGTCACGCCAGGTTCTGTCCTCCCAAAGACCTCCTGTTCCCCAGCCTGTAGAGGCAGCTCTCCGCACAGAATCCATGAAGGATGACTATGTTCGTCAGGCAAAGCTGAGGCCAGAATTCAGTCACAAAATCGAATTGCGGCCCCACTGGGGTTGTTTGGGACCCCCTGATGGTCTTTGTCCAGCGAAGGTTGGAGAATCCCAAGACATTAGGCCTGTAGGAGAGGCTGCCCTTGGCGTTAGTGTTTCCTCTCCACAGATGACCATGACTGTCTCCGTGGCAAGTGAAGGCCTCGGATTATCCGGAAGTTTCGGGCTTAAAGCCTTGAAGAGTCGGTGTTTGATTCCCAACAACTGCAGAAGCTGGTTTGGGCATTGTCAGCAGAAGGATGAGCCCTACTCAGAAACAGTCAAAATATGTCTGTACAAATTAAGCTCCAGATTGGAGCATTACACATGAAGAAGTTCACATTCCAGGTGCTGTCTGGTTTACCCACTGGTCGTCCAGAGCCGAGAGATCTAGTGCCCGCTCAGGTCTGGAGATCCTGTATGGTGTTTCCTGGGGGACTGCTGAGGTGCAAGAGGTGTCCAGTCCCCATATCTTCAGGACAGTCAGCAGTTTCTTCTTCACCAGATCTGCTAGTCGCTGACTTGCTGTGCGCTGAAGTCTCCGAAGGAAGGGAAGCGCAGGCATTGTCCCCACACAGTGTCGACGATTGTACCAATGATCTGGCTTTAGGCACCGCCCCGCCTCGCAGACGTGTCATCTCAGAAACCAGACTGAAGTTGGTCCCTAATCAAGGATCCTCCATCTCTAACAAATCTGGCAATAAGTCCATCAAGGCGGTGGCTACCTCCAAGTCTCTGCACCCCTCCAACCAGGCGGAGGACCTCCAGTTGCCTCCTGAATCCTCCGAGGTGCTATTTGATAACAAATGGAGAGAGACTTTTGTGCATCCTGTACCTGGTCCTTCGCTCACTTCATTCAGTAAGCTTGGCAAAGTGTACGTCAAGGCGGTGGTTACCCCCGAGTCTCTGCACCCCTCCAACAGGCGGAGGACTTCCAGTTGTCTCCTGTATACCCCGGGGTGCTACCTGAAAACAAATGGAGAGAGACTTTTCTGCACCCTGTACCTGGTACTTCGCCCACTTCATCCAATAAGCTTGGCAAAGTGTACGTCAAAGCGATGGTTAACCCCGAGTCTCTGCATCCCTCCAACCTGGTGGAGGACCTCCAGTTGTCCCATGAATCCTTTGGGGTACTTCCCAATGATAACAAATGGAAAGAGACTTTTCTGCACTCTGTACCTGGTACTTCGCCCACTTCATCCAGTAACCTTGGCAAAGTGCACGTCAAGGTGGTGGTTTCCCCCGAGTTTTTGCACCCCTCCAACCCGGTACAGGATTTCCAGTTGTCCCGTGAATCCTTTGGGGTGCTACCCGCTACTAATAAGTGAAGAGAGACTTTCTTGTGTCCTGTTCCTGGTACCTTGCCCACTTCATCTGTTGCTGAGGATGGCCCAATGGAAGGAAACTTCCTAGTTACCAAGATGATGAGACCAGCTTTGTTCCCTCTAGTGGACAGAAGAGGAAATCTTCTTGAGGAGAAGGATCGGCCTCCAAATTCTCTGCAGAAAATCCTTGCTAGCTGGAGGAAGAGGGGGCATAAAGGGGGGGTACTGTAATATTCCTGGTGGCGTGCTTGCATGGTGCACCACCTCCCACCATGCAAGACCGCAATCTTACCTGTCAGTCCATGCTGCACTCTTTGTTTCAGTTCCTGCTGTGTCCATGTCTCTTGTCTGATTGCTTAGGGCGTCAGCACGGCTTTCTGCTTGTTTCTTATAGCTACCGTGTGCACAGTCCTAATGCGTCCCTAGCCTATTGCTGTGAGTCACTGGATACTTAAACCCCCTCCACCCAGTAGGAGGTGCCTGAGCAACACTTTCACTCAGTTTGTCTTTTTCAACTGAGGTGCCAGGTCCTGTCCTGACTCTAGTCTGTCCGCCACCCTGGGGGCTGAGTATCCAGGGCCTTTTCCTGTACCTGTGACTTCTAGTCTGTTCCGCCACCCTGGGGGCCGAGTACCCAGGGCCGCTACCTGTATCTTTGACTTCTAGTCTGTTTCCGCCACCCTGGGGGCTGAGTTCCCAGGCTTGTTCCTGTATCTTATTCCCGGTTCAGTTCCTGTCTGAGCAGAGTCCTAGCCTGTTACTTGTTTCTCTCTATGTCCGTACCTTCCCTTTGCCTGCAGTGTCTGAACTTGCACCTAACTCCAACTCGTTGTCTCTGTACTTCTGTTTGTGAGTTTTGTGTCCACTCGCTACTTCATTGTAAGTATCTTGTGGGTATCTGGTTCTGCTTGTCCCCTTTCCCTGCCTCTGTATCTACCTCCTGTGTTTTAACCATCTTCCTGTATTTTCCAGTCTGTTCCATGTGAACAGAGCCCTGTCCTGTCTGCCTTCACCTTCTGCTCTGCTTGTTCACTGCTCCGGCGGTTCCGCTCTGCTTCGCTTGTTTGCCGCACCTGCAGTTTTGCTCCGCTCTGCTTGTTCTACCGCATCTGCGGGTTTTGCTCTGCTCTGCTTGTCTACCGCATCTGCGGGTTTTGCTCTACTCTGCTTGTCTACCGCATCTGCTGGTTTTGCTCTGCTCTGCTTGTCTACCGCATCTGCGGGTTTTGCTCTGCTCTGCTTGTCTACCGCATCTGCAGGTTTTGCTCTGCTCTGCTTGTCTACCGCATCTGCGGGTTTTGCTCTGCTCTGCTTGTCTACCGCATCTGCGGGTTTTGCTCTGCTCAGCTTGTCTACCACATCTGCGGGTTTTGCTTTGCTCTGCTTGTCTACCGCATCTGCGGGTTTTGCTCTGCTCAGCTTGTCTACCGCATCTGCGGGTTTTGCTCTGCTCTGCTCATCTACCGCACCTGCGGCTCCGTTCCTGTGTCCCAGTCTGTACAAGTCCCTATCCTGCCTGCGTTTCTACCTGCCAGTACCCTCCTCTCTGCATGTCAGCCATGCCTGCCTGTGCCCACCTGTCTGCACGCCAGCCGTGCCTGCCAGTGCCCACCTGTCTGCATACCAGCTGTGCCTGTCAATATCCACCTGTCTGCATACCAGCCGTGTTTGCCAGTACCCACCTGTCTACATGCCAGTCTAACCTGCCTGTTCCTGCATTCCCCGGTGTGGGTCAACAGCTGTGACTGGCGTCTAACCTGGAGTAGCACCTGGTCCCTCTGCTCGGTTCCTCCTTGGTTCATGGAGTCGACTGAGCCGCCGTGTGACCTTGGTCGGATCAGGTTGATACTTAGTTACGCCCCTCCAGGCACTCCTCGGTTCATGGTACAGTGGGATCACTAATCACGCTCACGCCAGTCAGTCCGGGCGCGAGCGTAACAGAGAAGAGTTAAAGATGTCTTGAAGAATGGACAAAGCTGTCTTGAAGAAAGGATAAAGGTATCTGAAGAAAGAGATTAAGGCTTCTGAAGGAGGTAACAGAGGAATCTGGAGAAAGAGGCAAGGTGTCTTGAGGAATGAACATAGGATTCTGGAGGATTGGATAGAGAATTTTGGAGAAACAGGGAAGGGTATCTGGAGGAGGGGAGACATGACTCTTGAGAAGGAGACAAAGGTATCTGGAGGAGGTGACAGAGAAGTTTGAAGAGGTCCATTGGTGTGAGGAGGAGATATTGGAGCCTGGAGCAGGAGACAGCCATATCTGGATGAGGTGAGAGATATATAAGGTGAAAACAGAGTTGTTTGGATGAAGAAACAAAGGTGTCTTGAGAGGGGGAGCAAAGGTGACTGATGGAGAGGTCAAAGTTGTCTGGAGGAGAAGAGAGAGGAGTCTGAAGAAGGAAACAGAAGAAACTTTAGGTGGAGACAAATTTTCTTTTTGGTATACTGAATATTCTGTAAAGTTTGAAATTTGGATGTTGAGCAGACGGCCCTCACAATTTATGGATATTCAGCAGGTGGCCCTCACAATTTATAGAGTGCCATCAGAGAGCCTCCACTATTTTTAGAGGGCCAGCAGGCATGTTGGGGTCAGATGAGACCAAGATAGAGCTTTTTGGTATAGCACATCATTCAATTGTTTACTGTAAATTGAATGATGCCTGCAAATAAAAGAACACAGTGTAGTCAAATGTGGTGGAAATTCAAAGATATTTAGGGGTTGCTTTGCTGCCTCTGGCACAGGGTGCCTTGACTGTGTGCAAGTCATCATGAAATGTGAATATTCTCAAAGGATTTTGGGTCGCAATGTAGTGCCCAGTGTCATAAAGCTAGATTTGCATCCTATGTCATGGGTCTTCCAGCAGGACAATGACCTCAAACATGCTTCAAGAAGCACCCATAAATAGATGGAAACAAAGCACTGGAGAGTTCTGAAGTGGTAATTACAGCTCCAGTAGCGTCAAGTCTCCCACCACTACCCTCTTACATACAGAAGCTACAGAGAAACTGCAAATGGACTTATTAAATCATTACATTTTGTTAACTTTGATTAATTTCTGTCAAATTTAAAAAATTTCTGACAATTTCGATGATTTTCTGTCAACTTTGATAAATTTGTGAGTACAGATCACCATAAAAATTATGAATCGGTCAATGAGTGTATGGAGTACATCAATCTAGCTATGGACTGTGGAAAAGATCTATGCGACCAGAATGAACACTCATTTCCAGCAGATATTGCCACCTAGCACCTGTCTGTATTCTAAATGCAGCTAACAGCAATATCAATGGGAGATATAGAATCTATTTTTTTTTGTTTGATTGTAGAAGCAAGGAGTATAAGGCAATAATTCCTGTCTGGATGCATGTAATATGCTATCCATAGTGCAATAGCTCACCCGTACATGAATCACAGATAAGAGAGGTAATATTGTAGAATAAAAAATAGTTTTTTACCGGCTCCAAATAGTTTTTTTTAATACAAGGCAGCACCAAACTGTGGAGGAACACAAGCAACAATGCCTGCTTTGATGAATTTCTGAGTCCAGACTATATTAAAAAACATGAATCTGTCAATGATTTTTTGAGAAAAACAATCCAGTTATGCACTGTGGAAGAGATGTATGCGACCAGAATAAACACTCATTTCCAGGTGATGATACCTAGCACCGGTAGAATAGTATAATTTTTTTTTGGTTTGGTTGCAGCATCAAGGAGTATAAGGCAATAATCCCTGGCTGGATGTGTGTAATACGCTATGCTTAGTGCGATCGCTCACCCGTACACAAATTGAAGATAAGAGAGGTAATATTGTAGAATATAGAATCGATTTGAATTGGCCTTCCCATTATTAAGGAGTGGGTCTCTATACTGTTATTGCATAGGCAGCAAGTTCAAGGGTTGGTAAAAATTAGGATGCACTCCAATACCGCTTTGAAGAGACGTAGTGGAGGGCCTCAGTCAAAAAATGTTTTTCCATTATTAATGAGTGGGTCTCCTAGGCTGGAAATGTCCATGCACTAAGTGCATGAGTTAAAAATCATTTACCCCTGTGGGGTATACATATATGTGGGTGTTGCATGATGGTCACCCTGTTGATATGGTAATGAAGGATGAGGAGAAGGAAAAGGAGGAGGATGACATAAAATAGTCGAAATCCGGAAGAGTATACTCATGGCTGGGTGTGAAATGCTTTGCCCAAAATGCGTAAATCGCGAGGGTCATGGGAAATGCAGCGGAACATAAACTCAGCCATGTGTGCCAGACTGCCAACAGCCAAGACTTCCCTGTCCCCACCAAGAGGACTACTGTCCATATTCTCCTACTCCTACTCCTGGTCCTCCTCCTCTTCCTCCCCCTCCTCCACCTCTTCAGGCCATCCACACTGAACAGACAGAATGAATGTGGTGTGGGTAGTAGGGCAGGAAAACCTCCTCCTCCTCCTTATTATCTCCCAATCCACGTTGAGATGAGACAAGGCTGGGCTGTGTAGCATCACCCTGTATAGTTCCTTGCTCCATCTCATCGTGCTCTGCCTGCAATGCCTCCTCTTTAGTTGTGAGCAGCGAACGTTTCAGTAGGCAGAGAAGTGGGATGGTGATGCTAATTATGCCGTCATTGCCGCTCACCATCTTATTGGAGTCTTCAAAGTTTTTGAGAACCACACAGGTGTCAGACATCCATGCCCACTTATCATCTCTCATGTGTGGAGGCTGACCTGAATACCGACGGGCGTGTTGAAGCTGGTACTCAACAACTGCCCTCTGCTGCTCACAAATCCTTCCCAACATATGCAATGTTGAGTTCCAACTCATGGTGACATCGCACACCAGTCAGTGAGCTAGAAGCTGCAAACGCTGCTGAAGCACTGCCAGGGCAGCGGAAGATATAGCTGACTTTTTGAAATGGGCACAAGCAGCTCAGGCAGATTAGGATAGGTTTTGAGAAACTGCTGAACCACTAAGTTGAGCTGCCACCAAGTTCCGGCAATTGTCACACCCGACCATGTCTGGTTGTAGGTTCAGCGGTGAGAGCCACAGATCTGCCTGCTCTGTTACAGTTTTAAACAACTCTGCAACGGTGTGCGGTTTGTCACCAAAGCAGATTAGCTTCAGCAGATCCTGTTGCCACTTGGCCGAGGCATTGCTGAAGTGCTTCTAGCTTGCGACTGATGTGGTTCATCGGAGGTAGAGGCTGAAGAGGAGGAGAAGGTGCAGGAGCTGCTGTAGAATGTGGGAGGAACCCTGATTGAACCAGGGCCTGCAATCCTCATTGTTGATAGGACGTGCTCCGTCCCAGGGTTCGACTGGGTCCCGGCTTACACAATATTCACCCAGTGTGCGATTAGTGACATGTACCATCCCTGGCCACAAGCACTTGTCCACATGTCTGTGGTTAGGTGGACCTTTCCAGTAACTGTGTTGGTGAGGGCACAGGTAATGTTCTGGGACACGTGCTTATGTAAGGCGGGGATAGCACAATGGGAGAAATAGTGGCAGCTGAGGACCAAGTACTGAGGGGCAGCCACCGCCATGACATTATGGAAAGCTTCCATCTCCACAAGGTTAAAAGTCAACATTTCAAGTGCAAGCAGTCTTGAAATGTGGCAGTTTAGTATTGTGGCCTGTGGGTGGGTGGCTGCGTATTTGCACTTGCGTTCCAAGGACTGGGGTAGGGACAACTGAATGCTGAGCTATGACAAGGACGTGGACGTGGTTGCTGACGGTGGTGGTTACAAGTGTGTGACGACAGGTGCACGGTGGTAGACATCTTATCTTCGCCTGCATCATGGACAGGAGATTGGCATGCACGCACAAGAGTGGAACAGTCAGTGGTGTCACCGACAGACATTGTTTCTGGAGTCTGGCATTCGGCTCAACTAGTCGGTGCTTTGCTGTCATATGCCTGAGAGCCAGAAAAAAGAAGACCTAATAGTTGGACTGGAAACTTCCCTCGTATTGGTGTTTTGGGGAACAGTTGTCTGCCTTGTGTCTGTGGCCACCCCACTGCTTCTTCCTGCCTGTTGTGGCGCTACAGCTCTCCCCCCTCTGCACTTCTGTCTTTGCTATGCATGTCACCTTCCCAGGTTGGGTCAGTGACTTCATGGTCCACCACCTCATCTTCCACTTACGCATCCTGGTCCTTCTCCTGACTTTCTGGCAATTGTGTCTCATCATCATCATCAACCTCTTGCACTTTCCCACTATCGCCTCCTTGTCACTGTAGCTGCTCAAATAGCTATGCATGTCACCTTCCCAGGTTGGGTCAGTGACTTCATCGTCCACCACATCATCTTCCACTTACGCATCCTAGTCCTTCTCCTGACTTTCTGACAATTGCGTCTCATCATCATCAACCTCTTACACTTTCCCACTATCGCCTTCTTGTGACTGTAGCTGCTCAAATATTTGGGCATCACTACATCCGATATCCTCATGACCTGCTTGAAGCGGACAGAGCAAGAGGCCAGAATCTATAAATGGAAATGTGAACAGCTCTACGGAGTTTCCAAGTGTGGGATCCCTTGTCTGTGGGCACTCAGCATGGTGGGAGGATTGAGGATCATGGTGAGGAATATGTGGCCCAGACTCACGGCTACTGAGACTGGACCGTGTGGAAGACAGAGTGGTGGTGGTGGCAAATTGACTGGAAGCATTATCTGCTATCCAACCAACAACCTTTTCATACTGGTTTGGCTTCAAGAGAGGTGTTCCGCGGCCCCCTAGAAAGTGGGACAGGAAGGTAGGTCGACATGATGTGGGTGGTTGTTGTGCTACCTCAGCAGGCACAGTTTCATCTTGCCCACTGCCTCGGCATCTGCGTGCACCATCAGCATCACGTCCACTTCCCGTCCCTTACTACGCTCCTTGCCCATTTTAAATGGAGTATAATATTTTGCAGCTTGCAAAAAATTTCAGGATTATTACCGCAGTAATATTTGATCACATCTGATGACAAAGTTTTTATGCAGTGGTGATATAGTGATGCTATTGGTCAGCGGCCAAGTCGGGGTATGTTTTCAATGCACAACTGCCACACTTTAAATGGAGTATAATATTTGGCAGCTTTAAAAAAAATTCAGGATTATTACCGCAGTAATATTTGACCACCTGAGATGATGGACAAGTTTCTCTGCTTGCACAATACTGCAATGCTATTCAAATCAACCAAATCTGGCTGTATGCTGTTAACAAGCAAATGGAGCAGTATAAATGGTGTATTATGTTGCTTTTCACCAAAATTATCAGGATTCAGAGCAAAAAGAATATTTTCAGCCCTGATATCTAGGGCTATTGATAGGAGTTCCAGCAGCAGAAAGAACGTGTAATGGACCCTATTCTGTATTATACTAGCTCTCCTCAAGTCTAACTACTGTTATCAGCAGTATTAATATTCATCAGAATGAGCCCATACAAGAATTGTTAGTGTAGATGAAATTAATAATAGTGGTGTGGAATGCTTAAAATAAGCGCCAATGCTCTCCCTCGCTCAGCTGCACCCCTCCCTATTCTGTCTGTTTGGCTGGTAGACTGTGACGATCATAGGGTCCCGGGTCTTATATAGACCCGATGATCATATGAAGCCAGTCAATCACTGTAATGCCACAACCAACATGGCTACGGCATTACAGTGACTGTCAGGCAATCCTTGCATGTTAATTGGCTGCCTAAGATGCGCTAATCATGCGGGGCGGGGACTCGAGCTCCCTCCCAAACATTCAAAAAATACTCGTCAAGTAACGAGCATCTCGAGCACTGTGATGCCCGGGGGAGTGATGAATAGTGACGAGCATGCTCACTCATCACTATGTGTAATGACTCAAAGTGGTTGGTGAAAGAGTGAAACATTGTATTTTACAATTACAAAACTCATGTACATTTTGCTGCTTTTATGTCATTCAGTTTTAGACAGTAAATGTTTCGATTCTCTGTCAGTAATTTGGAAATATGACCCAAAGTTTGTCTGTCAACAAATTTTAGAAAGCAAATGTCTTACATTAATTAATAGAACTCTTAGACCTTATGAGGATGGTTCACTTAATTTGAAATTCCAAATCAGAATGGCTGTACAGTACTTTTGGAATGTTTTCCTACCTTTTAATATTGTGATTAAACAGTCATTCTGACATGAATTTTCTAAGTATACCATCCTCATCATATTTGAGAGATCTTTTTACAGATGTATGGAAATTGCACTGTGAAATCTGGGGACAGATCTGTTTTAAAGCTTAGAAAGTACAGAGCATATTTGAATAAAGTATTTGTAAAGTACTGTGCAATTTAACTTAGTATAAGGCATAGTACATGAGCGCATAGTTACATACAAATATTCTTCAATTCATATTTATCTTTTACCTTTGTAAGCAAATTACTCTTTTTTCATTATTGGTTTCAAAGTAGCGATATAGAAAGTATAGCACTGCCATCTAGTGTTTTATAATAATATGACAACAATTTTATTATATGATTCTTGCTGTGACATTAAACATAGCGGAGTTTTAAATAAGATTGTATTAAGATGCTCAAGTCCAACTTTTCTTACATAAATCAAAGCATTTCGTAGTGTAGCAAATTCTTTGATTGTGCACAGTATTTCTTTCTTTACATTCAGTTTACTTGGACAAATATCAACATAGAAAAATAAACTTAAAGTTACATTGCTTGATGACAAAAATATAATACTTTACGTATGCATACATTTTAAATCATAAGAATACCAAACACAGCTCTCTAATTACACCCAAAGCTAATATATATCCAGCGCTCACTTATAAATATGTTTTTAGTAGAAAGAAAGACCAATGTTTTACACTAACCTGCTAAAAGCTGCCAGAATGTGTGAGTAGACAATAGTCATCCAGATACAGCGGGTGAAATAAGTATTGAACATGTCACCAATTTTTAAGTAAATATTTTTCTAAAGATTCTATAGACATGAAATTCTCACCAGATGTCGGTAACACAACCCATCCATTCAACACAAGCAAAGAAATCAAACCATAGATGCCCATAAATTAAGTTATGGGTAATAATCAGAAATGACACAGGGAAAAAGTATTGAACACGTTTACTGAAATTTATTTACCGTAATTTATTTCAAAAGTGCACAGAATACTGCCTTATATCCATCTAAAAGGTCAGACTTTCTAGCAATGGTCAAGCTCAAATTTTGGGTGATAGGATCCCGGCTTACAGAGCGATATCCCACAAACGTGCAACTTTTTTTTTGCAGTGATAGTGTGAGATCTGTTGCATTATTGCGAGATCTAGCTCTTTGCACACTTCGGAATAAGTTAGTGCTATGTAAGCAAATCAGTTGATATGAGAAATGGTAAGGATTTCATTTTAAGATTATATGATTTTGGTAGTCTGAATCACCAATAATCTTCAATGTCTTCATGATTTTAATTAAGATTGACATTTTTGACATTTTATCTACACATATCATTCAATTTGAGTCTAACATTGTAAATCCCTGATTCCTGACAAGGTCACTTTCCCATTTTTGCTAATATTTTCTTCAGTTCCTTTGTTGAGTTTTTTAATTAGATTTTTTTCATATAAAAGTGGATGGTAGCCACCAAAAGTACAAGCCTTGCTGGAAAGTTGTTTGTAATAATAACACCGGTCTGTTTGACGTGAAGATGGCAGAAATTCATACACATTGACTTCATCACAAATATTCATCATCAACAGGATCCCTGTACAGAGACAGAAAAAAAAACATTCTTCATACATTGGTTGCAAACAGTTGTTTTAGGTTTTATTCAGACTTCATTTCCTCTTATACGAGTGCTATACGTGTTTTTCACGGATAGTGTTCGCACCCATAATAGTGAGTGAGAGCTGATCACATGTCCGTGATTTTTTACGGATTGAAAATGCAGGAGATTGCAGAGACATGTCCGATGTTCCTCCAAGTTTTGGATCAAAATCAGCAATTCAAATCTATAGGTCCATAAAAAAATTCAGACAGCACTTGAATCCCATCCAAGTGCAGTCTGGTTTTCATGGACTGTTAGGAGAAGGTGGATAAACTTTTTCCTTTTCTTTGTTTCTCATCTGTGAAGACCTGATAAAACTCAGACCAAACTCTGATGGTAAAAATTGACAGATGGACCAAACTATGATGGAACTGTGATAAAAAAACTGATGAAACTCAGATTGATTTTTTTGTACGAGAAAATCACTAACATCTGAAAGAGCCCTTATGTTTATTCTACTAGATTGTACTTCTACTGCCATTGAGAAAACAGTAGAGATGGTCATTTAAAAATTCAGGGGTTGTCCAAGATACAAAAAATTCTAAAAGAAGAGAATGTAACAAAAGAAAAAGAAAGCTTATACAGAGTAGAGACTGGACTCATTTTGAATCGCTTGCACTTAACATCTTTTATTCACTCCGAGATAAATTAAGTAAAGCAACTTTTTAGATGTAATAAACGTCCTTCATCAGGCGTTGATCAGAGTACGAAACAAAAAAAAACTGTAAAAAAGATCCAAGGATAGGGATAGCGGATGATATGCTGCACTGCTGGTAAAGGGCTTAATGAAACGGGTGTATAACAATCAATTGCAGTTTATTCTCATCACATATCCAGGTTGTACCGGCCACTTCTGCAGGAGAATCACAATCATAGAAGAGACATGTTAGTATATCGCAAAGTTTGCTCTATTTTTATGCCCTTTATATATTCAATTTCATTATTACAATTCAATTTATTTGGAAACTGAAGGCAAATAAAGGAACAATAGAAGCTATATGCACTTGTATGATTGCATACAAGATGGGGCTGAAAACCATGAGAAATATAAAGAAAATATAAAGAAAAGACTGATATTTGTCCTCTTTTTTGTATTTACTGCTATGGCCCATAAGCCTGCATTAAAAACTGCATGTATGAATCCTCCAGATGGTAGAGGGAGGATTTTGCTCCAAACATTTGTGGGGGAATGAAGCTTTAGGCCATGGCCCCACTATGAGTATTTGGTCAGTATTTTTCCTCAGTATTTGTAAACCAAAATCAGGAATGGATCAAAAATGCAGAATTGATGACTTGTTTCTATTATACCTTTTCTCTGATTGCTCCTCACCCGGTTTTGGCTCCCACTCCTGAGAAAAAATACTGACCAAACAATGATAGTGGAGCAGTAGCCTTAAAGTGATTTTTTTTCAGCTGTTAACCCCTTATTGACATTTGACGTAGCTGTACGTCATGATTGGGAAGGGGTTCACACAAATTGATGAACAGTTACGTCATGACGATCATGCAGGCACATAAGCTGTGCCAGCACGATCGCCTCTGGGAGCACAGCTTCAGTGATAACTGAGATGCAGCTGTCACAGTGTTACGAACCGGGTGGTGGAACCACTGTGCCGTGATCTGATGAGAGCCCAGAGGGCATTAACTAGGTATCTAACCAGGTCCGACCTCAGTTGCACGGCGGCTGACAACACCGCAATCTAAGGAGGGACGAGAGAGACGGAACCAGGTGCTACTCAGGGACTGACCTCGGGTGGATGACAGCTGACCACCAAGGGACAAGAGGCAGGAGCGGCTGGGAATGGTAGACTGGCACGATACAGGCATGCTAGTGCTGGCGGGTACTGCTGATAGAAAGGCAGGCAGCTTTCTTTCTATATTTTACCAGAGACCTTAAACAACTGAGAACTGAATACACTCTAAAAGACTGTACAGTACATATCCACTGTTCTTCAAGTTTTCTCCTCATATAAGAATGGTACTCTAATGTTTTGGGCCACTTATGCAAAAGGAATTGCTCATTCGTACCTCATTGACTCCTAACCTCCTAACCCTATAGCGAGAGGTACCTTCGCAGATAAGGTCTTAGGCCTAATTTTTCCAAGTTGTAGTTATCCTGCAGCGAACACAAAAACACTCCAGATTAGCCATCTTCTACAGCCCACCCAAGAACAGGGATATTTTATCAATACCACATCAGGAAAACCTGCTGAAGAGGAAAACTCTTTCTGGAAATACTTTATTTCATCATTTGAAATCCACATTCCTTAAAACACTCTTTTCACCTACCTGCATTGCCACTAACTGGACATTCTGTAATTCAACATCAGATACCGAGTTTATATAGTAAATTGCAAGTAACTAATTATGAACAAGTGGTGATTATTCCTGGTGCATGCTAAAATTCAAACATGGTTAAATCTAGTACATTATCTCGTAAACAAGGAGAACTGGACAAATTCATGAAGAAAAAATGATCTAACCCTCAATCATCTTTCAAAAAAATCATCCTCCCATTCTCTCAACTCAGAACCTACCGAGGCCTCAGAATTCAGCAATGATGACTCTGAAAGTGAGTCACTACCCGCGGTCTCTGTTCCTATATCCACTTCTTTCCTTAAAAGACACTTGCCCAAGCAATGAAACCTCTGATGCAAAAACTATCAGGTCTCAGATCTTACTTCAAATAAGTGGGTCACCGGGTGGACTCTCTAGAATCCTCACAAACAGACCTCCTGAAATTCTCAAACACCTTTAGAGAGCAAGTGATTTACCATCAACACCAACTCAAAACCACAATTCTAACATTTGAGGACCAAGCAAACAGGAGGAGGCACAAATATATCAGAATTAAAGGAATCCTTGAATCCTTCACCCAGGAATTTTTACAGAAAGACACCAAGTACATTTTTCTGCCATTGTAGGCCCGGAAAGAGCTGAAAAAATAGTGATCGAGAGAGCCCACAGAGCTCAAAAACCCAAACCGAAATCCTTTGATCCTCCACGTGACCTAGTATGTGGCCTACTCAGCTTTTTAGATACTTCAACTCTACTCACCAAAGCAAGAGAATTATCATTCCTTTCTTACAACAACACTCCTAGCCAAATCTACCACGATCCTGCACAGTCTACCCTGGCAAAAAGAAGGAAAATTAAGACCATCCTGGATACTCTGAGAGCCAGCAAGCTAAATTACAGATGGCTTTTCCCTTTTGGCCTGGCAATCATTAAAGAGGTGAAACAAATAGCTATCCATACACCAGAAGACCTCCAAATAGTCTAGGAAACGCAACCAGTCCTTGCAGTAGAAGTTCCCTCCTAGAAGTCATTGAATGTTGGATTCAAAAGACCAAAGAATGGACTGTTCGCAAGAAAACTACCTCTCACAATGCCAGGAAATTAGTCCCAAGACACCCTCCTCCGTGATGTCAGAGGAATACCCCTTTTCTTAAGATGGCAGACCTTTGAGAAAAAATAGGGATCTGAGGCCCTTTTATGTTTTTGTTTCATTTAATGTCTCTAATTATTTATTAAATGCCTTTTCTTTGTTCAGTTTACTAGTGTTCTGCCTTTAAGAATACATGAAGGATCACGGTCTTTTCTGCTTTCATGCGGGATGACACTGACGCACCCCCTGGGCCGTGGGGTACTCGGTAGCCGGGCAGGTCGATGCTGGGAGATGTGACAGTGGCGGTGACCCGGTCTGTGACCCAGGGCGGTCAATAAAAGGGAATAAAGAAAAGGGAATATAGTTTTTATATAATGTTCGTGACGCCACCTGTGGTATGCGGCTATATGGAGCCGCCACTGCAGTGCAGAACCTCTGGAGCTGATGATGACGCAGCAGAGTTGGTTCAGCTCTCCACAGGCAGAGCTTAGCTCCAGGGCAGGAAGTGGTGATTTTATAGATGTTGCTGTGCAGTGTAGTTCAGGGGATGGCGCAGTTAATAATCAGTCCACAACTTAATGGCGGTTTCCTCTTATCTTTACTTGGGGTGGTTAGGCAGACCGGAGCACGGGTACTAGCTGGTAGTAGAGGTCCGGGCGGCCTGGAAGCAAGTTGGGAATCCACCTTGCCAGGTGAAGTTGGAGGCCTTCCCTTTGCGCTAATCTCTTTGGCCCTGCTGCTTATAGTTGTGCTGTGGCCCTCGTTCCTGAGTAAAACGTCTTTGTGCTCACCCATATGGCAGGCAGCTCAGGCACTCCTGGAGTGTCGCTCCCACGTGGCAGTGCTGGGCCCTATGTGCTGCTGAGCCTCCGGGCGTCTGATGGGGCCAGGAGACCTGAAGTCTCCTGCCCTCCAGTTTCTGCTGCTGGGCCTTCAGTGCCCCACAACCTCGCACTCCGGTGTCCGGTTCTTCTGCGCTTCCCTCTGGGGTGAACTGCCGTGCAGCTCCACTCCCCAGGTCTTTCCTCTTCGCTCTCCTGACTTCAACTCCTCTCACTAACTCTTGCTAACCCTGCCTCCAGATTCCAGTTGCTAAGGGGAGGAACTCCCCTTGCTGGTCTGGAGCTAGGAAAGTGTTGTATGCTAGTAAACCTGATTAGGCGACCCCTCCTTGCTTCCAGGCATGGCATCACCCCTTGTGAGGGAGGCAATGCTACTGTGGCAACCGGACTCCTGGGGTGCCACATTCCCCCCTAGTTAAATTCAGTACTCCTGGACTGAGGATACCTTTCTGAATTAACAATCAACAATAACAATTCACATTACAAAATAGTTCACAAAGTCAAAAATTACAAAAACCCGACAAAAATTGTTAGCAGTCACTGCGGCGCTTAGTCTTTACGCCACAATCCGGATAACTGAAATTTGGCTGGTGGGAACCGCATCAACCCACTTTGCGTATCGTCCCTGGGCGTGGCTTCAGGGCACTCTGTCGTTGGGCCTGGTCTTCGGCCACGCCTGCGGTTTATTTTCAAGGCCACTTACTAACTATTTTCAATATTGTCCTGACCACACCTAGTCCTGTGGTCCGATTGTCCATAAATTTAACAACTATATACAGTACAGACCAAAAGTTTGGACACACCTTCTCATTTAAAGATTTTTCTGTATTTTCATGACTATGAAAATTGTACATTCACACTGAAGACATCAAAACTATGAATTAACACATGTGAAATTATATACTTAACAAAAAAGTGTGAAACAACTGAAAATATGTCTTATATTCTAGGTTCTTCAAAGTAGCCACCTTTTGCTTTGATGACTGCTTTGCACACTCTTGGCATTCTCTTGATGAGCTTCAAGAGGTAGTCACCGGAAATGGTCTTCCAACAATCTTGAAGGAGTTCCCAGAGATGCTTAGCACTTGTTGGCCCTTTAGCCTTCACTCTGCGGTCCAGCTCACCCCAAACCATCTCGATTGGGTTCAGGTCTGGTGACTGTGGAGGCCAGGTCATCTGGCGTAGCACCCCATCACTCTCCCTCTTGGTCAAATAACCCTTACACAGCCTAGAGGTGTGTTTGGGGTCATTGTCCTGTTGAAAAATAAATGATGGTCCAACTAAACGCAAACCGGATGGAATAGCATGCCGCTGCAAGATGCTGTGGTAGCCATGCTGGTTCAGTATGCCTTCAATTTTCAATAAATCCCTAACAATGTCACCAGCAAAGCACCCCCACACCATCACACCTCCTCCTCCATGCTTCACGGTGGGAACCAGGCATGTAGAGTCCATCTGTTCACCTTTTCTGCGTCGCACAAAGACACGGTGGTTGGAACCAAAGATCTCAAATTTGGATTCATCAGACCAAAACACAGATTTCCACTGGTCTAATGTCCATTCCTTGTGTTCTTTAGCCCAAGCAAGTCTCTTCTGCTTGTTGCCTGTCTTTAGCAGTGGTTTCCTAGCAGCTATTTTACCATGAAGGCCTGCTGCACAAAGTCTCCTCTTAACAGTTGTTGTAGAGATGTGTCTGCTGCTAGAACTCTGTGTGGCATTGACCTGGTCTCTAAACTGAGCTGCTGTTAACCTGCGATTTCTGAGGCTGGTGTCTCGGATAAACTTATCCTCAGAAGCAGAGGTGACTCTTCGTCTTCCTTTCCTGGGGCGGTCCTCATGTGAGCCAGTTTCTTTGTAGCACTTGATGGTTTTTGCAACTGCACTTGGGGACACTTTCAAAGTTTTTCCAATTTTTCGCACTGACTGACCTTCATTTCTTAAAGTAATGTTGGCCACTCGTTTTTCTTTACTTAGAATTTGTATTATGGCAAGAAAAAAGCAGCTAACAGTCTATTCAGTAGGACTATCAGCTGTGTATCCACCAGACTTCTGCACAGCACAATGGATGGTCCCAATCCCATTTATAAGGCAAGAAATCCCACTTATTAAACCTGACAGGGCACACCTGTGAAGTGAAAACCATTTCCGGTGACTACCTCTTGAAGCTCATCAAGAGAATGCCAAGAGTGTGCAAAGCAGTCATCAAAGCAAAAGGTGGCTACTTTGAAGAACCTAGAATATAAGACATATGTTCAGTTGTTTCACACTTTTTTGTTAAGTATATAATTCCACATGTGTTAATTCATAATTTTGATGTCTTCAGTGTGAATGTACAATTTTCATAGTCATGAAAATACAGAAAAATCTTTAAATGAGAAGGTGTGTCCAAACTTTTGATCTGTACTGTATATCCAAGAATATTTAACGGTTACAACTATATATAACATACTCTTTAGTTCTCTTACACTTTAGTTCCTCCAGCGGGCAGGGAGCTGACCTTTAGTACTCAGGGTCGATCTACGTAGTACATTTGTTGTCACTGACCTACCCTGGTCCCTAGTGTCTACCCCTGGTGTGGTGAGTTCAGTGTGTACTACACTACGGGTAGTCTGAGGTAACACCGGTAGGCTGGGTAATCTCCTATGAATTCTTTGACTCACCCTGGGTACGACAGGTTCACTGCTAGCAGAGGGTAGATTCTCCTGATCTGCTGCTGATGAAGCATCTGTCTCTGAGGCCGATTGGTCTACTATGGATACTATATGGAGGACTATGGGCTGTGCATTGTACTATATGGAGGACTATGGGCTGTGCATTATACATGGAGGACTATGGAGGGTGCATTATAATATATGGAGGACTATGGGGTGCATTATACTATATGGAGGACTATGGGGGTGCATTATACTATATGGAGGACTATGAGGGATGCCTTATATTATGTGGAGGATTATGGGGGTGCATTATACTATTTGGAGAACAATGGCCTGTGCATTATATTATATGAAGGATATCTGCTGTTTATTATACTAATATGGACGACTTTGTGCTGTGCATAATATTATATGAAGGATATGGGCTGTGCATTATAATGTATGGAAGACTATGGAGGGTGGATTATATTATATGGAAGACTATGGGGTGCATTATACTATTTGGAGGACTATGGGCTGTGCAGTATACTATATGGAGGACTATGGGCTGTGCATTATACTATATGGAGGACTATGGGGGTGCATTATGCTATATGGAAGACTATGAGAAGTGCATTAAATTATATGTAAGAATATGGGGGGTGCATTATACTATATGGAGGGTGTATTATACTGCATGGAGGACTATGTGGTGCATTGTACTGTATGAAGGACTATGGGGGTTGCATTATACTATAGGGAGGACTATGGGCTGTGCGTTATACTTTATGGAGGGCTATGGTGAGTGCATTTTACTTCTGCTATGTGGCCCCATGACTTCTATGTATGCTCCTTGTGAGTATAATGGTTTATTTTTTTTATACAATAAAGAACAGTGGCAAAAGGGGGGACATATACCAGGATGGGGGTTGTATACAAGTATGGGGGCCAGGATAAGGGACATATTTACCAGGATGAGAGACATATATACCAGACATATACCAGGATGGAGGGCATAATATATATATATATATATATATACTGTATATATATATACATATATATATATATATATATACACACATATATATATATATATATATATATATATATATATATATATACATACACACATATTTATATGTCTATATAAATATTTAGGGTGGAGGGGCCCCGGTCCAAATTTTGCACCAGGGCCCATCAGACTCTAGTTACGCCACTGGGTAGGAAAAATATACTATAAAAAATGAAAAAAAGTCAGCTCACCCTTCTTGAAGATGTGATTGCTGTAACTTTTTCTATGCAGTAAGGGTATTAGGAGGAATAAGTGAGGTCCAGCATCCAAATATCTTAATTAAAAGTCCATTTTATTGTAAATCCATAGACATGCAAAAACGCAGTATAAAACCATTTAAAAATACCCACAGACGCGTATCGATCAGAAGATCTTAATCTTTGCTCTATACTTGAAAAATAATGTCGGTAGCTTGTGGTGTCATATACTGTGTGCAGTTTAAAATACTCTCAGCCAATCACTCCAGGATTTCTCATCCTACCTAATTACACCTGATGTTTAATGAATTTCAAAACCTAGCTAATGAACATCATTTGTGTAGCACCGGCGTCTCTGCCTTCTGCTTCCCTCCCCCGTCAGAAACACCGCGGCCCCGCAGTTCCTTCCTCCTCGGCTGCTGCTGCTGCCCGGGGTATGCACTTGACTTGCAGATCCCCAGACACTATGCTTAGGGTGCACTGCCTTCTTAAGGGGCCAGCGCACGCCGTCCTAAAGTGGCTGAGAGACACTTATTATTTAAGGCACCTCCACCTGATGGGACGTGCCTGTGCAATGTTGTAAGTCTATTTCTAACATGCTGGTTAGTTCTCAGGTCCCAGTGCTCGTATTCCAGTGTACCAGCCTGTCTATCAGCTATGCCCACCTGCCTGCCTGTCTATCAGCCGTGACCACCCGCCTCCCTGTCTATCCATCATCTCAGCCTGCCTGCCTGTTTTTCAGCCATGCCCGCCTGCCTGCCTGTCCATGTATCAGCCGTGCCTGCCTATCAGCTGTGCCTACCTGTACCTGCCTACCAGAATACCAGTCGTGTCAATTAGTACCTGCCTGTGTGCCTTTTGTGCTAGTCACTGTACCAACCATGCCAGCCAGTGCTTGCAAATTCTACTATTCCTGAGCGTTCCTGCCTCCTGTCCCTTGGGGATCAGCTGCCATCCACCCGAGGTCAGTCCTAGTCTAGCACCTAGTCCTGTCTTCCCTCGTCTCTCCTCAGATTGTGGTATTGTCAGTCACCATGCATCTGAGGTCATACTTGGTCAGGAACCTATTCACGTCCCTCCAGGCTCTCCTCGGATCATGGCACAGTGGTTCCAAAACCTAGTCTGTTACAGTTTGCACAGGCCTTGGAATCCGCTGGATCTCAGGCTTCCTCCATGTCTGACCTGTACCAGGAGGTCTATCGCCAGATAGACCAACAGGACAAGATCCTATCTTACCTGCAGACAGTAAATACCCATCTGTACACGCTGACTACTCCAGTTTCATCTACAGCCACCCAACCGGCAACAACTTCGCATGTGCCTCAACAGTCTGCCGGTTATGTACCCGGCTTCAGACCCCGTCTGTCTGCTCCTACATGCTATGGTGGGGATCCTGCTCTATGTCGGGGGTTCATTAACCAGTGCACACTACATCTCAAACTTTTGACCCATCAGTTTGTTTCAGATCAGGCCAAAGTGGCCTTCATCATGTCCCATCTCTCTGGCAAAGCTCTGGCATTTCTCAATCCCCTATAGGAGAGAGGGTATCCTCTTGTGCCGAACCTCCAGTCCTTTCCAGAAGCCTTCTGGAAGGTTTTCGATGAGCCCGGATGTGCGTCCTCAGCAGCATCTTATCTCCTCCAACAGCGCCAGGGAAACTTCACAGTGGGCCAGTACGCTGTACGTTTTTGCACTCTGTCACCTGCACTCGGCTGGAATAATGAGGCTCTGATGGCCACTTTCCAGGAAGGTCCTTCTGGGCGAATCAAGGACGAGCTGGCCAGTCGGGATACACCCACCTCAATAGATGAACTGGTGTCTCTGGCAACACAGTTAGTCATTAGGTTTCAGGAGCGTTCCAAGGTGACGTGAGAGAAGACCTGTATACTTGGCTCCTGCCTTTTAAAGTCCGATCATGCAACAAACCTCAGCTCCGGTACCTTCTTCTGAGTCCATGCAGGTGGACCAGATGAAGATAACCAAACATTGTCAGGAGGCCCATCATGGGAGGGAAGGTGCTTCTATTGTGGCAGTTCTGAGCATCTAATCTCCTTCTGCCTAGAGAGACAGGGAAACTCCAGAGCCTGCAGGAGTGGTCATCCTGGGCAAAAATTGCTCCTCTCTATTGCTGAGTATGTTAGTATCTGTGTCCTATGGAAGTATCCATTTTGTCGAATCGGCCTACCTGGACTCCGGTTCTGCAGGTAACCTCATTCAACAGGCCGTGGAGGCTATCTCTAAGGTTCAGGGCCCTTTTTAAACATGGGAGAAAAGGTTGTCTGAACTCCTTAATGTGGTGGTACCCTTGGTACGCATACTTCTGCCTATTTGGAACGCACAATAGACGAATAATCTATCCACATAGCAACTAACCGCGTCACTTCCGCCCCAGTCTCCTATTTTCTCATTGGCCGCGGCACCTATGTGCTCCATCTATGGCCTGATAAAAAGACTTCTGGGCACATGTTATCACTGGCGCCGATCACTAACAAGTGGTGGATACCGCATTAGGACGCCACACTTACTATGAAGTGCTACACATGATTCATGGTATGTCTTTGTCTCTTATTCACTGGGATTATGAATGACACTGCGGATACTTACCTGTATCCACCTTCTCTTTCAGATCTACAAAAGTAGACCAAAAGTTTGGACACACCTTCTCATTTAAAGATTTTTCTGTATTTTCATGACTTTGAAAATTGTACATTCACACTCAAGGCATCAAAACTATGAATTAAAACATGTGGAATTATATACTTAACAAAAAAAGTGTGAAACAACTGAAAATATGACCTATATTCTAGGTTCTTCAAAGTAGCCAACTTTTGCTTTGATGACTGCTTTGCACACTCTTGGCATTCTCTTGATGAGCTTCAAGAGGTAGCCACCGGAAATGGTTTTCACTTCACAGGTGTGCCCTGTCAGGTTTAATAAGTGGGATTTCTTGCCTTATAAATGGGGTTTGGGACCATCAGTTCTGTTGTGCAGAAGTCAGGTGGATACACAGCTGATAGTCCTACTGAATAGACTGTTAGAATTTGTATTATGGCAAGAAAAAAGCAGCTAAGTAAAGAAAAACGAGTGGCCATCATTACTTTAAGAAATGAAGGTCAGTCAGTGCGAAAAATTGGGAAAACTTTGAAAGTGTCCCCAAGTGCAGTTGCAAAAACCATCAAGCGCTACAAAGAAACTGGCTCACATGAGGACCGCCCCAGGAAAGGAAGACCAAGAGTCACCCGTATTTCTGAGGATAAGTTTATCCGAGTCACCAGCCTCAGAAATCGCAGGTTAACAGCAGCTCAGATTAGAGACCAGGTCAAAGCCACACAGAGTTCTAGCAGCAGACACATCTCTACAACAACTGCTAAGAGGAGACTTTGTGCAGCAGGCCTTCATGGTAAAATTGCTGCTAGGAATCCACTGCTAAGGAGAGGCAACAAGCAGAAGAGACTTGTTTGGGCTAAAGAACACAAGGAATGGACATTAGACTAGTGGAAATCTGTGTTTTGGTCTGATGAGTCCAAATTTGAGATCTTTGGTTCCAACCACCGTGTCTTTGTGCGACGCAGAAAAGGTGAACGGATGGACTCTACATGCCTGGTTCCTACCATGAAGCATGGAGGAGGAGGTGTGATGGTGTGGGGGTGCTTTGCTGGTGACACTGTTGGGGATTTATTCAAAATTGAAGGCATACTGAACCAGCATGGCTACCACAGTATCATGCAGCGGCATGCTATTCCATCCAGTTTGCGTTTAGTTGGACCATCATTTATTTTTCAACAGGACAATGACCCCAAAAACACCTCCAGGCTTGGTAAGGGCTATTTGACCAAGAAGGAGAGTGATGGGGTGCTATGCCAGATGACCTGGCCTCCACAGTCACCAAACCTGAACCCAATCGGGATGGTTTGGGGTGAGCTGGACCGCAGAGTGAAGGCAAAAGGGCCAACAAGTGCTAAGCATCTCTGGGAACTCCTTCAAGATTGTTGGAAGACCATTTCCGGTGACTACCTCTTGAAGCTCATCAAGAGAATGCCAAGAGTGTGCAAAGCAGTCATCAATGCAAAAGGTGGCTACTTTGAAGAACCTAGAATATAAGACATATTTTCAGTTGTTCCACACTATTTTGTTAAGTATATAATTCCACATGTGTTAATTCATAGTTTTGATGCTTTCAGTGTGAATGTACAATTTTCATAGTCATGACAATACAGAAAAATCTTTAAATGAGAAGGTGTGTCCAAACTTTTGGTCTGTACTATATATCTCTCTTGAGACACAGTGTCCTATATCTATCCCACCATACAGCCTTTAAGGTATATTTCTCCACTTTTCATATCCCTTTTCCCTTCCCCCCTTCTTTTTCTCTTCCCTTTTCGTTTAAATTTTTATGTATGGATTACTGATCTAGGAGCTTCTTTCAGCCTTGTTGCTCCTTTCTCCTTATATGGAATCCACCATTAAGCTATGCATTTTTGCCTTAGGTTTCCTTTTGTTTGAATTCCTTGCATGGTTGTAATGTATTTCTAAGTTCTCTCTGATTATATCATTGTAGAGTGAAGGTCTATGCGACCGAAACGTCTACTGTGTAACACTCCTTTACCTACTGGCTAATTAAATTTTGAAACTTAAACTTGAGTGCCGAGTTTTTGCATCATACGTATACTGGCGTTGGAGCCTGCTCAAGCATGATATATATGAAGTGCAGTGATACACTACTTTAACACCTGTGACGGCCAATACGAGTATTGTGTTATGCCGTTTGGACTCTGTGATGCCCCAGCAGTCTTCCATGAACTGGTAAACAACATCTTCTGGGACCTCCTCTACACATGTGTGGTAATTTACCTGGATGACATTTTGGTGTTTTCTCCCAATTTGCTTACACACAGGATGGATGTTCTCCAGATCCTGCAGAGATTAAGGAGGAACTGTCTGTAGGTCAAATATGAGAAGTATGTCTTCAAGCAGACCTCTCTTTCATTTCTTGGGTACACCATCTCCAAAACCGACCTGAAAATGGATCCTGAGAAGGTATCTGCCGTCTTGAAGTGGCCCCGTCTAGGCGGTCTGAAAGCCATCGAGCGGTTTCTCGGATTCAAGAACTATTACCGCCAGTTTATCCCACATTTCACCTCTTGGGCTGCTCCTATTTCTGCCCTGACCGCAAGGGGGCCAACCCTATGATTTGGACTCCAGAGGCAGAGAACACCTTTGTTTCTTTAAAAAAGGCCTTCTCCTCAGCTCCTGTGCTGCATCGTCCAGACAATAACAAGCAGTTCTTTCTGTAGGTGGATGCTTCTTCTTCAGGGGCCGGAGCCATTGTTACTCAGAAGTCTTCTTCTGGTCGCATGGTGACCTGTGACTTCTTTTCCAAGATTTACTCTGCTTCAGAACGCAATTACTCTTTAGGCAATCGAGAACTGTTAGCGATTAAACTGGCTCTGGAGGTGTGGTGGTTCTTGTTAGAAGGAGTGATGCATCCAGTGGTTATATACACTGACCACAAAAATCTAGCCTATCTGCAATCCTCACAACAACTTAACCCACAACAAGCCAGGTGGTCTATGTTCTTCGCCCGCTTTAACTTCACTCTCCACTTTTGGCCAGCAGATAAGAACGTTAAGGTGGATGTCCTCTCTAGATCCTTCCAGTCTTCTTACCAGGAGGAGCCTCAATATATCATTGAACCGTCCAAAATTTTTATGGTCGCTCCATTGTATTTGTCTCGGCTCCCTTACGGAAAGACGTACGTGGCTGAACCAGATAGGAAGCAGGTTCTTCTGTGGTGTCTCTCGTCTAAAGTGGCTGGCCATGCCGGACAGAAGAGAACGGCTCTCCTCATCTTCCAACATTATTGGTGGCTGACCCTGTGCAAGGAAATTGCAGATTTCATCTCAGCCTGTCCCTCTTGTGCCCAGAACAAAACCCAGAAACAGCTTCCGACCGGTTGGCTACTTCCTTTGCCTGTACCATTTGCTCCTTGGCAGCATATTGCAATGGATTTCATCACCGATCTTCAGTATCGGTTGGGTGTACTGTCTTCTGGGTGATTGAGGAACGCTTCTCCAAGATGGCCCATTTCACTCCACTGTCCGGCCTCCCATCTGCTCCAGTGCTTGCAGAGAAATTCTTTCTACATATTTTCTGCGTCCATGATTTCAAGGAATCAGAGCTTACCACGCTTTGTGAGTTGGAAATCCATGGGAGGAAAACCAGTGGGTGCCATGACTCCAGCTGGTGTGGCTCAGCAACAATGGAAAAGTTAAAAGAGCAGCATTTCCACAGGTAAAATGAAAGCACTATTTTATTTCTTTATTACATAAAACCCAACATACAAAGAAAATAAACGGATGTGTTTCCGGCATCCTAAACGCCCTTAATCATAACATAGTAATGAAATGGCAATGGTCCTGTTTTATGCTAAACACAGCCAATCACAGAGAAGCTGAAAATAACATGTACAATTAGCAGGTGTGCAAGAACACAGAATATGCAATGAAATACAAAACATAGCCAATCAATATATATACAGTTGAAACCAGAAGTTTACACAATATAAAAAGACACATATGCATGTTTTTCTCAATATCTGACATGAAATCAGAATAAACCTTTCCCATTTTAGGTCAATTAGGATTACCATCATTTTTAATATTTGCCAAATGCCAGAATAATGAGAGAGAGAGAGAGAGAGAGAGAGAATGTTTTAAGGCATTTTCATTACTTACCGCAAAGTCAAAAGTTTACATACATTTCATTAGTATTTGGTACCATTGCCCTTAAACTGAATGACTTGGGTCAAACGTTTGGGAAATCCTTTCACAAGCTTCTCACAATAGTTGGTCGGAATTTGGGCCTATTCCTCCTGACAAAACTGGTGCAACTGATTCAGGTTGTAGGTCGCCTTGCTCGCACCTGCCTTTTCAGCTTTGCCCATAAATTTTCAATAGGATTGAGATCAGGGCTTTGTGATGGCCACTCCAAAACATTGACTTTATTATCCTTAAGACACCATCCTCAGACAGATGGCCTCATGGACCGGTTCAACAAAATTCTGAAGAGTATGCTGAGGAAGGTCATAGAAAAGGACAACAGAGACTGGGACTGTCTCCTGCTGTATCTGTTGTTCTCTATCCGAGTGGTTCCACAGGCCTCTACTGGGTTTTCGCCATTTGAACTCCTGTATAGCCAACATCTGCGGGGTCTGCTGCATGTAGCAAAGGAAACCTGGGAAGCCAAAGTCATGTGCCACAGGAGCATTATCGAACACGTCGCCCTGATGCAGGAGAGGATTGCAAAGGTGATGCCCATCGTAAAATAACATCTCCTCCAGGCAAAAGAGACACAGGTCAGGGTCTACAACCGGTCAGCTAGAGTACGGCAGTTCAATCCTGGTGACAGAGTCCTCATTCTGATTCCTACCATGGAAAGTAAGTTCTTGTCAAGTGGCAAGGACCGTATGAGGTGGCGGAAAAGTTTCGTGAAGTGAATTATAAGATTCATCAACCAGGACGACGTAAGCCATAACATATCTACCATGTCAATCTCATCAAGCTGTGGCAAGACAGAGGCTGTTGAAGCTCTGTGCTTGCTGATCAAACATAAAGGTGAGGTTGGAGGAGTCGCAATAGCTGACAAAGGCCCAAAAACAACAGTGTCAGGAATTGCTGCAGAAGAACAGGGATCTGTTCTTGGAGTTGCTGGGATGCACAAAGGTCATAAAACACGAGGTTCTGACAGAGACGCATGTGCACCGTGTTCTCTACCCGGGTAGGAAGTTGTCCTCATGTGAGAAAAATTATTCTTGCATAGAGAAGGAGTGCTTGGCCATAAAGTGGGCGGTAGACACGTTACGGTACTATCTGTTAGGACGAAAGTTTAGATTGGTATCCGACCATGCCCCAGATGGATGAGAGAAAAAAAGTGAAAAAATGCTTGGATCACCTGCTGGTTTTTAGCCCTACAGGATTTCAACTTCCATGTAGAACACAGAGCAGGGAAGCTACATGGTCATGCCGATGCCCTCTTGAGAATCCCCTGTCCAGTAGTAGAAGGTGCCAAGCCCCACGGCTTTAGGCAGACGGGGGAGGTATTTAAGGTGGCTAATGGACACATAGTTGATGGGAGGTATGTATCACAGAGATGGCTGTCCTCTGTGATGTAAACCAGGCAAAAGAAAAAGGAATACAAACAGCCTTTAGTGCAGGCAAAAACAAAGTAAAGAGTCCTTAAGACAAAGTCTCTGGTTAGCCAGTCCTGTTGGCACACAGGCTGGATAGCATCCAGTTCATTGGCTCAGTCAAGAGACCACAACACACAGGAAGCCTTCTCCCTCCAAACACATAGAACATGTGCCAAATAAAGGCCTCCATTTTATATCTTAACCACACCCAGTGGTGAGGTATGTGGGTAGCTAGACACGCCTATCTCTCCAACTACCCGTAACCCAGCCCCAGGTGCACAAAAACAGTCCTCTTAGTGCTTACATGCGCTAGAGCAATATATTGTTCTTTATTGAACAACATTGTACAAAACTGTTGTTTAAGCAGGATTGTTTGCATACAGCAACAATTATGTACATTATACTGAGTGTCATGTTTACTTAGGTATATTTACATTATTCCCGGGTGTACCCACCGTGTTTTTGTGTTTTTTTGGTTGTCTCAGTTTTTATGTGTTTTTATTTATTCATCATTAATTTAATTCACTTTTTAATCATATTTGGGCCTTGTGTGTGAAGCCTTCTTTTTGGAGTCATTATGGTATTATTGGTTTATGGCTATTTATAAGTAGGATACCTTAGATGCTTAAGAGGATAAGAGGAAAAAACTTTTTTCTTGTGGATTGGAAGGGGTTTGGTCCTGAAGAGAGGTCTTAGGAGCCTAGGGACAACATCCATGCCCCTCTCCTCCTGGAGAGTTTCCTTGTGGGCTTGAAAAAGAGGAGGCAAAAACGGGGGGTACTGTAGCGCCGGTGTCTCTGTCTTCTGCCTCTCTCCCTCAGCAAAGATCCTAGCTCACTCACTTCCTCCTCGACCGCTGCTTCCCGGGATCTACGCACGTCTCGCAGATCCCAAGGCACTATGCTTAGGACACTGATGGGAGGTGCCTGTGCAACATTGTAAGTCTGTTTCTAATACGCTTGCTAGTTCTCAGGTCCCAGTGCTCGTATTCCAGTATATTTGCCTGTCTATCAGCCATGCCCGCCTGCCTATCAGTTGTGCCCACCCGCCTCCCTGTCTAACAGCCGTGCCCACCCGCTTCCCTGTCTATCTGCCATGCTAGCCTGTCTGTCTATCAGCCATCCCCTTTCTGCCTGCCTAGCCATGTATCAGCCGTGTCCGCCTGCCTGTCTATCAGCCGTGCCCGTCTGCACCTGCCTACCAGGAAACCAGTCATGTCCGTCAGTACCTGCCTGTGTGTCTGTCGTGCCAGTCACTGTATCAGCTGTGCCAGCAAGTGCTTGCCAAGCCTACCATTCCCTGGCCATTCCTGTCTCTTCACCCATGGGGGTCAGCTACCATCCACCCAAAGTCAGTCCTAGTGTCGCACCTGGTCCCGCCTCCCTTATCTCTCCTCGAATCGCGGTTTCGTCAGCCGCCTTGCATTCGAGGTCGGACTTGCTGAGGCACCGATTCACATTCACGCCCCTCCAGGCTCTCCTTGGTTCACAGCACAGTGGTTCCATCACCCAGTCCGTTACAATTCGAAATGATAGATTACGTCCTGTCTGATGTTGATACTAGACGGGAACCTAGTTTTCAACTCTCCCACCAGTATGTTCTTAATTATATGCTTAGGATAACATGAAGTACTATGCAGAATGGAATTTGTATTGGTTTCTTTCCTATAAGGGCTGATAATAACCCTTTCTACGCTGTCAAATGATATGGTGATGTCTAGAAAATTAATACATTTCTCATCACTTCGAAATGTGAATTTAAGATTGATTTCATTAAAATGTATGAATTTAATGAAATTCTGCATTGAATCCCAAGGTCCAACCCACATCATCAGGATGTCATAAATGATAATGACATGAATCTTAAATTCACATTTTGTAGTGATGAGAAATGTTTTAATTTTCTCTACATCACCCTTACATTTGACAACATAGAAGGGGTTAAACTTATTTTCAGCCCTTACCAGAAAGAAACCACTACAAATTCCAATCTGCACCTTAAAAAGAACATACTGGTGGGAGAGTTGAATAGATACAAAAGGAATTCAACTTTGGACCTGCATTATAAAGGGGAAGTTAATAAAGTAAATAGTAGGATGGATTGTAGAGAATATCCTAAGTGGATGATTGAGAGAGCGGAGAATATTGTGGCAAGTAAAATTGCCAGGATATGTTGGTATTGTGGCAAGTAAAATTGCCAGGATATGTTGGTGAATGAGAGTAATAGACATACCGTAAATAAGTAAAGATGTCAAATCAAATTGTTTTCTCCACTACATATAGCCCTGAATTCAATGCAGTTACTAACATCATAAATATATGCATAGCAATTTTATGTCAGGACAAAAAACTGGATAAAATTTTGTCTCGACCAGTTAAATATGTAGCAAAAAAGGCTCCAAGCCTGATAGACATTCTTTCCCCTAGCCCCTATATTACTAATCAATCAAGAGACAAAACATGGTTGTCAACATAATGGGGATATGCCATCATTTGAAGTCATTGGTGTTGAAAGAGTTAAGCAACCCTCTAGGTGAGGGGGTTTAAAATGTAAATTATTAAACAGAGAAACTTGGTGGATATACCAATTGAAAACTAAGTTCCCATCCAGTATCAACATCAGACAGGACTTATCTACCATTACGAATGATGTTCATTAGCTAAGTTTTCAAATTCATTAAACACCAGGTGTAATTAGGTGGGATGAGAAATCCAGAAGTAATTGGCTGAGAGTATTTAAACTGAACACAGGATATGACACCACACACTCTTTTTCAAGAAGAGAGCAATGATTAAGATCTTCTGATTGAAACGCGTCTGCTTGTATTTTAAAATGGTTTTATACTGCATTTTTGCATGTCCTATGGATTTACAATAAAATGGACTTTTAATGAAGATATTTGAATGCTGGACCTCCCTTATTCCTTCTAAAGGTTTACATACTCCCGAAAATATTATATATTGTGAAAATGTTACTCATTTGTCTCCCCATTTCCTTTCTTGCAGCTATTAAACACCTCATCTCCCTCTACATTGGGAAATATCAAAAAGCAAGATTACCATATAAACTTCTTACCTACCCTAAACAACTAGGTGGCCTAGTTTGTCAGATATCCATGCATACTACAAGGCAATCCATGTAGGCAGATGGTTCAAAATAGTTCATTCCCTGAAAGACGCTAACAAACCAGATCTAGAACTTCTCCTAATGGATACATACTCACTTCAATATATCTGAACCCACAATACTCTTTCAATAGAGCTCATATCAGATGATGTTATCTCCATTACTCAGACTCTAGATAAGACCCTATTCCGCTCAAACACTCCTTCAGCCCTAGCCCCCATCAGTATCATACCAGATTTCTTAGACCCCAACTATGAGGAGATAAACAATCTGGGATCTATTATTCCCATTTTTAACATTTCGCAATTCTTATGTAATAAAGTCCCTATGAAAAATTATTGCCCAACAGATTCCACGAAACAGCCTATGAATTTCCTCCAGCACGTCTATGCTACTTATATCTTTAAATATTTTAAACTCAAATTTACATCTGTATAAAGTTGATCCTGGCTGGACTTACTATCAAAACTTCCCTTGCGTTTTCCTAAAATTACTTCAAAAATATAGAACCATTTAATCTCTCTCATTTCCATATAAGCCAACTTACTTGTCCTCCTGGGAAAATGAACTAAATTTTAACCTAAATGTTAAAACGTAGAAAGGGTTAAACTTATTTTCAGCCTTTACTAGAAAGAAACCACCACAAATTCCATTCTGCACGTTAAAAAGAACATACTGGTGGGAGAGTTGAATAGATACAAAAGGAATTCAACTTTGGACCTGCATTATAAAGGGGAAGTTAATAAAGTAAATTGTAGAATGGATTGTAGACAATATCCCAAGTTAATGATTGAGAGAGCGCAGAATATTGTAGCAAGTAAAATTGCCAGGATATGTTGGTGAATGATAGTAATAGACATAAATAAGTAAAAAAAAACATCAATCAAATTGTTTTCTCCACTACATATAGCCCTGAATTCAATGCAGTTACTAACATCATAAATATATGCATAGCAATTTTATGTCAGTACAAAAAACAGGAAGAAAATTTTGCCGCAACAAGTTAAATATGTAGCAAAAAAGGCTCCAAACCTGAGAGACATTCTTTCCCCTAGCCTCTATATTACTAATCAATCAAGAGACAAAACATGGTTGTCAACATAATGGGGATATGTCATCATTTGAAGTCATTGGTGTTGAAAGAGTTAAGCAACCCTCTAGGTGAGGGGGTTTAAAATGTAAATTATTAAACAGAGAGACTTGGTGGATATTCTAATTGAAAACTAAGTTCCCATCCGGTATCAACATCAGTCAGGACTTATCTACCATTACGAATGATGATCATTAGCTAAGTTTTCAAATTCATTAAACACCAGGTGTAATTAGGTGGGATGAGAAATCCAGAAGTAATTGGCTGAGAGTATTTAAACTGAACACAGGATATGACACCACACACTCTTTTTCAAGAAGAGAGCAATGATTAAGATCTTTTGATTGAAACGCGTCTACTTGTATTTTTAAATGGTTTTATACTGCATTTTTGCATGTCCTATGGATTAACAATAAAACAGGCTTTTAATGAAGATATTTGAATGCTGGACTTCTCTTATTCCTCCTAAAGTCTTACATACTCCCGAAAATATTATATATTGTGAAAATGTTACCCATTTGTCTTCCCAATTCCTTTTTTTCAGCTATTAAACACCTCATCTCCCTCTACATTGGGAAATATCAACAAGTAAGATCTAATATACAGTACAGACCAAAAGTTTGGACACACCTTCTCATTTGACTATGAAAATTGTACTACCTCTTGAAGCTCATCAAGAGAATGCCAAGAGTGTGCAAAGCAGTCATCAAAGCAAAAGGTGGCTACTTTGAAGAACCTAGAATATAAGACATATTTTCAGTTGTTTCACACTTTTTTGTTAAGTATATAATTCCACATGTGTTAATTCATAGTTTTGATGCCTTCAGTGTGAATGTACAATTTTCATAGTCATGAAAATACAGAAAAATCTTTAAATGAGAAGGTGTGTCCAAACTTTTGGTCTGTACTGTATATAATTGTCTTATCCTGTCTGTCTGTCTTTCTGTCTGTCTTTCTGTCTGTCTGTCTGTCCAGGAAATCCCACGTCGCTGATTGGTCAGGCCACGGCCAATCAGCGACGCGGTATTTCAGAACAAGATGGCGGCCGTTAGCGGCTCACCTTCACACGCTCACCCGCACACGCTCACTCTCACACGCTCACCCTCACCTGCTCACCCTCACACCCTCAGAAGCTCACCCTCAGATGCTCACCCTCACACCCTCAGAAGTTCACCCTCAGACGCTCACCCTCAGACGCTCAAGCTCAGACGCTCATGCCATGATGCTCACGTTCAGACGCTCACGCTCTGACGCTCACGCTATGACGCTCACAGTCAGACGCTCACGCTCGGACGCTCATGCTCACGCTCGGACGCTCACGCTCTCACGCTCGGACGCTCACGCTCGGACGCTCACGCTTACGCTCGGACGCTCACACTCGGGCGCTCATGCTCGGACGCTCACGCTCGGACGCTCACGCTCGGACGCTGACGCTCTGACGCTCACGCTCGGACGCTCACGCTCTGACGCTCACGGTCGGACACTCACGCTCACACTCTGATGCTCACGCTCGGACGCTCACGCTCTGAATCTCACGCTCGGACGCACACGCTCTGACGCTCACGCTTGGACACTCATGTTCACACTCTGACGCTCACGCTCGGACGCTCACGCTCTGACGCTCAGGCTCAGGCTCTGACGCTCACGCTCGGACGCTCACGCTCGGACACTCACGCTCACACTCTGACGCTCACGCTCGGACGCTCACGCTCGGACTCTCACGCTCTGACGCTCACCCCTCACACCCTCAGAAGCTCACCCTCAGACGCTCACCCTCAGACGCTCACCCTCAGACGCTCACGCTCAGACGCTCACACTCAGACGCTCACACTCAGACGCTCAGACGCTCACACTCTGACGCTCACGCTCACGCTCTGACGCTCACGCTATGACGCTCACAGTCAGAGGATCACGCTCGGACGCTCACGCTCTGACGCTCACGCTATGACGCTCACAGTCAGATGATCACGCTCGGACGCTCACGCTCGGACGCTCACGCTCTCACGCTCGGATGCTCATTCTCACGCTCAGACGCTCACGCTCACGCTCGGACTCTCACGCTCTGACGCTCACCCCTCACACCCTCAGAAGCTCACCCTCAGACGCTCACCCTCAGACGCTCACGCTCAGACGCTCACGCTCTGACGCTCACACTATGACGCTCACAGTCAGATGCTCACGCTCGGACGCTCACGCTCACGCTCGGACGCTCACGCTCTCACGCTCGGATGCTAACGCTCACGCTCGGATGCTCACGCTTACGCTTGGACGCTCACGCTCTGATGCTCACGCTCGGACGCTCACGCTCTCACGCTCGGACGCTCACGCTCGGACGCTCACGCTTACGTTTGGACGCTCACCCTCTGACGCTCACGCTCGGACACTCACGCTCGGACGCTCACGCTCTGATGCTCACGCTCGGACACTCACGCTCTGACGCTCACGCTCGGACGCTCACGCTCTGACGCTAACGCTCACGCTCGGACGCTCACGCTCACGCTCTGACACTCACGCTCAGACGCTGACGCTCACGCTCAGACGGTAACGCTCACGCTCGGACACTCACGCTCGGATGCTCACGCTCAGACACTCACACTCACACTCTGACACTCACGCTCGGACGCTCGCGCTCGGACGCTCACGCTTACGCTTGGACGCTCACGCTCGGACGCTCACGCTCTGATGCTCACGCTCATGCTCGGATGCTCACGCTATGACACACACGCTCACGCTCGGACGCTCAAGCTCGGACGCTCACGCTCTGACGCTCACGCTCAGACGCTGACGCTCACGCTCAGAGGCTAACGGTCACGCTCGGACTCTCACGCTCTGACGCTCACGCTCGGACGCTCACTCTCAGACACTCACGCTCACACTCGGACGCTCACGCTCTGACTCTCACGCTCTGACCCTCAACCTCGGACACTCACGCTCACACTCTGATGCTCACGCTCGGACGCTCACGCACACACTCTGACACTCACGCTCGGGCGCTCATGCTCTGACGATCACGCTCGGGCGCTCATGCTCTGACGATCATGCTCGGGCTCGGAAACTCACGCTCTGACGCTCACGCTCACGCTCTGACGCTCACCCTCAGGCGCTCATGCTCTGACGCTCACGCTCACGCTCTGACGCTCACGCTCGGACGCTCACGCTCGGACGCTAACGCTCGGACGCTCACGCTTGGACGCTCACGCTCGGACGCTGACGCTCACGCTCGGACGCTCTCGCTCGGACGCTCACGCTCGGACGCTCACGCTCACGCTCGGACGCTCACGCTCTGATGCTGACACTCACGCTCGGACGCTCACGCTCTGACGCTCACGCTCACACTCTGACGCTCACGCTCGGACACTTATGCTCACGCTCACGCTCGGACGCTCACGCTCTCACGCTCAGACGCTCACGCTCACGCTCGGACGCTCATGCTTACGCTTGGACGCTCACGCTCGGACGCTCACGCTCATGCTCGGACGCTCACGCTATGACGCTCACAGTCAGATGATCACGCTCGGATGCTCACGCTCACGCTCGAACGCTCACGCTCGGACGCTCACGCTCTCACGCTCGGATGCTCACGCTCACGCTTGGACGCTCACGCTCACGCTCGGACTCTCACGCTCTGACGCTCACCCCTCACACCCTCAGAAGCTCACCCTCAGACGCTCACCCTCAGACGCTCACCCTCAGACGCTCACGCTCAGACGCTCACACTCAGACGCTCACGCTCACGCTCTGACGCTCACGCTATGACGCTCATGCTCTGACGCTCACGCTCTAACGCTCACGCTGACGCTCGGACGCTCACGATCTCACGCTCGGATGCTCACGCTCACGCTTATGCTTGGACGCTCATGCTCTGACGCTCACGCTCGGACGCTCACGCTCTCACGCTCGGACGCTCGCGCTCGGACGCTCACGCTTACGCTTGGACGCTCACGCTCGGACGCTCACGCTCTGATGCTCACGCTCATGCTCGGATGCTCACGCTATGACACACACGCTCACGCTCGGACGCTCAAGCTCGGACGCTCACGCTCTGACGCTCACGCTCAGACGCTGACGCTCACGCTCAGAGGCTAACGGTCACGCTCGGACTCTCACGCTCTGACGCTCACGCTCGGACGCTCACTCTCAGACACTCACGCTCACACTCGGACGCTCACGCTCTGACTCTCACGCTCTGACCCTCAACCTCGGACACTCACGCTCACACTCTGATGCTCACGCTCGGACGCTCACGCACACACTCTGACACTCACGCTCGGGCGCTCATGCTCTGACGATCACGCTCGGGCGCTCATGCTCTGACGATCATGCTCGGGCTCGGAAACTCACGCTCTGACGCTCACGCTCACGCTCTGACGCTCACCCTCAGGCGCTCATGCTCTGACGCTCACGCTCACGCTCTGACGCTCACGCTCGGACGCTCATGCTCGGACGCTAACGCTCGGACGCTCACGCTTGGACGCTCACGCTCGGACGCTCACGCTCAGACGCTGACGCTCACGCTCGGACGCTCTCGCTCGGACGCTCACGCTCACGCTCGGACGCTCACGCTCACGCTCGGACGCTCACGCTCTGATGCTGACACTCACGCTCGGACGCTCACGCTCTGACGCTCACGCTCACACTCTGACGCTCACGCTCGGACACTTATGCTCACGCTCACGCTCGGACGCTCACGCTCTCACGCTCAGACGCTCACGCTCACGCTCGGACGCTCATGCTTACGCTTGGACGCTCACGCTCGGACGCTCACGCTCATGCTCGGACGCTCACGCTATGACGCTCACAGTCAGATGATCACGCTCGGATGCTCACGCTCACGCTCGAACGCTCACGCTCGGACGCTCACGCTCTCACGCTCGGATGCTCACGCTCACGCTTGGACGCTCACGCTCACGCTCGGACTCTCACGCTCTGACGCTCACCCCTCACACCCTCAGAAGCTCACCCTCAGACGCTCACCCTCAGACGCTCACCCTCAGACGCTCACGCTCAGACGCTCACGCTCAGACGCTCACGCTCACGCTCTGACGCTCACGCTATGACGCTCATGCTCTGACGCTCACGCTCTGACGCTCGGACGCTCACGCTCTCACGCTCGGATGCTCACGCTCACGCTTATGCTTGGACGCTCATGCTCTGACGCTCACGCTCGGACGCTCACGCTCTCACGCTCGGACGCTCACGCTCACGCTCGGACGCTCACGCTTACGTTTGGACGGTCACCCTCTGACGCTCACGCTCGGACACTCACGCTCGGACGCTCACGCTCTGACGCTCACGCTCGGACACTCACGGTCTGACGCTCACGCTCGGACGCTCACGCTCTGACGCTAACGCTCACGCTCGGACGCTCACGCTCGGACGCTCACGCTCACGCTCTGATGCTCACGCTCAGACGCTGACGCTCAGACACTGACGCTCACGCTCGGACGCTCACGCTCACGCTCGTACGCTCACGCTCGGACGCTCACGCTCGGATGCTCACGCTCGGACGCTCACGCTCAGACGCTCACGCTCAGACGCTGACGCTCACGCTCGGACGCTCACGCTCGGATGCTCACGCTCTGACGCTAACACTCACGCTCGGACGCTCATGCTCGGATGCTCATGCTCACGCTCTGACGCTCACGCTCACACTCTGACGCTCACACTCAGACCCTTACGCTCACGCTCCCGCTCGGACGCTCACGCTCTCACGCTCGGACGTTCACGCTCGGACGCTCACGCTTACGCTTGGACGATCACGCTCGGACGCTCCCGCTCGGACGCTCACGCTCATGCTCGGACGCTCACACTCTGACGCTCACGCTCGGACGCTCACGCTCTGACGCTTACGCTCTGACGCTCACGCTCAGACGCTCACGCTCAGACGCTAACGCTCACGCTCGGACGCTCACGCTCGGACACTCACGCTCGGACTCTCACGCTCTGACGCTCACCCCTCACACCCTCAGAAGCTCACCCTCAGACGCTCACCCTCAAACGCTCACGCTCAGACGCTCACGCTCTGACGCTCACGCTATGACGCTCACAGTCAGATGATCACGCTCGGACGCTCACGCTCACGCTCGGACGCTCACGCTCGGACGCTCACGCTCTCACGCTCGGATGCTCACGCTCACGCTTGGACGCTCACGCTTGGACTCTTACGCTCTGACGCTCACCCCTCGCACCCTCAGAAGCTCACCCTCAGACACTCACCCTCAGATGCTCACGCTCAGACGCTCACGCTCTGACGCTCATGCTATGACGCTCACAGTCAGATGCTCACGCTCGGACGCTCACGCTGACGCTCGGACGCTCACGCTCTCACGCTCGGATGCTCACGCTCGGACGCTCACGCTTACGCTTGGACGCTCACGCTCTGATGCTCACGCTCGGACGCTCACGCTCTCACGCTCGGACGCTCACGCTCACGCTCGGACGCTCACGCTTACGTTTGGATGCTCACCCTCTGACGCTCACGCTCGGACACTCACGCTCGGATGCTCACGCTCTGACACTCACACTCGGACACTCACGCTCTGACGCTCACGCTCGAACGCTCACGCTCTGACGCTAACGCTCACGCTCGGACGCTCACGCTCACACTCTGACGCTCACGCTCAGACGCTGACGCTCACGCTCAGACGCTGATGCTCACGCTCGGACGCTCACGCTCGGACGCTCACGCTCGGATGCTCACACTTGGACGCTCACGCTCACGCTCGGACGCTCACGCTCAGACGCTGACGCTCACGCTCGGACGCTCACGCTCGGACGCTCACGCTCTGACGCTAACACTCACGCTCGGACGCTCACGCTCGGACGCTCACGCTCTGACGCTCACGCTCACACTCTGACGCTCACGCTCGGACGCTTACGCTCACGCTCACGCTCGGACGCTCACGCTCTCACGCTCGGACGCACACGCTCACGCTCGGACGCTCACGCTTACGTTTGGACGCTCACGCTCGGACGCTCACGCTCATGCTCGGACGCTCACGCTATGACGCTCACAGTCAGATGATCACGCTCGGACGCTCACGCTCACGCTCGGACGCTCACGCTTACGTTTGGACGGTCACCCTCTGACGCTCACGCTCGGACACTCACGCTCGGACGCTCACGCTCTGACGCTCACGCTCGGACACTCACGGTCTGACGCTCACGCTCGGACGCTCACGCTCTGACGCTAACGCTCACGCTCGGACGCTCACGCTCGGACGCTCACGCTCACGCTCTGATGCTCACGCTCAGACGCTGACGCTCAGACACTGACGCTCACGCTCGGACGCTCACGCTCACGCTCGTACGCTCACGCTCGGACGCTCACGCTCGGATGCTCACGCTCGGACGCTCACGCTCAGACGCTCACGCTCAGACGCTGACGCTCACGCTCGGACGCTCACGCTCGGATGCTCACGCTCTGACGCTAACACTCACGCTCGGACGCTCATGCTCGGATGCTCATGCTCACGCTCTGACGCTCACGCTCACACTCTGACGCTCACACTCAGACCCTTACGCTCACGCTCCCGCTCGGACGCTCACGCTCTCACGCTCGGACGTTCACGCTCGGACGCTCACGCTTACGCTTGGACGATCACGCTCGGACGCTCCCGCTCGGACGCTCACGCTCATGCTCGGACGCTCACACTCTGACGCTCACGCTCGGACGCTCACGCTCTGACGCTTACGCTCTGACGCTCACGCTCAGACGCTAACGCTCACGCTCAGACGCTAACGCTCACGCTCGGACGCTCACGCTCGGACACTCACGCTCGGACTCTCACGCTCTGACGCTCACCCCTCACACCCTCAGAAGCTCACCCTCAGACGCTCACCCTCAAACGCTCACGCTCAGACGCTCACGCTCTGACGCTCACGCTATGACGCTCACAGTCAGATGATCACGCTCGGACGCTCACGCTCACGCTCGGACGCTCACGCTCGGACGCTCACGCTCTCACGCTCGGATGCTCACGCTCACGCTTGGACGCTCACGCTTGGACTCTTACGCTCTGACGCTCACCCCTCGCACCCTCAGAAGCTCACCCTCAGACGCTCACCCTCAGATGCTCACGCTCAGACGCTCACGCTCTGACGCTCATGCTATGACGCTCACAGTCAGATGCTCACGCTCGGACGCTCACGCTGACGCTCGGACGCTCACGCTCTCACGCTCGGATGCTCACGCTCGGACGCTCACGCTTACGCTTGGACGCTCACGCTCTGATGCTCACGCTCGGACGCTCACGCTCTCACGCTCGGACGCTCACGCTCACGCTCGGACGCTCACGCTTACGTTTGGATGCTCACCCTCTGACGCTCACGCTCGGACACTCACGCTCGGATGCTCACGCTCTGACACTCACACTCGGACACTCACGCTCTGACGCTCACGCTCGAATGCTCACGCTCTGACGCTAACGCTCACGCTCGGACGCTCACGCTCACACTCTGACGCTCACGCTCAGACGCTGACGCTCACGCTCAGACGCTGATGCTCACGCTCGGACGCTCACGCTCGGACGCTCACGCTCGGATGCTCACACTTGGACGCTCACGCTCACGCTCGGACGCTCACGCTCAGACGCTGACGCTCACGCTCGGACGCTCACGCTCGGACGCTCACGCTCTGACGCTAACACTCACGCTCGGACGCTCACGCTCGGACGCTCACGCTCTGACGCTCACGCTCACACTCTGACGCTCACGCTCGGACGCTTACGCTCACGCTCACGCTCGGACGCTCACGCTCTCACGCTCGGACGCACACGCTCACGCTCGGACGCTCACGCTTACGTTTGGACGCTCACGCTCGGACGCTCACGCTCATGCTCGGACGCTCACGCTATGACGCTCACAGTCAGATGATCACGCTCGGACGCTCACGCTCACGCTCGGACGCTCACGCTTACGTTTGGATGCTCACCCTCTGACGCTCACGCTCGGACACTCACGCTCGGATGCTCACGCTCGGATGCTCACGCTCTGACACTCACACTCGGACACTCACGCTCTGACGCTCACGCTCGAACGCTCACGCTCTGACGCTAACGCTCACGCTCGGACGCTCACGCTCACGCTCTGACGCTCACGCTCAGACGCTGATGCTCACGCTCGGACGCTCACGCTCGGACGCTCACGCTCACGCTCGGACGCTCACGCTCGGACGCTAACGCTCGGATGCTCACGCTTGGACGCTCACGCTCACGCTCGGACGCTCACGCTCAGACGCTGACGCTCACGCTCGGACGCTCACGCCCGGACGCTCACGCTCTGACGCTAACACTCACGCTCGGACGCTCACGCTCGGACGCTCACGCTCTGACGCTCACGCTCACACTCTGACGCTCACGCTCGGACGCTTATGCTCACGCTCACGCTCGGACGCTCACGCTCTCACGCTCGGACGCTCTCGCTTACGCTTGGACGCTCACGCTCGGACGCTCACGCTCATGCTCGGACGCTCACGCTATGACGCTCACAGTCAGATGATCACGTTCGGACGCTCACGCTCACGCTCGGACGCTCACGCTCGGACGCTCACGCTCTCACGCTCAGATGCTCACGCTCACGCTTGGACGCTCACGCTCACGCTCGGATTCTCACGCTCTGACGCTCACCCCTCACACCCTCAGAAGCTCACCCTCAGACGCTCACCCTCAGACGCTCACGCTCAGACGCTCACGCTCTGACGCTCACGCTCACGCTCTGACGCTCACGCTATGACACTCACAGTCAGATGCTCACGCTCGGACGCTTGGACGCTCACGCTCTCACGCTCGGATGCTCACGCTCACACACTCACGCTTACGCTTGGACGCTCACGCTCTTACGCTCACGCTCGGACGCTCACGCTCTCACGCTAGGACGCTCACGCTCGGACTCTCACGCTTACGCTTGGACGCTCACGCTCTTACGCTCACGCTCGGACGCTCACGCTCTCACGCTAGGACGCTCACGCTCGGACTCTCACGCTTACATTTGAACGGTCACCCTCTGACGCTCACGCTCGGACACTCACGCTCGGACGCTCACGCTCTGACGCTCACGCTCGGACACTCACGCTCGGACACTCACGCTCACGCTCGGACGCTCACGCTCTGACGCTAACGCTCACGCTCGGAGGCTCACGCTCGGATGCTCACGCTCACGCTCTGACGCTCACGCTCAGACGCTGACGCTCACGCTCAGACGCTCACGCTCGTACGCTCACGCTCGTACGCTCACACTCGGACGCTAACGCTCGGATGCTCACGCTCGGACGCTCACGCTCACGCTCGGACGCTAACGCTCGGATGCTCACGCTCGGACGATCACGCTCACGCTCGGACGCTCACGCTCTCACGCTCGGACGCTCACGCTCACGCTCGGACGCTCACGCTTACGCTTGGACGCTCACGCTCGGACGCTCACGCTCATGCTCGGACGCTCACGCTATGACGCTCACGCTCACGCTCGGACGCTCACGCTTACGTTTGAATGCTCACCCTCTGACGCTCACGCTCGGACACTCACGCTCGGATGCTCACGCTCGGATGCTTACGCTCTGACACTCACACTCGGACACTCACGCTCTGACGCACACGCTCGAACGCTCACGCTCTGACGCTAACGCTCACGCTCGGACGCTCACGCTCTGACGCTCACGCTCAGACGCTGACGCTCACGCTCAGACGCTGATGCTCACGCTCGGACGCTCACGCTCGGACGCTCACGCTCGGATGCTCACGCTTGGACGCTCACGCTCACGCTCGGACGCTCACGCTCAGACGCTGACGCTCACGCTCGGACGCTCACGCTCGGACGCTCACGCTCTGACGCTAACACTCACGCTCTGACGCTCACGCTCATCATTTGAAGTCATTGGTGTTGAAAGAATTAAGCAACCCTCTAGGTGAGGGGGTTTAAAATGTAAATTATTAAACAGAGAGACTTGGTGGATATTCTAATTGAAAACTAAGTTCCCATCCGGTATCAACATCAGTCAGGACTTATCTACCATTACGAATGATGATCATTAGCTAAGTTTTCAAATTCATTAAACACCAGGTGTAATTAGGTGGGATGAGAAATCCAGAAGTAATTGGCTGAGAGTATTTAAACTGAACACAGGATATGACACCACACACTCTTTTTCAAGAAGAGAGCAATGATTAAGATCTTTTGATTGAAACGCGTCTACTTGTATTTTTAAATGGTTTTATACTGCATTTTTGCATGTCCTATGGATTAACAATAAAACAGGCTTTTAATGAAGATATTTGAATGCTGGACTTCTCTTATTCCTCCTAAAGTCTTACATACTCCCGAAAATATTATATATTGTGAAAATGTTACCCATTTGTCTTCCCAATTCCTTTTTTTCAGCTATTAAACACCTCATCTCCCTCTACATTGGGAAATATCAACAAGTAAGATCTAATATACAGTACAGACCAAAAGTTTGGACACACCTTCTCATTTGACTATGAAAATTGTACTACCTCTTGAAGCTCATCAAGAGAATGCCAAGAGTGTGCAAAGCTGTCATCAAAGCAAAAGGTGGCTACTTTGAAGAACCTAGAATATAAGACATATTTTCAGTTGTTTCACACTTTTTTGTTAAGTATATAATTCCACATGTGTTAATTCATAGTTTTGATGCCTTCAGTGTGAATGTACAATTTTCATAGTCATGAAAATACAGAAAAATCTTTAAATGAGAAGGTGTGTCCAAACTTTTGGTCTGTACTGTATATAATTGTCTTATCCTGTCTGTCTGTCTTTCTGTCTGTCTTTCTGTCTGTCTGTCTGTCCAGGAAATCCCACGTCGCTGATTGGTCAGGCCACGGCCAATCAGCGACGCGGTATTTCAGAACAAGATGGCGGCCGCTCTGACGCTCACGCTCACGCTCAAACGCTCACGCTCACGCTCGGACGCTCACGCTCACGCTCTGACGCTCACGCTCAGACGCTGACGCTCACGCTCGGACGCTCACGCTCGGACGCTCACGCTCACGCTCGGACGCTAACGCTCGGACGCTCACGCTCGGACGCTCACGCTCAGACGCTGACGCTCACGCTCGGACGCTCTCGCTCGGATGCTCACGCTCACGATCGGACGCTCACGCTCTGACGCTAACACTCACACTCGGACGCTCACGCTCGGACGCTCACGCTCTGACGCTCACGCTCACACTCTGACGCTCACGCTCGGACGCTTATGCTCACGCTCGGACGCTCACGCTCTCACGCTCAGACGCTCACGCTCACGCTCGGACGCTCACGCTTACGCTTTGGCGCTCACGCTCGGACGCTCACGCTCATGCTCGGACGCTCATGCTATGACGCTCACAGTCAGATGATCACGCTCGGACGCTCACGCTCACGCTCGAACGCTCACGCTCGGACGCTCACGCTCTCACGCTCGGATGCTCACGCTCACGCTCGGACTCTCACGCTCTGACGCTCACCCCTCACACCCTCAGAAGCTCACCCTCAGACGCTCACCCTCAGACGCTCACGCTCAGACGCTCACACTCAGACGCTCACGCTCACGCTCTGACGCTCACGCTATGACGCTCATGCTCTGACGCTCACGCTCTGACGCTCACGCTGACGCTCGGACGCTCACGCTCTCACGCTCGGATGCTCACGCTCACGCTTATGCTTGGACGCTCACGCTCTGACGCTCACGCTCGGACGCTCACGCTCTCACGCTCGGACGCTCACGCTCGGACGCTCACGCTTACGTTTGGACGGTCACCCTCTGACGCTCACGCTCGGACACTCACGCTCGGACGCTCACGCTCTGACGCTCACGCTCGGACACTCACGCTCTGACGCTCACGCTCGGACGCTCACGCTCTGACGCTAACGCTCACGCTCGGACGCTCACGCTCGGACGCTCACGCTCACGCTCTGACGCTCACGCTCAGACGCTGACGCTCAGACACTGACGCTCACGCTCGGACGCTCACGCTCAGACACTGACGCTCACGCTCGGACGCTCACGCTCACGCTCGTACGCTCACGCTCGGATGCTCACGCTCGGATGCTCACGCTCGGACGCTGACGCTCACGCTGACGCTCACGCTCGGACGCTCACGCTCTGACGCTAACACACGCTCGGACGCTCACGCTCTGACGCTCACGCTCACACTCTGACGCTCACGCTCAGACCCTTACGCTCACGCTCCCGCTCGGACGCTCACGCTCTCACGCTCGGACGTTCACGCTCACGCTCGGACGCTCACGCTTACGCTTGGACGATCACGCTCGGACGCTCCCGCTCGGACGCTCACGCTCATGCTCGGACGCTCACACTCTGACGCTCACGCTCACGCTCGGACGCTCACGCTCTGACGCTTACGCTCTGACGCTCACGCTCAGACGCTAACGCTCACGCTCAGACGCTAACGCTCACGCTCGGACGCTCACGCTCGGACACTCACGCTCGGACTCTCACGCTCTGACGCTCACCCCTCACACCCTCAAAAGCTCACCCTCAGACGCTCACCCTCAAACGCTCACGCTCAGACGCTCACGCTCTGACGCTCACGCTATGACGCTCACAGTCAGATGATCACGCTCGGACGCTCACGCTCACGCTCGGACGCTCACGCTCTCACGCTCGGATGCTCACGCTCACGCTTGGACGCTCACGCTTGGACTCTTACGCTCTGACGCTCACCCTTCGCACCCTCAGAAGCTCACCCTCAGACGCTCACCCTCAGATGCTCACGCTCAGACGCTCACGCTCTGACGCTCACGCTATGATGCTCACAGTCAGATGCTCACGCTCGGACGCTCACGCTGACGCTCGGACGCTCACGCTCTCACGCTCGGATGCTCACGCTCGGACGCTCACGCTTACGCTTGGACGCTCACGCTCTGATGCTCACGCTCGGACGCTCACGCTCTCACGCTCGGACGCTCACGCTCGGACGCTCACGCTTACGTTTGGATGCTCACCCTCTGACGCTCACGCTCGGACACTCACGCTCGGATGCTCACGCTCTGACACTCACACTCGGACACTCACACTCGGACACTCACGCTCTGACGCTCACGCTCGAACACTCACGCTCTGACGCTAGCGCTCACGCTCGGACGCTCACGCTCACACTCTGACGCTCACGCTCAGACGCTCAGACGCTGATGCTCACGCTCGGACGCTCACGCTCGGACGCTAACGCTCGGATGCTCACGCTTGGACGCTCACGCTCACGCTCGGACGCTCACGCTCAGACGCTGACGCTCACGCTCGGACGCTCACGCTCGGACGCTCACGCTCTGACGCTAACACTCACGCTCGGACGCTCACGCTCGGACGCTCACGCTCTGACGCTCACGCTCACACTCTGACGCTCACGCTCGGACGCTTACGCTCACGCTCACGCTCGGACGCTCACGCTCTCACGCTCGGACGCTCACGCTCACGCTCGGACGCTCACGCTTACGCTTGGACGCTCACGCTCAGACGCTCACGCTCATGCTCGGACGCTCACGCTATGACGCTCACAGTCAGATGATCACGCTCGGACGCTCACGCTCACGCTCGGACGCTCACGCTTACGTTTGGATGCTCACCCTCTGACGCTCACGCTCGGACACTCACGCTCGGATGCTCACGCTCGGATGCTCACGCTCTGACACTCACACTCGGACACTCACGCTCTGACGCTCACGCTCGAACGCTCACGCTCTGACGCTAACGTTCACGCTCACGCTCTGACGCTCACGCTCAGACGCTGACGCTCACGCTCAGACGCTGATGCTCACGCTCGGACGCTCACGCTCGGACGCTCACGCTCGGACGCTAACGCTCGGATGCTCACGCTTGGACGCTCACGCTCACGCTCGGACGCTCACGCTCAGACGCTGACGCTCACGCTCGGACGCTCACGCTCGGATGCTCACGCTCTGACGCTAACACTCACGCTCGGACGCTCACGCTCGGACGCTCACGCTCGGACGCTCACGCTCACGCTCGGACGCTTATGCTCACGCTCACGCTCGGACGCTCACGCTCGGACGCTCACGCTTACGCTTGGACGCTCACGCTCGGACGCTCACGCTCATGCTCGGACGCTCACGCTATGACGCTCACAGTCAGATGATCACGTTCGGACGCTCACGCTCACACTCGGACGCTCACGCTCGGACGCTCACGCTCTGACGCTCGGATGCTCACGCTCACGCTCACGCTCGGATTCTCACGCTCTGACGCTCACCCCTCACACCCTCAGAAGCTCACCCTCAGACGCTCACCCTCAGACGCTCACCCTCAGACGCTCACGCTCAGACGCTCACGCTCTGACGCTCACGCTCACGCTCTGACGCTCATGCTATGACACTCACAGTCAGATGCTCACGCTCGGACGCTTGGACGCTCACGCTCTCACGCTCGGATGCTCACGCTCACGCTCGGACACTCACGCTTACGCTTGGACGCTCACGCTCTTACGCTCACGCTCGGACGCTCACGCTCTCACGCTAGGACGCTCACGCTCGGACTCTCACGCTTACATTTGGACGGTCACCCTCTGACGCTCACGCTCGGACACTCACGCTCGGACGCTCACGCTCTGACGCTCACGCTCGGACACTCACGCTCGGACACTCACGCTCACGCTCGGACGCTCACGCTCTGACCCTAACGCTCACGCTCGGAGGCTCACGCTCGGATGCTCACGCTCTGACGCTAACACTCACGCTCGGACGCTTACGCTCGGACGCTCACGCTCACACTCTGACGCTCACGCTCGGACGCTTATGCTCACGCTCACGCTCGGACGCTCACGCTCGGACGCTCACGCTTACGCTTGGACGCTCACGCTCGGACGCTCACGCTCATGCTCGGACGCTCACGCTATGACGCTCACAGTCAGATGATCACGTTCGGACGCTCACGCTCGGACGCTCACGCTCGGACGCTCACGCTCTGACGCTCGGATGCTCACGCTCACGCTCACGCTCGGATTCTCACGCTCTGACGCTCACCCCTCACACCCTCAGAAGCTCACCCTCAGACGCTCACCCTCAGACGCTCACGCTCAGACGCTCACGCTCTGACGCTCACGCTCACGCTCTGACGCTCACGCTATGACACTCACAGTCAGATGCTCACGCTCGGACGCTTGGACGCTCACGCTCTCACGCTCGGATGCTCACGCTCACGCTCGGACACTCACGCTTACGCTTGGACGCTCACGCTCTTACGCTCACGCTCGGACGCTCACGCTCTCACGCTAGGACGCTCACGCTCGGACTCTCACGCTTACATTTGGACGGTCACCCGCTGACGCTCACGCTCGGACACTCACGCTCGGACGCTCACGCTCTGACGCTCACGCTCGGACACTCACGCTCGGACACTCACGCTCACGCTCGGACGCTCACGCTCTGACCCTAACGCTCACGCTCGGAGGCTCACGCTCGGATGCTCACGCTCACGCTCTGACGCTCACGCTCAGACGCTGAGGCTCACGCTCGGACGCTCACGCTCGTACGCTCACGCTCGGACGCTAACGCTCGGATGCTCACGCTCGGACGCTCACGCTCACGCTCGAACGCTAACGCTCGGATGCTCACGCTCGGACGATCACGCTCACGCTCTTACGCTCGGACGCTCACGCTCACGCTCGGACGCTCACGCTTACGCTTGGACGCTCACGCTCGGACGCTCACGCTCATGCTCGGACGCTCACGCTATGACGCTCACAGTCAGATGATCACGCTCGGACGCTCACGCTTACGTTTGGATGCTCACCCTCTGACGCTCACGCTCGGACACTCACGCTCGGATGCTCACGCTCGGATGCTCACGCTCTGACACTCACACTCGGACACTCACGCTCTGACGCTCACGCTCGAACGCTCACGCTCTGATGCTAACGCTCACGCTCGGATGCTCACGCTCTGACGCTCACGCTCAGACGCTGACGCTCACGCTCAGACGCTGATGCTCACGCTCGGACGCTCACGCTCGGACGCTCACGCTCGGACGCTCACGCTCACGCTCGGACGCTCACGCTCGGACGCTAACGCTCGGATGCTCACGCTTGGACGCTCACGCTCACGCTCGGACTCTCACGCTCAGACGCTGACGCTCACGCTCGGACGCTCACGCTCGGACGCTCACGCTCTGACGCTAACACTCACGCTCGGACGCTCACGCTCGGACGCTCACGCTCTGACGCTCACGCTCACACTCTGACGCTCACGCTCGGACGCTTATGCTCATGCTCACGCTCGGACGCTCACGCTCTCACGCTCGGACGCTCACGCTTACGCTTGGACGCTCACTCTCGGACGCTCACGCTCATGCTCGGACGCTCACGCTATGACGCTCACAGTCAGATGATCACGTTCGGACGCTCACGCTCACGCTCGGACGCTCACGCTCTCACGCTCGGATGCTCACGCTCACGCTTGGACGCTCACGCTCACGCTCGGATTCTCACGCTCTGACGCTCACCCCTCACACCCTCAGAAGCTCACCCTCAGACGCTCACCCTCAGACGCTCACCCTCAGACGCTCACGCTCTGACGCTCACGCTCTGACGCTCACGCTCACGCTCACGCTCTGACGCTCACGCTATGACACTCACAGTCAGATGCTCATGCTCGGACGCTTGGACGCTCACGCTCTCACGCTCGGATGCTCACGCTCACGCTCAGACACTCACGCTTACGCTTGGACGCTCACGCTCTTACGCTCACGCTCGGACGCTCACGCTCTCACGCTAGGACGCTCACGCTCGGACTCTCACGCTTACATTTGGACGGTCACCCTCTGACGCTCACGCTCGGACACTCACGCTCGGACGCTCACGCTCTGACGCTCACGCTCGGACACTCACGCTCGGACACTCACGCTCACGCTCGGACGCTCACGCTCTGACGCTAACGCTCACGCTCGGAGGCTCACGCTCGGATGCTCACGCTCACGCTCTAACGCTCACGCTCAGACGCTGACGCTCACGCTCGGACGCTCACGCTCGTACGCTCACGCTCGGACGCTAACGCTCGGATGCTCACGCTCGGACGCTCACGCTCGGACGCTAACGCTCGGATGCTCACGCTCGGACGATCACGCTCACGCTCGGATGCTCACGCTCAGACGCTGACGCTCACACTTGGACGCTCACGCTCGGACGCTCATGATCACGCTCACGCTCGGACGCTCACGCTCTGACGCTAACACTCACGCTCGGACGCTCACGCTCGGACGCTCACGCTCACGCTCTGACGCTCATGCTCACACTCTGACGCTCACGCTCAGACGCTTACGCTCACGCTCCCGCTCGGACGCTCATGCTCTCACACTCGGACACTCACGCTCGGATGCTCACGCTTACGCTTGGACGATCACGCTCGGACGCTCCCGCTCGGACTCTCCCGCTCATGTTCGGACGCTCACACTCTGACGCTCACGCTCACGCTCGGACTCTCCCGCTCATGTTCGGACGCTCACACTCTGACGCTCACGCTCACGCTCGGACGCTCACGCTCTGATGCTCACGCTCACGCTCTGACGCTAACGCTCACGCTCAGACGCTAACGCTCATCCTCGGACGCTCACGCTCTGACGCTCACGCTCGGACGCTCACGCTCAGACACTCACGCTCACACTCGGACGCTCACGCTCGGATGCTCATGCTCTGACGCTCACGCTCGGACGCTCACGCTCTGACGCTCACGCTCTGACGCTCAAGCTCTGATGCTCAACCTCGGACGCTCACGCTCACACTCTGACGCTCACGCTCGGACGCTCACGCACACACTCTGACGCTCACGCTCTGACGCTCACACTCACACTCTGACGCTCACGCTCTGATGCTCACGCTCACGCTCTGACGCTCAAGCTCACGCGCTGACGCTCACGCTCTCGCTTGGACGCTCAAACTCTGACGCTCACGCTCTGAAGCTCACGCTCACGCTCGGATGCTCACGCTCTGACGCTCACACGCTCGGACGCTCACGCTCTGACGCTCATGCTCTGACGCTCACGCTCTGACGCTCACGCTCTGACTCTCACGCTCACGCTCTGACGCTCACACTTGGACGCTCACGCTCGGACGCTCACGCTCTGAAGCTCACGCTCGGACGCTCACGCTCAGACGCTCACGCTCTGACACTCACGCTCGGACGCTCACGCTCTGACGCTCACGCTCGGACGCTCACGCTCTGACGCTCACGCTCGGACGCTCACGCCCATGCTCTGACGCTCACGCTCTGATGCTCACACTCACGCTTTGACGCTCACGCTCTGACGCTCATGCTCGGATGCTCACGCTCTGACGCTCACGCTCGGACGCTCACGCTCGGACACTCACGCTCACGCTCGGACGCTCACACTCGGACGCTCACGCTCAGACTCTCACGCTCACGCTTGGACGCTCACGCTCTGACGCTCACGCTCAGACGCTCACGCTCTGATGCTCACCCTCAGACTCTCACCCTCAGATGCTCACCCTCACATGCTCACCCTCACATGCTCACCCTCACACGCTCACCCTCACACGCTCACCCTCACACGCTCACATTCTCATGCTCACTTTCTCATGTTCTCACACTCACCCTCACACGCTCCCACGCTCACCCTCACAAGCTCCCACGCTCACCCTCACACCCGCTCCCACGCTCACCCACTCCCACGCTCACCCTCACACCCTCACATTCTCACCCTCCCACGTTCACCCGCTCCCACGCTCATCCTCACACGCTCCCACGCTCACCCTCACACACTCACCCTGTGCTAGCCGGTCATCTCCCTCACACGCTCACCCTGTGCTAGCCGATCATCTCCCCGCTGCTCGCAGCAGAAGTACCCCGACCGGCGGCCTCGCTCCCCGGTCCTCCAAAATTCATTAGGGGCCCCGGGGCATACATGGGGGGGTTAATTTAAAGTAGTGCACAACCTATTTAAACACTGCTTCGCTGATTAGTCGCGCCCGGTCGGACGCATACATTTTCTAGAATACCCGATGCGTTAGTATCGGGCAACCATCTAGTTACCATATAAACTTCTTACGTACCTTAAACAATTAGGTGGCCTAGGTTGCCAGATATCCATGCATACTATAAGGCAATCCATGTAGGCAGACTCTAAATAAGACCCTATTCCGCTCAAACACTCCTTCAGCCCTAGCCCTCATCAGTATCATACCATATTTCTTAGACCCCAACTATGAGGAGATAAACAATCTGTGGTCTTATATTCCTGATTTTAACATTTTGCAATTCTTATCTAATAAAGTCCCTATGAAAATTTATTACCCAACGGATTCCACGAAACAGCCTATTAATTTCCTCCAACACGTCCATGTTACTTATATTTTTAAACGTTTTAAACTCAAATTTACATACACTTACATTTACACTTAGAAAAGTGATCCTGGCTGGACTTACTATCAACACTTCCCTTGCGTTTTCCTAAATTTACCTCAAAAATCTAGAACCATTTAATCTCTCTCATTTCCATATAAGCCAACTTATTTGTCCTCCTGGGAAAATTAACTAAATTTTAACCTAAATGTTTTGGAAGTAAACAGCATCTTACTTACAGTAATTAACATGTACCCTCTTACATAAAAATTCTTACAAAATACTCTCCCACTGTTATAGTACAACCTGAATGCCTTCATCATATTGGGTTTTCTGACTCTAAGTTGCACTGGAGATGCGGAAGACAAAAAGGAAATTTATCTCACATATTTTGGTTTTGCTCAAGTATACAGCCTTTTTGGGCAGAAATGAACAAGACCTTATATGACTGTTATGTTCTGCAACTTAGAACTAAGGAATAGGAGGGAAAAGCTGTCCCTGCACTGAGACTCAGCTTAACCCTATGCTGGGGTGGGTGCCCTATTCCTTATGAATAGCCCCACCGAAACTCCTGCACTGAACTCAAACGAAGACCTGTAGTACGGGGAAAGGGGTCCCTAAAAGATCTAAGGACTGGGAGCAAAAGCAGGAGACCTCCTAACAGAAAAGTTAGTTGCAGAAACGAAAATTAAAGGAAACAAAACTGGTGGAACAAGAAATCCCAGGATAACAATAGTCCAAAGCAAGAAGAACTAAACAAGGCTACTTAGCCAGAGCACGATCGTTACAACACTGATGTCAAGCGGGGAATGGAAGCCAGGTGCTGAGTAATAAAGAGTGCAGAGATCATGTGACCAAGAAAGCCAGCACCAGAGGAAAAGAATAGAAGCCAGCAAACCACAACAAGATGGCCGATAGTAAAACAAAATAGATTCTAACAATGACTTAGATTTAATTACTAGTAACCTGAAACCTGCAGAAATCCTATTGTCTTACCCCTTCAAAAACTATAAAACAAAAAAAACATGATCTTCTGGGTCTCTTGGTAGGTGCTGATCAACATCTCATTTCTATTCATTGGAAGCAAACAACCCCCCCAACCCACTCGGAAAGGGTAGCCAAAACTCGAATGATCGTTAGACTGGAAGAATAGTCTGGGAAATGCATACTCACTCATTGTTCTTAAAAATATGGTCTCCTTGGATTTCTAAATTTGGCTTTGGAGTCCCAATAAACAAGTCTCCCAACTCTATTCAACCAGGCTCTATTTCTCTCTCTGGCATCCTAAGAGTTATTTTCACTCCTCTATAACCTCTCCCTACATCACTCCCCACCAATTCAGCCCTTCATTTATCTACCACCCTCTGATTGATGGTCTCTTATTATGTTTAACTTTACTAGTCTCAAAACTAGATCTTCCTTCCTTTTACTCTTAAAGACCCCGATTTTTTTACACTAACTTTTTTGATTTTTTTGTGTTTTTTTGTTCTTTGTTTATATTCTGAAAATCATAGAAGTTATTATTGTAATTTGGTTTGTGTTCTAAAGAATTATTTAAAAAGGCGTATGTAAATATGAATGGGATCCCTGAAAACATCATCTTGTCCAGTAAAAAATAAGCCCTCATTCAGTTCCGTCAGCAAAAAAATTAAAAAAAGCTATAGCTGTCAGAATAAGGCCATGAAAACACATTTTTTTCTATAACATTGTTTTTATTACCGTATTTTTTGGACTATAAGACGCAACGGACCATAAGACGCATCTAGGTTTTAGAGGAGAAAAAAAAAGAATTAAGCCAAAAATGTGTTCATGATGCACTTTTAAGGGGGAGGGGGTCTTCTGCTGACACTGGTATAGGCACCCTAATCCCTATCCTGGTATGCATGGCACCCCTAATCCCTATCCTGGTATGCATGGCACCCCTAATCCCTATCCTGGTATGCATGGCACAGCAATCCCCATCCTGGTATGCATGGCACAGCAATCCCCATCCTGGTATGCATGGCATAGCAATCCCCATCCTGGTATGCATGGCACCCCTCATCCCTATCCTGGTATGCATGGCACCCCTAATCCCTATCCTGGTATGCATGGCACAGAAATCCCCATCCTGGTATGCATGGCACAGCAATTCCCATCCTGGTATGCATGGCACCCCTCACCCCTATCCTGATATGCATGGCACCCCTCATCCCTGTCCTGGTATGCATGGCATCTCTCATCCCTGTCCTGGTATGCATGGCACCCCTCATCCCTGTCCTGGTATACATGGCACACCTCATCCCTGTCCTGCTATGCATGGCACCCCTAATCCCTATCCTGGTATGCATGGCACCCTTAATCCCTATCCTGGTATGCATGGCACCCCTAATCCCTATACTGGTATGCTTGGCACCCCTCATCCTTATCCTGGTATGCATGGCACCCCTCATCCTTATCCATGTATGCATGGCACCCCTCATCCTTATCCTGGTATGTATGACCCCCTCATCTTTATCCTGTTATGTATGCCCCTCTCAGCGTTATCCTGGTATTTATGGCCCCCCTCATCTTTATCCTGTTATGTATGCCCCCCTCAGCGTTATCCTGGTATGTATGGCCCCCTCATCTTTATCTTGTTATGTATGGCCCCCTCATGTTTATCCTGTTATGTATGCCCCCCTCATTGTTACCCTGGTATGTATGGCACCCTCATCCTTACCCTGGTATGTATGGCCCCCTCATCCTTACCCTGGTATGTATGGCCCCCTCATCCTTACCCTGGTATGTATGGCCCCCTCATCCTTACTCTGGTATGTATGGCCCCCTCATCCTTATGCATGGTCCCCCTAATCCCCATCATGCTGCACATAAAAAATAAACACTCCTACTCACCTTTCTTCTCCCCTCCAGTGCTGCGTCCTGTCTGCCCACATTGATCTCTCCATGTGAGCCGCGCATGGCGTCACTGCCATGCGCGGCTCACAAGGAGAATACCTGCCGGAAGTCACTGCTCCCCACGCCGGGACTGTGTGCGCAGGGAGCAGTGACTTCATGCTCCTACATAGCCGGCACACAGAGTAGCCGCAGTGCGGCTCCTGTTGCTGCCGGGCTATAGCATGTGCCCGCTTATTAAAGGGCATGAATATTCACCCCCTCCCCATGCCCATGTGCGTGGAGAGAGGTTGAATATTCATGCCCTTTAACAACGGGCACAGGCGATTCCGGCAGCAGCAGGAGCCGCGCTGCCGCTACACTGTGTGCTGCTACTAAGGAGCATGAATATTCAGTGCTGCCCATGCCCCATGGGCGTGGGGAGCAGTGAATATTCATTTTCTTTAGCAGCGGGGACAGTGTAAGCTGCAGCGGGCGGCTGCTGCCTCCTGTGCCCCGCTCCTCCACCGCTACCGCTCACCCTACATATATATACACCCCCCCCAACATTCGGACTATAAGACGTACCCCCCATTTTCCTCCAAAATTTTAGAGGAAAAAAGTGCGTCTTATAGTCCGAAAAATACGGTATGTAAAAACAGCAAAACACAAAAAATATATAAATGTGGTATTGCTGTAATCATACTGACCCAAAGAATAAACCTGTCTTATCAATTTTACTTCATGGTGAATGGCATAAGAACAACAAAAAGCAATTCCTAAATTGTTATTATTTGCTAATTGTGCCTCCCAAAAATCAGAATAGAAAGTGATCAAAAAATGTTATGTACTGCAAAATTGTACCAATAAAAATTCCAACTCACCCCACAAAGAACAAGCGATCATATGACTCTGTCGGCAGAAAAAACAGAAAAATCATAGCTCTCAAAATTTAGTGATGCAAAAAAACCTTTATTTGCAAAAAAAGTATTTTTTAGTGTGGAATAGTAGTAAAACCTAAAAAAAACTATATAAATCTGATATCACTGTAATGACCCGAAGAATACAGCCATCTTATAACTTATACTGCATGAGGAACGGCGTAAAAAAATAAAGAAATAAAACCAATTTTTGAACTGCTGGTAATTTCTTCATTCTGCCTCCGAAACATCGCAAGAAGGCTCAGTTCACATTTAACCTGCTCTCTACACTCAGTACTTACATCAGGGTTTACATGTTAATCTCTGAAATACTTAATTCCCTATAATGAGGCAAATGGAAATATTTCTGGACTATCATGCGGTGATGTCCGTCTTTTTAGGTGCCTTTTTAGGCATGTACAAAAGCGCTGTTGGCTACAATTTTGTGCACTTCTGAAAAGGATGACTCGCCCCCTGGGCCGTGGGGCACTCGGATCCGGGCAATAGGTGGAACGATGGGAGTAGTAGTGGCAACCCGGTTCCGTGGCTCAGGGTGGTCAGGCCAGTGGTAGTCCGTTATGTGTTGTTTATGTCCGACTACGCCACCCGTGGATTTGCGGTTATTAGGAACCGCCGCTGCATGCAGACCGCTGGGGCTGATGAGATGTGCAGCTATGGTAGTGTGACTCCCCACGGGAAGAGTGCGGCCCCAGGGCAGTATAGTGGATGGTGGGAGTGATGGTAGTGAGAGTCCCAGTGATGATATTGCTGGAGGAGCAAGGAGCACACAGACAACAGGTTGCAGTCCAGGGTCTTTACTAAACAGGAAAACTGACCCACAAACAGTCCCAGCTAGGAGGGGACCTGGATGTCTGAGAGCAACGGGGAAATTGGCCCTGGTCAGGGTGAGAGTGTAGGCCTACCGTGCTTTCTGCGCTCCTTCTGGCTATCTCCTCCTGATAGGGTAACAGCCCACGTTTCCAAGCTTTCCGTGTATTCTCGCCTGTATGGCCTGCGACGTGGGTTCCTTTCTGCTCCCAGCCTTGTACGGCTTTACTGGTCCCTTCGGTTGTGGCAGGGCCTCCAGGCTTCTTAGGCCAAGGAATGTACAGTCCCTTGCGGACTGGTTCTCTGCTGGGGGATGTGGAATCCTTCCAGCCTCAGACACCAAAGTCTGGTAAAGCTAAGTCTTTCTCTGCCAAGACAGGCTCTCTTCGCCTCTTGTCTCTGGCTTGTGGCTCTCTCCTACTGCCACACTTCCTCTTAGGTGCAATCAACTTTCTGTCCCTGCTCCACTCTGGGACACTTCTCAAAGCTGAGACAGCTCTCTAACCCTGTCCCCAGTACCAGCTTTTATAGGGGCAGCCTGCTCCCCCTACTGGCCTGAGACAGGAGGCATTGCATGCTAATGTTCCCCTGACCAGAGAACCTCCCCCTTGCTCTCAGACACAGCTTTATTACACTTGTGGCATCCAGGTAGGGTGACACAAGGACACCGCTGAACCGAGATCAAACGGAGTCCAGAGTACCTCTGCTGCATCATTATAGTGAATGGATCCATCTGGGGTTTCACCTGAATCACATACAGTATTTCAGAGATTTAGATGGAAACCCCGATGTAAGTGCTCAGCATAAAGCACAGGATAATTATGAGCTGATCCAAAATGTTCTGTACTACAAAATACCACCAATAAAAGCTTCAACTCAACCCACAAAAATCAAGTGCCCACTCAGGTCTGTTATCTTTTAACAGAAATATAGTGGGTGTCCACCTTACTGGTAGCACAAAGGCTCTGGGATAGCGAAATCCATTGATCTTTGCGCTTCCAAACTCAAATGTTCCCCTCTCTTCTGAGCTCCACAATGTGCCTAAACCACACTTAGCACCCACATATTTGGCATTACGTTAACGAGGAGAGTCAACTTTCTTTATGGGTACATTGTTCCGGAAGCACAAGCTGGGCATAATGTACTGGCCACTACAATGGCATATTTGCCTTTTCACTTTGCAACTTCCACTGCATGTTTGTTTTTGAAAATCACCCAAGGAGTCAAAATCATCAAATTCCAATAAGGGGTCACTTGAGGTGGAATTCTGCTGTTTGGCACTTAGGGGCTCTGCAAATGGAGTTTGCAACCTATTCTAAAAAATCAGAATTGCAAAAGTCAAATAGCCCTCTTTCCCTCCTGATCCTTGCTGTTTGCTGTTTGGGCAAACAGTACTGTATATATGGGGCATTGCCACACTCAGGAGAAATTGTGTAACAAAGTATCGGGCCATTTTTACCTATTTCCTATTGTTAAAATGAAAAACCTTGGGCTAAAACAGTAGTTTAGTGATAATAATTTAAGTATTATTTCTTCATGCACTTAATAGCACTCTGTGTCTCTACTTGTACACATTCAGACTGGTGACCGGTTCATGCAGTATTATGTGAATTCATGTGAATCCTCTATTTATTATATTGATGGCTGAACCATACTATACAAGTACTTTTTACCATTCACCTTTCATGTCCCCCCTAGGTCATAGATTGTAGGCTTGCAAGCAGGACTCTCACACCTTTTGGCATCCCTTGAATTATGTGTTATTCTGTAATGTCTTTACTATCTGTGCAAGTACCCCCTAAAATGTAAATGCTGCGGAGTATGTTGGAGCTATAGAAATAAAAATTATTATTATTATTTATTATTCATCACCTACGAGGGTCAGTCAATAAGTAATGCCTCCTATTTTTTTTCTCCTTTTAATTGGCAAGAAATTCAAATGCAATTACATAGGTTGAAAACCACAACATTAACGATTAATTTGTCACTTTTCAATATAATCTCCATCCATTTCCACAGTCTTGGTCCACCGTTTAACAAGGGCATGTATTCCAGCATGGTAAAAAGCATTCTTGGGACCCACCGTGCACAAACTTTTCTGTATCCCAGTTGTCCAATAATTTTCATCACACTGCCTTTACTGAGGCAGATAATGCCACACAATTCATCTGCAGTCACACGGCGGTCACCACGAATGATGTCATCGACTCGCTGAATGTTGCTTGGAGTCACTGCGGTTACTGGCCTGCCACTCTGCATTTTGTCAGCCAACGGTGATGGCCCTTCAGCTGTGTTACAGCGACGAACCCATCGTCTAACAGTACTGACATCCACTGTTACATCACCGTACACATTTTTCAGTCTCCCATGAATTCGAATGGGCGTTTCACCTTCTGCATGCAAGAATTCAATCACAGAACGTTGTCTAATACGAACATCGATGGCAGCCATTTTGCAAACCGATACAGTCCTGCCACCTGTTGGTGCAGGAAGTTGCAATTGCTGTGGATTGGAGAAGAAGGTTTGAGGAATTGTGCCAAATTCGAATATTTAACATAACTACCTTATTTAAGGAGAAAAAAAATAGGAGGCATTACTTATTGACTGACCCTCGTAATAGTATAAAATTCCATGACACACATTCTGTGTCAAAATGCTCGCTGCATCTCTAGATGTATTTGTGGCACCCCAGGGGTCTGGTTTCCACAGTAATAGCAGTATTACGTCTGTGAGCAGGTGGGAGGTCTCCTGGGCAGGAATCCTAAGCATGCCACACCTCCTGCTCAGTCCTGGGAGGGGAAGAACTTCCCCTACATAAACTGGGGCTGAGGCAGGGTTAGAGAGAGGAGTTCCAGACAGAGAGGGAGTCTGGTCTGGACACGCAGAAACAGGGACAGATAGACATCAGGAGCTCTGTAGGAGCCAAGGAGAAGCGCCAGGGGCTGGAGCTGTGCAGAGCTCGCCCTGGGAGAAGGTACTAAAACCGGACACAGGAGTCCGAGGCTGTGGGGACTAAGATATACCCAGCAGCAGAATCCATCCGGCAGGGGATTCCAGGTCCTCTGGCCATAAAAGCCCGGAGGCTCAGTCACAACGAAGGGACCAGCACCGCCATCCCAGAGCGGAGGCTAACAGGAGGCCCCAGGTCACCAGCCATACGGGTGAGCACCACACGGTATACCCAGGGACGTGGGCTACTTGTAACCGCCGAAAGCAGGGTAGCCAGGAAGGGTACAGACTAACGGGAAGGCCTGCAACTCCACCTGGCCAGGGGAACTCCGGCTTACTCGCAGACTAACCAGGCCCCAACTACTAGCCAGTACTCCCGGGGGAATTTGCCTTGTACCATCAGTAAAGGCCCTGAACTGTACCCTCGCGTCTCCGTGCTTCCTTGTCGCACCGTTAGTGCTGGGACATCCACACCATCACTCCCAACATCACCCACATCCGCTGCCCTGAGGCCATACCTCTCCCGTTGGGGGTTATATCAACATTGCTGCACACCTATACCACCGGCCTCAGCGGTCTGCCCTGCAGCGGCGGTTTCATAACCGCATTCAACGGGTGGCGTAGTCGGACACTAATACCATCATACCAATAACTGCCACTTAGTTTGACCACCCGGGGCGCGGACCGGGTCACCGCCACACGAAGACTACTACCCCCATCGGATCCGGCTCCGGGTATCCCCCGCGCGCACGCGCGCCACACTACAGCACTGGCCCAGGGGGTGAGTCATATTCACTAAGGGGTGCAGTTTTAAAATGGGGTAAATTATGGGTGGTTCTGCTGTTCTGGCACCTCAAAGGATCTGCCAATGTGACATTGCACTCCCATACAATTTCAGAAAAATCTGCATTTCAATATGGCGCTGCTTCCCTTCTGAGCTTTGCACTGTGCCTGGAAAGTAGTTTCCAGCAATATATGTGGTATTGCCAAACTCAGGATAAATTGTATAACAAGTTATGTGGTCCATTTTCTCCTATTAACTCTTGGGGCAAAAACAACATTTTAGTGGTTAAAATCAAATAATTTTTTCTTCACCTCCGTTAATATTAGAACATTCTGCGACACACCATTGGTGTCAATATGCTAACTGCATCACTAGATGTATTCACTGATGAGTGCAGTTTGTAAAATGGGGTCACTTATGGGGGTACTGCTGTTCTGGCACCCCAGTGGCTCTGCCAATGTGACATGGCACCTGCAAATCATTCCAGCAATATATGCACTCCAATACAGCGCTCCTCTCATTCTGAGCTTTGCACTGTGCCTCAAAAGTAGTCTCCGACCACATATAGAGTATTGGCAAACTCAGGAGAAATTGCATAGCAAATTGGATGGTCCATTTTCTCCTGTTACTCTTTTGAAAATGAAAACTGTGGGCTGAAGCATTATTTTTGTAGAATTTCACAGTATTTTAAAACATTGGACTGTAAAAATGAAACACCTGTAGGATCAAGTTGCTCACTGCATCACTAGATAAATTCCATGAGGGGCGTAGTTTCCAAAATAGAGTCACTTTTGTTTTTTTTGCTGTTTTGGTACCTCAGGGGCTCTTCAAATGTCATTGCACCTGACGCACCCCTGGGCCTGTGTCGCACAGCGTTGCGCATGCAGGAGCTTACCCGGAGCCGGATCTGTTGAGGGTTGTAGTCTCGTGGCGGTGACCCGGTCCGTGCCCAGGGAGTCAGACTAAGTGGCGTTGTATTAGCGGTAGATGTTGGACGACTACGCCACCCGTTGAATGCAGCGAAGGAGCTGCCGCTGCAGGGCAGACCGCTGAGGCCGGTGGTAGGATTGTGCAGCGTGATAGTATCACCCCCAACGGGAGGGGTATGGCCTCAGGGCAGCCGACGTGGATGATGGGGGTAGCAGGAATCACTCAGAGACGATGCGGTGTAGTTCAGGGTCTTTACTGGTGATAAAGATAGACCCTCCCGGAGTACTGGCTAGCGATCGGGGCCTGGTCAGTCCTTGAGCAGATGGGATCTCCCCTGGCCAGGCGGAGTTGTAGGCCTCCCAAACTGACTGTACTCTTCTGGCTACCTTGCTAGAGGCGGGTATAAGTAGCCCACGTCCCTGAGTGTACCGTGTGGTGCTCACCCGTATGGCCGGTGACTCGGGGCCTTCTAGTAGCTTCCGTTCCACGACGGCGGTGCTGGTCCCACGCGTGTGACCGTGCCTTCGGGTTTCTTGGCCGGAGGACCTGAAATCCCCTGCCGGTCGGTTTCTGCTGCTGGGTAGGAGTTAGTCCCCACAGCCTCGGACTCCGGGTCCGGTGATAGCTTCCCAGTCAGGGCGAGCTCTGCAGCTGCCAGCCCCTGACTCCTTATAGCACTGCTCCCACAGAGCTCCTGATGTTCTTTTCCTATATCTGCTTCTCTTCTCCGTCTCTACTTCTTCTCTACACCCTAACCCTGCCTCAGCCCTAGGTTTATATAGGGGAAATTCTTCCCCTCCCAGGACTGGGCAGGAGGTGTGGCATGACCAAGAGACCTCCCACCTGCTCTCAGACATAACATTGCTGTTACTGTGGAAACCAGACCCCTGGGGTGCCACACACCCGTAGTCAATTCTGGTCAAATTTGCACTCGAAAAGTCAAATAGCGCTCGTTCCCTTACAAGCCCTGCATTGTGCCCAATCAATATTTTCCCCCACATATGTAGTATCACGGTACTCAGGAGAAATTGCACAACAAACTGGATGGTTCATTTTCTCCTGTTACGCTTGTGAAAATGAAAAATTTGGAGCTAAAACAATATTTTAGTGAAAATCCCATAATTTATCATTATTTTCTTCCATTTTCTATTATTCCTGTGAAACACCAGAAGGGTTAACAAACTGCTTGAATGCAATTTTGAATACCTTTAGAGGTGCCTTTTGTTACAATGGAGTCTTGTTTGGTTTCTGACATTTAGGACCCTCAAGTCACTTAAAAGTGAAGTGGTCCCTAAAAAAATAGGAGTTGTAAATTTCGTTGGAAAAATGAAAAATGACTGCTAATTTTTTAACCCTTCTAACTTCCTAACAAAATACTATGTTTAAAAAATGATGCTGAAATAAAGTAGACATGTGGTAAATGTTATTTATTAATTATTTTGAGCAGTATGATTATCTTTTTTTAGGGCAAGAAAATTCAAAGTTCAAAAATTTCAACTTTTTCAATGTTTTTGTAAACTTTTCGATATTTTGCTAAAAAACACAAATCATACCGACCTAAATTTACTACTATCACGAATTATGATGTGTTACAAAAAACACTCTCAGACTTACTGGGATATGTTGAAGAATTCCAGCGTTATTACCACATAAAATGACACTCGTCAAAATTGAAAAATTTGAAGGTGAAAACAGGTTGTGGCATGAAGGGTTTAATATAGTGTATAGTGTAAGGTGGTTACTGGACACATAGTTGATGGGTGGTATGTATCATGGAGGTGGTTGTCCTCTGTGATTTAAACCTGGAGTATTGCTCTAGTGCACATAGCACTAAGAGGCTTTTTTTTCTGCTTCTGGGCCAGGTTTTACAGGCAGCCTGATATATGGATGGGTCTAGTAGCCCACATACATGTGGTTCAGGGTAAAATGGAGTTTGTTTGTTTGTTTGTTTGACACATGGTCTGTGTATATGGAGGTAAGAAGACCTCCTGTGTGATATCTCCAGACTGAGCCGGTATACTGGATGCTATCCAGCCTGTCTGTCCTGGACTGTCTCTAAGGGGACTTTGTAAAAACTGTTTACTTTTTTTTGCCTGCAATGAAAGGCCATTTATTTTCCTTTGCTTGTGGCATGGTTTATGAAGCACAAATAAACCAGCCTGGACATTTAAATGGAAATGGTTCCTGTGTTACCTCACCACGCACCCAAGTTAGTAGCATTTCCACAACAGATTACCTTAATTTTAATGGGAAATTCTGACTCTGCTCATTTCTTCATTTGGAGGAAAGTGAGGCGGTGATGTCATGTCTACTGATGATATTGAATGTAGAACCCATATTCATTACAGTGAGATAGTTGCATGTGTCCTGACAGGTATAAAATAGTAAATATACATTACCAGCCCCAGCTACCTTCCACATGTAGAAGTGAGAGGACCTAAAATAATCCTTTAAAGTAGAACAATCAGAGAAAATACAATAATAATAAAATAATACAAACATGTGCATCACTTCTGCATTGTTCACCCACTCATGGTTTTGGTTAACAAATACTGATGTAAGATAATGACCAAATACTGAACATGAGAATGTGGTTTACATCTGTAAATGACACTGTAGCTTTGTTATGGCCAATGCAATGGGGCAGTACTATTGATGTCCACTATACATTGTACAGAGCTTGGCCAGTTTTGTTATAATGTGGCCCCCTCAACCAGCTAATCTGTGGGGGTGCTAAGAGTTGGATCACTGATCAGATATTGACGTTGATCTATCATAATCCTGAAAAATCCCAAATCATACACAATTATTTATGTATGCTCACCAATTGACCCTGACGATGGAGGATTTGGATGGATTAATTCTGGTGAGTTCTCTTGAATTATGTTCCACAGCTGCCAAATCATTTGTGGTTTCAGGATATAAAACGGCTGCTCGGGATTCGCCAATCGATAATTTCTATATGGTTCAAGGAATTTGAATTCCGGCTTCTTATACCACTGAGGGGAGAAATAAGACAATTAAGATATGATGTGGAAAAAGTCTTAGATCTTTGAGTGCAGCTCATGAAAAATGGGAGCAAAAACAAAAATGTTGCGTTTATATTTTTGTTAAGTGTACATTAATGCATGAAATATGCGAAAGGACCATAAATCTACGCTTTTCGGAATCTATGGGATTCCTTCATCACCCTTCATCGAATTCCTTCATCGCCCTGATGAAGGAATTCGATTGATTCCGAATTGCGTAGGTTTTTGGTCCTTTCATCTTTCTGTAGTATCTCCACAGCAGCCTCACCACGTATGCCACACATGAATGTGACGTCACGGCAGGTCCTGCTCGTCCTGCTCGCCTCATCACAAGTGCGCCAACGAGCAGTCCAGCCAACAGGAGTGAGAGTCAATGGCCGGGACTCTACTCCGCAGCACAGCCACGCCTGGATCATTGTGCACCACCGAGAACCCCGCAGCCCTTCCGGTAAGGTAACCAACCAAAAGTGCCTGAAGGTAAGACCCTCTGGAAGCGGGCTCACCCTAAGCAGATGCAGCACACCAGCACGCCTGCACCGCGACGCACGCTACTTGATCCTCAGCATTTGCTCTACTGGGACTGCATCCCCGCTCCACTGTGGTCACTACTGACCTTACAGAGGACCACTCAGCTGAACATCTCCTCGGAAATACCTGCCACACAGGTACGTATATCCGACGCCCTGCTCATTAAGGACATCTCTCCTTAAAAATCAGACCTACGAGTCTTTCTGGAGCTCTGCAAAAAGCCCATGAGCCTTCCTGGAGCCCTCTCAAGGTACCCTTCCATACCTGCAGCATACATCCAAATCTAGCTGCAGAGGATTCCTGCATCTAATACACCTCACGGTACCTTGGACTCCAGGGTACATCCAGGGAACAATTATCAACAGGTAATCCTTGGTACAGTTTTCATGCCTATCTATATCACTTTATTACTTTAATACCTTATTACCCTATTATTATTGGGAATATTGGCTTTCCTCCTATAGAAATCATACTGCTATCGCCAACCCTAGAACATGACTTCACTCAGGACCCCACTCAGGATATCCAAAGCACTACGTACATCCTCAATCTTAGGGCAAGGTAACGGTCACTTTTGATAGCTGTATATACTGTACCTTTACTGCATGATCCTATTGTTTATAATCCCTTACAGACAAAATCTCTATGCACTCGCAGGCGCAGCACGGCTCCAATCCTCACCATTTTATACCAGGTAGTAGTTTATCCTTTTTCTCTCCTATTGAACCCACTCTTCAGCTACAGGTTTTCTATTAACACCTCTTCCCTTTCCTCTCTTAGGGGATGACCATACCCTAGGTCCAGAATCGCTTAATCTTATAGACACCCATCCACTGATACTCCAGTGTATCCTATCTAACAACAAGGTACTACAACTCCCCCCTTGAGGATTGAATACTATGAATATTTGTCATCGCTAAACATCTTCCTGCCTCAACATCTATCAATGTGACTCTAAATTACCATTTATTTATTCTCTTTTTAAAATAAGATTTTTAATAAATTTGCATTTTAAATTTATCAACTTCTCTACTAGTATCCTTTTATCCAGTATCCCGGCGCGAATACTTTTATTGCTTATTTTTATCATTTCTAGACAATTTGTGGTTAGTTATTATTTGTAGCAGGTTTCCTGGGTACATCCTACCAGCACCACTACCCTGTTATATTTTAGATCCATTCTAAATTATGTAAAGTTGAATTAGTTATTTATTTGTGATATAACACTGAGACTTGATTATCATATTAACTAGAAGTTTTATGAAATAACACAAAAATATAATTCACATTGTTTGAACACTATTTGAACTGAATGACAAACCACCCAGCTTCTCTGCACTGGCAAACTCTAAGCACCTACATCACTTAGTTGTTCTACATTGACCTTCCAAATCAAATTATTCTGCCTCATACAGTTATCTAGCAAAGTAAGTATAATCAGTTACTTAAATTCAGTACTTACTAGAATAATACCATTGGTAAATCAGCCAAATGTCATTTACATACCTTATTTCAGTCGAGAACATTATCAATGCACTAACAATATTAGTGATGTCTTTTCTAAATTATTGACAGAAAACATTACTTTCAGTATGTGTCCAGTTTTACCTGGTATATATCAGCATCATATGGGGATGGATCCCACAAGATTAATATTACATCTTTATAGATAGGGTTTTCCTGGATCTTAAACGATTTCTTGGTAATGACCTGCAAAGAGAAACAGATACAGATAAGAATCTAAATTTTACAGTTTACATGTCGATAACTACAATTTCCTTATTCTAAATTACATCTTTCCATCAACAGCAATCAGGATGTACAGCCAAACTACCTAACATTATTTGCTGGTTTAGCGTCTGTAGAGAACATAAATTGGCACTTTTTGTCATAAATGGAGTTATAGTTATACAGATCAATGGCTGTGGGCATTGGATTACTGGTTGTATCCCTTGCTGTGAACAGGTAATTGAAGAAGGTTATCTGATGGAGAGCAGAAATGGAGTGTGTATGCAAAGTAATTAACAAGTAGCTGACAGTTGTTCGAAGGGAAAACTGTAAGGCTATGTGCCCACGATGCAGAAATGCTCAGGATTTTTTCCTGAGCGTTTCTGCATCTCCCTGGCAGAAAAAACGCATGCAGATTGTACATGCGTTTTTCCTGAGAGGCACATGCGGATGTGAAGCGTTCTTCACTTGCATTTCCGCATGCAGGTTGACAAGCGCTTTCCAAGCGATTTTAGCATCACTTGGAAAGTGCTTGTCAACTTGGTCACACTATATAAATCCATGCAAACGGCATGGATTTATATACTGTGACCTTAAAGAATGGTAAAAAATAAAAAAATAAATCTATACTTACCTTCCGATGGCCCCCACAGTTTTTATTCGCTCCGTCCTGGCCTGCCGGCAGCTCGCGGTACACTACACTGAAGGACCTGCCGTCACATGACTATGACGTCAGCGCAGGTCCTTCAGTCCATCGCGAGCTGCCGGCAAGCAAAGACAAGGAGACCGGGGACCATCAGAAGGTAAATATAATATTTATTTTTTACTTTATTCTTTTTTTTACAGGTTCTATGGTACCCGGGTCCGGGATAATCCGCAGCGGAAATTTTCGCAGCATGTGCAAAGCACATGCGGATTATGATTGTGGAACATGGCAGGCCTTCTACCATGCTTTTTTTAAGCGTTTCTGCAGCGTTTTTGCAGCTGCGGAAACGCTTAAAAAATGCATCGTGAGCACAAAGCCTAAACTGTGTGCATCCTCATTACGAAAGAGGTCTAATTATTACAAGGTGAAGAATTCTGCCCCGAAGGCAGTCAGGACAGCTCCATATAAGAGGCCTAACAAGAGGCCTAAGTACAATATTTTCAATGTCTTATCTAAAAAATCTGAATGCGACATAATAAATGGATATATTCATGAACAAGGGAACATATTTGCATCTATGGGTAAAATTGCAAAAGTTTTGGTAGTTTGCAACCCACAGGAACACAATATCACCATGAATTATTAATATATCGTATTTATGTGAAGTATGTATAGAATGCTTGAATGATGTTTGGTAAGATGATGGCCATATTGCTTTCTAGGAGGTCCCTGGTGGAAAATATGGCTGATAGCAGAAATATGCACTAAAACTGGATTAGTATCAAATCTAATCGGCTGTCCTCCTCTTACCTCAGCTGAGGGAGGGGTGAGGGGTCTGGTGACACCCTTTATAACATGTCATCTAAGGAATATGCGTGTCAAACCAAAGGAGAAGCAAAGAGCATCGCAGATCTGCAGATAATTCACGTGGCGTTCTGCTCCGCCAGAAGATAATTCATGCGGCGTTCTGCTCCGCCAGAAGCTCTCACGAATCCCATTTGTAAGAAGTATCTGCATTTTATCCCTTTCATTTTATACTGTTTTATATGTCTTTTTTATTATTTCATCTTTTGTAATATTTATTTAAACACTGCACTTCTTTTTGTACATTAAATCTAATATTTATTAAGTTTCTTCCTTGTTGCTCTAAACGTACTCACAGGTCCTGTAGAGGGCGAGAATAGCATGGTTGTGTTACCCTATGTATGCCAGAGTGCAAGAAAAGTAGAGGAAAGCTAGGTATCGTGTGTGCTAGTGTATGAGATGCAAGCGTCTCAAAACTTCCTGTGGTGGCAGCAGGGCCGGCGTCAGCACCCGGCGTACCCGGGCAAGTGCCGGGGCCCTGGAAAATCAGAGGGGCCCAGCCGCCCACTCACTGTCGGGGCCCGGGCCCACACACCCACCCGCCCACTCACTGTCGGGGCCGGGCCCACACACTGTCGGGGCCGGGCCCACACACCCACCCGCCCACTCACTGTCGGGGCCGGGCCCACACACCCACCCGCCCACACACTGTCGGGGCCGGGCCCACACACCCACCCGCCCACTCACTGTCGGGGCCGGGCCCACACACCCACCCGCCCACTCACTGTCGGGGCCGGGCCCACACACCCACCCGCCCACTCACTGTCGGGGCCCTGGCCGCTTCCTTGGCACCTGTTCAGGGACGCAGGCGCTGCTTGATTGCCGGCACTTCCCCCAGACATGGCCGCGCACTGTCCGGCTGTGTCTGCTAGTAATGACACGGCAGGGTCGAGGGCACTGCACCTTTAATTGTGCTTGTGTGTCGCTCCTGCCGCGTCATTACTAGCAGACACAACCGCACAGCGCGCGGCCATGTCTGGGGGAGTGCCGGCAATCAAACACCGTCGGAGCGGAGGTCCTGCACAGATGGGCGGGAGGGGCCCGGACCCGACCGCAAGTGGGCCCCTCTGATGTTCCAGGGCCATGAAGTCTGTGACACGCCGGGGGCCCTGCACTGCCCCATACCCGAGGAGCTGCTGGACAGGACACTGGACCGGGGACAGGTGAGTGAGGCTTCCCCAATCCCCATATTAAAAATATTAGTAATGGGTCTGTGTGAGTGCATGTATGTGAATGTCAGTGTATATGACTGTGTATATATATTTGTCTGTTTTATCTATGTGTATGTCTGTATGTGTACATATGTCTGCGTACCATGTGTGCGCGCGCATATGTCTGCATACCGTGTGTGCGTGCATATGTCTGCGTACCGTGTGTGCGCACGCATATGTCTGCGTACCGTGTGTGCGCACGCATATGTCTGCGTACCGTGTGTGCGCGCGCATATGTCTGCGTATGTGAAGGATGAGGGGGCAGGCTGGGCCATGTGTAATAAATAAATAAATATATATATACAGTGCCTACAAGTAGTATTCAACCCCCTGCAGATTTAGCTGGTTGACACATGCGGAATTAACTTGGCATTGTGACATTTGTACTGTAGATCAGCCTGGAGGTGGGAAATGCACTGCAGCAAATTTTGTTTTTGTTTTTTTATTTTTTAGTTTTTTAAAACGTTAAAAGTTAATTCAGAGTGTCATTTATTATTCAACCCCTCAAACCACAAGAATTCTGTTTGGTCCCCCAAAAGTATTAAGAAGTAGTTCAGGCACCAAGAATAATGAGCTTCACATGTGTGGATTAAAGATCTCTTTTGCCAGCCTTTTCTGACTATTTAAGACCCTCCCCAAACTTGTGAACAGCACTCAGACATGGTCAACATGGGAAAGACAAAGGAGCATTCCAAGGCCATCAGAGACAAGATCGTGGAGGGTCACAAGGCTGGCAAGGGGTACAAAACCCTTTCCAAGGAGTTGGGCCTACCTGTCTCCACTGTTGGGAGCATCATCCGTAAGTGGAAGGCTTATGGAACTACTGTTAGCCTTCCACGGCCAGGACAGCCTTTGAAAGTGTCCTCCCGTGCCGAGGCCAGGCTTGTCCGAAGAGTCAAGGCTAACCCAAGGACAACAAGGAAGGAGCTCCGGGAAGATCTCATGGCAGTGGGGACATTGGTTTCAGTCAATACCATAAGTAACGTACTCCACCGCAATGGTCTCCGTTCCAGACGAGCCTGTAAGGTACCTTTACTTTCAAAGCGTCAGGTCAAGGCTCGTCTACAGTTTGCTCATGATCACTTGGAGGACTGTGAGACAGACTGGTTCAAGGTTCTATGGTCTGATGAGACCAAGATCGAGATCTTTGGTGCCAACCACACACGTGACGTTTGGAGACTGGATGGCACTGCATACGACCCCAAGAATATCATCCCTACAGTCAAGCATGGTGGTGGCAGCATCATGCTGTGGGGCTGTTTCTCTGCCAAGGGGCCTGGCCATCTGGTCCGCATCCATGGGAAGATGGATAGCACGGCCTACCTGGAGATTTTGGCCAAGAACCTCCGCTCCTCCATCAAGGATCTTAAGATGGGTCGTAATTTCATCTTCCAACAAGACAACAACCCAAAGCACACAGCCAAGAAAACCAAGGCCTGGTTCAAGAGGGAAAAAGTCAAGGTGTTGGAGTGGCCTAGTCAGTCTCCTGACCTTAACCCAATTTAAAACTTGTGGAAGGAGCTCAAGAATAAAGTCCACATGAGACACCCAAAAAACCTAGATAACTTGGAGAAGATCTGTATGGAGGAGTGGGCCAAGATAACGCCACAGACCTGTGCCGGCCTGATCAGGTCTTATAAAAGACGATTATTAGCTGTAATTGCAAACAAGGGTTATTCCACAAAATATTAAACATAGGGGTTGTATAATAATTGATCCACAATTTTATGTTTAAAATTTAATAAAATTCAACTGAGCAACATAACTTTTTGGTTTGTAAGATTTATGCTTCTGTTCATAAAACCTACTCACGTTTGCAGTTTGAAGGCTCTAACTTATTTGCATCTTATCAAACCAGTTAAATCTGCAGGGGGTTGAATACTACTTGTAGGCACTGTATATATATATATATATTTATATATTTATTTCTCCGCCGTATCTGTGCATCATGAATCGTGTATGTGTTAAAAGGGCCCACTGAGACTCTTTCGCCCGGGGCCCAGAAAAACCTGGAGCCGGCCCTGGGTGGCAGTGTGGTGTGGGTGTGAGAACTAGCTGCAGGGTGCAATTTAGCAAATTTGTCAGTATATTGCTATAGGTGATTAGATAAGTGAGTGTGGGAAGCAGAGTCCCTCTTTACTGCAGCATCTGAGGCAAGTGTGTTGTGAGCGAGTGGTATTTGGGAAAACATTAGTGGAGGCAGTAGTCCTGATCCTGACACCTTTCATTTTTATAAGCCTTTCAGGGAAACAATCATGTAGGGGTATACCAAATAGCTATAGCGGCAGACAGCATAAGTTAAAGGAGTTGTCTCATTAATAAAGTAAATTTTAACTTATTGATCTTAGTAATAAAAATAAGTTCCACAATTGGATGTGTTGAACAAATGTTTGTGTCCCAAGATAATCTTATAAATGTGTCCCTGCTATGTACTATGTAATGGCTGTGACCAGCCATTCAAGAACATGGTCAGATATACTACAGCTCCTGGGCAGGGGAGAAAGCAAAAGATTATACAGAAGTTACAGCACAGGATCACAGCTGATTCTTTCTGTAAGAATTTTTTTATATAGGCTGGGAAACATTTTTCCAGGAGATGTGGTATGATCAGACCGTGTTCCTGCACGGTCAGACACAGCCATTACACAGTACACAGCAGGGGCACATTTATAAGATTATCTCAGCACAGGAACATTTTTTATTAACACATCAGATTGTGGAACTTATTTTTATTACAAGATCTATTGATTAAACTGAACTTTAACTCTTTAAGATGGGACCCTCAAAGAAGGGGAGATAAACAGCACTACTCACAGCAGCCAGTACACAATGTACAAAATTGCTGTGTTCTTCCTCGTACAGCACTTAGTTTGAGCCACTGTTCGAGGAGTTCTCATCTTATTGGTGAGGATGTTGGGTGTTTGAAACCTACCGATCTCTACTGATGACATATTCTATGGATATTTCAATTTTGGAATACCCCTTTAAGTTTTTTTTGAGGACATTACATGAGCATTAAATTGTAAAGAGTAACTGTCAGAGAACTGAACCTCTTTAACATAGAGAAGATGCTTTTGCAAGGCCCTTGTATGGGAATTTGCACTTCCAGTATACTTTATTATTTATTTTACTTACCCAGTGTGAAGATCTGAGGTTGTGGGTTGTAATAATCACATAGGCAGGTTAATGATGCAACTATTTTTTATTCCTTACGTACATAGTTTTACAACAACTCCGGGTAGTTGGCCAAAATACATTGCATTGCTTTGTTCCTCAAATCCAAACGACATATCCCTCAACCATAGCACAGGTATCCAGCCCGGCAACCAATCTCCAAACTACATAGGCCAATCCATACTGTACATAGGCACCAGGACCACAGCAATAGATCCTTGCCCCTTGAAGTCACTCCACCAACTCCTCACTAAACACATGGCATATTGTCCTCCCTCCCTGGGATAAGCCCCCTGAAAGGGCAGAAGTGTTCACACCCTCCCTCCCAAAGATAACTATGCATTGGTGGAGGTATTTTCCTCAGGCCGAACTCATCACCTTGTGAAAACCCCTGTGGTGACAGCTCTGCTGGGTCTACTATCTCTATCTACACAATGGCACTAGTGACTGGGAAAACAATGGCTTGAGGCCCATGGGACACTAACAAAAGTAATGGAATGATTGCTTTCCTTGATTAACAATCTTGGGTCTGGCTTTATGTATGCATAAGATCCAACCTGCACGTCTTCCTCTACTTAATGTCACTGAATGGAAACATTGATTCCTGAGGCTGAACTGACAAGCAATCAAATCTCTAATAAAACACAGTAAGCAACACAACAATAATATTGACGTAACCAGTGCACCATGCTGGAAAAAGTCTGCATCCCTTCCCTTAGAGCCGCAGATTCCGCTCTACATCCATTGGTCCAATAGTCTTTAGAACAAGGCCAGCTCCTCACACTCCTCCCTCACTTTTTCAGCACAGACACAAATGTAAGAGGTTTCACCTTCATGAGAATGAAATGTTGTATTATCCAGTTTCCTCAAAGCATACCCAATGTTGTTCTTGGGAATAAATTCCACAGTCCCCATTCTACCCTGATATACATCAGAATAGTAGACATCTCCAGCATCTCTCATATGATCTTTCAGATCCTTCCAACTTCATGGTCGCTGAGGTGTCCCATCTAGTTCGGGACACTTGTACTTGTATTACATATGTCTCTTCCAGTTGGGATAGTGGGATCCTCTCTCCCCCAGCATTCCAGCCCCATTGCAGCAGAGTGTTCACCGGTTGGGGATGCGGATGATGTGGGCTAGAATATTTGCGACATTCCCTGGCAAAGTGTCCCATGCATCCACAGTTATGGCAGCTTAACCCCCCTCGTTTTGACGCGGGCAGTACTTGGGGGCTTGGGAAACCTCCCTCTCTTTGTGAAGTCCGAAATCCCTACAGTTCCTTTTCTCGCTGGTCCATGGGTCTCACTGGCATCCCTGTAAGCCCTTGTTCCCAACTCGCTGGGGCTGTATTTCCACGTAGCATGAGTCGATTGGCAGACCAATCATCAACCAATGTTGCAGCCTCCTCCAGACTGAGTGGTTTTCTATCCGCCACCCATTCTTTTAGGTCACCTGGGAGCTTGGACACAAATTATTACAGCATGAATATATCTAAGATATGTTTCGCTTTCTGAGCCCCCAGTCCTTCTATCCACCGAGTGCCTGCAGTATGTAACGCGTTAACAAACTCCCGGTTTATGTGCTTGCCAGTCTCTCGAAACTTCCTACGTTAGTTTCAGGCGTGAACGCATACCTCTCTAGTAATGCGCTGCAAATGGTAGTGTAAAATCTCGGATCCCCAGAAGACAAATTAAATGATTCTCTTGCTTTTCCGGTCAGGCTAATGCTCAAAAATCTCAGCCAGTCACAGACTGACATCTCATGCAGCAGGCAGAGGTTCTAAAATAACCGGAGATGTTCATCAGTATCCGAGGTGTCCTCATTGAACTGTGGTATATCCTGTCACCTTAAAGATGTGGGCCCCTCTCTCCTGTTATTCACTGTCCTCTGTGATGGAGCAGGTGGGTGTACTGCTACATGCACACACAGATATTTGCTGCCAGCTCTATCTCCGTGGCCCGCTTTCCTAGAGCATCGAGCATCCGCTTCAATGCAGCCGGTCACTCCTCCGCCATCTGGATGACAGCTCTGGGCTGTAGTCCCTCCACGGAGATGCCATCTCCTATGTCTGAACTGACCTCCTGTGGGTGTTCTGGTCCCAGTCGGTCAAGAGTTGTATTTGTATTAGGGTTGCCCGGTTGTCCTCCAGCAATCACCAGTCTGCCATCTGTTCTGCAAATTCACAGCTCAGTAACTTTCCCTGGTATACTGTCCAGAGATAGGTGATCCATCGGCTACCACCACTTGTGAAGATCTGGGGTTGTGGGTTGTAATAATCACTAGTACTGGGCGAGCACTAAAATGCTTGCGTACTCGTCCTGAGCAACAAGTATAATGGAAGTCATTGGGAAACTCAAGCATTTTTCCAACGCCCCCCCCGGAGATCTAGAGGGGGTCTAAAATTTGTCAAATCAATGGAAACAGTGCTTAAATGGCATGGGAACAGCATGGGGAAGACCCTTGGAAGCATCTCTGAATCCCAGATTGTTGTTGTGAACAATGTTGTCAGAGTTTTACGTCACTTTTACAGACTGACAATAAAACATACAAAAATGAAGATAAAATGGATTTTTCTGGAAAAAATGTTAAGAAACATTCGTTCCAGGATAATGACTTGTATATAAGGCAAAAAAAATAAGAGATAAAAAATGCTCCTCCACACCTTGGGCTATGTTCACACGTAGTGTTTTTGCTGCATTTTTGCAAGTTTGCATTGCTTTCAATGGTGAAAAAAAATTCACCAGGAAATGTAATTTTAACATTTTACTACCTTATATGGCTATGTTGAGTGTGAGACATGATCAGACATATCCTGTTTCATTTAAGAAAGTCACAATCCCCTGCGTCATGGACAGGGGATTGGTGTGCACGTAGAAAGAGGGAAAGGGGCAGTGGTGTCACTTGCAGACACTTTTTCTGGACTCTGGCATTCGGCCCAACCTGTCGCGTGCTTTGCTGTCATGCGTCTGAGCATGTTGGTCGTGGTCAGGCTAGTAGTTGTGCTGCTGGCATGGGAGATGTTGCAAATGGGCTTACTTGGGTTAACTGGACTGTCTTTAAAAAAGCGTCAAACTCGGGAACACATAACCCTTGGCCTGGTTACTTCCCCAGTGTTCTGGGGAAAAGTTGCCCGCTTTGTGCCTCTGGCTAACCCACTGCTTCTTCCTGCCTGTTGTCGTGCTGCAGTCTGGCTGTACGCTTTTAACGCACAACTTGAGCAGTAGAAATGGCGTATAATATCTCTTTTCACAACAATTTGCAAGATTAAGAGCAAAAAGAACATTAGTAGTTCTGAGAAGGGCTATTGATATGAGTTCCAGCAGCAGAAAGGATGTGCAATGAACTATACCCTATCCTACACTTTGCCTCCGGCACAATCCCTCCCTAACTACTGCTAATGTGGCGCCTTGCTGCGCTTGGAGCCACAGATCCTAGAGGGGTGCATGAATGGATTTCTCCACAAGAGGCCCTCGCAGCATACACACACCTCCACCTTCCTCCTCAGACCACCAGAGGGAGCCCGTTAGGGATATAAAAAGGGAAGGTGGAGCTAGGCAGTGCAGTCTGGAGTCAACAGAGAGTCAAGTCTGTTGAGAGAGTTCCTGCAGTAGTTAAGCCTGAGAGAGGTCAGCCTGCAGTGAAGCCCGGTCCAGACTCAGTTGTAGCTCAGTTAGAGCTTAAGGCGTGCCGATGCCATAAGAGCGGTGAAGTGCAGCAAGCTGCCGCTACTGTGTGTAGCCTAGTTAGGGCCTCGAGCGAGGCCGAAGGCTAGAGGAGGGAGTAGCATTGGGGGCAGAGGAGCTGTACAAGCTCACCCCAGAAAACATATACCGGACACCGGGTCCGCGTCTACAGGGCCGTATATCCCCCTGTAGAGACAACCGGAGACCCCTGGAAGACTTCAGGTCCCAGGATCACCCAAGAGCTGATACGTAACAGAACAAGGAGTCACGGAGGCTCCGCAAGCTGGGAGCGCATACTCCAAGAGAAGGCCCTACCACAAAGTCAGCTGGTGCAGGACAGAGACAAAGTTAGGCCTAGCTCCAGGTAGGTCAGAAACTTACTACACAAAGGCAAGAAACAGGAGGCCCTACACCCGCTCACTGGGGAGGATCCTGATATGCACCCTTCACCCTACAGTGCTCCGGGATGTGCCTGAATTTCCATCAGTAAAAGGTACTGAAGTGACTATCGTGTCTGTCCCTGTTCTTGCTCTGACCCGTCTGGGTCCCATCTGCCCTGCATCCTTATATCCCCGCTGCCCTGAGGCCTAGCTCCACCTGTGGGGAGCTATACCACGCAAGCTGCATTAACACCGGCCTCAGTGGGCTGCTGCAGCGCTGGTGAACCTCACCAGACACCACAGGTGGCGTCACGAACTTATACATATAATTATCCACCCTTCCTTTTAAAGAGAGGCCCAGGGTACGGGCCCGGGAGCCGACTACCGCGACATCCCCAAGACCAGACAACAAGGCCCGGGCGCCGAGTCATCCCCATCCCCTGGGCTTCACACTAACAGCAGTATTAATATTGATTAGAATTAGCCCTAAGAAGGACTGTTGTTGTACTCGAAAGAAATATAAGGCTATGTGCCCACTATGTGTTTTTTAAGCATTTCCGCAGTGGCAATTCCACTGCAGAAATGCTTAAAAAACGCTTGGCAGAAGGTCTGCTATATTCCCCAATGATAATCCGCATGTGCTGTGCGCATGCTGCGGAAATTTCCGCTGCGGATTATCATTGCGGAAAAATCCGCAGCACTACCAATTATTATGCGTAATCGCAGCGTTTTCGCCGCCATAAACTTCCATTGAATCGCTTAATATCCGCATGACTACATGGGCACATGCGGATAGTAAGCGATTTGATGTGCTGATGGTACCCGGGTTTGGAGAAGAGGAGACTCTCATCCAGACCCGGGTACCATAGTACCCGTAAAAAAAAGAATTAAAATAAAAAATATACATGATACCTACCTTCTTATGGCCCCTAGTCTCCTCTATGGTGCGTCCTGGCTTCCCGGCAGCTCGCGATGGTCTAAAAGGACCTGCCATGATGTCATTTAGTCATGTGACGGGTCACGCGACCGCTGACGTCGGCGGTCGCGTCATGGCAGGTCATTTTACGCAACCGCGAGACTCCGGGAAGACCGGACGCATCGGATAAGGAGATCAGGGGGCCATTGGAAGGTGAGTATAATGTTTTTTGTTTTTTTTTTACCATTTTTATTCATTTTTTTAACTAACTTGGTCACACAATATAAAATCCATGCCGGTTGCATCATGGGCACTTAGCCTTAATGTGGTCAAATCCCCGCCTGTGCGCAGATAAAATTCTTTCCCTCGTTCAGCAGTAGCCGCCCCTACTCTGCCTGTTTCCTGGGTACAGTGTGACAAGAATAGTTTCCCGGGTCTTATATAGATGATAGACCTGATAACGCTATGCGCCAGCCAATCACAGTAATGCAATCCCTGCATTTTTATTGGTTGTCTAAAAAGCGACAAACATGCGGGGCAGTGACTCAAGCTTCCGCCCAAGCATTCAAAAAATACTCACCGATTAACGATCTCGAGCATGCTCGATCGAGTAATAAGCAGTGACAAGCACGCTCGCTCATCACTAATCGTAATCACAAAAGGCTATTTTTTTTACTATAAGAGCAGTGACATTATGGAACTCTCTGCCACATGATGTTATTATAATGGTTGATTCACTACACAATTTCAAGGAGGGTCTGGATGCCTTTCTTAAAAAATATACTATTACAGGTTATGGTTACTAGATTCTTGGATTAGACATGCATCCAGGGAGCTTGTCTGATTGCCATACGTGGAGTCAGGAAGGAATTGTACCCCTAATATAGGGCAATTAGAATCTGCTTCATAAGGTTTTTACCTTCCTCTGTGTCAACATGTTAGGCTATAGATTGAACTTGATGGACTTATGTCTACCTTCAACCTTAAAAACGATTAAACTGTGAGATTATCAGTAGAGGACAAGTAAATCTGTAGCAAATTAGTCCACTATATTCATGAGCTCTGCATTTATGTCTACTGTATGAAGTGTGGTCACTGAGACTCCTCAAATCATGAAGATCTTCATTTCAGGTAGCACCGATACTCATCAACTTATAAAGTTGCAATGTTAAGATGTATTATAATGCACTTTTAAAATTTGAGATTGTATCTTACAATATGTGAAGCTATCCTGGTTGGCATCCTGCAAGCAGGGGTAGGAGGGTAGGATTCAGTAGGGAGTCAAGCCACTTAGAACAATAGTATAAAAAATAGAGAGCTCAGAACAAACTGAGGAATAGCCTGACTGCTAGGTTTAAAGTAAAAACTGTAAAACTTGCTGCAATTGTACTGCCATTCTGTTTCGCTGGTGAAACACTGTGCTCACTAAATGTGAGAGTAACCACCAAGCATTGTACCCCTTAAAAGCCTGTCACCATTAAGCATATATGCCATCTTTTCAGAAAGGAAGTGTGGCGCCCTGCTGCGCATTGGTGCCACAGATCCTAGAGGGGAGCATGGACGGATTCCTCCACAAGAGGCCCTCACAGCATACACACACCTCCACCTTCCACCTCAGACCACCAGAGGGAGCCCGGATAGGGATATAAAAAGTGAAGGTGGAGCTAGGCAGTTCAGTCTAAGTCTGGTCTGAAGTCTGAGTCTGTAAGTCAGTCTAGAGTCTACAGTCTGCTTCAGCCAGAGAGAGGTTATGAGTCCAGCCCAGACTCATTGAGCTCAGGTTAGTGAGCCTAAGGCGTGCTGACGCCATAAGAGCGGTGAAGAGTAGCGAGGCCTACTGCCAGTGTGAAGCCTAGTGAGGGCCCGGAGCGCGGCCGAAGGCAAGTCGAGTAAGCGAGCTACATAGGGGGCAGAGGAGCTTAGCCAGCTCACCCCAAGACCATATACCGGACACTGGGTCCGTGTCTGCAAGGATCTCTAGGACCAGCAGAAACAACCGGAACCCCTGGCGAACTACATGTCCCAGGAACACCAGAAGCTGACCATTATCCCAGGGTCAGGAATCACAGAGGCCCAAGAGACCAGGGAGTGTGATCTCCAACAGAAGGCCCTACCACCAGGTCAGCAGGTACAAGACAGAGACCAAGTTAGGCCTAGCTCCAGGCAGGTCATAAACTTATCAGGAAAAGGCAAGAAACAGGAGGCCCCACACCCGCTCACTGGGGAGAGTCCTGAAATGCACCCTTCACCCTAAAGTGCCCTGGATCGTGCCTGAAACACCACCAGTAAAGGTACTGAAGTGAACTGTTGTGAGTGTGCCTATTCTTCTCCTGACCCGGCTGGGTCCCCTCTGTCCTGCATCCCTTTTCTTACGCTGCCCTGAGGCCCCCCTCCACCTGTGGGGAGCCGCACCAACTAAGCGGCCTGACCACCGGCCTCAGAGGACTGTAGCAGCGCTAGTGATCCTCACCAGACACCACGGGTGGCGTCACAAACTTTCCCCTTTCCCATACACCTTTCCCCCCATTATTCCTTGCTTTTAAGAGTGACCCCAGGGTACGGGCCCGGGAGCCGGCCACCGCGACATCCCCCAAAACTAACAGCAAGGCCTGGGCGCCGAGTAGTCGTCCCCATGCCCTGGGAGCATCAGAAGTCAGGAAGACTTGAATTTAGTTTTAGGCTGTGCGCCCACGATGCGTTTTTTAAGCGTTTCCAATTATTTTGCGGAAGTGCTGCGTTTTCGCCGCCATTGACTTGCATTGAATCGCTTGGATTTTGCATCACTGCATCTGTAGATGCGGAATCCAAGCGTTTCAATGTGCGGATGGTACCCAGGTCTAGAGGAGAGGAGACTCTCCTCCGGACTCGGGTACCATACAAACTGTAAAAAAAAAGAATAAAATAAAAAATAAATATATACTTACCTTCTGGCGGCCCGCGGTGCGCTCCTCCTCTCATTCTGGCAGATCGTGATGGACTGAAAGACCTGCGCTGACGTCATAGTCATGTGACGGGTCACGCGACGCTGACGTTGGCAGGTCCTTTAGTGTACCGCGATCTGCCGGCCGCCGGGATGGTGAAGCAAGACTCCGGGGGCCATTGGAAGGTAAATATATATTTATTTGTTTATTTTTAACCATTCTTTGGGGTCACAGTATATAAATCCATGCTGTTTGCATGGATTTATATAGTGTGACCAAGTTGACAAGCACTTTCCAAGTGATGCTAAAATTGCTTGGAAAGCGCTTGACAACCCGCATGCGGAAATGCATGTGAAGAACGCTTCACATCCGCATGTCCCTGGCAGGAAAAATGCATGTACAATCCGCATGCGTTTTTTCTGCCAGGGGAGATGCAGAAACGCTCAGGAAAAATCCGGAGCATTTCTGCATCGTGGGCACATAGCCTAAACGAGATTTTCACTGCTAGGATTATTATTTATTTTTAGAGCATCATTGATTCCATGGTGCTGTACACGTGAAAAGGAGTTTACATATAAATTACAAATTTAAATTACAATTAACAGACTAATAATGACAGACTGAAACAGAGGGGGAGAGGGCCCTACCTTTGTGGGCTTACAGTCTACAGGGTAATAGGGAAGGAGACAGTAGGTTAGGGGGTTGCAGCTGCTCCAGTAGTATTGAGTTGACAGCAGGGTTATTGCATGCTGTAAGCTTGAAGAGACTTTTTTTAAGTTCCGTCTGAAGGTTCTGAATGTGGGAGACAATCGCACACATTGGGGTATGGAATTATAAAGGATGAGGAAGAATCTTGGTGGTGACTGGATGAGGAACATATGAGTGTGGAGGAGAGAAGGAGGTCTTGGGAGGACCGAAGAATATGTGTGGGAAGATATTGAGAGATTAGTTTGGAGATATATAGAGTAGATAGATTATTGATGGCCTTGTTGGTCAGTGTTACTAGTTTGAACTGGATTCTTTGGAGAATTGGAAGCCAATGAAGAGATTTGCAGAGCAGAGATCTGGATGAGTAGCGAGGGGAGAGGTGGATTAATTGGGCAGGAGAGTTAAGGATGGACTGGAGAAGTGCCAGAGTGTTAGCTGGGAGGCCACAGAGGAGGATATTGCAGTAGTCAAGGTGAGAGATGATGTGGGCATGAACTAACATTTTAGGACATTAAGGGTTGAGAAAAGGATGGATTCTGGAAATATTTTTTTAGTTGGAGGCTGCAGGAGGTGTTAAGGGCTTGGATGTGTAGTTTGAAGGACAAGGCAGAGTCCAGGGTAACCCTGAGGTAGCGGACTTCTGGTACAGAGGAAAGCGTGATGTGATTTATTGTGATAGATAGATTGGGTAGTGAGGTTAAGTGGGATGGAAAAAAGATGATTAATTTACTTTTATCTATATTGAGCTTTAGGAAGCGTGATAAAAAGAAAGAGGATATGGCTGATAGACACTCTGGGATTCTGGACAGCAGAGAGGTGACATCTGGGCAGGAGAGGTAGATCTAAGTGTCATCACCATATAGATGAAACTGGAGGCAATGAAACTTCATAAATTTTCCCAGGCCAAAGGTATTGATGGAGAAGAGTAGCAGTCCCAGGACAGAGTCTTGAGGGACACCAACAGAGAGAGGGTACGATGGGAAGGTAGTATGGGAATGGGAGATGTTAAATGGGCAGTTAGTGAGGTATGAAGAGATTTAGGGAAGTGCAAGGTCTTTGATGCCAAGGAAGAAGATCTGTAGTATGAGAGAGTGGTTGTCGAAGGCAAAGAACAGGTCTTGAATGAGTATAGAGAATATTTTGCTAGCTTCAGTGGTTAGTAAGTCATTAGTAATTTTGGTTAGGCCAGTTTCCGTAGAGTGGGGTGGGATAGAAGCCAGATTGTAGGTTGTTGACGAGTGAGTTGGATAAGAGGTGGGAGGAAAGTTCGATGTGGATATTGATAGATGTCTTCTTCAGCATAGGTATACTTGTTGCATGTTTATAAAGAGTTTGTGAATGTCAGGGAGCTTATTGCAGATGGATTTATTGATAATAGTGATGAGCGAGCACTAAAATGCTCGCGTACTCTTTGCTCGGGTCGAGCAAATTGGAATACTCGGGTGCTCGACCCGAGCAACGAGCCCAATGTAAGTCTATGGGAAACTCGAGTATTTTTCAGGTGGCTCCTCCCGGCGGTCTGCAGAGGGCCTAAAAATTGCCCAAATCGAAGGGAAAAGTGCTCAAATGACATGGGAACAGCATGGGGAAGACCCCTGGAAGCATTTCTGACTCCTGGGTCACTGCTGTCAACAACGTTGTCAGAGTATTATGCCACATTTACAGACTCACAATAAAACATACAAAAACGAAACCAAAATGGATTTTCCTGGGAAATATGTTAAGGAACATCATTTCCAGGGTAATGACTTGTATATAAGGCAAAATAAATAACCAAAAACAAAAATACTCCTCCACACATTAGGCTATGTTCACACGTAGCATTTTTGATGCGTTTTTGCATTTTTGCATTGCTTTCAACCAAGACAAATGCATTCACTGGGAAAAGTCACAGTTAACATTTTACAACCTTATCTGGCCATGTGGTGTGTGACACATCATCAGACACATGCATACAGTGCTGAAAAGACATGGGAACAGCATGGGGAAGACCTCTGGAAGCATCTCTGACTCCTAGGTCACTGCCTAAAAGTGTGCCCATCATAAGTGATCCTTGGCGCATGCTAAAATGCCTCCCGCAATGCACATGTCATTGCAGACTTGCAACAATCACCGTCCACGTCCTTGTCCCAGTGCAGCGTTCAGTTGTCCGTACCCCATTCCTTGGAATGCAAGAGGAAGTATGCAGCCAGCCGCCCACCCACCCACAGGTTGCAATACTATACTGCCAAATTTTTGATAGCTGCTTGCACTTGAAATGTGTTATTTTAGGCTCGTGGTGACGGAAGCTGTCCACAATCTAATGGCGGCGGCGACCAGGTATCCATACTTGGTCCCCAGACCACAAACACGTGGTACGGAGCCAGTCCACAGCTTTTTTTGCTGAGTTGTATTTCACCACAGTCATATCCTTTAGCTTGGTGAAAGGACTTGGGAAACCATATATACCCAGCTGTCATTTCTCCCAGGAAGTCCTCTAAAACTGCTTCCACTTGAAATGTGGCCTTTTAGTCTCGTGGAGGCGGAAGTTTTTCATAACCTCATGCCGGCGGCGGCCGGGTGTCCATACTCGGCCCCCAGCCGCCACTATTTCTCCCGGTATCGTCTCCGCCTTCCACAAGCATGGGTCCCACAACATTACCCGTGTCCTCCCCAGTGCACTTCCTGGGAAGGATCGCCTAACCACAAACACGTGGACAGGTGAATGTGGCCAGGGATGGTACAGAGCCAGTCCACAGCTTTTTTTGCTGAGTTGTATTTCACCACAGTCATATTCTTTAGCTTGGTGAAAGGACTTGGGAAACCATATCTACCCAGCAGTCATTTCTCCCAGGAAGTCCTCTAAAGCTGCTTTCACTTGAAATGTGGCCTTTTAGGGTCATGGAGGCGAAAGCTTTTCATAACCTCATGCCGGCAGCGGCAGGGTGTCCATGCTTGGTCCCCATTCGTCACTATTTCTCCCAGTATCATCTCCGCCTCCCACAAGTACGGGTCCCACAACATTACCCGTGCCCTCCCCAGTGCACTTACTGGGAAGGACCGCCTAACCACAAACACGTGGACAGGTGAATGTGGCCAGGGACGGTACGGAGCCAGTCCACAGCTTTTTTTGCTTAGTTGTATTTCACCACAGCCATATTCTTTAACTTGGTGAAAGGATTTGGGAAACCATATCTACCCAGCTGTCATTTCTCCCAGGAAGTCCTCTAAAGCTGCTTTCACTTGAAATGTGGCCTTTTAGGCTTGTGGAGGTTGAAGCTTTTCATAACCTTATGCTGGCGACGGCCGGGTGTACATACTCGGTCCCCAGCCACCACTATTTCTCCCGGTATCGTCTCCGCCTTCCACAAGCATGGGTCCCACAACATTACCAGTGCCCTCCCCAGTGCACTTACTGGGAAGGACCACCTAACCACAAGCACGTGAACAGGTGAATGTGGCCAGGGACACTACGGAGACAGTCCACAGCTTTTTTTGCTAAGAGTTGTATTTCACCACAGCCATATTCTTTAGCTTGGTGAAAGGACTGGCATAGAGAAGCTGTATTTACTCCGGGTATCATTTCTCCCAGGAAGTCCTCTAATGCAGCTTGTTGCAGAAGCCATGGCAGCCCATCCAACATCAACTCGCACTTGTCGGTGGTGCTTTGACACACAAACCTCTTTCTTTGCGCATTTAATTTCATGACTACAGAGTTGGGCAATGGCCTGATCTGCAATGCGGTTTGAGAAATAACATGCATAAGCACGTCCGATCCACATTAAAAAAGCAGCCATAGAGTGTCCGGGAACCTTCCCCCACACTTTGCTTAGCCAGGGCTGCTTCTCGGCAGGGATGGACGGACCCACCAGAAAACCGGAGACTCCTCCGGTGGGCCCTGGCTTCTCCTTCTGGAGAGTTAATAGTGCTGAGGTGATGATAGATGATAGAGAACACCATCTGCTTAGTTTTCTGTTACTTGGAATGCAAGCGCAAGTATGCAGCCAGCCACCCATTCTGGGCAGCTGCTTGCACTTGAAATGTGGCCTTTTAGGCTTGTGGAGGCGGAAACTTTTCACAACCTCATGCCTCATGCCTCGTGTCCATACTCGGTCCCCAGCCGTCACTATTTCTCCCGGTGTTGTCTCCGCCTTCTTCAAGCGCAGGTCTCTGAACATTACTGCTGGTACTTTTCTGTGGGAATTTGCTTGCCTCATACCAGCCTGGAATATTTCTAGTAAACTATGGTACAACGCCATGGTACTAGCACTGCCCCCAGTACCAGTAGCAAAGCCATCCCCAATTTCCTTTTCAGGAATTTTATTTGGTAGACTGAGTGGCTGCCCAAATACACTAGTTTCTCACAAAGGACCTGAAGATAGAGTGGCAGTAGGTGCAAGTTTCTCAAGCTTGTTAGATATCAGAGGGTGAACGGCAGCACATTGGATCAGTGGTTAGCACTGAAGCCTTGCAGCGCTGGGATCCTGGGTTCAAATCCCAGCAAGGACAACATCTGCAAGGATTTTGTATGTTCTCCCTGTGTTTGCGTGGGTTTCCACCTCAGTAAAAAAGCAGACATAGAGTGTCCAGGAACCTTCCCACACACTTTTCTTAGCCAGGACTGCAGGGTTGGACGGTTCCACCAAAGAATTCTCTGGTGTGCCCTGGCTTCTACATCAGTAGAGTTCATGATAGCGCTAACTTTGCAGCTGCTTTGTGGCTCTTGAGCGGGGGAGAAAGGTGAGCCCTCAGATTCAAATCCTCTGGTGGGCCCAATGTTTTTCAATCTGAAACAGCTTCACAGTGGGAGTTGTATTTCACCATAGCCATATTCTTTAGCTCGGTGAAAGGACTAGCATAGAGGGAAACCATATCTACTCCGGGTGTCATTTCTCCATCACCCGGTTCCGCCCATTGTCACACACGACCATGCCTGGCTGTATGTTCAGTGGTGAGAGCCACAGATCAGGCTGCTGTGTTACAGCTTTCAATAACTCTGCAGCGCTGGGCGGATTGTCACCTAAGCATTAAGCATGTTATCTTCAGCACAGCCTGTTGCCGCTTGGCCAAGGCAGTTCTACAGTGCTGTCAGCTTGTGACTGATGTGGTCATTTCGGAGATGGAGGAGGAGGTGCCGGAGCTGAACAAATTGAGGTTAAATTGGCGACGCTGTTTTTTATACTAAAGAAAGATCCTATTGTTTTGTTTTTTTTACGTCATTTTTTAAGACAAATGCATTCACGGGAAATGTCATTTTAACATTTTACAACCTTATCTGGCAAAGTGGTGAGTGACACATCATCAGACACATCCTGTTTCATTTATGATGGAGGGACTCTGAAAGTCATAAAGCCTATTTTTATAGGACCATCAGAGGGCCCTTACTATTCTTAAAAGGCAAGCAGCCAGCCCTAGCTATTGTTAGAGAGCCATCAGCCGACTATGCTTTGTTGTTCCCATTATTAACAAGTGTGTCTCCTATACTGTTATTGCGTATGCAGTGACAGCAAGGGCTGCCAAAAATTTGGACGCAACCCAATACCCCTTTGAAAAGACATAGAGGAGGGTCTCAGTGAAAAAAATGTTCCCATTATAAAGGAGAGGGTCTCCTATAGTGGTAATGCCCATGCTGTGACTGCAAGGGCTGCCAAAATTTGGGAAAAAACCCACTAAGAATTTAAAGACACATAGAGCAGGGCCACAGTAACAACAAATTCCCATTATAAAAGGAGAGAGTCTGCTATACAGTTATAGGGTATGCAGTGAGTACAATGGCTGACCAAATTTAGGAAAACGCCACTAAGAATTTAAAGACACATAGAGCAGGGCCACAGTAACAAGTATGACATGTTCCCATTAGAAAGGAGAGGGTCTGCTAAACAGTTATAGGGTATGCAGTGAGTCCAACGGCTGAACAAATTTAGGACAAACCCCACTAACAATTTAAAGACACATAGAGCAGGGCCACAGTAACAAGTACGACATGTTCCCATTAGAAAGGAGAGGGTCTTCTATACAGTTATAGGGTATGCAGTGAGTCAAATGGCTGACCAAATTTAGGAAAACCCCACTAACAATTTAAAGACACATAGAGCAGGGCCACAATAATGACAAATTTCCATTAGAAAGGAGAGGGTCTCCCATAGTGTTGGCCTATGCAGTGAATGCAAGGGCTGCCAAAAATTGGGAGGCACTCCAATGCCCCTTGGAAGAGACTTAGAGGGCCTCATATAAAAATGTTCCCATTAGAAAGGAGCGGGTCTCCTATACTTGTAATGCCCATGCACTAAGTGTATGGGCCTACAAACATTTACCCCTGGGGCGTACATATGAACACACTGTATAAAAAATTTTTTTTATGGGCATCATAAACACCCTTGAAAAAAATTATGTGGGTGTTGCATCATGGACTACGGTCACCCTGGTGATATGGTGGCGCAGGATGAGGAGAAGGAGGACAAGAGCAAATAGACAAAATCAGGAAGCGTATACCCATGTGTGGGTGTGAAGAGGTGCATGGGAATACACCCCTCAAAAAAAGACACTGGATTTGAATTTATGTTACGCTGCTATCATTCGGTGGGGTTGAGAAGTCTGGCCCAATCCAGCCCTTGTTCATTTTTATAAGAGTCAGCCTGTCAGCATTTTCAGTTGACAGGCGGATGAGCTTATCAGTTATAATTCCACCAGCGGCACTAAAAACCCGCTGATAAAACGCTAGCGGCAGGCCAGCCCAGGACCTCCAAGGCGTAGAGAGCCAGTTCATTCCACGTATCCAACTTGGATACCCAATAATTAAAAGGCACAGGGGAATCACGGAGGACGTTGGTACGGTCGGCAAGGTACTCTCTCAGCATGTTCCCAAACTTTGCACTCCTTGTGAGAGTACCCCGCACCTCAGCCCCTGTGCGATGGGAGTTTCTGAGAAAACTGTCCCAGAACTTTGACAGTGTTCTCCTGCTTCTGCTGGATTGCATTTGTGTCTCTCTCGCCTGTACTCCTTGATTGTCCAGCGAACTGTGATCTCTGCCGCCAGCATTTTCAGATCGGAATTTTTTTTAATAGTTCCGCAGCAAGGACCTTCTGGTACTGCCCCATTTTTGTAGACCTGTCCGCCTCAGGAATAAGAGATATAAAGTTCTCCTTGTAAAATGGGTCTAGAAGTGTCACCAACCAGTAATAACTGTCACCCAAAATTTTGAGAATGCAAGGGTCATGGGAAAGGCAGGGTAACATAAACTCAGCCATGCGTGCCAGACTGCTAACAGGCAAGACTTTCGTGTCCTCACCAAGAGGATGACTGACCAAGCTCTCTTCCTCCTCCTCCTCTCTTTCCTCTGGCCATCCATGCTGAACAGACCGTATGACAGTTGTGCAGGTAGCACCGTCTATAGTGCATGAAACTAGCTCCTGTTCCTCCTCCTCCTCCTCCTCTTCCTCATTGTCACCCAATCCACGTTGGGATGAGATGAGGCTGGGCTGTGTGTAATCACCCTGTATGATTCCTTGCTCCATCTCATCGTGCTCTGCCTGCAATGCATCCTCTTTGATTGTGAGCAGAGAGTGTTTCAGAAGACGGAGAAGCGGGATGGTGACGCTAATTATGGCATCATCGCTGCTCACCATCTTGGTGGAGACCTCAAAGTTTTGGAGCATGGTACATATGTCTGACATCCATGTCCACTCCTGAGGTCTCATGTGTGGATTCTGAACTGAATACCGATGGTTTTGTTGATGCTAGTACTCAACAACTGCCCTCTTCTGCTCATAAATCCTTCTCAACATCTGCAGTGTAGAGTTAGAAAGCGTGGGGACATCACATACCAGTCTGTGAACCGGAAGATGCAAACGCTGCTGAAACACGGCAAGGGTGGCGTAAGCTGTAGGTGACTTTCTAAAATGGGAACACAGGCGGCGTTCTTTAACAAGCAGATCCGGCAGCTCCGGGTAGGATTTGAGAAACCGCTGAACCACGAGGTTAAGCTCATGGGCCAGGCATGGTACGTGTGTGAGCTCGCCTCGCCTCAGAGCCACCACCAGGTTCCAGCCATTGTCACACACGACCATACATGGCTGTAGGTTCAGCGGTGTGAGCCACATATCTGCCTGCTCTTTCAGAGTTGTCCACAACTCTTCAGCATTGTGCGGTTTGTCATCTAAGCATATTAGCTTCAGCACAGCCTGTTGCCGCTTGGCCGAGGCAGTGCTGCAGTGCTTTCAGCTTGTGACTGATGTGGTCATTTCGTAGATGGAGGCTGAAGAGGAGGAGGCGGCTGAGGAGGATGAGGTGCAGGAGCTGTAGACTGTGGGGGCAACCCTGATTGACCTAGGGCCCGCAATCCTTGGCGTCGGGAGGACGTGTTCCGTCCCAATGTCCGACTGGGTCTCGGCTTCCACTATGTTAACCCAGTGTGCCGTCAGTGAGATGTACCATCCCTGCCCACAAGCACTTGTCCACGTGTGCGTGATTAGGTGGACTTTCCCGGTAACTGCGTTGTTGAGGGCACGGCTAATGTTTTGCGACACGTGCGTGTGTAATGCGGGGACAGCACAAAGGGAGAAATAGTGGAGGCTGGGGACCAAGTACCGAGGGACGGGCGCCACCATCAGGTTGCAGAATGCTTCCGTCTCCACAAGCCTAAAAGACAACATTTCGAGCGCAAGCAGTCGTGAAATGTGAGAATTTAGTACTGTGGACTGTGGGGTGTTGGCTGCGTATTTGCGCTTGCGTTCCAAGGACTGGGGTATGGACAACTGAACGCTGCGCTGGGACAAGGATGTGGACGTGCTCCATGATGCTGCTACTTGAGAGCGTGCAATGACAAGCGCAGGGCAGGAGGCATCTTCGCATGCACCAAATACAGGGGATTGGCTTGCATGCATAACAGTGGAAGAAGCAATGGTGCCACCCGCAGACACTGTTCCTGGACCCTGGTGCTTTGCTGCCATGTGCCTGATCATGCTGGTGGTGGTCAGGCTGGTCGTTTTGCCATCCCTTCCGATGCTGGCCTGGAAGGTGGAGCAAATGGCCTTTTTGGGGTTATCGGCAGAGTCTTTAAAAAACAACTAGAATCGGGAAGACCTATCAGTTGTACTGGCAACTTCCTTCGTGTTGGTGTTACGGGGAGCGGTTGCCTGCCTTCTTTCAGCGGCCACCACACTGCTTCTTCCTGCCTGTTGGGGTGCTCTGCCTACCTCCCCCTGTGTGCTGCTCTCCTCGCTCTGTATGTCCTCCTGCCAGGTTGTGTCAGTTACTATATCATCCACCACCTCATCTTCCATTTCCGCACTCTGGTCCACCTCCTGACATTCTGGCAATTGTGTCTCATCATCGTCCACCTCTTGTGACACTTTCCCACAGTCGCCTTCTTGTGACTGTGGCTGCTCACATATTTGGGCATTGCTACATGCGATCTCCTCTTGCCCCTCTTCAAGTGGACCAGGCGAGAGGCCTGAATCTATAAATGGAAAAGTGAACAGCTCTTCGGAGTGTCCAAGTGTGGGATCAGTTGTCTCCGAGCACTCGGCATGGTGGGAGGAAGGAGGTTCAGGGTGAGGAATATGCGGTCCAGACTCACAGCTACTGAGACTTGACCGTGTGGAAGACAAGGTGGTGATAGTGGTGGCTAAGTGACTGGACATTATCTGCTATCCAACCAATAACCTTTTCACACTGCTCTGTGTTCAATAGTGGTGTTCAGTGGTCCCCTATTAATTGGGACAGGAAGGTCAGGCGAGAAGATATGGGTGTTTGTTGTGACACAATTTCAGCTTGCCCACGGCCTCGGCCTCTGCATGCACCATCATCACCATCACGTCCAGTTCCCCGACCATTGCCACGTGCCTTGTCCATTATAAATGGAGGACAATATCTTCCATGCTCACAACAAATGACTGCATTTGGAGCGAACTTATATGTGATCTGTGTGACAGACAAACCACAGTTTTAAATACCTGGCCTGTAAGTAACTATTTTGAACAGCAAACTGGTGCCAATTGCTTCACTGACACACTGAAACAAATTTTTAATGGAGGTCAGAAATGGCAGTATGTGATCCGTGTGACGGAGAAAACACAGTTTTAAATCCCTGGCTTGTAGGTAACTATTTTGAAAAGCAAACTTGTGTCAATTGCTTCACTGACACACTGCAAGAAATTTTTAATGGAGGTCAGAAATGGCAGTATTTTCAGAAAACGTATATGTGATCCGTGTGACGGAGAAAAAACGGTTTTAAATACCTGGCCTGTAGGTAACTATTTTGAACAGCAATCTGGTGTCAATTGCTTCACTGACACACTGAATCAAAATTTTTAATGGAGGTCAGAAATGGCAGTATTTTCGGAAAACATATATGTGATCCATGTGACGGAGAAAACACAGTTTTAAATACCTGGCCTGTAGGTAACTATTTTGAACAGCAATCTGGTGTCAATTGCTTCACTGACACACTGCAACAAATTTTTAATGGAGGTCAGAAATGGCAGTATTTTCTGAAAACGTATATGTGATCCGATGGCAGTATTTTCAGCGCAATTATATGTGATCTGTGTGACGGACAAACCACAGTTTTAAATAGCTGGATTTTTAGCACTGTAATATGGAAAGGACCTGGCTGTATTCTGCAGTGCCAACAAGCAAATGGCGCAGAAAAACAGTGTTCTCTGAATTGCTTTTTAAGCAAATAATGAGGATAAGATCCAAAAAAAAATTATTCCTGGCCCCTGATACCTGGGCCTATTTCTAGAAATACCTAACAGCAGCAGCAGACAAAACTGGAATGGAGTCTCTTGTCCTATGTGCACTGCAGTCTGCTCTATACCCTGCCTGCCTGCCTATATACACTGCCTGCCTGATATCTCTGCAGATGGATTAGTCCTCAGAAGGACTGTTTGTTGAGATGGATATGTTTCTCTAATATAGTTTGGTACACCTACACTAACTAGAAACAAGCAAATCTCTCCCTAGCTCAGCAGCACCTCATCCTACACTGTCTGATTCAGGAGTGACTGTGACGAGCACGGTGGCACCAGGTCTGATATAGACCTGATGACACTGTGCGGCCAGCCAATCACTGTAATGCCACAACCAACATGGCTACGGCATTACAGTGAGTGGCAGGCAATCCCTGCATGTTCATTGGCGCTCTAAAGAGCACCAAACATGCAGGGAAGAGACCCGAGCTCCCGCCGAGCAACCCCGAAAATACTCGGCGAGCGCCGAGCATGTCGAGCAGTGAGATGCTCGGGTGAGCACCGAGCAGTAGCGAACATGCTCGCTCATCACTAATTGATAAGCTATGATTATGATAGCGATGCCTGTCTACTCTGTCCAACTTTCATACTTTTTCACTTGATCAATCAATCACCTGTACTGTTCACCCGATGACTGGAGAGGCTGAATATTTTTTTCGGTAGAGTCCTGCTTTGTGCTTCACAATATGCAATCCACACTTCAGTTCTCAAGGACAAGTAGACTATTACTGATCACAGACAATCAGCTGCAGTGCTTTGCTAATGTGCAGTGGTTTCATCAGTGATACTAACTCTCTTGCATATTTTTGAGAAATCTGCTGTTGACAGCGGCACCGCTTCCCTTCTTTTTAATCATATGGGTAAGCGACCTCCACTACCAAGGGGAACAATAGTGTTCTCCCAAAAAAAACCTTCTTTTAGCCTCAAGAACGCCTTACAAATCTGGACTGCTTTAGAGCCCTCAAATGCATGGTGGATCCAGTTTGAGAGCCCTTTTTTTGACAATATCTTTAAATTTACCTGCGAATTTATTAGGCGGAATGTTGTTTTTGATCCCACATCTATTTCAAACCCTTTTGTAGGTGCAGCATTATATCTAAGAACAGCATCATGGGAGTCTGTAAATGCAAAAAGACACCTTGTAATTTAAATTTACAATACATTTTACTCGGTATATGAAGTAAGATTGATGATAGAAACAAGATAGATGAGTCAGCTAGAGGACAGGTGGCAACAGGACAAGTATGAGGAGGGCTGAGGAAGGGGATTGTCTAAGACTTTTTAACCCCTTCCTGGTCCTTTATGAGTTAGCAAAATGGAGGCTTGCCGGGTGTAATTTTGCTAGATTTGGCAAAATTGAATTTAGCAAAAATTTCTGGTGAATCTAAAATTTTTGTAAAATTCAAGATGAATTTGATTTGCATTAAATGAATTTTCTCTTTACTACTACCTAGAATCCTCTAAAGTTAATGAATATGTTATGATGCCTATAGGTGAGTACGGCTGACCTTCAATATACCATACAATATTCAGTTTAGTGAAATTGTATTTGATAGTTTAGCTTTATAAATGAAATGTATAGATGCTCTATTTGAAAGACTTCCTATAGCAGAGAGTCATGGGAGCATATTTGTCACGAGGGTGTCAGAGGTGACAGACAGTCGCCCTGTAGTTGGTTGCAGGAGATCTGTACGTTTGGAATTACAGACTTCTTCTTAAAGGCTGGCTGTCTCTAGGACCCACCGGCTGCCTCCCTCTGGCTGGTTGGCTCCCTGGCCTGGGTGTATATGCCTGGTGTGTCTGAGAGGGAGGTGCCGGTGATGTTCATTACTACTTGTGAGGCTTTAGCCAGAGCAGTACTTCATTCCTGTCTGGAGCTTGAGGCCATGTGCGCATTTGTTTGGAGTCGCCTAAAGCTAAGCAATTCCCCCCTGTTTGTCTACCCTTGTTGTCTATAGAGTTTAGTGGTGATCGATGAGTGCTCATCTCCTTCCTTCCCTAGCCGTAGCCATACACCAGGGAAAGTCAGGGCGAGGCACGCATGGGTCAATTGGTGAAGAGCCAATATAGGAACGGTAGTTGAGACAGGGTGACACTAGTCCAGACTAGGAGGTTTCCACTCCTCTCTTTCCCTAGTATCTGGGCTCCCTTTCCCTCTTCCCTCTGTGTTGCACTAAGTCTTTCCCACACCTTGCGTGACATTATTGATGGCTTATTTTGTGCAAAAAAAAAGTGGGAGGATAGTTGGTTAGAACAATGCCTAATTAATTTACTGGTGTACATCTCTTAACAATTCTGAATCTATGAATTTATTTTTGTTTCTGCTATAAGCAGTCATACATTTGCCTTTATTTTGGTATTGATAGTATTTTTTTCAGATGAAAAAAGTTGGCTTTTTGCCTCATAAAGGTTTTTGCCTTTCCTTTAAATTTCAGGAGAAGAGACTAAACTAGATAGATTTTATTTTTTAAGTCTTACAAGCTGCAGTATCTCACTAGGATGAATATTTAAAAGGACTGTTCCACTCACCAATCTCTTGTCCGAGCTTTGAACCATTCATAGATCCAGCTGAAGCAACTACTGCACACCGTCTTAGTTTTCCCGCCACCTCATTAATATATTTGTTGGGTAGATACTGACTCCAGGAACTGGCATTATCAGGTAGATCAGACTTCATCAATGTTGTTATGTTCACCTTGAGCTTAATCTGGCACAGAAGGTCGTGTAGATTGTGCTGCTGGTTAATTGTGCCCTTAAATTTAACTTTGTATATGTTCCTATCTTGAAAATATTTCCTCATTTTCTGTAGGTTTAGGGCAAGGTCATGGAAAGTCATCTGCTTTTCCCACAGTTTAACTTTATGGCTTAAGGATTTCTGGCTAGGTCTTGGTAAGTGAATATTCTGTTCTGTGACATATTTTGCATTGTTTTTTTCATGTAATGAAATATTAACTTTTGCATTTTCCAAAATAAAGGTTGATGTATATGGATTCTCCACAGTATTGTCAAACGTTTTTCGATGTTGGAAAACAGAGTAAAAAAAGCTAGAAATGCACATGGTTATAGTGATGAGACCTAGTTTTCTTAAGAAGTGAACCATGGTGACAGGTGTAAAGAAGATGAAATGAGCTGTTCTTTAATATCTGCAAAAAAAAACATTCAATTTATTTATTTGTGAATTAGCTATAAATATCTTATTCATATATCTAGTAACATTTGCACATTATATGTGAAGCAGAGGAAAAAAACTCATCTATTAAAATTCAAGTCATGCTACTATTAGTAAACACAAATACATATATATATATATATATACATATATACACAGTTATATGAAAAAGTTTGGGCACCCCTATTAATCTTAAGCTTAATGTTTTATAAAAATTGGTGTTTTTGCAACAGCTATTTCAGTTTGATATATGTAATAACTGTTGGACACAGTAATGTTTCTGCCTTGAAATGAGGTTTATTGTACTTGCAGAAAATGTGCAATCTGCATTCAAACAAAATTTGACAGGTGCATAAGTATGGGCACCCTTATCATTTTCTTGTTTAAATACTCCTACCTACTTTTTACTGACTTACTAAAGCACTTTTTTTGGCTTTGTAACCTCATTGAGCTTTGAACTTCATAGCCAGGTGTATGCAATCATGAGAAAAGCTACTTAAAGTGGCCACTTGCAAGTTGTTCTCCTGTTTGAATCTCCTCTGAAGAGTGGCATCATGGGCTCCTCAAAACAACTGTCAAATGATCTGAAAACAAAGATTATTCAACATAGTTGTTCAGGGGAAGGATACAAAAAGCTGTCTCAGAGATTTAACCTGTGAGTTTCCACTGTGAGGAACATAGTAAGGAAATGGAAGAACACAGGGACAGTTCTTGATAAGGCCAGAAGTGGCAGGCCAAGAAAAACATCAGAAAGGCAGAGAAGAAGAATGGTGAGATCAGTCAAGGACAATCCTCAGACCGCCTCCAGAGAGCTGCAGCATCAACTTGCTGCAGATGGTGTCACTGTGCATCGGTCAACTATACAACGCACTTTGCACAAGGAGAAGCTGTATGGGAGAGTGATGCGAAAGAAGCCGTTTCTGCAAGCACGCCACAAACATGCAAAAGCACATTTGGAGAAGCCAATTTCTTTTTGGAAGAAGGTCCTGTGGACTGATGAAACCAAGATTGAGTTGTTTGGTCATACAAAAAGGCGTTATGCATGGCGGCAAAAAAACACAGCATTCCAAGAAAAACACTTGCTACCCACAGTAAAATTTGGTGGAGGTTCCATCATGCTTTGGGGCTGTGTGGCCAATGCTGGCACCGGGAATCTTGTTAAAGTTGAGGGACGCATGGATTCCACTCAGTATCAGCAGATTCTTGACAATAATGTTCAAGAATCAGTGATAAAGTTGAAGTTACGCAGGGGATGGATCTTTCAGCAAGACAATGATCCAAAACACCGCTCCAAATCTACTCAGGCATTCATGCAGAGGAACAATTACAATGTTCTGGAATGGCCATCCCAGTCCCCAGACCAGAATATCATTGAACATCTGTGGGATCATTTGAAGAGGGCTGTCCATGCTCGGCGACCATCAAACTTTACTGAACTGGAATTGTTTTGTAAAGAGGAATGGCCAAAAATACCTTCATCCAGGATCCAAGAAATCATTAAAAGCTACAGGAAGCGACTAGAGGCTGTTATTTTTGCAAAAGGAGGATCTACTAAATATTAATGTCACTTTTCTGGTGAGGTGCCCATACTTATGCACCTGTCAAATTTTGTTTGAATGCAGATTGCACATTTTCTGTTAGTACAATAAACCTCATTTCAAGGCAGAAACATTACTGTGTCCAACAGTTATTACATATATCAAACTGAAATAGCTGTTGCAAAAACACCAATTTTTATAAAACATTAAGCTTAAGATTAATAGGGGTGCCCAAACTTTTTCATATAACTGTATATATATATATACAGTACAGACCAAAAGTTTGGATACACCTTCTCATTTAAAGATTTTTCTGTATTTTCATGACTATGAAAATTGTACATTCACACTGAAGGCATCAAAACTATGAATTAACACATGTGGAATTATATACTTAACAAAAAAGTGTGAAACAACTGAAAATATGTCTTATATTCTAGGTACTTCAAAGTAGCTACCTTTTGCTTTGATGACTGCTTTGCACACTCTTGGCATTCTCTTGATGAGCTTCAAGAGGTAGTCACCGGAAATGGTTTTCACTTCACAGGTGTGCCCTGTCAGGTTTAATAAGTGGGATTTCTTGCTTTATAAATGGGGTTGGGACCATCAGTTGTGTTGTGCAGAAGTCAGGTGGATACACAGCTGATATTCCTACTGAATAGACTGTTAGAATTTGTATTATGGCAAGAAAAAAGTAGCTAAGTAAAGAAAAACAAGCGGCCATCATTACTTTAAGAAATGAAGGTCAGTCAGTGTGAAAAATTGGGAAAACTTTGAAAGTGTCCCCAAGTGCAGTTGCAAAAACCATCAAGCGCTACAAAGAAACTGGCTCACATGAGGACCGCCCCAGGAAAGGAAGACCAAGAGTCACCTTTGCTTTTGAAGATAATTTTATCCGAGTCACCAGCCTCAGAAATCGCAGGTTAACAGCAGCTCAGATTAGAGACCAGGTCAATGGCACACAGAGTTCTAGCAGCAGACACATCTCTACAACAACTGTTAAGAGGAGACTTTGTGCAGCAGGCCTTCATGGTAAAATAGCTGCTAGGAAACCACTGCTAAGGACAGGCAACAAGCAGAAGAGACTTGTTTGGGCTAAAGAACACAAGGAATGGACATTAGACCAGTGGAAATCTGTGCTTTGGTCTGATGAGTCCAAATTTGAGATCTTTGGTTCCAACCACCGTGTCTTTGTGCGACGCAGAAAAGGTGAACGGATGGACTCTACATGCCTGGTTCCCACAGTAAAGCATGGAGGAGGAGGTGTGATGGTGTGGGGGTGCTTTGCTGGTGACACTGTTGGGGATTTATTCAAAATTGAAGGCATACTGAACCAGCATGGCTACCACAGCATCTTGCAGCGGCATGCTATTCCATCCGGTTTGCGTTTAGTTGGACCATCATTTATTTTTCAATAGGACAATGACCCCAAACACACCTCCAGGCTGTGTAAGGGCTATTTGACCAAGAAGAAGAGTGATGGGGTGCTACACCAGATGACCTGGCCTCCACAGTCACCATACCTGAACCCAATCGAGATGGTTTGGGGTGAGCTGGACCGCAGAGTGAAGGCAAAAGGACCAACAAGTGCTAAGCATCTCTGGGAACTCCTTCAAGATAGTTGGGAGACCATTTCTGGTGACTACCTCTTGAAGCTCATCAAGAGAATGCCAAGAGTGTGCAAAGCAGTCATCAAAGCAAATGGTGGCTACTTTGAAGAACCTAGAATATAAGACCTATTTTCAGTTGTTTCACACTTTTTTGTTAAGTATATAATTCCACATATGTTAATTCATAGTTTTGATGCCTTCAGTGTGAATGTACAATTTTCATAGTCATGAAAACACAGAAAAATATTTAAATGAGAAGGTGTGTCCAAACTTTTGGTCTGTACTGTATATACACACACTATATATGTGTGAGGACAAAAGTTAATAGCAGTACAAAATGGGAACAATTGGGAAACTAGAGAAAAAGTGAGAAACTGACTAAGGAGTCCATAATTTGTGTAACAAAAAAATGCTTTATTAGGGATCAAGAACAATACTGGGAGGTTTTTTTCTGCCAAGGAAACAAAGATGTACATGTAAACTTGTCTCCAGCAGTAATCGTGTGAGAGGACCGCCTTTTCCACGTCAAGGCCAGCTACAGGAAATTTAGTGTCGTTGGAGGGTGTGTGCAACATTGTACCTGGATCTGCTGTTTCCATCATCAGTTCCATTGCACTTAGTGAAATCCCGCTAAGCGAGATCACACAAATGCACATTACCTCTGCACCACAGTGCAGTGTCAGTGCCAAGTCCACTGCTCTAAGAAGTTTTGTAGAGTTTAATATATCTTTATTTATATAACCCTTTTTGTCGAGGCCCTCATCAAGAATAGACTTCAGTTCCCTACAGTGTTGCTCACCATTATTGGCAGGGCTCCATTTTTTCATAGACTGTACAATATCTCAGAAATAATTGGAAATGTACCAAAGTTATATCCTTGAGATTTTTTAATTAGTGGTCCAAAGTAATACAATACAATAAAACATTTCTTTTCAACTTTCATGTTGCAATTTCAAAGATGAAGCAGAATAAACAGCATGTGCAGCAATAAAGCCATCACTAATTAATACTTGGTTGCACACCCTTTGGCATTGCTGACAGCCACCAAACATTTCTTGCAGCCATCTATAAGCTTCTTGCACTTCTCAGATGGAATTTTCTCTCATTCTTCCATTGCCGTTTGTTCAAGCTCTCGAATGTTTGCAGGATTCTTTTTCCCAATGGCAGATTTCAGCTCACCCCAAAGATTTTCAATGGGATTGAGGTCATAACTCATTGCTGGCCATTATAAAACAGTCCCTTTTTTTCTTTTTCAACCTTGTATACTTTTGGATGTGTGCTTTGGGTCATTGTCTTGCTGGAGGACCCATGATCTTCGACGCAAATCAAGTTTTCTTACACTGGATAGGACATTTCACTCTAAAATCTCTTGATAATTATATAATTTCATGATTCCTGTGATACGGTCAAGGCCTTCAATACCATATGCAGCAAAGCAACCCTGCAGCATTATGGATCCTCCACCATGCTTAAGTGTTGGTAAGGTGTTCTTTTCCTTAAAAGATTCATTGCGAAGTCTGTAAACAAACTGTTGCTTTGCATTGACAAAAAGCTCTATTTTTGTTTAATCTATCCACAGAACATTTTCCCAGAAGGATTGTGCTTTGTCAAGGTACTCTTTTGCAAAGATCAGTTGTTCATTTTTGTGTCTTTTTTAAGCAATTGTTTCTTCCTTGGCCTTTGCCCATAAAACTATGCTTGGTTTAGTGTGCAGATTATGGTACTTGTTGAAACCATGACCTCAGACTGTTCCAGATTGGCCTTCAGGTCTTTGGATGTTTGATGTGGTGTTTTTTCCACCATTCGCACCAACCTTCAAAGACATCTCTTGTCAATTTTCCTCTTCTCCCCAAGTCCTGGGAGGTTCTTGACAGTTCCATGCTTGGTAAACTTCTTAATAACTTTGCGCACTATTGAAAATTGGATACCAAGGTCATTGGAGATGGCCTTATACCCTTTGGAAGTCTTGTGTTTGCTAATAATAGCAGTTCTGATGTCCTCAGACAGCTTCTTTGTCACCATTGTGACAAAGGAACAGGGCTTACCATGTGTCTTTTTAAAACACTGAAGTCATCATACATTGGCTAATTCATGTCACATGGGCACTGACAATTAATCATGCATGAATCTCTTTTGACATTTACCACAGGCCAGTCAAAATGTGTTTCCATTAGCGATGAGCGAATATGTTCAGGATCCGAGCTCCAAACTTAAGTTTAACACAAATGTTGCACATTCGGATTTGTGATTGGAAATGCGAGCAAAATTTGATAAATTCGGTAAAATCTGTGTTTGTTTCACCGAGCACAGCACACATTTCTCAATCCACTGTAAAATCTGCGCTTGCACCTCATTCACAGTTCAGCAGTTTGTCCGTTTCACCGTACTCTGCCCTCTCTCAGCACCGCTGCCAGCCCTCGGTCCTGCAGTTGTGGTCACGTAAAAGATTGTTTCATCCTACACATGACAAAGCTAAGAGGTTGAACTCCACCATCTCAAATCTGTTGGCCACAGACATGCTGCCTTTCCGCCCGGCGGATACAGTTTCCAAAAGCTGATGGCCGTCGCAGTCCCCCAGTACCAGTTACCCAGTCGCCATTACTTCTCTAAGAACAACATCAGCCGTTCCTTGACTAAATCTATATCTGTCAGGATGCATTTCACCACAGACACCTGGACGAGTACACATGGCCAAGGATGTTACATCTCGCTTACTGGGATCTGGATGACTCTGGTGGCTGTGGGGACAGGCGTGGAAGGGGCTGCTCCACAAATCTTGGAATCCCCAAGGCTTGCAGAAGAAACCTCTGTATTTCCCACTTTCTCCACTGCTTCGGCGTCCTCCATCTCCTCTATGGCCTCCACCTGCGCAATCAACCTCTGCCTTAACAAGACACTAATTCCAACAGTGCAGAGCGAATCCACACCACCTCCATACTGCGCAGCCAGGGCTCACCACAATCAGGCAGTCTTCAAATTAACATGCCTTGGAGATTGTAGTCATACAGCTGAAGAGTTGTGGAAAGCTCTCCAGTCTCAGTTTCAGCAATGGCTATCTCCGCTGAACCTGGAGCCAGGGAAGGCAGTTACGGTGCAAACCTGTTGGCAGCCCTACACTGAGGCCAACTCACACACATGCCTTGCATGGCTCACGTCCTCAACCTGGTGGTACAGTGATTTCTCTGCCACTATCCCGGCCTGGATGAGCTGCTTCAGAAAGTACGGAAGCTGTGTGCTCACTTCCGCCATTCGCATCCCTCATGTCATCGACTTGCATCGATACAGAGGTCTTTGTCCATGCCAGTTAACAGGTTGATATGCGATGTGCCGACGTGGTGGAATTCCACTCTGCACTGCACAAGTTGCAGCAACTGTGGCAGCAGCAATGAGCCCTGACGCAGTATGTCATGTCATATAGCCTAAGCCAACGCAGTACGGACATGGGGCATATCACGTTTCTGGAGTGGGAACAAATTAAGGACCTCTGCACCCTTCTGCACAGTTTGGAAATGGCTACTAAACTAGTTAGCGCTGACAATGCCGTCATCAGCATCACTATTCCGGTCATCTACATGCTGGAGAAGACTTTGAATTGCGTGCGGCAGGAGGTAGTTGTCCCAGAAGAAAAGGAGGATGCGGAAGGGAGAAGAATGTCTCAAAGTTCCAGACTGTCGTCACACAGGTGGATGCCAGGTGACGGTGGTTTCCTGCGATCGAGGGGGTTTGTTGATACCAGATATACTGTTAGTAAAGGTGCAAGATCCAAGGAACAAATGGAGGAGGAAGAGGTGATGGGCGAGCAGCAGTCAGAAGATGAAGAGGATAATCATCCCCTCTCTGTTGAACATGGTTGGCAGGAGGGGACGGAGGAAACATGCATCAGTGTTACGCAGCCAAGAATAGAGTCTGGCTTTGGACCACCTGGAAGAGCCTGACATGAGTGCCTTCTTGCTGCACTTTCTGCAACATGATTCCCGTATAGTTAGGATTTGAAATAATGCTGACTAATGGGTTGCACACATTATAAGAGGAAATTCTGCCAGATGCTTCCAGCCCTGGAAAGGGACACGCTAATGTTGAAGTATCGAAACAAGCTTTTAAGCAACCTTAATAGAACTTTTCCCCAAGATAGGAATGAGGCACACAGTGTGCATCGCAGCTGTAGTCTTTCAACCTCCGGCGCGTCAGTTCGTCAACGCCAAAACATTAGCAGCAGCAGCAGAGTAAGTAGCAGAAGCAATTTCTGTGAGTTCGTTTGCACATTTTTTAGACCAGCTCTTTAACAAGCACAACAGAGTACAAGTCTGACACGTGGAGAACGAATGGAGAGGATGGTGGAGGACTATCTAGAGCTCAATACGAATACAATGAGGGTTTTGACCCTTTTACATTTTGGTCTTCAAAAATAGATGAATGGCCTGAGCTTGCCTGTCACGCCTTGGAGGTTTTATCATGCCCGGCAGTCAGCGTTCTATCAGAATGTGGAGAATCCTGATTGGGTCTCCATCTATTGGGTTGGCTGTAGTGGAAGAGGTGTCTGTCCCCATTATACTACTTATACTCTCGTGAAATTGATGCCACTTTGGTGGTTTTAGGCCCATATGTTTTCAAATGGGAACAGTCCTGATTGGGTCTCCATTTACTGGGTTGGCTGTAGGGGAAGAGGTATCATTCCTAATTGTACAATTTCTACTGTACTGAAATTGATGCCACTTTGTTGGTGTCTGCCAGTTATTTTTGGAAATGTGGGGAATCCTGATTGGGTCTCCATCTACTGGGTTGGCTGTGGTGGAAGAGGTATCTGTCCCCATTATGCTACTTATACTCTAGTAAAATTGATGCCACTTTGGTGGTTTTAGGCCAAATGTTTTCAAATGTGAACACTCCTGATTGGGTCTCCATCTACTGGGTTGGCTATAGGGGAAGAAGTGTCAGTTCTATTTCTACTGTACTGAAATTGATGCCACTTCGGTGGTATTAGGTCCTAATTTAGGGAAATGTGAACACCTCTGATTGGGTCTCCATGTGCTGGATTGGCTGCAATGGAAGAGGTTTTCTTCTCTATTACAATAGTTATACTCTAGTGAAAATATTTTTTTTCTGGCAGATATTGTTATCCATACAGGGGTACACAAACCTGTTAAACTCAAAATGGGTATATTAAACAGACTGCATCTCAGCTTAAAATTGTTTGGGTCAGATATTCTTCTCCACACAGGGGGAAGAAAAAAGGTTGGGTCCGAGCAGCTTCCTGACTCTTGACTGTACTGTGCTGTCACAGCAAGAAGAAGAGGAGGGTGACTGAGGGTGAGGAATGGAATAACACATTGGATGATGATGAGTTTAAACATCCAACTTGGTGTGAATCCAGAGGCACGCAGCTGAGTAGCTCATCTGAGGAGGTGGAGGAGGAAGACGAGGAGGTTACGTTGCATCCTATGGCGCAGACATGGAGTGATGCAAGCACGAGGAGCACTGCATCCTTAGCCACAACCGTGGCAGTGACCAGCAGTGGTCGCGGGTCTGCAGCTCGCAGGTGCGGCAAAGGTTGCCTAGCCTGGGCCTTTTTTGAGACCGAAAAGGATGATCCAGCTCACGTTATCTGCAAAAGTTTGCGATAAAAAACTCAGTAGAGGGAAAAAGTGCAATCATTTGACTACTATATGCATGAACCTTCACATGCGCAATCAACATGCATTACTCTGGCAATCTCACTGTGCTAAAATGCAGACCTCAACAACCATCAGCCGCCCCATCAACTGCATCTGCTGCTTCTTCCTCCTCCTCTCTTACCGTGCCAAGTATTGTCACATAGGTCTCCCACCGCAGAACTTCTGGTTCTCTACCCGCTCCAGTCAGGCTGAGTGAGAGCCCGTCAGCTGTAACAGAAGCAGACATGCCTGCTGTGTTTGTTTCACCGAGCACACCACATGTTTCTCAATCCACCGTAACATCTCCCCTTGCACCTCACTCATAGTCCAGCAGTTTGTTCGTTTCAACGTACTCCGCCCTCTCTCACCACTGCAGCCAGCTCTCGGTCCCACATGACAAAGCTAAGAGGTGGAACTCCACCATCTCCAATCTGTTGGCCACAGAAATGGTGGTGTCAGGCACTAATTTTTTGAACTGTGAACACATCTGTAGGGCTGCATTTTTACTGAGGAGGTAATGGGAGAACCTGGGGGAAACCCCCGCAAACATGGGGAGAACATACAAACTAGTTGCAGATGTTGTCCTCTATCATCATAAAGGAGTTAGCTCGTTGTCTAGGAGACCAAACACTGCTGCTGTCTACCTTCTGAACATTGTGTTGACGCTTGCAAGGTGTCAAGGGTTTACCGTGACAGAGAGGCATGTCTGATTCCTCCCACTCCTGCAGTCATTAGAAGCCTTTCGCCTTCATATTAATCAGTGCAGGGGTTAATCTGCTCAGTTGTGAGCTCCAGGAAGATTACCGTGGTTTAGGCTCTCAGCAGATTTGTCCCGTGCATCTCCTCAACTGTTTAACTCTGTACCCCAGCACATCAGACTCTCGCCTACCGGGCAAACCTTGAAAAGGAAACTGAAGACCCACTTCTTGTGACAAGCGTACAATGTGCGTTAAGCCTCGCTCCAGCATACCGCCTGGCATCAAAAACAGGATTTCGTGCCCGTTCCCACCGGGTACTGTGTGCCGTATTGAACTGTTTTAACTGTGGTGAACATCGCCGCCATTACCGCGTCGCCGCGCAGTACGGAAAGAAGAGGGGCGTAACCGCGGGAACTAGAGAGGTGTGACTGTTGGAAGCGCGTGAAACTCAAGCCCCACCTTGCGCCACGACGCCAAACCAGGAAGTGTTAGGTCCTGGAAGGAGACCGTCATCAAGCGCACGCTCTGATGTCAGCCGAGAGGGAAACGCAAGGTCCTGGAAAGAGACCGTCGCCTGTGGAGCTGCGGCCTACCCGATCAAAAGTAAAGGAGGTAGGCTATGGTTCACTAGGGGGGCGCAACCATGGCCGACGACCAGCAAAACGCCGGAGCACCGGTTAACGCTACTGATGCTCAACTCGCGCCCGGCACTGTTCAGGCCGGAGCAGCCGCCCCACCAGCAGGGGTCGCGATTCCAGTCATGCCCATGGCCCTGCCGTACATCCCCGGAGCAAAATGGCTTCCCCAGTATGATGGCAAACCAGACACCCTGTCTGGATTCAAGAGAAAGATATGCGGTGTATTGGACATGTATTCAATGACTGGTAAACAGAGGGTCGCTGTTGTGCTGGGACAATTGACTGGTGCCGCAGAGCGGGAAGTTGAAACCTGGACAGCTTCAGACCAAGAATCAGTATCCATTATCTTTAAGAGACTGCAAACTGTCTTTGAAAACCGCACTGAGACATATCTCCGGATGAGGTTCTACCACTGAACCCAGAAACCTGAGGACAGTATCTGGGACTATGCCTGGTGCTTACAGGAAGCCCTGTGGGCCCTGAAACAGGTGAGTCCAGCCAGCATACATGGTGAGGACAAAATGCTGACAGAACAGTTCATCCGGAGGTTGAGGTCTCAGGAGGAGAGCAGAACCGTACAGTGGTGGGCCTTAGATCATCCAAATGCCACCTTTGACGCCCTGAAAGACATGGCTATTAAGGGTCTGCAACCCCTGGCACCATCAGATACTGCTATCCAGCATTACTAGGGTGGGGCCACCCCAGTGCCCGCAGCACCCACTGCTCCTTCATTAACGGCTGAAACAAAAATGCAAACAGTGCCCCGTAGCGAGCTGGACAGCCTGCGCTCTGAAGTGCGTCAGCTAAGTAAAACCCTGGCCACTGTCCTGAGCACCCTGCAGCTACAGACGGAGCCCAAGCCGGAAGGAAGAATTCTACTCGCCGACTGTCCTGAAGATGTCCCCTGGATGAGGAGAAGAAGGAGGACAACGCCACCTCGTGGGAGGACCAACGACCAACGTCGCCCTCCAGGAGACTTCATCTGCTACCGTTGCCACAAGGCAGTCCACACCGCGCGGAACTGTCCTTTAAACGGGCAAACCCTGGGGCCAAGGGCCGACACCCAGGAGTAGATCAATCAGGCCCATCAAGCTGGTACGACCGGTTTGTAGGAGGAAGGACTTTCCTGTCCATCGTGCTGGACGGCATAGCAATACCTGCATTACTGGACACCGGCTCACAGGTAACCATCATACCTGATGTCCTCTACAAAAGGTACTGGTCCATAGATGAACTCCACCCGCCAGCCCCGAACCTCTCTGTGTATGCCTCTAACGGCCTTCCTCTTAACCTAGTAGGGGTTAAAGACATGACAGTGAAGGTGGATAGAGTGGAACTAAAAGACCAAGGACTAATTGTCATAGAATCTAACCCTGGTGATACCAATCCGTATATGATACTTGGTACAAATATTTACAAAAACAGGAGGACACTTGAGTATAGTGGCAAACAATTAATACAATTTTATTTAAATACATCATACAAAATTCTTGTAGAAAAAAGTTTAAAATAGCAGAAGGGGGTAAGGTGCAAGGTGCCCAAAGCTGGGAGGTACCCTGGGGGGAAGGGCGGTATAGAATAGTCAATTAGTCCATATAGTTATGAGAGGCAGCGGTGAGTACATATAACATGGAACAAAATCATGTTCAGTAGACATCAAAGTTGATACAATAAAGTGTACAAAGAGGCCAAGGCCTCATACAGAGAGACCAGATCCTGATACAAAAAAGTATCCTAGCACTAACTCAGAAAGTGTGAGTGAGGTCAATGGTCCCTATGATATAGATTAATATAGACTCACCACAAGCCAAAAGTATGGAAGGAGCCCAGAACCCCACAAGAGAGTCCCCAGCAGTGCAACGGGTAAAGTCGCGATATTATATTCGGTGAGAATTTCCGCAACCGAAGAATGAAATGTTCGCTCATCCCTAGTGTTCACATTAAATAAATTAGGGCCTGACAACACCGAAGTGGCATCAATTTCAGTAGATTAGAAGTAGTATAATGGGGACAGACACCTCTTCCACTACAGCCAACCCAGTAGATGGAGACCCAATCAGGATTCTCCACATTTACAAAAATTAGTGGCAGACACCAGCTTAGTGGCATCAATTTCACTACTGTAGAGAATGTAGAATTAGACACCAAAACTTCTAGTACAGCCAACCCAGCAGATTGAGACTCAATCAGGAGTGCACTATCCTCTCCAGTCGTTCACCACATGTCAGACTTTGTTCTCTGTTGTGCTGGTGCACAAGCTGGTCTAAAAAATGTGTGAAAGCACTCACAGAAATTGATTCTGCCACTTACACTACTTCAAGCCCATGCTGTATTGGTGGCTGGGTAACTCTGATGCTTGTTTCCTCCGTCCCCTTCCGTCAACACGCACAGAGAGTGGATGATTATCCTCTTCATCTTCTGACTGTTGCTTGGCCATCACCTCTTCCTCTTCCATTTGTTTCTCGCCTCTTGCACCTTCACTAACAGTTTTTATGATATCGCCAACCCCCCTCGATCGCAGTGAACCACCCTCACTTAGCACCCTCAGATGTCCCCTAGTATATGATGTTAGTAACAGAAGAAATTATTTTTTAGTGTGGATGAGGCCTGTATAACATAGGAGATAAGCTGTGAACAATTTAAAACTGACATTTCCCCTACTATATCACATTAGTAACAGAAGAAAGTATTTTTTATTGTGGATGAGGTCTGTATAACGTACGAGATATTCTCCAAACTATTTCAAACTGAGATGTCCCCTGCTGTATCACATTAGTAACAGAAGAAAGAATTTTTTTTACTGTGGATGAGACCTGTATAACATAGAATATATGCTCCAAGATATTTCTAACTCAGATATAGCCTGCTGTATCAGTTGCCTCGCAATCATGTTTCCGCACTTATTCTCCGAACGTTACCGATTTTCCCGAATTTAAGTAAAAATACTCGCCTTTCCAATCAGGAATCCGAATGTGCCACATTCGTGCTGAATTTAACTTTTTAGATTGGATTTCGAACATATTCTCTCATCACTATCTATGAGTAGTAATAATAAAGATTTTGTATCCGCGGTAAAGTTTGTCATAACCGGCCAGCCAGGGAATTGGTTCCATTGCCAATTATGGAAAGATCATGGATTCAACTGTCCATGGATTTCATCACGGATTTGCTTCTGTCTGATGGGAAAATTATTATTTGGGTGGTGGTTGACCGAATCAGTAAACAAGCTCATTTTATTCCTTTGTCATGGTTACCTAATGCAGAAACACTCTCCAGGTTGTTTATTTGTCATGTGGTGAGGTTACATGGAATTCCTTTTAACATTGTGTCTAATAGGGAGTGCAATTTGTCTCCAAGTTCTGGAGAGCTTTTTGTAAGAAACTGGGGATTGACTTGTCTTTTTTCTCTGCCTACCACCCTGAAACTATCAGACAGATAGAGAGGACAAATTAATCTTTGGAGCAAATGTTGAGTGGTTTTGTTGAAGCTCATTGTGACAACCCAGCTTTTGTTCTTAATTATGCCAAACATACTTTCTGATGGCCAAGAGCAATATACCTTTATTTTATGTTGACTTTTTAACCTGTGTTCTTTTTTGGTTGCTCAACACAGACAATTGTTCGTATAAACCTGAATGCTGATCGCTTGAGGTGATATTGGTAATTGAGGAATGGCTGTTATCTACATCTTATACCAGCTCTTACAATGAGGGCTTGTGTTATAGAATCGGTTTTGGGAGTTCCAGTACCCCTACCGCCAGTGCTGGACCCTTCTTCCGTGATGGCCCACAACCAAGGAAATTATCTTCGCTACAGAGATGTGCCAGTGTTTAATGAGTCTAACACAGAAGTTGATGAACATCTGCAGGATTTTGAGACCCTGATGCTGATGCACCAGGTACCCACAGCTGATTGGGCCAACTACCTGTATACAAGTTTGACTGGCCGTGCATGGGATGCTGTCCAGTCGCTTGAGCCTCAGGACTGCCTTAACTATTGGACTGTTAAAGATACCATATTGGCACTTTTTACCATCACCCCTGAGAGATATTGCACCAAGTTCCGAACTTTGTCTCGCCAGGGGGCCTCCTATGTAGAATTTGGCAGTCAACTCCGATGACACTGCAACCATTGGCTCGATGGTCGGGCTGCCCACTCTGCTGATGCCCTCAAAAACATGATCATTCTTGAGCAACTTATGGAGAAAATGGCTCCAGAAATACGAGAATGTGTAGCAGACCGGAAGCCCGAAACCCCAGAGCAAGCAGCCTGATTGGCCAACAAATTCACAGCCAATTGTCCCCACTGGAGACCTGATATGCCCACCTATCCCAGGAAACCCCCCAACCAAGGATTCGAGCAGCCAGCGGCCATTCGAGCAGGACTATCCCCCTACCCAGCAGAACCCCAACCAGCACAAAGGTTTACAAATAGGACTCGTGATTTACCCAACTCACAGAGCTGTTTTAAGTGCGGGCACCTTGGACACATGGCCAAAGATTGTCTACAGGACCGGGATCTCATGACTGAAGGCCAGTCTACTGGCCCATGCGGTTAACGTCTGCCAAGACTAGCCATCTGGGTCTGAGGGCTGCTAACCTCAGGATACACCAGCAGAGGAGGAAGTGATATACCCTGTTCACACCGTACCCCAGCCAACCTTCATAACCACCTCCAGCCGGTCAAGGTCAGTGATATCAAGGCCCAAGGACCACGGAAAATTGGGCCTTCCATCACCCTAGCCAGTTCAGATATTGTACCCCCAGAACACCATTTAACAGGCTGCCAAATGACTATCTCCCAGACAGGGGGTCAACGTCCGGGGATTGGGCGCATTTATATGGGCAATTTACCGGCTGATGTATGGAAAAAGGAGCTGGTGTTATTCCATCGGTACGGGCGGATCCGTACCATTGAGTTGAAGAATTGTGGGGGAGGTGGTGCTGCACTGTTCGCCTTAATCAGCTTCCAGGAACCACAGGATGCAGAGGATGCAGTGTGTAGATGCAATGGATATGAGCTTGGTTCTCGTCAATTACGTGTGGAGTTTCCCAGGTCAATCCAGAGACCATGGGGAGGATATGGAGGAGTCCCCTGGAGGAACGGACCCCCTCCCTAGCGAACTGAATACAGAGTTCTCGTCTCCAAGCTTCCACCATTGGGAAGTTGGCAGGATCTAAAAGATCATATACAAGAATTTTGAAGTGTCCGCTATGCTGATGTACACATTGATGGCATGGGGACTGTGGAGTTTATTCGCAAAGAAGATATGGAATATGCTTTGAGGAAACTGGATGATACAAAATTTAGTTCTCATGGAGGTGAGACCTCTTACATTCGTGTCTGTGCTTAAGACATGCTGATGGACTGTGCCCAATAAGTGTCATAGGAAACCTATCACGCCTAGCTAATTAAGAAGGGGGAGGTATGTGACAACCCAGCTTTTCTTATTAATTATGCCAGACATACTTTCTGATGGCCAAGAGCAATATACCTTTATTTTTATGTTGACTTTTTGATCTGTGTTCTTCTTTGGTTGCTTAACACAGACAATTGTTCGTATAAATCTGAATGCTGATCACTTGAGGTGATATTGGTAATTGATGAATGGTTGTTATTAGGGTTGAGCAAATTTGTTCGGCGAATGTTCGAAAGTTTCAAATTCGGCATGAATATGGCACATTCGCATTCGTGATCTCAAAGGCGAGCAAATTTTCTTAAAATCGGAAAAGTTTGACGAATTTGCATGGGACCGCGAATGCAGGGCAACCACGGCGTTTTGAACAGTTTTGTTTCCATAGTGCAAGTGTATGATGAGCAGTGACATGTGCCAGCTGAGTGTGGGGGCTGTGGAGAGCTTAGAACAGGTCAGATCAGCGGCGCACTGTTTTTTTTTTTTCCTGTGGGTGGTAACTTTAATTGAGGAAAGTGCAGCCAGCCAATCATAGCGCAGGCAGCATCTACACTGTCCAGACATAAGGGCTTCTGCAAATGGCTGCAGAAATCACATGTCCTCTCAATATAAAAAGCGGCCATGTTCCCTCAGCGCCATTATATCCATGTCATTGCTGGAGACAGACGCAGCTCAGTTTTCTCCTGTGTAATGAGATATTAGCTAGATAGATGGGCGCTTGTGTAGTAGTCAGATAGTGTAGATAATTCCTGAGCTGTGTACCTCTGCAACCGCTGGTGCAGCACATTTTTGGTGTTCTTGTGCAAGTACTGAGATTCTGACAGAAACAGAGGGCCCATGCCATGCAATAGTGCTGTGCACCGCTGGTATAAATCTCCATGTCTCAGTATACCTTGAATCTTTTTTAGCACTTGCTAATGTGATCAAGCAAGCGCAGTGCACCTTTTCATTTAATGAGGTAGAAATTGTGCTCTGCACAGTCTGCAGAGCTTCTTATTGCAGAGCACAAAATCTGTTTGTTTTTCTGTTGCTATTCTGATATTGAAAGTTGTGTGCACTAAAGGTTTTTTTAGTGTCAGATACTATTTTAGTGGAGTTGAACTTCAGCTGGTTTCACAGCAAAAAAAATATTTTTTCCTGTGCCAAAAGTCATACAGTGCTATAAGCCAGCTACTACGTCAGTGGCGGTCAAATTCAGCTTGTACTCACAATCAAACCTATATATATTTTTGGTTGGCAGGCAGAGTCCACCAAAGGTTTTTTACTGTGGCAAAGTTGATCCAGTCTGCTAAAAGGCAGATCCTATTTTAGTGGTGTTGAACTTGTCCTGGTTTCACAGTAAAAAAAAAAACAAAAACACTTCTCTTACTATGCCCAGTCCAAAAAATATTTTTTCCTGTGCCAAAAGTCATACAGTGCTATTAGCCAGCTACTATGTCAGTGGTGGTCTAAGTCAGCTGGATGCAGCGCTTATCTACTGATACAGCTGGCTAGATCTGAGTTTGAAATATTTTGGAGCATACAGTGCTGGCCAAAAGTATTGGCACCCCTGCAATTCTGTCAGATAATACTCAGTTTCTTCCTGAAAATGATTTCAATCACAAATTCTTTGGTATTATTATCTTCATTTAATTTGCTTGCAAGGAGAGAATGAAGCAAAAATCAAATCATTGATCATTTCACACAAAACTCCAAAAATGGGCCAGACAAAAGTATTGGCACCCTCAGCCTAATACTTGGTTGCACAACCTTTAGCCAAAATAACTGTGAACAACCGCTTCCAGTAGCCATCAATGAGTTTCTTACAATGCTCTGCTGGAATTGTAGACCATTCTTCTTTGGCAAACTGCTCCAGGTCCCTGATATTTGAAGGGTGCCTTCTCCAAATTGCCATTTTGAGATCTCTCCACAGGTGTTCTATGGGATTCAGGTCTGGACTCATTGCTGGCCACCTTAGAAGTCTCCAGTGCTTTCTCTCAAACCATTTTATAGTGCTTTTGGAAGTATGTTTTGGGTCATTGTCCTGCTGGAAGACCCATGACCTCTGAGGGAGACCCAGCTTTCTCACACTGGGCCCTACATTATGCTGCAAAATTTGTTGGTAGTCTTCAGACTTCATAATGCCATGCACACGGTCAAGCAGTCCAATGCCAGAGGCAGCAAAGCAACCCCAAAACATCAGGGAACCTCTGCCATGTTTGACTGTAGGGACCGTGTTCTTTTCTTTGAATGCCTCTTTTTTTTTTTGTACACTCTATGTTGATGCTTTTTGCCCAAAAGCTCTACTTTTGTCTCATCTGACCAGGGAACATTCTTCCAAAACGTTTTAGGCTTTCTCGGGTAAGTTTTGGCAAACTCCAGCCTGGCTTTTTATGTCTCGGGGTAAGAAGTGGGGTCTTCCTGGGTATCCTACCATACAGTCCCTTTTCATTCAGACGTCGACGGATAGTACGGGTTGACACTGCCGTACCCTCGGACTGCAGGGCAGCTTGAACTTGTTTGGATGTTAGTCGAGGTTCTTTATCCACCATCCGCACAATCTTGCGTTTAAATCTCTCGTCAATTTTTCTTTTCCGTCCACATCTAGGGAGGTTAGCCACAGTGCCATGGGCTTTAAACTTCTTGATGACACTGCGCACGGAAGACACAGGAACATTCAGGTCTTTGGAGATGGACTTGTAGCCTTGAGATTGCTCATGCTTCCTCACAATTTGGTTTCTCAAGTCCTCAGACAGTTCTTTGGTCTTCTTTCTTTTCTCTATGCTCAATGTGGTACACACAAGGACACAGGACCGAGGTTGAGTCAACTTTAATCAATGTTAACTGGCTGCAAGTGTGATTTAGTTATTGCCAACACTTGTTAGGTGCCACAGGTAAGTTACAGGTGCTGTTAATTACACGAATTAGAGAAGCATCACATGATTTTTCAAACAGTGCCAATACTTTTGTCCACCCCCTTTTTTAGGTTTGGTGTGGAATTGTATCCAATTTGGCTTTAGGACAATTCTTTTTGTGTTTTTTCATTGAAGACAAATTAAATGAAGATAATAATACCAAAGAATTTGTGATTGCAATCATTTTCAGGAAGAAACTGAGTATTATCTGACAGAATTGCAGGGGTGCCAATACTTTTGGCCACCACTGTATATTCTATGTCATACTGGCCTCAGGGCCGATGTCAGCACCCGGCACACCCTGGCAAGTACCAGGGCCCTGAGCAGGCGCGGGGGGGGTCCACTTGCCCTCAGGCACCCCGCCGCGCTTTGGGACCCGTGAGCGGAGGAGAGCGGTGTCAGCGCCCACTTTCCCCCACTTGCTTAGGGCCCCGGCAGCCAGCACAATATTTGCCTCTCCCCATGCCACTGCAGCAGCTCCAGTCTCTTCAGCGGCTGCTGCACTGTGACGTCTCAGGTCAGAGTGCACGGTGACGTCTTAGCACCGCGCCCTCTCCTGAGCCGTCACAGCACAGATCGGGAAGACGCTGGCGACGCTGGAGTCCGGAGCAGCGGCAGCAGGTGAGGAGAAGTGAGGTGAGTGATTGATTTTATTTTTTTAATGTATGGAGGCATGGGGCATTATATAGGGGGGGGGGAACGAGTGACATCTAGCATGGGGCATTAAAAGGGGGGGAGTGACATCCTGCATGGGGCATTAAAAGGGGGGAAAGTGACATCCTGCATGGGGCATTATAAGGGGGAGGTGTGACATCCTGCATGGGGCATTATAAGGGCATGGGGAAGTGACATCCTGCATGGGGCATTATAAGGGCATGGGGAAGTGACATCCTGCATGGGGCATTAAAAGGGGGGGAAGTGACATCCTGCATGGGGCATTATATGGGGGGAAGTGACATCCTGCATGGGGCATTATGAGGGAGGGGACTGTGTGACATCCTGCATGGGGCATTATAAGGGGGGTGACATCCTGCATGGAGCATTATAAGGGGGGTGACATCCTGCATGGGGCATTATAAGGGGGGTGGCATCCTGCATGGGGCATTATAAGGGGGGGTGAAATCCTGCATGGGGCATTATAAGGGGGGAAGAGCCTGCGTGGGGCATTATGTGGAGGGAACAGCCTGCATGGAGCATTATGTGGGGGCACAGCCTGCATGGAGCATTATATGGGGGCCAGTATTCTGTATGGAGTGTTGTATGGGGGCCAGTATCCTGTATGGAGCGTTATATGGGGGCCAGTATCCTGTATGGAGCATTATATGGGTCCCAGTATCCTGTATGGAGCATTTTATGGGGGCCAATATTCTGTATGGAGCGATTCGCCGGTTTCTGAGCTATTGTTGAATTTACTATAGATTTACTATAGATATCGCTCATGTAATGTAAGTGAAAGTGAAATCGTTGGCATTGTACTATATATATATTTCTCTGCGGTATCTGTGCATCATGAATCGTGGTTTGTGTTAAAGGGGCCCACTGAGACTCTTTTGCCCAGGGCCCACAAAAACCAGGAGCCGGCCCTGACTGGCCTCATCCACATTCAAAAAAAAATTTCTTCTGTTCCTAAAGTAATACAGCAGGGGACATCTCAGTTTGAAAATGTTTGGAGAATATCTCGTAGGTTTTATCAGCCTTATGCACACTAACAAATTTACTTTGTCTGTTAGTAACATTATACAGCAGGCCATATCTTACCTTGTCATTTAGTGTCGCTGAAATTCAGGTGTGTGCTGAGCTATTGAGTAGGAAAAAAACATATTTTTCTCTACTTAATTGCATGCTCCTACCAGTGACCAACATGAGTGGGAAAAATAGAGGGCGTGGTGGAAGGGGGAATAGGCTTGGTGCTCAAGGTGTATGTGGGGTACGTGGTAATGTTAGTGAAAGCACAAGTGAAGCAACACAAACAGGTCCTATCCAAAGACAACTGACAACTTATGTTAGTGGACAGCCTACTGCACTCCCTTCCTTTGGCAGCCACACAGCGATACGCCTTGTTGATAAGGCCCAAAAAGAGCAGGTGGATGGCAAGCTCTCTTCTCTTCTTCCTCCACCTCAACATCACAGTCCACAGAGGTGGCACCTCAATTACCAATGCTTCCCTCCGTGTCACAACTGGCCAACTGCCCAACTTAAGCGAACCACAGATGGACTAGTCTGTAGAACTCTTCACCCATTCTATACCACGGGCATCAGAAGTGTACTCCAAACAGTCACAGAGTCAAGGGGAGGAAAGCATCTGCAATGATACCCAAAAATTTTTTAGCATGGATTCGGGGCAGAACGAAGTAGGGTCCAAGCAGGTTCCTGACTAGAGATGAGCGGTGTTCGACTAGAACTGTTCGCCAATCTCAAATTCGAGCTGTTTTGGGCGGTGTTCGAGTTGTTCGACGAACCCGAACGATTTGCAAAAAATTCGGCTGTTCGAGGTTATGTTCGATAACTGTTCGTGCACCAAAAGCGTGTCCTGCATGTCTGGCGCTATTTAGAGCACCAATCATGCAGGGATTGTCTGCCACTCACTGTAATGCCACAGCCATGGTGGTTGTGGCATTACAGTGGTTGCCCAAATCGATGGGAACAGTGCCAACAGTGAAACATGAAAAGCCGGCAATTCAGCAGCGGCATACACCTGTACCCGACAATTTAGAACCGAAAGAATAGGGCATCACACATAGATTAGATAGATAGAAACATGTCAGCCACATATATACGAAGTACAGTGACAGTGTTGCTTACTGTACTTGTCATTTAGCGTAAAGGATTTATCAAAAAAAATAATAGTGTTTTCATGCACCGTCTCTTTAAAAAAGCCGGCCGGCAATTCAGCATCTGTACCGGACAATTTATAACAGACAGAATAGAGCTTCACACATAGATTAGATAGATAGAAACATGTCAGCCACATATATACGAAGTACAGTGACAGTGTTGCTTACTGTACTTGTCATTTAGCGTAAAGGATTTATTAAAAAATATAATAGTGTTTTCATGCACTGTCTCTTTAAAAAAGCCGGCCGGCAATTCAGCAGCGGTACCCGACAATTTATAACAGACAGAATAGAGCTTCACACATAGATTAGATAGATAGAAACATGTCAGTCACATATATATGAAGTACAGTGATAGTGTTGGTTACTGTACTTGTCATTTAGTATTAAAATAAAGGATTTATTATTAAAAAAATTGGCGTGGGGTTCCCCTTAATTTTAGGCTCTAGCGGAGGTTAAGCAGACGGCTGGGGCAGATGTTTGAAGCCTGGGAAGGGGGTAATACCCACGGAGCTTCCCAGGCTACTAATATCAGCCCCCAGCTGAATACATAGCCTTTACTAGCTATTAAAATGGGGGACACCCCAAAAAAAATGACGTGGGGTCCCCCCTAATTTAATAGCTAGCAAAGGCTAGGCAGACAGCTGGGGGCTGATATTAATAGCCCAGGAAGGGAGCCATGAATATTGGCCCCCTCCCAGGCTAGAAACACCAGCCGTCAGCCACCCCAGAAATGGCGCATTCATAGGATGCGCCAATTCTGGCACTTAGCCTCGCTCTTCCACGCTGCCCTGGTGCGGTGGCAGGGGGTAATAGGGTTGGGGTTGATGTCAGCTTATAATGCCAGCTGACATCAAGCCCAGGTTAGTAATGGAGAGGCGTCTATAAGACACCCCCATTACTAACCCCATAGTCAAAGTTAAAAAAAACACAAACACCCAGAATAAAGTCCTTTAATTGAAATAAAGACACAATCCTTTATTGTTCTAAATTAAACCATACTTACTGTCACGCCCATTCCAGCTGAAGCCAACGATCTCCTGCAATAAAAGAAAAATAATAAAGCAACCTCATCCTTACCTTTCCATGGTTCCCACGACAGCTTCAGCTCTGCTACATCGAGATGACAGGCTGGACCGCAGCAGAACGCCGCCATCCAGCCTGTCATCCCGCAGACACTGAGAAGCGCAGGCTTGCTTGCGCTGCTCAGCGTCTCTCTGTGACGACATCCAGATGAGCCGAGTTCATGTCCAATGAACTCGGCTCACCTCATGCACGTCACTGAACTCGGCTCACCTCATGCACGTCACTGACAGCGTGGGAAAATTCTCACGCTGAAGCGGTGAGTGCAGGAGAATTCTCCCACGCTGTCAGTGACGTGCATAAGGTGAGCTCATGTCCAATGAACTCAGCTCACCTCCTGCACTTCACTGACAGCGTGGGAGAATTCTCCTGCACTCAGCGCTTCAGCGTGAGAATTCTCCCACGCTGAAGCGCTGAGTGCAGGAGAATTTTCCCACGCTGTCAGTGACGTGCATAAGGTGAGCTCATGTCCAATGAACTCAGCTCACCTCCTGCACGTCACTGACAGCGTGGGAGAATTCTCCTGCACTCAGCGCTTCAGTGTGAGAATTCTCCCACGCTGAAGCGCTGAGTGCAGGAGAATTTTCCCACGCTGTCAGTGACGTGCATGAGGTGAGCCGAGTTCATTGGACATTAACTCGGCTCATCTGGATGCCCTCACAGAGAGACACTGTGGAGCGCAAGCAAGCCTGCGCTTCTCAGTGTCTGCGGGATGAGAGGCTGGATGGCAGCGTTCTGCTGCGGTCCAGCCTGTCATCTCGATGTAGCAGAGCTGAAGCTGTCATGGGAACCATGGAAAGGTAAGGATGATGTTGCTTTATTATTTTTCTTTTATTTCAGGAGATCGTTGGCTTCAGCTGGAATGGGCGTGATGGTAAGTATGGTTTAATTTAGAACAATAAAGAATTGTGTGTTTATTTCAATTAAAGGACTTTTTTCTGGGTGTTGTGTTTTTTTTAAATACTTTACTAGAAATTCATGGTGGTCATGTCTAATATTGGCGTGACCCCATGAATTTCGGGCTTAGGGCCAGCTGATAATGCCAAGCTGGCCCTAACCCCTTTATTACCCAGTGAGCCACCGCACCAGGGCCCTGGATGAGTTGGGTACAGCGCCAGAAGATGGCGCTTCTATGAACGCGCCATTTTCCGGGGTGGCTGCGGACTGCAATTTGTAGCGGGGGGGGGCCCAGAAAGCTTGGGCCTCCCTGCGCTGCAGATTCCAGCCCCCAGCTGCCTAGTTGTACCTGGCTGGACACAAAAATAGGGCGAAGCCCCACGTACTTTTTTTTTAATTATTTCATGAATTTCATGAAATAATTAAGAAAAAAAGGCCTTCCCTATATTGTTGTGTCCGGCCAGGTACAAATAGGCAGCTGGTGGTTGGGGGCAGCCCGTTCCTGCCTGCTGTACCTGGCTGGACACAAATATAGTGCGAAGCCCCACGTCAATTTTTTTTTAATTATTTCATGAATTTCCTGAAATAATTTAAAAAAATTGAAGTGGGGCTTCGCACTATATTTGTGTCCAGCCAGGTACAGCAGGCAGGAACGGGCTGCCCCCATCCACCAGCTGCCTATTTGTACCTGGCCGGACACAACAATATAGGGAAGCCCTTTTTTTCTTAATTATTTCATGAATTTCATGAAATAATTAAAAAAAATTGAAGTGGGGCTTCGCACTATATTTGTGTCCAGCCAGGTACAGCAGGCAGGAACGGGCTGCCCCCAACCACCAGCTGCCTATTTGTACCTGGCCGGACACAACAATATAGGGAAGGCCTTTTTTTCTTAATTATTTCATGAAATTCATGAAATAATTAAAAAAAAAAGTACGTGGGGCTTCGCCCTATTTTTGTGTCCAGCCAGGTACAACTAGGCAGCTGGGGGCTGGAATCTGCAGCGCAGGGAGGCCCAAGCTTTCTGGGCCCCCCCCCGCTACAAATTGCAGTCCGCAGCCACCCCGGAAAATGGCGCGTTCATAGAAGCGCCATCTTCTGGCGCTGTACCCAACTCATCCAGGGCCCTGGTGCGGTGGCTCACTGGGTAATAAAGGGGTTAGGGCCAGCTTGGTATTATCAGCTGGCCCCAAGCCCAAAATTCATGGGGTCACGCCAGTATTAGACATGACCGCCATGAATTTCTAGTAAAGTATTTAAAAAAAACACAACACCCAGAATAAAGTCCTTTAATTGAAATAAAGACACAATTCTTTATTGTTCTAAATTAAACCATACTTACCATCACACCCATTCCAGCTGAAGCCAACGATCTCCTGCAATAAAAGAAAAATAATAAACCAACCTCATCCTTACCTTTCCATGGTTCCCACGACAGCTTCAGCTCTGCTACATCGAGATGACTGGCTGGACCGCAGCAGAACGCTGCCATCCCGCCTGTCATGCCGCAGACACTGAGAAGCGCAGGCTTGCTTGCGCTCCTCACTGTCTCGCTGTGACGGCATCCAGATGAGCCGAGGTCATGTCCAATGAACTCGGCTCACCTCATGCACGTCACTGACAGCGTGGGAAAATTCTCACGCTGAAGTGCTGAGTGCAGGAGAATTCTCCCACGCTGTCAGTGATGTGCATGAGGTGAGCTCATGTCCAATGAACTCAGCTCACCTCCTGCACGTCACTGACAGCGTGGGAAAATTCTCCTGCAATCAGCGCTTCAGCGTGAGAATTTTCCCACGCTGTCAGTGACGTGCATGAGGTGAGCCGAGTTCATTGGACATGAACTCGGCTCATCTGGATGTCGTCACAGAGAGACGCTGAGCAGCGCAAGCAAGCCTGCGCTTCTCAGTGTCTGCGGGATGACAGGCTGGATGGCGGCGTTCTGCTGCGGTCCAGCCTGTCATCTCGATGTAGCAGAGCTGAAGCTGTCGTGGGAACCATGGAAAGGTAAGGATGAGGTTGCTTTATTATTTTTCTTTTATTGCAGGAGATCGTTGGCTTCAGCTGGAATGGGCGTGATGGTAGGTATGGTTTAATTTAGAACAATAAAGGATTGTGTCTTTATTTCAATTAAAGGACTTTATTCTGGGTGTTTGTGTTTTTTTTAACTTTGACTATGGGGTTAGTAATGGGGGTGTCTTATAGACGCCTCTCCATTACTAACCTGGGCTTGATGTCAGCTGGCATTATAAGCTGACATCAACCCCAACCCTATTACCCCCTGCCACCGCACCAGGGCAGCGTGGAAGAGCGAGGCTAAGTGCCAGAATTGGCGCATCCTATGAATGCGCCATTTCTGGGGCGGCTGACGGCTGGTGTTTCTAGCCTGGGAGGGGGCCAATATTCATGGCTCCCTTCCTGGGCTATTAATATCAGCCCCCAGCTGTCTGCCTAGCCTTTGCTAGCTATTAAATTAGGGGGGACCCCACGTCATTTTTTTTGGGGGGTCCCCCATTTTAATAGCTAGTAAAGGCTATGTATTCAGCTGGGGGCTGATATTAGTAGCCTGGGAAGCTCCGTGGGTATTACCCCCTTCCCAGGCTTCAAACATCTGCCCCAGCCGTCTGCTTAACCTCCGCTAGAGCCTAAAATTAAGGGGAACCCCACGCCAATTTTTTTAATAATAAATCCTTTATTTTAATACTAAATGACAAGTACAGTAACCAACACTGTCACTGTACTTATTATATATGTGACTGACATGTTTCTATCTATCTAATCTATGTGTGATGCTCTATCTTTCTGTTCTAAATTGTCGGGTACCGCTGCTGAATTGCCGGCCGGCTTTTTTAAAGAGACAGTGCATGAAAACACTATTATTTTTTTAAATAAATCCTTTACACTAAATGACAAGTACAGTAAGCAACACTATCACTGTACTTATTATATATGTGACTGACATGTTTCTATCTATCTAATCTATGTGTGAAGCTCTATTCTTTCTGTTCTAAATTGTCGGGTACAGATGCTGAATTGCCGGCCGGCTTTTTTAAAGAGACGGTGCATGAAAACACTAATATTTTTTTTAATAAATCCTTTACACTAAATGACAAATGCAGTAACCAACACTGTCACTGTGCTTCTTATATGTGTGACTGACATGTTTCTATCTATCTAATCTATGTGTGATGCTCTATTCCTTCTTGTCTAAATTGTCGGGTACCGGTGTATGCCGCTGCTGAATTTGCCGGCCGGCTTTTTTAAACAGAGTGTCTTCTGAGCAGTTTGTCAGCTTTTGGACACCTTTGCAGGTGTTTTCTATGTGTTTCTATGTGTTTTTGTTTGCCTGCCATTGGTTTTAACGGTGTTCGACGGTGTTCTAAGGTGTTCGACGAACAGTTCGACGAACAGTTCCTCGAACATCCCGGTGTTCGACGAACCGAACCGAACCCGAACACTACGGGGGTGGCTCAACACTATTCCTGACCCTCGCCACCAGACGTTAACTGCAGGGGAGGGAGGTGATCCTGATTAGACTCAGATACCTGAGGCTCAAACAAACTGTACTGTGCTGTCAGGGCAACAAGAGGAGAAGGGTCACTCTGAAGGCGAGGAATGGGATAACACATTGGATGATGACGAGGTTGTTATTTGGTGTGAACCCAGAGTCACGCAGCCGAGTAGCTCATCTAAGGAGGTAGAGGAGGAAGACAAGGAGGCTACATTTCACCCTACGGCACAGACATGGAGTGATGCAAGCTGTTAGAACTCTCCTGTTAGGTTTTTTTTAGTTTGCTGGTCACATGACCATTTTTGCCTATTTAATCCGGCTCCGCCCTCCTGGTCTTGCTGGACTTCATTGTATTTACTACTCTTGAGCTAGCTTGGTGCTCTGTTGCCGTTCTCTGTTAGTTTTGCTAGGTCTTCTGACCTCTATGCTTTTTGTTGTGTGTTTGTCTTTGACTGCTACTATTTCTGCTAGGAGGTGTCCAACTTATCCCAGTCCCTAGTTCTTGTAGGGATCCCTCCCTCACATCTATAGGTCTTCGTACAGACTAGCCGAGGACTTTAGCGGGTCTGATCGCAGGATCAGGTTCCCCGTTACATCGTAGGGATCTAGTTTAGTTCTATTGTAGGGACAGTTCTCCTGTCTTTCCTTAGTCCCTGTAGCAGATCATAACAGTAAGTCCAGCCCTAAAAGAAAAAAAAAAATTTTCTCTAAGGAAAGACCTCCAGTTTTCCATCATGGTCTCGGTTCAAGATTTGGCTCAACGCTTGCAGGGACTCTCTCTGGAGGTGGCCGAGCTCCAACAACACATGAGTAGATGTTCTGGAGCGCATTTTGTGGAACCAAAGGTACGTCTGCCTGATCTATTTTTTGGCGAACAACAAGATTTTTTTTCTTTTAAAAATTCTTGTTTATTGTATTTTCGTTTGAGACCCGGATCCTCTGGTGATGAATCACAGCGCATAGGGTTCATAATGTCACTTTTGCGCAAAGATCCTCAGGGATGGGCCTTCTCTCTCCAACCTAGTGATCCGTGCTTTAGATCAGTGGATAGTTTTTTTTCTGCTTTGGGTTTGTTGTATGATGATCCTGATCATGTCTCATCTGCTGAGTCTGAATTGAGACGTTTGAGGCAGGGATCAGGTAATGTGGAAAAATATTGTTCTCACTTCCGTCGGTGGTCTGCCCAGGTGGGGTGGAACGATTCAGCTTTGAAAAGCTTGTTTCTTGCAGGGCTAGGTGAAAGGGTTAAGGATTTACTGATTGCTTATCCCACACCTGGAAACTTGCAGGAGGCAATGCAATTAGCTATACAGGTGGACAGGAGACTGCGTGCAAGGGTTAATGAGAGCAAATCCTCTGCTATGTCAGCTTTGAGTCCTGAGAGGGTCTGTGCTGACAATGGAGAGCCGATGGAGATTGGGGCGATGACACCCCGCTCTCAGGAAAAAGACCGCAGGCTTTCTGAAGGCTTGTGCTTCTATTGCGGAAATTCTGGTCATTTTATTAAGAACTCTGTGCTTCGTATGAAGAAAGAAACAAAAATGGTCAGTTATGCCCGTATTGCCTGTTTAAATTCTAAGGGAGTATTCCTATCTGCCACTACTGCTGCTCAGGATGAATTAATTGAATTTCGGGTATTTGTGGATTGTGGTTCTACTCTGAATGTGATTGATGGGGGATTCTTGGAAAAACTTAGATTAGAACCTAAAACTTTGTCATCCCCTATTGCTGTGGTTTCTGTTGATGGCTCTCCCTTGAAGAGTGTTACTCATAAGGTCTGTGAATTTCCCCTCACTATTAATGGTATTCACCAAGAAAATTTGGATTTGGTGGTATTGGATAATTTGCCTTCTCCAGTAATATTGGGGTTACCCTGGTTAAAATTGCACAATCCTGTACTGGATTGGTCTACCAATGAAATTAAGTCCTGGAGCCCTAAGTGTTATGACAAGTGTTGTAACGGACGTATTGCTGCTGTGGATAAAGGGGAATTGCCTGTACCTATTCAGGATTTTTGGAGAGTTTTTTCTGAGGAGGAGTCACAAATTTTGCCTCCCCATAGAGACTATGATTGTACCATTGAATTTGTCCCTGGAGCGACTCTTCCTAAAAGTCGTTTATTTAATCTTACTATTCCTGAGAGAAAGGCTTTGGAGGAATACATACAGACAAGCTTGGCCGCCGGTCACATTAGGCCTTCCAAGTCTCCTGTGGCTGTTGGATTTTTTTTTGTAAAAAAAAAAGATGGCGGTTTACGTCCTTGTCTGGACTTTCGTGAGATTAATAAAATTACTGTACGCAATCCTTACCCACTGCCATTGATTCCTGATTTATTTAACCAGTTAGTGGGGGCCAAGTGGTTCTCTAAAATTGATCTCCGGGTGGCATACAATTTGTTGCGCATGAAGGAGGGTGATGAATAGAAGACTGCTTTTAACACTCCTGTGGGTCATTTTGAGAATCTGGTTATGCCTTTTGGTCTTACCAATGCTCCAGCATTTTTTCAGAATCTTATTAATGACATCCTTAGACCTTTAATCGGCAAAAATGTGGTTGTGTATTTGGATGACATTCTGATTTATTCGCCTGATCTGGAGTCTCATTGGCGGAGCGTACGTGAGGTATTACAGTTATTAATGGACAATTCGCTTTTTGCTAAGCTGGAGAAATGTGAGTTCGCTGTACAGAGAATTAGTTTTTTGGGCTACATTATCTCCAGTGAAGGTTTTGAGATGGACCCGGTTAAAGTTCAAGCTGTGCAGGAATGGCCTAGGCCTATTGGTTTGAAATCGATACAGAGGTTTTTGGGTTTTGCCAATTATTACAGAAAATTCATAAAAAAATTTTCTATTATTGTCAAACCGCTGACCGATCTCACCAGGAAAGGTGCTAATGCGGTTCAGTGGACTTCTGAGGCCATTGAAGCTTTTGTGTTTCTAAAGGAGAGGTTCACCTCTGCTCCCATCCTTATGCAGCCTGATGTGACTAAGCCGTTTTTGGTTGAGGTTGATGCTTCTTCGGTGGGGGTCGGTGCGGTGTTGTCTCAGGAAAACAAGGATGGAGTACATCCCTGTGCCTTTTTTTCAAAAAAAATTTTCTGAGACTGAACTTAATTACGATATTGGTAATCGGGAATTGCTGGCTATTAAACTCGCATTTGAACACTGGCGTCACCTCTTGGAAGGTGCTGAATTTCCCATTCAGGTTTTCACTGATCATAAAAATCTGATCTATCTTGATGCTGCCAAGCGCTTGAATGCCCGTCAGGCTAGGTGGGCACTTTTTTTCTCGCGGTTTAATTTTTCCGTTACTTACATCCCGGGTACCAAGAATGTTAAAGCGGATGCTTTGTCTCGCAGCTTTTCTCCCATGGTCGGTGTTGAGGAGGAAGAGGAGAGCATTTTACAAGAAGGTGTTGTGATTGCTGCTTTGGACTCCGTTTTGGAGGATGAGATTCTTAAAGCTCAGGAGAATGCCCCATCTAACACTCCCCATGGGAGGTTGTTTGTGCCTAGGACCTTTAGGAGAGATTTGTTTGTTGAGTGTCATGAGTCTCGGTTGGCAGGTCATCCAGGAATTTCTGAGACCAAGAGACTTGTGGGTCGCAGTTTTTGGTGGCCTGGATGGCAGAAGGAAGTCATTAAGTGGGTGCGCCAATGTACTGTGTGTGCTAGATCCAAGTCTTCGCATGCTCCTGCTGCGGGGTTGCTTTTCCCTCTGGAGGTTCCTAGTGCACCTTGGACACATCTGGCTATGGACTTTATTACTGACCTTCCCCCCTATGAAGGTTTCACGGTCATCTGGGTGGTCGTGGACCGTTTTAGCAAGATGTGTCACTTGGTTCCCTTCATCAAACTGCCTTGCGCTAAGACACTCGCTAAGGCCTTTGTCAAGGAAATTGTCAGACTACATGGTGTTCCTACTGACATTGTTTCTGATAGGGGACCTCAGTTCGTGGCTCGTTTTTGGCGTGCCTTTTGTGACAGGTTGGGAGTTCATTTGTCGTTTTCATCTGGATATCATCCTGAGTCTAATGGCCAGACAGAAAGGAAGAACCAGGATGTTGAGCAGTTCTTGCGTTGTTTTGTGGCAGACAATCAAGAGGGGTGGTCTGAGTTTCTGCCACTTGCTGAATTTGCTCTTAACAACCATACATCCTCTTCTGCTGGGTGTTCGCCTTTTTTTTGTTGTTCTGGGAGACATCCGTCTTTTGGGTCATTCTCCAAATTGGTTTCGGCTGTGCCTGAGGAGGAGAGTTTTTCCGGTGATTTGGAGAGAGTTTGGACGGATGTGCGTGGTAATCTTCAGGAGGCTAACAAAAAATCTAAGAGGTACTTTGATAGGAAACAGCAAGAGGTTTTGTTTGCTGTTGGTGACCTGGTTTGGTTGTCCTCTAAGAATCTGCGATTGAGGATTCCTTCTTAAAAATTGGGTCTCAAGTTCGTAGGGCCCTTTAAGGTGCTTCAGATAGTTAACCAATCTGCTGTTAGGTTGGAGGTTCCTACGTCCTGGAAGATTAACCCGGTGTTTCATGTTTCTCTGTTGAAAAAAGCTGATGTGTCGGATGGTGACGCCTCTGCCACTGTTCCTCCGGTGGTGGAGGACGGGGAATATGAAATTTCCCGCATCCTAAATTCTAGACGGAATAGAGGGAGTTTGCAGTACCTCGTCGCTTGGAAGGGTTTCGGACCTGAGGATAACTCATGGGTGAGGGCGGATGATGTTTCTGCTTCCAGACTGGTCAGAGCGTTTCACAGGAGGTTTCCTGGTAAGCCTGGGCCTAGGGGATCCGGAGGATCCTCTTAGAAGAGGGGGTACTGTTAGAACTCTCTTATTAGGTTTTTTTTAGTTTGCTGGTCACATGACCATTTTTGCCTATTTAATCCGGCTCCGCCCTCCTGGTCTTGCTGGACTTCATTGTATTTACTACTCTTGAGCTAGCTTGGTGCTCTGTTGCCGTTCTCTGTTAGTTTTGCTAGGTCTTCTGACCTCTATGCTTTTTGTTGTGTGTTTGTCTTTGACTGCTACTATTTCTGCTAGGAGGTGTCCAACTTATCCCAGTCCCTAGTTCTTGTAGGGATCCCTCCCTCACATCTATAGGTCTTCGTACAGACTAGCCGAGGACTTTAGTGGGTCTGATCGCAGGATCAGGTTCCCCGTTACATCGTAGGGATCTAATTTAGTTCTATTGTAGGGACAGTTCTCCTGTCTTTCCTTAGTCCCTGTAGCAGATCATAACACAAGCACGAGGAGTACTGCATCCTTAGCCACAACCGTGGCTGTGGCCAGCAGCAGTCATGGGTCTGCAGCTCGCAGGGGCAGCAAGGGTTGCCTAGTATGGGCCTTTTTTGTCACTGCAAAGGATGAGCCAACTCACGTTATCTGAAAACTTTGCGATAAAAAACTCAGTAGAGGGAAAAACTGCAATAATTTGACTACTACATGCCTGAATGTTCATATGCTCAAACACCATCCTTTACGCTGGGAACCTTACCATGCTGAAATGCGGACCAGCGAAGCTCAACAACCATCAGCTGCCCCATCAAACGCATCTGCTGCTTCTTCTTCCTCCTCTGTTACCGTGCCAAGTATTGGCACGCAGGTCTCCCATCGCAGAAACTCCGGTTCTTTACCCGCTCCAGTCAGGCTGAGTGACAGCCCGTCAGCTGTAATGGAAGCCGACACGCCTGCTGTGTTTGTTTCACCAAGCACACCGCATGTTTCTCAATCCACCGTAACATCTGCACCTCACTCACGCTCCACCAGTTTTTCCGGTTTACTATAATCCACCCTCTCTCAGCGCCGCAGCCAGCCCTCGGTCTCGCAGTTGTGGTCACGTAAAAGATTGTTTCATCCTACACATGACAAATCTAAGAGGTTGAACTCCACCATCCCCAATCTGTTGGCCACGGTAATGCTGCTTTTCCGCCTGGTAGATACAAACGGTTTCCGAAAACTGATGGCCGTCACAGTCCCCCAGTACTAGTTGCCCAGTTGCCATTCCTTCTCTAAGAAAGCTGTGCCTGCGCTACACCAGCATATCTCAGACAACATCACCCGTTCCTTGTCTAAATCTACATGTGCCAGGGTGCATTTCACCACAGACACCTGGACGAGTAAGCATGGCCAAGGGCGTTACAGCTCACTGACTGGGCACTGGGTGACTCTGGTGGCTGTGGGGACAAGCGGGGAAGGGGCTGCTCCACAAATCTTGGAATCCCCAAGGCTTGCAGAAGAAACCTCTGTATTTCCCACTTCTTCTGCTGCTTCGGCGTCCTCCACCTCCTCTAGGGCATCCACCTGTGCACTCAACCTCTGCCTTAACGAGACACACGTTCCAAGGGTGCAGAGCGAATACACACCACCTCCGTACTGCGGAGTCAGGGCTCACCATAATCAGGCAATCTTCAAATTAGTATGCCTTGGAGATCTCAGTCATACAGGTGAAGAGTTGTGGGCAGCTCTTCTGGCTCAGTTTGCGCAATGGTTGTCTCTGCTGAACCTAGAGCCAGGGAAGGCCGTGTGCGAAAACGGTGCGAACCTGTTAGCAGCCCTAGGCGGAGGCAAGCTCGTACACGTGCCTTGCATGGCTCACGTCCTTAACCTGGTCGTACAGCATTTTCTCCACCACTATCCCGGCCTGGATGAGCTGCTTCACAAAGTACGGAAGCTGTGTGCTCACTTCCGCTGTTCACACCCCTCATGTCATCGACTTACATCGATACAGAGGTTTTTGTCCGTGCCAGTTAACAGGTTGATCTGCGATGTGCCGACGCGGTGGAATTCCACTCTGCACATGTTGCAGCAACTGTGCCAGTAGCAACGAGTTCTCACGCAGTATGTTCATGACGTATAGCTTGGGGCAACGCAGTACGGACTTGGGGCATATCACGTTTGCGGAGTGGGAACAGATTAAGGACCTTTGCACCCTTCTGCATGGTTTTGAAATGACTACTAAACTGGTTAGCGCTAACGATGCCATCATCAGCATCACTGTTCTGGTCACATACATGCTGGAGCAAACTTTAAATAACCTGCGGCAGGAGGTGATGGTCCCAAAAGAAGAGGAGGATGCGGAAAGGAAACCATATGAGTGCCTTCTTGCACTAATGGAGGAGGAATAGGTGATGGGCGAGCAGCTGTCAGAGGATGAAGAGGATAATCATCCCCTCTTGTTTGAACGTGGTTGGCAGGAGGGGATGGAGAAAACAAGCATTAGTGTTACGCAGCCCAGAATACAGCCTGGCTTTGGACCTCCTGGAAGAGCCCGACATATGAGTGCCTTCTTGATGCACTATCTGCAACATGATCCCCGTATAGTTAGGATTCAAAATAATGCTGACTACTGGGTTGCCACTCTGTTAGATCCACATTATAAGAGTCAATTTTGCCAGATGCTTCCCGACCTGGAAAAGGACCCGCTTATGTTGGAGTATCGAAACAAGCTTTTAAGCAACCTTAATAGAGGTTTTCCCCAAGATAACAGTGAGGCACACAGTGTGTATCGCAGCTGTAGTCTTTTAACCTCTAGCATGTCAGTTCATCAATGCCAAAACATTAGCAGCAGCAGCAGAGTAAGTGGCAGAAGCAATTTCTGTGAGTCTTTTCACAGATTTTTGCACCAGCTCATGTACAAGCACAACAGAGTACAGGCCTGACATGTGGTGAACGACTGGAGCGGATGATGCAGGAGTATCTAGAGTTCAATATGAATACCATCAGGTTTTGGTCTTCAAAAATGGATGAATGGCCTAAGGTTGCCTTTCATACCTTGGAGGTTTTATCATGCCCGGCAGCCAGCATTCTCTCTGAACGTGTCTTCAGCGCTGCTGGTAGTGTCTTGACGGATAAGCGCACTCGGCTGTCCCCAAAAATGTGTACACTGCCTAACTTTCATCAAGATGAACAAGTCATGGATCTCCAAGGACTTTTGCACCCCATTTGCAGACTGTACAGAATAGGCGATGCTGTCGTTTTGAGTGTGCTGCATTGATCTCTTGAAATTGCAGTCTGTGATATGGCTTCTATGCCTGCTTCTCGCTGCTGCTGCTGCTGCAGGTTTTAGGCACTAATTTTGGGAAATGTGGAGAATTCTGATTGTGTCTCCATCCATTGGGTTGGCTGTAGTGGGACAGGTTTGGGTCTGCGTTAAGCTACTTGTAGTCTGATGACATTGATGACACTTCGGTGGTGTTAGGCCCTCATTTAGGGTAATGTGAAGACTTCTGGTTAGGTCTCTATCTCCTGGGTGGACAGTAGTGGAAGAAGTGTCGGTCCTAATTCTACTATTTCTACTGTAGTGAAATTGATGTCACTTCGCTGGTGTCTGCCACTAATTTTTGGAAATGTGGAGAATCCTGATTGGGTCTCCATCTGTTGGGTTGGCTGTAGTGGGAGAGTTGTTGGTCCCCATCATACTTCTTCACTGTAGTGAAATTGATGCCACTTCGCTGGTGTCTGCCACAAATTTTTTTAAATGTGGGAAATCCTAATTGTGTCTCCATCTATTGGGTTGGCTGTAGTGGAACTGGTTTAGGCCTCCTTTGCAATACTTATACTCTAGTGATGTTAGGCCCTCATTTAGAGCAATAAGAACACTCCTGGTTAGGTCTCCATCTCCTGGGTTGGCTGTACTGGAACAGGTGTGGGTCTTATTTACACTATTTCTACTGTAGTGAAATTGATTAGACATTGCTAGTGTCTGCCACTAATTTTTTGCAATTTGGAGAATCATGATTGGGTCTCCATCTATTGGGCTGGCTGAAGAGCTACTGGTTTTGGCCTCCTTTGCAATACTTATACTCTAGTGAAATTGATGCCACTTCGGTGGTGTTTGTTAGCCCATCATTTAGGGCAATGTGAACACTCCTGGTTAAGTCTCCATTTCTTGCGTTGTCTGTACTGGAAGAGATGTGGGTCTCATTTACACTATTTCTTCTTCTTCTTTGGAAATGTGGGGAATCCTGAATGGGTGTCCATCCATTGGGTTGACTGTAGTGGAAGAGGTTTTGGTCTCGAGGCATTTCTATAGTTATACTGTAGTGAAATTGAGCATTTGGTGCAGATATTATTCTCCCCAAACGGGTACACAAACATGATAAACTCTAAATTGATTTTCAATAAACAACCATCAGCCGCCCCATCAAACACCTCTGCTGCTTCTTCCTCCTCCTCTGTTACCATGCCAAGTTGTGTTATGCAGGTGTCCAACAGAACCAGCTGTATACCCGCTGCAGTTAGGCTGAGTGACAGCGCGTCAGCTGTAAGTGAAGTGGACATGCCTGCTGTGTTTGTTTGTGACATCTCCGCCTGCACCTCACTCACGGTCTATCGGTTTGTCTGTTTCACCGTAGTATGGCCGTTCTCAGCACTGCAGCCAGCCCTCAATCCCGCTGTTGTGGTCACGTAAAAGATTGTTTCATCCTACATATGACAAAGCTAAGAGGTTGAACTCCACCATCTCCAATCTGTTGGCCAGGGAAATGCCTCTGCCTGCTGCACTCTGATACAGACTCTGCCTGCTGCACTCTGATACAGACTCTGCCTGCTGCAATCCTGATACAGACTCAGCCTGCTGCACTCCTGATACAGACTCAGCCTGCTGCACTCCTGATACAGACTCAGCCTGCTGCACTCCTGATACAGACTCTGCCTGCTGCACTCTGATACAGACTCTGCCTGCTGCACTCTGATACAAACTCTGCCTGCTGCACTCCTGATACAGACTCTGCCTGCTGCACTCCTGATGCAGACTCTGCCTGCTGCACTCCTGATGCAGACTCTGCCTGCTGCACTCCTGATGCAGACTCTGCCTGCTGCACTCTGATACAGACTCTGCCTGCTGCACTCTGATACAGACTCTGCCTGCTGCACTCCTCATACAGACTCTGCCTGCTGCACTCTGATACAGACTCTGCCTGCTGCACTCTGATACAGACTCTGCCTGCTGATCTCTGATACAAACTCTGCCTGCTGCAGTCTGATACAGACTCTGCCTGCTGCACTCTGATACAGACTCTACCTGCTGCACCATCTAGTCTGTCCTACTGCACGTCCGTTGGTTTGTCCTGGAGCGGCACCTGGCGTTCATCGGGAACCAAGTCTAACCTCACCATCAGAGTCTCTAGTGAACAGTCCGGTGCTCGCTTAGTCACGCCCCTCCAGGCTCTCCGGGGTTCGTGGCACACTGGTTCCACAGCCCACATCTGTGACAGTGCGCCCTCGCAGGCAGAGTCCTCTCTGCTGTTGTACCAGTCGGTGACCTCTTTTGAAATGTAAAGCACAACTGAATAAATGTTGCTGTCACAGTAATAATAATTATAGTACTTGTACTCTGGGTCAATTGATGGCACTTCCCTGGTGTCTACACCTAATTTGATGTGTTTTGGCAGCTTTTGGTCCCATTTCTAGGTGTTGTATATGCATTTTTTGGTCCCCCCATTGACTCCTATGGGCTCGGAAATCTTCGACGAACATTCGGCGAACATCGATTTGTTCAGCAAACTTTTCCGAACCGAACATTGAAATGTTCGCTCATGCCTAGTTGTTATCTACATCTTATATCAGCTCTTACAATGTATCGTTTGCCATACAGAGACCCTGAACAATGGATGTTTGTTAGAAATGTTAAATATCATTGCAGGGTGTTTGCTAGTCAATCTTGGGGGATGAGCTGTGGAATAATATCATCCCTAATCCTTGACCTTTGGGTGTGTGCTTCAAAGAAGAATTGTGACATATTTAAGGGACAAGGCCTCTGTAGCAGAGAGACTTGAAAAGAGACAGCCAAGACAGAAATGAAAACAGATGGCTCCATCAAGAGGAATACAGATCTGCTCCACTGAATATTACTGAACTCTCAGAGACGTTATGAGCAAATCCCAGTTAGGTCAATCAGGTCACCTGGCCACATATCTGACTGTCTATTCCAGGCGGGCCAGCGGAAGGGCGAGGCCTGTGTAATGTTTTACCATCTTGGGTATTTGCTGCGACTGTTCTGTCTGTTTATTGTCCGCTTTGTGGTTCAATAAAGTATTGCCACACTGTTTTACCATCACCCTGTGTTGTTTGAGTAGTATTACACCCACGGAAGACCCTATGTCTTCACACTCATCAAGAGGACTGGTCTTCATTCCTACCTCTGGTAGAGTTCACCTTTAACAGTCAGGTCAATCAATGCACTGGAACTTTGCCATTTTTCTGTAATTATGGTTTTCATCCCCATTTTGATGACATTTCCAGGATAAGTTCTGAGTGTCCTGGGGTGGAGGTAGCTTGGGGATGTTTGGAAGGAGGTTCAAAAGAATATTGGGGTTGCTCAAGTTCACAAAAAATGGAAGGCTGATAGAAGACGTTCGGTGGTTCCAGTTTTTAAAGTGGGTGATAGGCTTTGGCTATCATTCAGAAACATTAAACTTATGATACTGCTGGCGAAGTTCAGTCCAAAGTTGATTGGTCCCTATGAGGTTCTTGAAGTGGTAAATCCGGTGGCCATTAGGTTAAAATTTTCTCCATCTTTCTGCATCCCTAGCATCTTTCATAGATCTCTGTTAAAAGAGTTTGTCCGCTCAGTGGTGTTGCCTTTGTCCCCGCCTCCTCCGGTTGCTGTCGATGACAGTTTAGAGTATGAGGTACAGAGAGTTTTGGATTCCCTGAGTGTCCAAAATTCCCTCCAGTACCTTATCTACAGGAATGAATATGGACCAAAAGAGAGATTCTGGATTCCAGCCCTAGCCATGAGAGCCAATCATGTCATCAGGGCCCTTTCTGGGAAGCCTGGGGGTCTGGAGGCCCCCTTAGAAAAGGGTGTACTTTCACGATTTCATCTTTACTGTGGCCTAGGGACACTGCGAGTGTCAGCTCAGCCGTCCTATAGAATATGGAGTAGGCTGAACTGTTAGTGTTGTAAGTGACAGCCAGTAATCCAATCTTATGCTGGAGCGTGCTGGGCTGTCAGCATTTTGATTGAAAGCCCTGTTTCTCAATCTGACCTAACCTGAGGGCATTTCCACGTGTGCCTCACATCCTTGGTTATTTGATAGCTATTTAGCTGGCTAGCTGTGAGCAGTACAGTGTCAGCTGTAGCTTAGCTTAAGACCCCGTCACACTTAGCGACGCTGCAACGATCCCGACAACGATACGACCTGTCAGAGATCGTTGCTGCGTCGCTATGTGGTCACTGATGAGCTGTCAAACAGGCAGGCTCACCAACGATCAGGGGAGCAGCGACATCGTGGAAAGAATCTTTCCACGATGTCCTGCTCCTGGTTACGAGCCTGCTGAAGCAGGAGCAGGCTGGTAACTATGGTAAACATCGGTTACTAGGGGCACACGCGCTCCTAGTAACCCGTTGTTTATCATGGTTACCACTCTGCTACAGTGAGCGGGAGGTTACCGCTCACTGTAGCAGGCTCGTAGCCATGATAAACAGCGGGTTACTAGGAGCGCGTGTGCCCCTAGTAACCCGATGTTTACCATAGTTACCAGCCTGATCGCTGCTCCCGCTGGTCACACACAGCGATGTGTGCTGACCAGCGGGAGAGCAACGACCAAAAAAAGGTCCAGGACACTTTGCAGCAATCAGCGACCTCACAGCAGGGGCCTGATTGCTGCAAAGTGTCACACATAGCGACATCGCTGGTGAGGTCGCTGTTGCGTCACCAAAACCGTGACACAGCAGCGATCTCGCTAGCGATCTCGCTATGTGAGACAGGGGCTTTAGTCTGGTGTGTACTTAGCTCTGTGTCTGATTGTTTCTTATTCTCTGATCTTGTTGCCAGACCTAGGATTTGTTGTAATTATTGATGTGGATTATCCCTTCTGCACTTGTCTTCAGGTACCTGACCCAGGACTTGGCTTCTGACAATCTATTTATCTTACTCCAATGTATGATGTACCCTCCTGACATTTGCCCTGGATTGTTACCTGACCATGTCTTTGTCTTGCCCCTTTGTACCACGAGCCCTCCTGGTACTGTACTTGACCTCAGACCGCCTGACTACCCTGTCTCACGGCTTGTCCATGAGCAGTGACTCAGAGTTTCAATTGGACTTTGGATTTAGGCAATACATAGGAAAAGGAGGATACTAGTAGCTCCCTAAAATTTATGCAGTTGGAACAAGAGAAACAGACTTTATCTGTGCTAAATGATAAACTCAAAGAAGCGATAGAGGTCGCAAAGAAATTTTCATGTGAATCTGATTTCTCAGAAATTACAATATTCTTTGGAGAGCTTTCAATTTCACTTGGAAGAGAGTAGAGTACAAGTACTATAATTATTATTACAGTGACATTTATTCCGTGGTGCTTTACATGTGAAAAGGGGTCACCGTCGGTGACTCATTGACTGGTACAAGAGGAGAGAGGACCCTGCCTGCGAGGGCGCATAAACAATCTACAAGGGATGGGTGAGGATACAGTAGGTCAGCGTACAGCTCGTCATGCAGCGATATGCTGGAGCAAGGATTACCACTGATTGTACACTTGTCAGAAGAAGTGGGTCTTCAGCTTCCTTTTCAAGGTTTCCATGGTAGGCGAGAGTCTGATGTGTTGGGGTACAGAGTTACACAGTAGGGGAGATGCACAGGACAAATCTGCTGAGAGTCTAAATGAAGGTAAGCTTCCAGGAGCTCACAACTGAGCAGATTAACCCCTGCACTGCTAAAAGAAACCTGCACCGATTAATATGAAGGTGAAAGGCTTCTAATGAGTGCAGGAGTGGGAGGGATCAGACGCTGCAGTCTACTGGCTCCTCTCTGTCACGGTAAACCCGTGACATCTTGCAAGCTTCAACACAATGCTCGCAAGGTAGACAGCAGCTGTTGTCGGTCTCCTAGACAACGAGCTAACTCATTCATGATAATAGAGGCCACAATCTCCTTAGCTTGCTGACGGTACTTTTTTGTGGGAATGAGCTTCTCTTCAACCAGCCTGGAATATTTCCAGTGAATTATGGCACGTCATGGTATTAGCCGTGCACCCAGTACCAGAAGCGAAGCCATCCACAATTTCCTTCTCAGGAATTTTATTTGGTAGACTGAGTGGCTGCCCAAGAATTAGTTTCTCACAAAGGAGCTGAAGACACTGAGTGGCAGTAGGTGCAAGTTAACCAGCATCTTAGATATCAAAGCCGGGAGAACAGAGAGAGCAGAAGGGTGGCTCAGTCGCTAGCACTGGGGTCCTGGGTTCAAATCCCACCAAGGACAACAACTACAAGGAGTTTGTATGTTCTCCCCGTGTTTGCATGGGTTTCCTCCGGGTTCTCCGGTTTCCTCCTCAGTAAAAAAAACAGCAATACAGTGTCTGGGAACCTTCACACAGACTTTTCTTATCCAGGGCTACTTTTCGGCAGGGTTGCATGGGCCCACCAGAGAATCAGAGAATCCTGTGGTGGGCCCTGGCTTTTCCTTCAGGAGAGCTCATAGTGAAAACTTTGAGGCTGCTATGGGGCTCTTGAGTGGGGGAGAAAGGTGTGCCCTTAGAATCAAATCTTCTAGTGGGCCCAATGTTCTTCAGTCTGACACTGCTTCTCGGTGAGAGTTGTATTTCACCTCAACCATATTCTTTAGGTCGGTGAAAGGACTGGCATAGAGGGAAACCAAGTCCTCTAATGCAGCTTGTTCCATAAGCAATGACAGCCCGTTCAACATCAGCTCACACTTCTCGGTGGTTCTTAGTCACACACAAAGATCTTTTTTACGCCTTGAATTTCATGAGTACAGAGTTGGGAAATGGCTTGATCTGCAATGCGTTTTGAGAAATAACGTGCATAAGCAAAGCCAGGGGTGGATTAAGAGCCCCGGGCAGTTTAGAAGGCGCCCCCCCCCCCCCACCTGATTTATCATGTGACATGTCACATGATCCCCTGTGATAGATCATGTGATAGTTCACGGGAAATTAATTTGGCACAATATTAATTGTGCTGCCCCATCTGAGAGCAGCACAATATAGAGGCAGATACCCTGATTCCAGCGATGTGTCACTTTTTCAGCTGCTTGTTGTCATTTTGAGAAAAACACCGTTTTATCTGCTGCAGATCTAGCAGCTCTCTGAATGCTGCTCTCTGTATAGCCCCACCCACACCACTGATTGGCAGCTTTCTGCCCATGCTCAGTGTACACAGAAATCTACTGATCAGTGATGGGGGTGGGGTCCTATAGAACTTACTAGTCAATTACCTTCTGACAAATCAATGATTTTATCAAAACAACACTAAGCTGCCCAGTAAGTGACACATTACTGGAATCAGTGCCTCTAACCCTACATTATGCTGCTCTCAGATTAGGTGGCAAAAACCTGATGACAGATTCCCTTTAAAGGAGCTGTAAAGACAAAAAAGTTTGTATTAAAAAAAATACAAGCCATTTGTGAAATTAACTTTTTTTCATTGTTAATTCACATTAGACTGTATCTTCAACACTTTTGTCAGCAGGTCTTATTACAGACTCTGAATAGGGCAGCTCTCTCCCTCTCCCACAGCAGAAAGTCACAGCATGGTTAAAAAACGGGATCTTTTATGATTTTCTCATAATAAATAAAAAAGGACATGCAAGTCCTCCAAACTATTTTCCGTTTCTGTATAGGGGAGGTCCTAAATCTTTCTTGTTCTTTAGTTGATCACATGTCAAAAAGGCAAAGCATTTACTATGAACTCGCCTAAAAAAATATACACTTGGAGAGTAATATCATCATCTGCATGTAAATATTCCTTGACTCTAAGGGCTCGCTCACACTGTCGTATAACACGGCCGAATGCTATGTGATGTTTCATCGGATAGGACTCGGCCCTATGTTATACCATGGGACAGTGCAGATCTGCGATTATTGGCATGAGAAAATAATCTCATTCGATATTCGGACCATGTGCACCCATACAAGTCTACGGGTGCACGTAAAACATTGGCCTGCACTCGGATGTCATCCAAGTGCAGTCCGATGAACACTCACAGAGACTATGGAGAAGATGGAGAAATTAAGTTCTCCATCTTCTCCATATCTGTGCTGCGAGAGAATCGGATCACACTCAGTTGAAGCTCTGACAGAGTTTGAGCCGAGTGTCATTAGCATAATTGGCCCTATTCTCTTGCATGAGAGAATATATGGCTTAGTGAGTGGACCCTAAAACAGAATAGTAGTGACGGACAGGCACCTCACAAGCGGGATCCATGTAGCTCTCAGATGTCATGTAGGTAGGGCTTCATTCCATGGGGTAGGGCTTAATTTCAAGGTATATAAAAAAATGGACTTCAAATAAAAATTAAATGAACACAAAAGCACTAATTGAATTATTTTTTTCGTATTTATGTTTGCAGCCCCTTTAAAAACCCTTTGAGGACCAAGGCACATATATGTCCCATAGTTTTAAACAGGAAAAAAATTTGATTGAATAAAATTTAAGGTCCTCCAAGGTTTAAGTAGGTCATAAATTCATATGAATACTTGCTCATGCAATTGCACATGCCAAAAGAAGAAGAACAGAATCAAAAATATGACATTAAGTGGAGCACTTACAGGTATTCAAGGTGAGAGACCAGCAAAGGCATCGTCTCGAATGACAGTAAATGAGTTAGAATTCAGCAAGCTGAAAATGGAGACAGCAGATTAGAAGCGAACCAGACTTTATGGTGCTCAGAATTAGTCAAGCAGAATTTATTGACTGCTGTTGCAAAGCACTGAGACTCCCGCAGTGTATAGATGGCGCCGTGCGGCCTCCCGCTGTGTATAGATGGCGCCGTGCGGCCTCCCGCTGTGTATAGATGGCACCGTATAGATGGCTACGTGCGGCCTCCTGCTGAGTATAGATGCCGCACGGCGCTCCCCCCAGAGACAGCAGGAGGCCGCACAGCGCCATCTATACTCAGCGGGAGACCGCACGTAGCCATCTATACACAGCAGGAGGCCACGCGGCGACATCTATACTCAGCGGGGGGCCGCACGTAGCCATCTATACACGGCGGGGGGCGCATGTAGCCATCTATACACAGCGGGGGGCCGCACGACGCCATCTATACACAGCGGGGGGCCGCACGTAGCCATCTATACACAGCGGGGGGCCGCACGTAGCCATCTATACACAGCGGGAGGCCGCACGGCGCCCCCCCCAGAGACATCAAGAGGCCGCACTGCACCAACTATACTCAGCAGGAGGCCGCATGCAGTCATACACACACAAACATATACAGACACGCATAAACACATTTGAAACACAAAAATACATACAAACAGACATCACACAATGACATCTGCCCACACACACACAGACAGACATCACACACACACACCTGCCCACACACACACACACCTGCCCACACACACTTGCCCACACACACATCTGTGTGTGTGTGTATGTATAGTGTGTGTGTGTGTATAATGTGTGTGTATGTATAGTGTGTGTGTGTGTATAATGTGTGTGTGTGTATGTATAGTGTGTGTATGTATAGTGTGTATAATGTGTGTGTATGTATAGTGTGTGTATATGTATAGTGTGTGTGTGTGTGTATAATTTGTGTGTGTGTATTTTTTTTTTTTAAGTTAAAAACAAGTAAAATGCATGTGGCATCAATATCAAGACTCCAGATATAAGGGCCTATTCACACTGAATTTTGCAATGCATTCATCTCCTCTTTCCAGGCTTCTATCTAAATCCCTGAAAAATGGCATTCAGATGGGCCTTGACATAGCCATTGATTTGAACAAAGGCAAACCGAGGCTAAAGTCTGAATCTTTAGGCTCCATTTGCTCTGCTTTCAGATGTCTCATTTCAGACAGCACAATCCTGAATTTCAGGGATTCAGTTGTAAGCCTTGTGTAAAGACCTGAATGCAGCGCTGAATGTAGTGTGAATAGGTCCTTACATCCTACACCACCTCAGGGGATTGTTGTTATGGAGTATTGCCCCTGGGTGGCCGCAGTTATGACCACCACCAGGGCTCGCGGTCACCCACCCTAGCTTTGATATTCTGGGGAGCTGGTATAATGAATATCTGAGAAGAGCCCTAGAGAAGCAAGAACATTGGACAACCAAGAGGTGGTGGCCTCAAGTCAGGTGTAGTGTTCAACAGGGCAAGACTTTCTAACCTGCCCACACACACACATATACACACACCTGCCCACACACACACACACGCATACACACACACATATACACACACACCTGCCCACACACACACACACACACACACCTGCCCACACACACACACACACACCTGCCCACACACACACCTGCACACACACACACACACACACACCTGCCCACACACACACACACACACACCTGCCCACACACACACCTGCCCACACACACACCTGCCCACACACACCTGCCCACACACACACCTGCCCACACACACACACATCTGCCCACACACACACACACACCTGCCCACACACACACCTGCCCACACACACACACACCTGCCCACACACACGCACACATACACACACACCTGCCCACACACACACAAACATATACACACACACCTGCCCACACACACACACACACATATACACACACCTGCCCACAAACACACACACACACATATACACACACCTGCCCACAAACACACACACACCTGCCCACACACACACCTGCCCACACACACACACATATACACACACACACACCTGCCCACACAGACACCTGCCCACAAACACACACACACCTGCCCACACACACACCTGCCCACACACACACCTGCCCACACACACACACATACACACACACACACCTGCCCACACACATACACACACACACACCTGCCCACACACACACACACCTGCCCACACAGACACCTGCCCACAAACACACACTCACCATCCCCCGGCTCCATTCCTCCTGCCTGCTCTGTCTCTTTTCCGATGCAGCACTGCAGGCCGGGGCGCACTGCGTGACGTCACAGCTAGGAGTCACAGCCGCGCACAGGGCCGTGTCTCCTAGCAGTGACGCGGCCGGGCCAGCACAGGGAAGTTAACTGCTGCAGTGCTGGCCCGGCCGATGAAGAAGTAGCGGCGGCTGCTGCTGGGGGAGCGGTCCGGGCCCCCCCCTCCCGCCACTGCTACCGCTATGTGCCGCAGCGGCCCGCACATATAATGAGGGCAATCCGGCATTAGACACCCCGCCTGGAGCCGCGGGCCCCCTGCCGGCTCGGGGCCCCGGGCGGTCGCCCGGATTGCCCTCATTATAATCCGCCTATGAGAAAAGCCATGGTTTAGGCTACTGAAGGTCATCAATAAGAGAATCTCAAACAGCTTTCCCACAGACTGAAAGAGGGGTATTTGGACTTCCAAGACAGCAAAGACTTCCCTGTCCTCAACAAGAGGATGACTGTCCATGGTCTCCTCCTCATCCTCCTCAGTATCATCCAATCCGCATTGAGATGAGATGAGGCTGGGCTGTGTAGCATCACCCTATATAGTTCCTTGCTCCGTCTGCAATGCCTCCTCTTTAATTGTGAGCAGCGAGCGTTTCAGTAGACAGAGAAGTGGGATGGTGACCCTAATTATGGCGTCATCGCCCCTCACCATCTTGGTTGACTCTTAAAATTTTGGAAGACAGCACAGATGTCTGATATCCATGGCCACTAATTAGCTCTTATGTGTGGAGGCTGACCTGAATTCCAACGGGCGTGTTGAAGCTGGTACTCAACAACTGCCCTCTACTGCTCACAAATCCTTCCCAACATCTGCAACGTTGATTTCCAACGCACACCAGAGTAGCAGAAGCTGTTGCTGACTTTCTGAAATGGGCACACACGCGGCATACTTTCACAAGCAGCTCTAGCAGATCTAGGTAAGTTTTGAGAAACCACTGAACTACTAAGTTGAGCACATTTAGTGTTCGTTCATCACTAATGTATACCCCTGTAAGGAAACAATATCAGCACCAAAAAAAAAAGAAGAAATGTAGCCTGCTATATATACCATGGTAGTAAAAAAAACAATTTTGCTTATATCATGTGTACTGCTGATTAGGGCCTGACACCACCATTTCCGTGGCCAACAGATTGGAGATGGTGGAGTTCAATCTCTTAGCTTTATCATGTATAGGAGGAAATAATCTTTTACGTGACCACAACTGCAGGACCGAGGACTGGCTGCTGTGCTGAGAGAGGGCGGAGTACGTTGAACCGGACAATTTGCTGGACCGTGAGTAAGGTGAAGGCAGAGATGTTATGGTGGATTGAGAAACATGTGGTGTGCTCAGTGAAATAAACATAACAGGCATGTCAGCATTCGTTACAGCTGACGGACTCTCACTCAGCCTGACTGGAGCGGGTAAAGAACCGGAGGTTCTGTGGTCAGAGACCTGCGTGACAATACTTGGCATGGTAACAGAGGAGGAAGAAGCAGCGGATGCAGTTGATGGGCCACCTGATGGTTGTTGAGGTCCGCATTTCATCGCAGTGAGATTGGCAGTGTAACGCATGTTGATTGCGCATGTGAAGGTTCATGCATGTAGTAGTCAAATTATTGCACTTTTTCCCTCTACTTTTTCTTGCAAAGTTGCCAGATAACGTGAGTTGGTTTATCCTTTGCCGCATCAAAAAAGGCCCAGGCTAGCTAACCCTTGCTGCCCCTGCAATCTGCAGACCCGGGACTGGTGCTGGTCACTTCCATGGTTGTGGCTAAGGACGTAGTGCTCGTCGCGGTTGCATCTCCTCCTTATCTTCCTCCTCCTCCACCTCCTCAGATGAGATACTCATCTGCATGCCTCTGGGTTCACACCAAGCTGGATCTACAACATCATCATCATCCAATGTGTTATCCCATTCCTCGACCTTAGAGTCACCCTCCTCCTCTTCTTGCCCTAAAATCACAGTACAGTGACACTCAGGTATCTGGGTCTCATAAGGGTCACCTCCCCCCTTGGGGGTTAACATCTGGTGACAAGGATCAGGAAGCTGCATGGTCCCTAATTTTTTTTTTCCTGTGTGGAGAATAATATTTGCACAAAAGAATTTTAAGCTGAGATGTAGCCTGCTTTAAATACCATGGTAGTAAGAAAACCAATTTTGAGTTTATCATGTCTGTGTACCCCTGTGTGGAGAACAATATCTGCACCAAAAAAAATAATTTCACAAGAGTAGAAGTAGTATAATAGGCACCAACAATTCTCCCACTACAGGCAACCCAGCAGATGGAGACCTAATCAGGATTCTCCACATTTCCAAAAATTAGCGGCAAACACCAGAGAAGCGGCATCAATTTCACTACAGTAGAACTAGTATAATGGGGACCGACACCTCTCTCACTAAAGCCTTCCCAGCAGATGGCGACCCAATCAGTAGTGTTCACATTTACAAAAATTAGGGCCTACCACCAACAAAGTGGCATCAATTTTACTAGAGTAGAAGTAGTGTAATGGGGACCGAAAACTCTCCCACGAAAGCCAACCCCAGGAGATGGAGACCTAATCAGGATTCTCTACATTTCCAAAAATTAGTGGCAGACACCAGCGAAGTGGCATCAATTTCACTATAGTAGAAGTAGTATGATGGGGACCGACAATTCTCCCACTACAGCCAACCGAACACATGAAGACCCAATCAGGATTCTCCACATTTCCAAATATTAGTGGCAGACACCAGCGAAGTGGCATCAATTTCACTACAGTAAAAATAGTATAATTAGGAACGACACCTCTTCCACTATGGCCAACAAAGGAGATGGAGACCTAACCAGGAGTGTTCACATTTCCCTAAATTAGGGCCTAACGCCAACAAAGTGGCATCAATTTCACTAGAATAGAAGTACAGGGTGGGCCATTTATATGGATACACCTAAATTAAATGGGAATGGTTGGTGATATCAACTTCCTGTGGCATATTAGTATATGGGAGGGGGGAAACTTTTCCAGATGGGTGGTGACCATGGCAACCATTTTGAAGTCAGACATTTTGGATCCAACTTTATTTTTTTTCAATGGGAAGAGGGTCATGTGACACAGCAAACTTATTGAGAATTTCATAAGAAAAAAAATGGTGTGCTTGGTTTTAATGTAACTTTATTCTTTCATAAGTTTTTTACAAGTTTATGACCACTTATAAAATGTGTTCAAAGTGCTGCCCATTGTGTTGGATTTTCAATGCAACCCTCTTCTCCCACTCTTGAAACACTAATAGCAATACTGCAGAAGATATGCTAGCACAGGCTTCCAGTATCCGTTGTTTCAGATGCTGTTCATCTCGTATCTTAATGGTATGGTGTGGTATATGGGGTACAAAGATAGTGGGGCCTTTCTTCATCAATGGAAGCCTCAATGCCACTGGATATCTGAAATTTCTACATGATGATGTGTTGCCCTCTTTATGCACTGAAGATGGCACGTTCCCTGAGTTTTTCCAACAAGATGGTGCACCACCACATTATGGGTGTCAGGTCCGAGCATTCCTACAAGAACAGTTTCCTGGAAAGTGGACTGGTCATCGTGGGCCAGTTGAATGGCCACCAAGGTCTCCCAATCTGACCCCCTTAGACTTTTATCTTTGGGGTCATCTGAAGGCAATTGTCTATGCTGTGAAGATATGAAATGTGCAGCATCTGAAACAACGATATCACAGACTGCAATTACATGAGATCAATGCAGCACACTAAAAATGACAAAATCGCCTGGTCTGTACAGTCTGTGATTGGGGTGCAAAAGTCCTTGGAGCTCGATGACTTGTTCATCTTGATGAAAGTTAGGCGGTTCACACTTTCATGGGACAGCCGGCTGCGCTGATCCATCAGGACACTACCAGCAGCGCTGAAGACATGTTCTGAGAAAACGCTAGCTGCCATGCATGATAAAACCTCCAAGGCAAGCTCAGGCCACTCTTCCATTTTTGAAGACCAAAATGTAAAAGGGTTAAAATTTTCCCTGATGGTATTGATATTTTGCTCTAGATACTCCTGTATCATCCTCTCCAGTCAATCACCATGTGTCAGACTTGTACTCTGTGGTGCTGGTGCACGAGCTGTTGTAAAAAATGTGTGAAAGAACTCTCAGAAATTGCTCCTGCCAGTTACACTGCTGTTGCGAATGTTTTGGCATTGATGAATTGACATGCCGGAGGTTGAAAGTCTACAGCTGCGATGCACACTGTGTGCATCACTGCTATTTTGGGGAAAATCTCTCTTAAGGTTGCTTAAAAGCTGGTTTTGATACTCCAGCATTAGCGAGTCCCTTTCCAGGGCAAAATTTACTCTTATAACGTGGATCTAACAGAGTGGTAACCCAGTAGTCAGCATTATTTTGAATCATAACTATACGGGGATCATGTTGCAGATAGTGCAGCAAGAAGGCACTCATATGTCGGGCTCTTCCAGGAGGTCCAAAGCCATGATGTATTGATGGTTGGGTAACACTGATGCTTGTTTCCTCCGTCCCCTTCCGCCAATCACGATCAACAGAGAGGGGATGATTATCCTCTTCCACTTGTGACTGTTGCTCGCCCATCACCTCTTCCTCCTCCATTTACTCCTCGGCTTTTGAACCTTCACTAACAGTTTGTCTGGTGTCACCAACCCCCATTGATCACAGTAATCCACCCTCACTTGGCATCCGCCTGTGTGACGACAGTCTGGAACTTTGAGACATTTTTATCCCTTTCGCATTCTCCTCTTCTTCTGGGACCACTACCTCCTGCCGCAGGCTATTCAAAGTTTTCTCCAGAATGTAGATGACCAAAATAGTGATGCTGATGTCGGCATCGTCAGATCTAACCATTTAAGTAGCCATTTCAAAACTGTGCAGAAGGGTGCAGAGGTCCTTAATCTGGCCCACTCCATAAACGTGATATGCCCAACGTCCGTACTGCGTTGACCCAGGCTATACAACATGACAAACTGCATCGGGGCTCATTGCTGCTGCCACAGTCACTGCAACATGTGCAGAGTGGAATTCCACCATGTCGGCACATCGCATATCAACCTGTTAACTGGAATGGACAAAGACCTCTGTATCGATGCAAGTTGATGACAGGAGGGGTGCGAACGGCGGAAATAAGCACACAGCATCCATGCTTTCTGAAGCAGCTCATCCAGGCCGGGAGAGTGGTGGAGAAATCGCTGTATCACCAGGTTGAGGACGCGAGTCATGCAAGGCACGTGTGTGAAGTTGCCTCGGCGTAGGGCCACCAACAGTTTGGCAGAGTTATCGCACACGGCTTTCCCTTGCTCCAGGTTCAGCGAACAGCTATTGCTCAAACACAGCATGGACAGCTGTCCACAACTCTTCAGCTGTATGACTGCGATCTCCAAGGCATATTAATTTTAACACTGTGTGATTGCGGTGAACCCTGTCTGCGCAGTACGGAGGTGGTATGGATTTGTTCTGCACTGTTGTCTCGTTAAGGCAGAAGTTGAGTGCGCAGGTGGAGGCCCTAGAGGAGGTGGAGGAGGCAGAAGCAGTGGAGGAAGTGTGAAATACAGAGGTTTGTTCTGCAAGCCTTGAGGATTACAAGATTTGTGGAGCAGCCCCTTCCCCAGCTGCTCCCACAGCCACTAGAGTCACCAAGTGCCCAGTCAGTGAGATGTAACGCCCTTGTCCATGCTTACTTGTCCAGGTGTCTGTGGTGAAATGCACCTTGGCAGACATAAATTTAGTCAAGGAATGTGTGATGTTGTCTGCGACATGCTGGAGTGGTGCAGGCACAGCTTTCTTAGAGAAATAATGGCGACTGGAGAACTAGTACTGGGGGACTGCGAAGGCCATCAGATTTCGGAAACCGTCTGTATCTACCAGTCAAAAATGCACCATTTCCGTGGCCAACAGATTGGGGATGGTGGAGTTCAACCTCTTAGCTTTCTGTATGTAGGAGGAAATAATCTTTTACGTGACTACAACTGCGGGACCGAGGGCTGGCTGCAGTGCTGAGAGAGGGCAGAATAAGATTAACTGGACAAACAGCTGGACCGTCAGTGAGGTGCAGGCCGAGATCTTGCGGTGGATTAAGAAACATGTGGTATGCTCTGTGAAACAAACACAGCAGGCATGTCCGCTTCCGAAGCAGCACATGCGTTTGATGGGGCGGCTTATGATTGTTGAGGTCCGCTGGTCCGCATTTTATCGCAGTGAGATTGCATGTTGATTGCACATGGGAAGGTTCATGCATGTAGTAGTGAAATGATTGCACTTTTTCCTTCTACTGAGTTTTTTCTTGCAAAGTTTGCAGATAACATGAGTTGGCTCATCCTTTGTGTCAAAAAAGGTCCAGGCTAGGCAACCTTTGCCGCCCCTGCGAGCTGCAGACCCGCAAGTGCTGCTGGCCACAGCCACAGTTGTGGCTAAGGATGCAGTGCTCCTCATGCTTGCATCACTCCGTGTCTGCATAGTGGGGCGAAACCTCCTCGTCTTCCTTCTCCACCTCCTCAGATGAGCTACTCGGGTCGTGACTTAGGGTTCACAACAAGTAGGACCTTCAACCTCATCATCATCCAATGTGTTATCCCATTCCTCGCCCTGAGAGCGACCCTTGTCCTCTTCTTGCCCTGAAAGCACAGTACAGTCCGCATGAGACTCAAGTATCTGAGTCTCTTCAGGATCACCTCCTTCCCCAGTGGTTAACGTCTTGTGACGAGGGTCAGGAACGTGCTCGGACCTTACTTCATCCTGCCCCGAAACCAACCTTAAAAAATTTTCGGCATCGGTGAAGATTAGTGATGAGCGAGCACTAAAATGCTCAGGTACTTGTTGCTCGGGTCGAGCAAATTGGAATGCTCGAGTGCTCGGTCCAATTAACGAGCCCAATGTAAGTCTATGGGAAACTCGAGCATTTTTCAGGCGGCTCCCCCCGGCGGTCTGCAGAGGGCCTAAAAATTGCCCAAATTGATGGGAACAAGCTCAAAAGACTTGGGAATAGCATGGGGACCGCTGGAAGCATCTCTTACTCCCAGGTCACTGCTTTCAACAATATTGTCAGAGGTATTAGGCCACTTTTACGGACTCACAATAAAACATACAAAAACGAAACCAAAATGGATTTTCCTGGGAAAAATGTTACGGAACATCCTTTCCAGGGTAATGACTTGTATATAAGGCAAAATAAATATACAAAAACAAAAATGCTCCTCCACACCTTGGGCTATGTTCACACGTAGCGTTTTTAATGTGTTTTTGCACTTTTGCATTTCACCTGGAAATGTCATTTTAACATTTTACTACCTTATCTGGCCATGTGGTGTGTGAGATGTCATCAGACACATTCTTACAGTGCTGAAAAGACATGGGAACAGCATGGAGAAGACCCCTGATAGCATCTCTGTCTTCCATATCACTGCTTAAAACTGTGGTCATCTCATCAGACGTGATCCTATATTACTGCGGTAATAATACAGACATTTTTGGCAACGTGACAAATATTAAACTCCATTTAAAATGGGCAAGGTGTGTGTCAAGGGACGAGGAAGTGGATGTTATGGTGATGGTGGTAGTGCATGCAGAGGCCATGGGCAAGATGAAACTGTGCTTGCTGAGGGAGCACAACAAACACCCACATCATGTCGAACTACCTTCCTGTCCCAATTTCTAAGCGGAACACCTCTATTGAAGCCAGAGTAGTGTGAAAAGGTTGTTGGTTGGATAGCAGATAAAGCTTCCTGTCAGTTTGCCACTACCACCACCCTGTGTTCCACATGGTCCAGTCTCAGTAGATGTGAGTCTGGACCACATTATTTTTATTACTTTATCGCCATTTATTCCATGCCGCTTTACATGTGAAAAAGTGGTATACATAGCAAAAACAATTACAGTAATCTTGAACAAAAATGTGACAGCGACTGGTACAGGAGAGGAGAGGACCCTTCCTGTGAGGGCTCACAGTCTACAAAGGATGGGTGAGGATGCAGTAGTTGAGGATAGAGCTGGTTGTGCAGCAGTATGGTGGAGCGAAGGTTACTGCAGGTTGTACACATGTCGGAAGAGGTGGGTCTTCAGGTGCGTTTTGAAGGTTTCAACAGTAGGCGAGAGTCCGAAATGATGGGGTAGAGAGTTCCAGAGAAGGGTCGATACACGGGAGAAATCTTGTATGCATTTGTGGGAAGAGGAGATAAGAGGGGAGTAGAGAAGGAGATCTTGTGAGGATCGGAGGTAAGTACTGGGAGACTGGGTCATAGATGTTTGGAGGAGACAGGTTATCGATGGCTTTGCATGCCAAGGTTAGGGTTTTGAAATGGAGTCTCTGGGCAGTGGGGAGCCAGTGAAGGGATTGATAGAGAGGAGAGGCCAGGGAATAGCGAGGGGACAGGTGGATTAGTAGGGCAACAGACTTTAGAATAGATTGGAGGAATGCGAGAGTGTTAGAAAGGAGGCCACAGAGCAGGAGGTTGCAGTCGTCGAGAAGGGAGATGATGACGGCGTGCACTAGTGTTTGAGGATTCGTGGCTGAGGAATGTGCGGATCTGGGAGATTTTTTTTACTAGGAGTTGACATCTTCCTCACCCTGATCCTCCTTCCTCCCACCATTCTGAGTGCTCTGAGACAACTGATCCCACACTTTGATACTCCAAAGAGCTATTTTGTTCATCTTTCCATTTATAGATTCTGGCCTCTCGCTAGGTCCACTCGGAAGTGGAAAGAGCTTGGATATGTGGTTTGAAGGAGAGATTAGAGTCCAGGGTAACCCCAAGAGCTGTTCAATTTTCCATTGATAGGTTCAAACCTCTCGACTAGCCAGCTTCAAGCAGGGCAACAGAAGATCCCATGTATCGATTTGAGCAGTCATGGTCACCTGAAGGTGAAGTGGGAAAGTGCAATTACTGTCGCAAGAGAGGTGGATAATGATGTGACACAATGGACAGAAAGTCAGGAGGAGGACCAGGGTGCGGAAGTGGAAGACGAAGTGGTGGGGGATGAAGTCACTGACCCAACCAGGCAAGGGGACATGCAGAGCAAGGACAGCAGTACACAGGGGGAGGGAGGCATAGCACCACAACAGGCAGGAACAAGCCGTGTGGTGGCCACAGACACAAGGTGGGCAACTGCTCCCCAGAACACCAACAAGACGGAAGTTGCCAGTACAACTGTTAGGTCTTCCCGAGTCTTGTTTTTTTTTAAAGACTGTTCAGATAACCCCAAATAGGCCATTTGCAACATCTGCTAGGCCAGCATCAGCAAGAGCACCAAAACTACCAGTCTGACCACCACCAGCATGCTCAGGCACATGACAGGAAAGCACCCGACTAGCTGAGCCGAACACCAAGGCCCAGAAACAGTGTCTGCCAGTGACACCACTGCCTCTTCCGCTGTTGTGCATGCACACCAATCCCTTGTCCATAGCGCATGAGAAGATGCCTCCCGCCCATCACCGTCCACGTCATTGTCCCTTCGCAGCATTCAGTTGTCCCTACCACAGTCCTTGGAATGTAAGCTCAAGTATGCAGCCAACCACCCACAGGCCGCAATACTAAACTGCCACATTTCTGGACTGCTTGCTTGGACTTTAAATGTTGCCTTTAGGTTTGTAGAGGCAGAAGCTTTCCACAACCTCATGGCAGATGCGGCCTGGTGTCCATACTCGGTCCCCAGCTGCCACTATTTCTCCCGGTATTTTCTCAGCCTTCCACAAGCACAGGTCCGAGAACATTACCGTGCCCTCCCCAGTGCACTTAAGTGGGAAGGACTGCCGAACCACAAGCACGTGGACAAGTGAATGTGGCCAGGGACGGTTCATCTCACTGATGCATTCCACTGGGTTAATATTATGGAAGCCAGGACCAGCTTCAACACGTCAGTAGGCATTCAAGTGAGCTTCCGCACATAAGAGCTGATGAGTGGGCATGGATATCTGACATCTGTGCCAAAACTTTGAGGACTCCACCAAGATGGTGAGTGGCAATGACGCCATAATTAGAATCACCATCCCGCTTCTCTGTCTACTGAAACAATCACTGCTCACAATTAAATAAGCAGCATTGCAGGCGGAGCAAGGAACTATACAGGGTGGTGCTACTCAGCCCAGCCTCATCTCATCTCAACCCGGATTGGGTGATAATGAGGAGGCGGAGGAGGAAGAGAACATAGACAGTCGTACTCTTGGTGAGAACAGGGAAGTCTTGGCTGTTGGCAGTCTGGCACACAAGGCCGACTTTATGTTCCCCTGCCTTTACCGTGACCACTGCATTGTACGCATTTTGGGTATTATAGAAAACTGGCATGGCACAACAGAATTCTTGAAGACGAAGGTGTGAGGTTCTGATTAAGGAGGATGTCAATTTCAGATTAGTGAACGGAGGGCATGGGAGGGGTGATGATACACAGAAATGAGGGATGAGATATAGGCTGGTGCAGAACTGTTGACAGGTTGGTGGGTGAGAGAGATGAGTTTGTATAAAATTCTGTAGTGATTGTTTAACCTAACCAGTGCAATGACTGGCACAAGGTAGAGGCGTCGGTGAAGCGGCTTGATAGAAATATGACCCTGGCTGCTGCATTCAGAAGGAATTGGAGAGGAGACAGTTTGTTTAGAGGGAGACCAATTAGAAGAGAGCTGCAGTAGTGAATAAGAGTGACAGTAAGAGTTTTTGCAGTATCAAAAGTGAGAAAAGGTTGAATTGTGGAGATGTTTTTAAGGTGCAGGTGACATGAGCGAGTGAGTGATTTTCCACGTTGAATAAAGGAAAGTTGTGTGTCAAATATGACTCCAAGACAGCAGGCGTGCCGAGTGGGAGTTATGGTGGCACCACCTAAAGGAAATTGCAAAGTCAGGTATAGTTAGGTTAGTAGAGGGAGAAAACCGAAGGAGTTCATTTTTAGAGATATTAAGTTCAGGCTCTTGTTGAAGAATTATACCAAAAAAAATGACAATGCTGGAAGCAGAGGTCACAGTCAGACAGTTCATTGGACAACCAAGGAGTACAAGCGAGGGACACACAAACCCGATGCGGCAGAGGCAGGAGAATGCTTTCAAACGTCTAGGACAGTTTTCTCAGACCCTCCCAGCGCCCAGGCCCTGATACACGGGGTACCCTGACAAGAAGGGAAAAGTTTTGGAAGATGCTGAAGGACTACCTTGGCAACCATTCCAGAGTCGTCCATGATTCCTCTCTGTCTCTGTGCCTTACAACTGTTAAGTATCCAAGCTGGACACGTAGCATGAACTGTCTTCCTACGCCTTGGAAGTCCTGGCCGCTAGCGTTTTGTCAGAGATGGTTTTTAGTGCCACCAGGGGCATTATAACTGATAAAACTGATAGACGCATCCACCTGTCAACTGAAAATGATGTCAGGCTGACTCTTATAAAAATGAACAAGGGCTGAATTGGGTCAGACACCACCAGATGACAGCATCAAACATAAACTCAAATCCCGTGGTTATTTTTTTGTGGGTCTATTCCCTTGCACTCCTTCACACCCAGACATGGGTATACCCTTCAGAAATTGTTCTATTTTATGTCACCCTCCTCCTTCTCCTCAACCACCAACACAATATCACCAGGGTGACCGTGATGCAACACCCACATAATTTTTTAAGGGTGTTTTTGATTACAGACGAAGAAATATTTCAATATTCGTTTCGGATTACAATTGCCGTTTGTGCAATATTCGCCAATGTAATTGTCGAATATTCGCCGAACATTGTCGAACGCCATTGGATGCAATTGGTGCCAAAACCAAACGCATACACAACACCTTCAAACGGGACCAAAAGCTGCCAAAACACATCAATTTAAGGGCAGTCACCAGTAAAGTGCCATCAATTGACCCAGAGTACAAGTAGTATAATTATTATTATTTATTATTATAGCGCCATTTATTCCATTGCGCTTTACATGTGAAAAGAGGTCACTGACTGGTACAAGAGCAGAGAGGACCCTGCCCGTGAGGGTGCACAAACAGTCTATAAGGAATGGTTGAGGATACAGTAGGTGAGGGTACAGCTGGTCGTGCAGTGGTATGGTGGAGTGAGGGTTACTGCAGGTTGTAAGCTTGTCAGAAGAGGTGGGTCTTCAGCTTCCTTTTAAAGGTGTCAACAGTAGGCGAGAGTCTGATATGTTGGGATACAGAGTTCAAGAGTAGAAGGGATGTATGGGAAAAATCTTGTATGCAATTGTGGGAAGAGGCGATAAAGCGGGAGTAGAGAAGGAGATCTTGTGAGGATCGGAGGTTATGTGCAGGTATGTACTGGGAGACTAGGTCACAGATTTTGGAGGAGACAGGTTGTGGATGGCTTTGCATGTCATGGTTACGGTTTTGGACTGAAGTCTCTGGCCAAAGGGGAGCCAGTGAAGGGATCATAGATTGCAATCTTATAGATTGCTGAAGCCAGTCCACACTAAAAAATCAGCCATAGAGTGTCCGGTAACCTTCCCACACACTTTTTCTTAGCCAGGGCTGCTTATCGGCAGGGTTGGACGAGCCCAACAGAGAACCGGAGGGCCCTGGCTTCTCCATCAGGAGAGTTCATAGTGCAAACCTTGCAGGTTGTGATGATGATGAGGCCATCCATCTCCTTAGTTTTCTGTTACTTGGGATGCAAGCACAAGTATGCAGCCAACCACCCACCCACCCATAGGACACAATACTAAACTGCCATATTTCTGGACTGCTTGCACTTGAAATGTTGCCTTTTAGGCTCGTGGAGGCAGAAGTTTTCCACAACCTCATGGCAGCAGCCGGGTCTCCATACTCGGTCCCCAGCCGCCACTATTTCTCCCAGTGTCGTCTCCACCTTCCACAAACATGGGTCCCAGAACATTACCCTCTCCAGTGAACTTAATGGGAAGAACCACTTAACCACAAACACGTGGACAAGTGAATGTGGCCAGGGATGGTACATCTCACTGGAGCCAGGCCACAGTAAAGAAGCAGACATAAAGTGTCCGGAAACCTTCCCACAGACTTTTCTTAGCCAGGGCTGCTTCTCGGCAGGGTTGGACGGGCCCACCAGAGAACCGGAGACTCCTCCGGTGGGCCCTGGCTTCTCCTTCAGGAGAGTTCATAGTCCTGAGCTCGTGATGATTATAGAGGCCCCCATCTCCTTAGCTTGCTGCTGGTACTTTTCTGTGATAATCAGCTTGCCTCCAACCAGCCTGGAATATTTCCAGTGGTTTGGTATTGGCACCCAGTACCAGAAGCGAAGCCATCCACAATTTCCTTCTCAGGAATTTTATTTGGTAGACTGAGTGGCTGCCCAAATACATTAGTTTTTCACAAAGGACCTGAAGATACTGAGTGGCTGTAGGTGCAAGTTTCTCCAGCATGTTAGATATCAGAGGGAGAACAGAGAGGGCAGCACAGTGGCTCAGTTGTTAGCACTGAAGCCTTGCAGTGCTGGGGTCCTGGGTTCAAGACCCACCAAGACAACATCTGCAAGGATTTTGTATGTTCTCCCCGTGTTTGTGTGGGTTTCCCTCTCAGTAAAAAAGCAGCCAAAGAGTGTCCAGGAACCTTCACGCACACTTTTCTTAGCCAGGGCTGCTTCTCGGCAAGGTTGGTCGGGCCCACCGGTCAATGCTTGGGTGGGCCCTGGCTTCTCCATCAGGAGAGTGCAAACTTTGCAGCTGCTATGGGTCTCTTGAGCAGGGGAGAAAGGTGGGCCCTCAGAAACAAATCCGCTGGTGGGAGTTGTATTTCACCACAGCCATATTTTTCAGCTCGGTGAAAGGACTGGCATAGAGGGAAACCGTATCTACTCCGGCAGTCATTTCTCCGCCACCAATTTCCGCATATTGTCACACACGACCATGCCTGGCTGTATGTTCAGTGGTGAGAGCCACAGATCAGGCTGCTGTGTTACAGCTTTCAACAACTCTGCAGCGGTGGGCGGATTGTCACCTAAGCATTAAGCATATTATCTTCAGCACAGCCTGTTGTCGCTTGGCCAAGGCAGTGCTACAGTGCTGTCAGCTTGTGACTGAAGTGGTCATTTCGGAGATGGAGGCCAAACAAGAGGGGGACGAGGAGGTCCAGGAGCTGAACAATGTGATTACATTGAGGGCACATTGGCGAGTCTGGTTTTTATACTAAAGAAAGATCCTAGATTATTTATTTATTTATTTTTTTACATCTCTTCAAATGTTATATATTGGAGTTCGTCCTAATTTTTGCCAGCCCTTGAAATTGCTGCATATACAATAACAGTATAGGAGACACACGCCTTAATAATGGGAAGGACAATTCAAATAGATTCTATATTCTAGAATATTAACTGTATTATCTGAAATTCTTTTATGGGTGAGGTATCGCAGTATAGATAGCGTAATACACCGATCCAGCCAGGTATTATTACCTTATACTGCGTGCAGCCCCCCAAAATTTAAAATCGATTCTATTTCCTATCGATAATGCTGTTAGATGCATTTACAATAAGGACAGGTGCCGCTAGGTGGTATCATCACCAGCTACAGATGAGTGTTCATTCTGGTCGCATAAATGTCTTTTACAGTCCAAAACTTTATTTTTTTTATTTCTTTGGCCTTATATACAAGTCATTACCCTGGAAAGAATGTTTCTTAACATTTTTTCCATTTTAGCTTGTTTTTTGTATGTATTTTTTTTGCCAGTCCGTAAAAGTGGCGTAATACTCTGACAACATTGTTCACAGATATGCTATTTGTCAGCGGCCAACTGTGAATAGGTTTGAACCCACAACTGCAATACTTTAAATGGAGTGTAATATTTGATATGCTCACAAAAATTACTGGATTATTAGGGCAGTCATATGAGATAAAGTCTGATGGCCACGGTTTCAGGCTGTCGCTTAACAGTATGATATTTGCCAGCGACCAAGTGTCAGTTGGTTCAACAAAACACAGGTGGCTGACTTTAAATGGAGTGGAATATTTGGCAAGCTCCACAAAATTTCTGTATCATATGGATCACGTGCATCTGATCATTGAAAAAAGTTCCTCTGCTTCCACAATACCGTAATATGAAAAAAACTAAAAAAATCTGGCTGTATTCTGCGAACAAGCAAATGGAACTGTAAAATGGAGTACACTGACACACTGCTACAATCTATAAATGGAGGACAATATTTTCCACGTTCACTATAAATGGCTGATTTTGGAAAGCGGTTATATGTGATTTGTCTGACGGAGAACCACAGTGTTAAAAAGCGGGCCTGTAGTTTACTAATACTATTCTTCACAGCAACCTCCTGTGAATAGCTTCACTGACACACTGCAACAAAATGGAAATGGAGGCCAATATTTTCCATGTTCACTACAAATTTCTGAATTTTTATAGCTGTAATATGGAAAAGATCTGGTTGTATTCTACAGTGCTAACAAGAAAATGGAGCAGAAACATTGTGTACTTTGGATTTCTTTTTAAGCAAATAGCAAGGATTAAGATAAAAAAAATTAGCCCTAGCCCTTGATATCTGGGGCTATGTCTACAAATGTTTGTCACAGCAGGATCAGTCAGAAGTTGAACATGCAATGGCCCTTCTTGTGCTGTATCATGCACTGCAGTCTGTCACATACCCTGGCTGCCTTGGTTTTTAAGCAAATAACCAGGATTAAGGTAAAAAAAAATTAGCCCTGGCCCCTGATATCTGGGGCTATGTCTGCATATATCTGTAAGAACAGCAGCAGCAGACAGAACATTCAGTGGACCCTCTTGCACTATATACACTGCAGTCTCCCACATACCCTGCCTGCCTAACTCCTGCTATCACCACTGAATATATGCAGATGGATTAGTCCTCAAAAGGACTGTTAGTTCAGATGGATATATATCTATAATATAATCCTGGGAGCGTGCCTCTGTCCGAAGTCTTTATAGACTGCGCAAGCGACGCGCCTGCGCAGTCTGGACCCCACAGAGTGTTAAAATAATGGTTCAGTTACAATCATTGTCTTTAAGAATACTTGTTTTAAGTCAGATAATCCTCATTTAGCAGTTCTTTGTCTGTCCTGTTTTCTTATAGTGTTCTCATGACCTTCATGAAGAATTGGCTCACCGGCTTATAATTATCATACTTGTCCTGTGTCTGTACACAAAATAAAGTCCCAATATATCCCCATCAGGAAACTCCCTAAGTTCACCATGACCTGGACTGTATTCAAGGCTGATTACCAGCACTATCTGTGAGAAAGGATGTTAGGAGTATCATACATCATGAATATCCTGCAGATGTATTGACAAGCAACTGTTATTTAATTATTCTGTGCCAAAGATAGCATATTATTTACATAATCTCATATGCATGTATCAAAGTACAACCCACGTTGATTGGGGTATATAATCACATTACATCTTAAAATAAACAGAATCATTCTCTTGAGACAGTCTGTAGTGAGTGTCTTTTTTGAAGCGTCATTCCTATAGGAAATCTTTATAGGTAATCTATTTTGTCTACCTGAGAAGAAGCGAGATCCCCTCCCTTCTTCAACATGCAATGGACCTTCTTGTGCTGTATCATGCACTGCAGTCTGTCACATACCCTGGCTGCCTTGGTTTTTAAGCAAATAACCAGGATTAAGGTAAAAAAAAATTAGCCCTGGCCCCTGATATCTGGGGCTATGTCTGCAAATATCTGTAAGAACAGCAGCAGCAGACAGAACATTCAATTGACCCTCTTGCACTATATACACTGCAGTCTCCCACATACCCTGCCTGCCTGCCTGCCTAACTCCTGCTATCACCACTGAATATATGCAGATGGGTTAGTCCTCAAAAGGACTGTTAGTTCAGATGGATATATATCTATAATATAATCCTGGGAGCGTACCTCTGTCCGAAGTCTTCATAGACTGCGCAAGCGACGCGCCTGCGCAGTCTGGACCCCACAGAGGAACGCATCCACATCCTAAATGAGGATGAGGATTGTGGCCCAGGAGTTCATGGTATGCGTAAGCACTGAACGCACAACATTTTACCTATTCGGCATTGCAGCGGGGTCTCTTCAGGCCGGGGACCGGAGGCCGGGAGATGAATCCGCGGTCGGAAACAGTACATGCCGCACTTCCGGCGCCGTTTTATTGAAGACACACTTGCAGTGTGTCTTCAACAAAATGGTGCCGGAAAGTGCAGACTGCGCAGGCACTGATTCCAGCGCCACAATACTGAAGCAGCACATGACAGAATGGGGGCACAGGATGGCAGCAGCACATGACAGAATGGTGTTGCAGGATGGCAGCAGCACATGACAGGATAGGGGCGCAGATTGGGAGCAGCACATTACAGAATGGGGAAGCAGGATGGCAGCAGCACATGACAGGATAGGGGCGCAGGATGGGAGCAGCACTTGACAGGATGGGGGCGCAGAATCGGAGCAGCACATACCAGGATGGAGTCAGCACATACCAGAATGGGGGCACAGGATGGGAGCAGCACATGACAGGATGGGAGCACCACATGACAGGATGGGGGCGCAGGATGGGAGCACCACATGACAGGATGGGGGCGCAAGATGGGAGCACCACATGACAGGATGGGGGCACAAGATGGGAGCAGCACATGACAGGATGGGGGTGCAGAATCGGAGCAGCACATACCAGGATGGGGTCAGCACATACCAGAATGGGGGCGCACAATGGGAGCACCACATGACAGGATGGGGGCGCAGAATGGGAGCACCACATGACAGGATGGGGGCGCAGGATGGGAGCAGCACTTGACAGGATGGGGGTGCAGAATCGGAGCAGCACATACCAGGATGGGGTCAGCACATACCAGAATGGGGGCACAGGACGGGAGCAGCACATGCCAGAATGGGGGCACAAGATGGGAGCACCACATGACAGGATGGGGGCGTAGGATGGTGGCAGCACTTGACAGGATGTGGTTGCAGAATCGGAGCAGCACATACCAGTATGGAATAAGCACATACCAGAATGGGGGCACTGTATGGGATCACCACATGACAGGATGGGGGCACAAGGTGGGAGCAGCAATTGACAGGATGGGGGTGCAGAATCGGAGCAGCACATACCAGGATGGAATCAGCACATACCAGAGTAGGGGCGCAGGATGGGAGCAGCACATGACAAGATTGGGGCGCAGGATGGGAGCACCACATGACAGGATGGGGGTGTAGGATGGGAGCAGCACATGACAGGATGGGGTCAGGACATACCAGAATGGGGGCGCAGGATAGGGGCACAGGAAGGGAGCACCACATGACATGATGGGGGCGCAGGATGGGAGCACCACATGACAGGATGGGGGTGCTGGATGGGAGCAGCACTTGACAGGATTGGGGCGTAGAATCGGAGCAGTTCATACCAGGATGGGGTCAACACATACCAGAATGGGGGCGCAGGATGGGAGCAGCACATGACAGGATGGGGTCAACACATATCAGAATGGGGGCACAGGATGGGAGCACCACATGACAGGATGGGGGCGTAGGATAGGAGCAGCACATGACAGGATGGGGTCGCAGGATGGGACAACCACATGACAGGATGGGGGCGCAGGATGTTAACACCACATGACAGGATGGGGGCGCAGGATGGGAGCAGCACATACCAGGATGGGGGCGCAGGATGGCAGCACATGACAGGAAGAGGGCGCAGGATGGGGGTAGCACATGCCAAAATGGAGGTGCAGGATGGAGGTACACAAAATAGGATGAGGGGGCGCAGGATGGGGGCTGAACATGACAGGATGGGGATGCAGGATGGGAGCAGCACATGACAGGATGGGGGCGCAGGATGGGAGCAGCACATGACAGGATGGGGGCGCAGGATAGGGGTAGCACATGACAGGATGGGGGCGAAGGATGGCAGCAGCCCATGACAAGATGAGGGCACAGGATGTGAGTAGCACATGACAGGATGGGGGCGCAGGATGGCAGCAGCACATACCAGGATGGAGACCAGATACCAATATAAATGCTCGCCACCCGGGCGTAGAACGGGTTCAATAGCTAGTATATATACACTGCTGAAACAAATAAAGGGAACACTCAAATAACACATCCTAGATCTGAATGAATGAAATATTCTCATTGAATACATTGTTCTGTACAAAGTTGAATGTGCTGACAACATAATCACACAAAAATCATCAATGGAAATCAAATTTATTAACCAATGGAGGCCTGGATTTGGAGTCACCCCCAAAATTAAAGTGGAAAAACACACTACAGGCTGATCTAACGTTGATGTAATGTCCTAAAACAATTAAAAATGAGGCTCAGTATTGTGTGTGGCCTCCACATGCCTGTATGACCTCCCTACAATGCTTGGGCATGCTCCTGATGAGGATGCAGATGGTCTCCTGTGGGATCTCCTCTCAGACCTGGACTAAAGCATCCGCCAACTCCTGGACAGTCTGTGGTGCAATGTGACGTTGGTGGATGGAGCAAGACATGGTGTCCCAGATGTGCTCAATTGGATTCAGGTCTGGGGAACAGGCGGGCCAGTCCATAGCTTCAATGCCTTCATCTTGCAGGAACTGCTGACACACTCCAGCCACATGTGGTCTGGAATTTCCCTGCATTAGGAGGAACCCAGGGCCAACAGCACCAGCATATAGCCTCACAAGGGGTCTGAGGATCTCATCTCGGTACCTAATGGCAGTCAGGCTACCTCTGGCGAGCACATGGAAGGCTCTGCGGCCCTCCAAAGAAATGCCACCCAATACCATTACTGACCCACTGCCAAACCGGTCATGCTGAAGGATGTTGCAGGCAGCAGATCGCTCTCCACGGCTTCTCCAGACTCTGTCACGTCTGTCACATGTGCTCAGTGTCAACCTGCTTTCATCTGTGAAGAGCACAGGGCGCCAGTGGCGACTTTGCCAATCCTGGTGTTCTGTGGCAAATGGCAAGCATCCTGCACGGCATTGGGCTGTGAGCACAACCCCCATCTGTGGACGTCAGGCCCTCATACCACCCTCATGGAGTCGGTTTCTAACCGTTTATGCAGACACATGCACATTTGTGGCCTGCTGGAGGTCATTTTGCAGGGCCCTGGCAGTGCTCCTCCTGTTGTTCCTTGGACAAAGGAGGAGGTAACGGTCCTGCTACTGGGTTGTTGTCCTCCTATGGCTCACTCCACATCTCCTGGCATCTTCTCCATGCTCTGGACACTGTGCTGACAGACACAGCTACCCTTCTTGTCACAGCTCACATTGATGTGCCATCCTGGATGAACTGCAGTACCTGAGCAACTTCTGTGGGTTGTATTGTGGACACCGCCTCATGGTACTGTACCTCTAGGGGTGAGAGCAATGGCAAAATGAAAAAGTGACCAAAACAACAGCCAAAAAGGATGAAAACAGATAAATGGTCTGTGGTCACTACCTGCAGAACCACTTCTTTATAGGGGGTATCTTGCTAATTGCCTATCATTTCTACCAGTTGTCTGTTTCAGTTGCACAACAGCAGGAGAAATTGATTCACAATCAGTGTTGCTTCATAACTGGACAGGTAGATTTCACAGAAGTGTTACTGACTTGGAGTTACATTGTGTTGTTTAAGTGTTCCCTTCATTTTTTTAGCAAAGTATATCTATATATATATATATATATATATATATATATATATATATATATATATATATATATATATATATATATATATATATATATATATATATATATATATATGACGCGCCCCCTGGGCCATATTCGTTAGTGGGAATATCCGGAGCCGGATCAGATGGGGGTTGTAGTCTTCCGAGTGGCTGTGACCCGGTCCGTGCCCAGGGTGTCAAACTCAGTTGTATGTGGCAGTCCTACAGATGTTATTAGTTCTTAATGTCGACTACGCCACCCGTTGTGTTGCGGTCACTATGGCCGCCGCTGCAGCAGGGTCCGCTGAGGCTGATGGTGTAGGTGCAGCTTGTGATGGTATAACCCCCAACGGGTGGGGTATAGCCTCAGGGGGTCAGGTGCAGAGGATGGGGGTTGTGGTGGTGCAGCATAGATGTTAAAGGAAGACAGAGTCGGGTTGTGCAGTTTAGGGTATTTACTCACTGCTGATGTTCCGGTCACTCCAGCTTCAAGTGACCTCCCGAGCCGTGCTGCATCCACCAGGTCCTGGATCCAGCCAACCCCCAAGCGAGTCCGGAGCGTGACCCTGAGCTCTCCTTCTGTCCTTTCTCTGGCCGTCCCCACTATTGATCCACCCAGGTCCAGCTCCCTCGGGCCTTCTGTTGGGTGACCCTTGGCCTTGGGTTCCCTGACCCTCCGTGTGGTATGCCTTCGTGGTGGATGTGGTGGGTGGCCGTGGCAAACGCTGCCCACGGCCTCCGGTCTCTGGCTGGGGTGTGTTTTTGCCCCCACCAGCTTGGGTTCCGGTACCCTGATGCCGACTCTTCACCCGGGGATTTAATTTGGGATCTTGGAGTCCTTTCTTCTGTTTCCCCCTCTGGGTCTCTCTTGCTTCTCCTCTCTCGCTCTAGGGCTCTGCTCTGCTCCTCTTCCTGATTCTGACAGACTGACCCTGTTCTTTGATGGTGCCCACCTTATATACACCCTCTATGTGTGAGCTCAGGTGACCAGCACCCAATGAGCTCCTATCTTTACCCAGGCTGCTCCCCCTATCTGCCCCTACACTACTTGGGATGTACCACCCCCCTCCCACTCCAGCCAGGAACAGACTCGGTCGTACCTGCACATTTCTAAGTGGGAGTACCGTCGGCCTGCTCCTCGGAAATGGGATGTGTGTAGTGCATGCAGCCTACCGAGCTCAGTTCCACACTCCATCCTTACCCGGGAGTGGAATATCACACCTCTGGGTTGAGGTGCAATATCCCTGTAGCAGCCGAATCCTCAGGGTGCTACATATACATACACGGTATATGTTGCGGAATACCTATACTAACTATAAAGAAACAAATCTATCCCTGACTCAGCAGCAGCTCTCCCTACTCTGCCTTTTTCCAGGGTAGACTGTGAAGAGCATAGTGGCGCCAGGTCTTATATAGACCTGATGACACTGTGCAGCCAGCCAATCACTGTAATGCCCACAACCAACATGGCAAACAATCCCTGCATGTTTATTGGCTCTCTAAAGTGCGCCAAACATGCAGAGCGGGGACCCGAGTTCCCACCAGAGCAACACATTAATACTTGCCAAGTGCCAAGCTTGTCAAACTCCGTGATGCTCGGGTGAGTACCGAGTAGTGGCGAGCACATTCGCTCATCACTAGTGCAGATGAGTTCCTCCTTTTGACTCTGTGAATGTTTGGAGTTCACTTATTCTTCGCCCTCAGAGTGACCCTTCTCCTCTTGTTGCCCTGACAGCACAGTATAGTCCGCATGAGCCTCAGGTATCGAAGTCTCATTTCTCATCAGGATCACCCGGTGACAAGGGTCAGGAACCTGCTCGGACCCTACTCCGTCCTGCCCCGAATCCAACCTAAAAAAATTTGGGGCATCGGTTTAGATGCTTTCCTCCTCTTCTTGACTATGTGAATGTTTGGAGTTCATTTATGATGCCCATGGTATAGAATGTGTGAATAGTTCTACAGGCTCACCCATCTGTGGTTCCCTACAGTCAGTTGGGCAGCTGGACAGTTGTGATGCAGGGGGAAGCAAGAGTAATTGGGGTGCCACCTCTGTGGACTGTACTGTGTGTGATGTTGAGGTGGAGGAAGAGGAGGAGAGGCCACATGAAGCAGCGTTTGCCATCCACTGGAGCACCTGCTCTTTCTGACCCTTATCAACAAGGCATATTGCTGTGCGGCTGCCAAACAAAGGGATTGGAGTAGCCCGTCCAGTAACAAAAGTTGTCAGTTGTCTTTGGATAGGACGTGACGGTGTTGGTTTACTAGTGCTTTCACTAACATTACCACCTACCCCACGTATACCTTGAACACCAAGCCTATTCCCCCTTCCACCACAACCTCTCTTTTTCCCACTCATGTTGCTCAGATAGTGTGGTAGGAGCACGCTATGAGCAAAAATTAGATTTTTTTCCTCTGGAACAGCTCTGCACACAGCTGAATTTCAGTGGCACTAAATGACAAGATAAGATATGGCTTGATGCATAACATTAGAAACAGAAGAAAGTAGTTTTTTTTTACTGTGGATGAGGCCTGTATAACATAAAATATATGCTCCAAGATATTTCAAACTCAGAACTAGCCTACTGTATCAAGTTAGTCGCATAAAAAAGTTTTACTCTACATAAGTTCCGCATAAAGCTTAATTTCACCACCACAAAATGACTAGGTGACTTATGACGTACTGTATCACATTGTGTGCTCAGTCTACACACATCTTAATTTCACCGCCACTAAAGGACTAGGTGGCTTATAGCAGACTGTATAACGTTTGTGACAGAAAAAAATATTTTTTGTAGTCTGGCTAGCAACAGAAAAAATATATTTTTTTACTCTGAAAACAGCTTAATTTCACCACCACTAAAGGACTAGGTGGCTTATAGCAGACTAGCACGTTTGTGACAGAAAAAAATATTTTTTGTAGTCTGGCTAGTTACAGAAAAAATATATTTTTTTACTCTGAAAACAGCTTAATTTCACCACCACTAAAGTACTAGGTGGCATAAAGCAGACTGTAAGATGTTTGTGACAGAAAAAAAATATTTTTGTAGTCTGGCTAGCAACAGAAAAAATATATGTTTTTACTGTGCATACAGCTGAATTTCACCCCCAAAAATTGAGAAGGAGGGCTACTATAGCTTGTGCTATCACATTAGCAAATGAAAAATATTGATTTTTGTGCTCTGCACTCAGGAGCTTTGCATACAGCTGAATTTCAACCCGACAAAATGAAAAGGTGGGCTTCTAGGCCTTGCTTGCTTGCTGGATCACATTAGCAAGTTAAAAAATAAATTGAAGGGATACTCGTGCATACAGCACAATAGAAGCAGTGCACACCACAGTTCTATGACATGGGCCCTGCTGTTTTTGTCTGGACCTCAGTCACTAATAGCACAAGAAAAAAAAATCTGCTGCAAGGTCGATTTCACAGACACACATGACACTAGTTATCTAAACTATCTGACTTCCAAGCAACCGCCTATTTATCTAGGTAAAATCTCTCAGTACACAGGAGCAGGGTGCAGCAGTAGCGTCTGTGACCAGTGACATGCATAAAATGGCGCTCAGAGAACATGGCCGCTCTTTATATAGAGAGTACATGTGATTTCAGCAGCCAATGGCAGAAGCCCTTGTGTCTGGACAGTGTGAAGGCTTCCTTTGCTGTGATTGGCTAGCCGAGATTTGCACACTTAAAGTTACAGAAAAAAAATTACAAGCACGGCGCTGCGCTCAGAGTGTGTCTGCTCTCCCCTGCTCCTCCCCTCATCAAACACGTCCCCCCTCTCATCATACACAAGCAGTATGCTAGGCAAACTGTTAAAAACACTTTAGCTGCACCGCAATAATTTTCCTGCACTTTTTCGACGAATGTCACAGATTTTTGCCGATTTAAAAAAAATGATCTGGTTTCATGAATCATGAATCCAAATGTGCCATATTCGTATCAAATTTAACATTTGATATCGGACTTTGTACATATTCACTCATCACTACTCAGGTCCCCTCCCCACATGTTTGGCGCTCTTTAGAGAGTCAATTACATGCAGGGCTTGCCTGTCACTCACTGTAATGCCATAGCCATGTTGGCTGTGGCATTACAGTGATTGGCTGGCCGCAGAGCGTCATTAGGTCTATATAAGATCTGGTGACCATATGCTTGTCACAGTCTACCCCAGAAACAGACAGAGTAGGAAGAGGTGCTGCTGAGTGAGGGATAGAACTGGTGATTGCTTTAATGAGGTATTCCATAGCTATATACAGTATACATCTAAACTAACAGTCCTTCTGAGGACTAATCCAGCTACATATATTGGTGATAGCAGGAGGTAGGCAGGGTTTGTGGACAGTGTATACAGCACAATAGGGTCCATTGTACATTCTATGCACGTTCTGTCTGCTGCTGCTGTTACAGATATCCATAGCCCTACATATCAGGGCTATTTTTTTTGCTCTTAATCCTGAATATTTGCTTAAAAAGCAATACAGTACTCCATTTTACTGCTCCATTTGCTTGTTAGCAGAATGCAGGCAGATTTTTTTTATTTTATTTCCATTGCCGTATTATGTAAGCAGAGAAACTTTTACATCATCACACGTGATCCCATATTACTGCGGTAATAATCGTGACATTGTTTGGAGCATGTCAAATATTCCACTCCGTTTAAAGTCAGCCAGCTGTGTTTTGTTGAACCTATTCACACTTGGTCGCTGACCAATACCATATCTATAAGGCCACTTCCTGAAACCATGATCATTAAACGTGATCCCATATTACTGCGATAATAATTGTGACATTTTTTGTAGCGGGCCAAATATTACCCTCCATTTAAAGTTTGGCAGCTGTGTTTTGTTGAACCTATTCACACTTGGTTGGTGACCAATACTGTACTACAATGCCACAGCCTAAAACCGTGGTTGTCCCACATGATCGCATATTACTGCAGTAATAAAACAGACATTTTGTGGAGCGTGCAAAATATTCAACTCCATTTAAAGTCAGTCAGCTGTGTGTTGTTGAAGCTATTCACACTTGGTCACTGACCATTACTGCGGTGTACTACAAGGCCACAGCCTAAAATAGTGGTCGTCACATGTGATCCCATATTACTGCAGTAATAATACAGACATTTTGTGGAGCGGGCCAAATATACTCCATTTAAAGTCAGCCAGCTGTGTGTTGAACCTATTCACACTTGGTCGCTGACCAATACTATACTAAAAGGCCACAGCCTAAAACTGAGGTCATCACACGTGATCGCATATTACTGCGGTAATAATACAGACATTTTGTGGAGCATGCCAAATGTTACACTCCATTTAAAATGGTAAAGGCGCATGGCAAAGGACGGGGAAGTGGACATGATGGTGATGGTGCACGCAGATGCCGAGGTCACGGGCAAGATAAAACTGTGCCTGCTGAGGGAGCATAACAAACACCCACATCATGTTGAACTACCTTCCTGTCCCAATTACTAGGGGTCTGCGGAATACCACTCTTGAAGCTAGAGCAATGTGAAACGGTTGTTGGTTGGATAGCAGATAATGCTTCCAGTCAGTTTACCACCACCACCACCCTGTCCCACACTTGGACACTCCGAAGAGCTGGTCACTTTTCCATTTATAGAAAGGAAGCTGGGACCCAGTCAGACCCTGAGACAGAACACGTTCTCCCAACACCAAGGATTACAGGCCCTGGGGCAATAAGAGTTGCCCTTACATTCTACAGCTCCTGCACCTCCTCCTCCTCCTTCTCCTCAGCTTCCATCTCCGAAATGACCATACAGTCGGAAGCTGGAAGCACTGCAGCGCTGCCTCAACTAAGCTGCAACAGGCACTGCTGAAGCTAATATGCTTAGGGGACAAACCGCACACCTCTGCAGACTTGTTGATGGCTGTAACAGAGCAGGCAGATGCCTGGCTGTCACCACTGAACCTACAGTCAGGCATGGTTGTATGTGACAACGGCCGGAACCTGGTGGCGGCTCTGAAGCTAGGCAACCTCACACACGTACCATGCCGGGCCCATGTGCTCAACCTAGTGGTTCAGCGGTTTCTCAAAACCTACCCGGATCTGCCTGAGCTGCTTGTCAAAGTACGCCACGTGTGTGCCCATTTTTGAAAGTCACCTACAGCTCCTGCCACCCTCGCCGTGCTTCAGCAGCATTTGCAGCTTCCAGCTCACCGACTGGTGAGCGATGTCACCACACGTTGGAACTCAACCTTCCAGATGTTGGGAAGGATTTGTGAGCAACAGAGGGCAGTTGTTGAGTACCAGCTTCAACACGCCCGTCGGCATTCAGGTCAGCCACTACACATAAGAACTGAGGAGTGGGCATGGATGTCAGACATTTGTGGCATCCTCTAAAACTTGGAGGACTCCACCAAGATGGTGAGCGGCGATGACGTCATAATTAGCGTCACCATCCCGCTTCTCTGTCTTCTGAAACGCTCACTGCTCACAATTAAAGAGGAGACATTGCAGGCGCAGCACAACGACACGGAGCAAGGAACCATACAGGGTGATGCCACACAGCCCAACCTCATCTCATCCCAACGCGGATTGGGTGCTAATGAGGAGGAGGAAGAGGATGAAGTGGAACAGGATCTGGTTTCCTGCGCTACAGACAGTACAACTCACACCACATTCATACTGTCTGTTCAGCGTGGATGGCCTGAGGAAAGGGGGAATGATGAGGATGAGGAGGAGAGCATGAACAGTTGTCCTCTTGGTCAGGACAGGGAAGACTTGGCTGGTGGCAGTCTGGCACACATGGCTGACATTATGCTCCTCTGCCTTTCCCGTGACCCTTGCGTTGTACGCATTTTGGCTGACAGTAATTTCTGGTTGGTCACACTTCTAGACCACGCTACAAGGAGAACTTTCTATCTCTCCTTCCCGTGGCAGAGAGGTCTAATAAAATGTTGCAGTACCAGAAGGCCATTGTTGCGGAATTATTTAAAAAATTCCCATCTGAAAATTCTGGCGGCAGAGGTCACAGTTCCTTGGACAACCAAGGAGTACAGGCAAGGCAGACAAAACTACGATGCAGCAGAGGCAGGGGAACACTGACAAATGTGTGGGACAGTTTTCTCAGACTTTCCCAGCGCACAGGCCCTGATGCGCGGAGTACTCTCACAAGGAGGGAAAATTTTGGAAGATGCTGAAGGAGTACCTTGCCGACCGTACCAACATCCTCTGTGATTCCTCTGTGCCTTATAATTATTGGGTATTCAATCTGGACACGTGGCTAGAACAGGTTCTCTACGTCTTGGAGGTCCTGGCCTGCCCTGCCACTAGCGTTTTGTCAGAGAGGGATTTTAGTGCGACCAGGGGCATTATAACTGATAGGTACATCCACCTGTCAACTGAAAATTCTGACATCTGACTATAATAAAAATGAACAAGGGCTGGATTGGGCCAGACTTCTCAACACCACCGGATGATAGCAGCGGAACATAAAGTCAAATCCAGTGGACTTTTTTGGGGGGTCTATTCCCATGCACTAGTGATGAGCGAGCATGCTCGCTACTGCTCCATGCTCACCCGAGCATCTCACTGCTTGAGATGCTTGGCGGTCGCCAAGTATTTCCAGGGTTGCTTTGCGGGAACTCGTAATAATACCGCAGCCATGTTGGTTGTGGCATTACAGTGATTGGCTGGCCGCACAGCGTCATCAGGTTTATATCAGACCAGGTGCTGCTATGCACGTCACAATCTACTCCAGAATCAGGCAGTGTAGGGAGAGGTGCTGCTCAGATAGGGAGAGATTAGCTTGTTTCTTAGTTAGTGTAGGTATACCACCATATATTATTCACATATCCATCTCAACTAACAGTCCTTCTGAGGACTAATCCAGCTGCATAGATATCAGTGCTAGGCAGGCAGGCAGTGTTTGTGGCAGACTGCAGTGCATATAGCAAGAGGGTCCATTCCAGTTCTGTCTGCTGCTGGTGTTTTACAGATATTTGTAGAAATAGCCCCAGATATCAGGGGCCAGGAATAATTTATTTTTGGATCTTAATCCTGATTATTTGCTTAAAAAGCAATCCAGAGAACGTTTTTCTGCTCCATTTGCTTATTGGCACTGCAGAATACAGCCAGAGCCTTTACATATTACAGCGCTAAAAATCCATCTTTTTAAAACCATGGTTTGTCTGTCACACAGATCACATATAAGTGCGCTGAAAATTCTGCCATTTCTGGACTCCATTAAAATTTTGTGGCAGTATGTCACTGAAGTTATTGACACGAGGTCGATGTTAAAAATAGTTACATACAGGCCAGTTATTTAAAACTGTGGTTTGTCCATCAGACGGATCACATATAAGTGCAATGAAAATTCTGCCATTTCTGGCCTCCATTGGAATTTTGTTGCAGTGTGTCAGTGAAGTTATTGACACGAGGTCGCTGTTAAAAATAGTTACCTACAGGCCAGCTATTTAAAACTGTGGTTTTCCATCACACGTATAACATATCACTGCATTTCAAATCCAGCCATTTGTGGTGAACGTGGAAAACATTGCCCTACATTTTAAATGAGCAACGCTCATTGTGGAAGTGGACGTGACGTGATAATGATGATGATGGTGCATCCAGAGGACAAGGCCGAGGCAGTGGGCTAGCCATGGGCTAGCTGAAATTGTGCCATATCAAACACCCACATCTTCTCGCTAAACCTTCCTGTCCCAATTAATAGAGAACCGCAGAACACCACTATTGAACACAGAGCAGTGTGAAAAGGTTATTGGTTGGATAGCAGATAATGCATCCAGTCACTTAGCCACCACCTACACCACCCTGTCTTCCACACAGTAAAGTTTCAGTAGCCGTGAGTCTGGACTGCATATTCCTCACTCTGATCCTCCTTCCTCCCACCATGCCAAGTGCCCTGAGACAACCGATCCCACACTTGGACACTCCGAAGAGCTGTTCACTTTTCCATTTATAGATTCGGGCCTCTCGCACAGTCCACTTGAAGCGAGGCAAGAGGAGATTGCATGTAGCGATGCCCAAATATTTGAGCAGGCACGGTCACATGAAGGCGACTGTGGGAAACTGTCATGAGAGGTGGACGATGATGAGACACAATTGCCAGAAAGTCAGGAGGAGGACCAGGGTGTGAAGTTTAAGATGAGGTGGTGGATGCTATAGTAACTGACCAAACCTGACAGGGGGACATACAGAGCGAGGACAGCAGCACACAGGGGGAGGGAGGCGTGCACCACAATAGGCAGGAAGAATCAGTATGGTGGCCGCAGACAGAAGGCGGGTAACCGTTCCCCGTAACATCAACACGACGGAAGTTGCCAGTACAACTTTTAGGTCTTCCCGAGTCTGGTTGTTTATTAAAGACTCTGCCGATAACCCCAAAAAGGCCATTTGCACCACCTGCCAGGCCAGCATCAGCAGGGGTAGCAAAACTACTAGCCTGACCACCACCAGCATGATCAGGCACATGGCAACAAAGCACCCAACTAAGTGGGCCGAACCTCAGGGTCCAGGAACAGTGTCTGCGGGTGGCACCACTGCTTCTTCCGCTGTTGTGCGTGCAAGCCAATACTCTGTCCATGGCGCATGCGAAGAGGCCTACTGCCCTGCAGCTGTCATTGCACACTCTCAACTAGCACCATCAGCAAGCACGTCCACGTCCTTGTCCCAGCGCAGCGTTCAGTTGTCCCTACCCCAGTCCTTGGAACGCAAGCGCAAATACGCAGCCAACGCTCCACAGGCCACATCACTAAATTCACACATTTCGCGACTGCTTGAGCTCGAAATGTTGACTTTTAGGCTCGTGGAGACGGAAGCTTTCCGCAACCTGATGACGGCGGCCGTCTCTCGGTACTCGGTCTCCAGCCGCCACTATTTCTCCGGGTGTGCCGTCCCCGCATTACACGAGCACGTGTCCCACAACATTAGCGGAGCCCTCAACAACGCAGTTACTGGGAAAGTCCACCTAACCACGGACACGTGGACAAGTGCTTGTGGACAGGGACGGTACATGTCTTAACATAGTGGAAGCCAGGACCCTGTCGGACCTTGGGATGGAGCACGTCCTCCCGACACCGAGGGTTACAGGCCCTGGGTCAATCAGGGTTTCCCCCACATTCTACAGCACCTGTACCTCCTCCTCTTCAGCATCCATCTCCGAAATGACCACATCAGTCACAAGCTGGAAGCACTGCAGCACTGCCTCAGCCAAGCGGCAACAGGCTGTGCTGATGCTAATATGCTTAGGTGACAAACCACACAACTCTGAAGAGTTGTGGACAGCTGTGAGAGAGCAGGCAGGTCTGTCGCTGACACCGCTGAACCTACAGCCAGGCATGGTCGTGTGTGACTAGGGCCGAAACCTGGTGGCGGCTCTGAGGCGAGCTCACACACGTACTATGCCTTGCCCATGTGCTTAACATCATCTTTCAGCGGTTTCTCAAAACCTACCTGGAGCTGCCGGATCTGCTTGCCAAAGTACCTGTGCCTTATAATTATTGGGTATCCAAGCTGGACACGTGGCAAGAACTGGCTCTCGACGCCTTGGAGGTCCTGGCCTGACTCTTATAAAAATGAACAAGGGCTGGATTGGGCCAGACTTCTCAACACCACCGAATGATAGCAACGTAACAAAAACTCAAATCCAGTGTCTGTTTTTGGGAGGTCTATTCCCATGCACCTCTTTACACCCACACATGGGTATACGCTTCCTAATTTTGTCTATTTGCTCTTGTCTTCCTCGTTCTCCTCATTCTCCATCACCATATCATTCACCACCATATCTACCATGTCACCTCCTCTATGTGTCTTGCAAGGGGCATTGGAGTTCCTCCAAATTTTTGGCAGCTTTTGCATTCATTGCATAGGCAAAAACTATGGCAGAACCACTTCCTAATAATGGGAACATTGTTTTTAGGAGGCTCTCTGACCTCTACGTCTCTTCCAAGGGGCATTGGAGTTCCTCCAAATTTTTGGCAGCCGTTGGTTCACTGCTTAGGCAAACAGTATAGGATACCCACTTCAAAATAATGGGAATATTGTTTTTAGGAGGCTCTCCGACCTCTATGTCTCTTCCAAGGGGCATTGGAATGCCTCCAAATTTTTGCCAGCTTTTGCATTCACTGCATAGGCAAACACTATGGGAGACCCACTTCCTAATAATGGGACCATTGTTTTTAGGAGGCTCACTGACCTCTACGTATCTTGCAAGGGGCATTGAAGTGCCTCCAAATTTTTGGCAGCTGTTGCTTCACTGCATAGGCAAACACTATGTGAGACTCACTTCCTAATAATGGGAACATTGTTTTTAGGAGGCTCTCTGACCTCTACGTCTCTCCCAAGGGGCATTGGAGTTTCTCCAAATTTTTGCCAGCCGTTGCTTCACTGCATAGGCAAACACTATGGTAGACCCACTTACTAATAATGGGAACATTGTTTTTAGGAGGCTCTCTGACCTCCACGTCTCTTGCAAGGGACATTGGAGTGCCTCCAAATTTTTGACAGCTCTTGCATTCACTGCATACGCAATAACAGTATAGGAGACCCACTCGTTAATAATGGGAACAACAAAGCATAGCCGGCTGATAGCTCTCTAACAATAGCGAGGGCTGACTGCTGGCCCTTTAAGAATAGTAAGGGCTGCCTGATGACCCTATAAAAATAGGCTCTGTGACTTTCAGAGTCCCTCCATCATAAATGAAACAGGATGTGTCTGATGATATGTCACACACCACATGGCCAGATAAAGTTGTAAAATATTAAAATTACATTTCCCAGTGAATGCATTTGTCTTGGTTGAAAGCAATGTAAAAGTGCAAAAATGCATCAAAAACGCTATGTGTGAACTTACCCCAAGATGTGGAGGAGCATTTTTGTTTGTATATTTATTTTGCCTTATATACAAGTCATTACCCTGGAAAGGATGTTCCTTAACATATTTCCCAGGAAAATCCATTTTGGTTTTGTTTTTGTATGTTTTATTGTGAGTCCGTAAAAGTGGCGCAATACCTCTGACAACGTTGCTGACAGCAGTGACTTGGGAGTCAGAAATGCTTCCAGGGGTCTTCCCCATGCTGTTCCCATGTCATTTGAGCACAGTTCCCATCAATTTGGGCAATTTTTAGGCCCTCTGCAGACCGCCTGGGGGAGCCGCCTGAAAAATGCTTGAGTTTCCTATAGACTTACATTGGGCTCATTGCTTGGGTCGAGCACCCGAGTATTCCAATTTGCTCGACCCGAGCATCGAGCACCTGAGCATTTTAGTGCTCGCCATCACCACAATGCACCTCTTCACACCCAGACATAGGTGTACACTTCCTGTTTTTTCTATTTTCTGTTGTCCTCCTCCTTCTCCTTCTCCTCATCCTCTGCCACCATATCACCAGGGTGACCGTGATGCAACACCCACATAAATTTTTGCAAGGGTCTTTATGATGCCCGTAGCAAGTTTTTTAGAGGCCTACCTCTAACATTCTGTATTTTATACAGTGTGTTCTGTTCATGTATACCCCCTAGGGGTAGATGTTTTTCAGCCCATACACTTAGTGCATGGGTATTACCAGTAAAGAAGACCCATTCCTTAACAATGGTAACAATTTTTTTAAAGAGGACCTCCTCTACATCACTTCAAAGGGGTATTGTAGTGCGTCCAATTTTTTGCGAGCCCTTGCAGTCACTGCATAGTCATTACGAGTATAGGAGACCCATTCTTTAACAATGGTAAAAAAATGTTAATGTCCTCCTCGACATATCTTCAAAGGGGTATTGAAGTGCATCCTAATTTTTGGCAACCCTTGCAGTCACTTCATGTGCAATAACAGTATAGGAGACCTGTTCCTTTATAATGGGTTTGGTCTTTTTTTTAAATCAGGCCCTCTATTTGTCTTCAAAGGGGTAGTGGGATTTTCCCAAATTTTGGGCAGGCCTTGCAGTTACTGCATATGCAATAACAGTATAAGGAACGCGCTTCTTAATAATGGGACCAACAAAGCATAGCCAGCTGATGGCCCTCTAACAATAGTGAGGGCCGACTGCTGACTCTTTAACAATAGTAAGAGCCACCTGATGGCACTATAAAAATAGGCTTTGTGACTTTTAGAGTCCCTTCTTCATGAATGAAACAAGATGTGTCTGATCATGTCTCACATACCACATGGCCAGATAACGTAGTAAAATGTTAAAATGACATTTACCGATGAAGGTATTTTTCTCCGTTGAAAGCAATGCAAAAGTGCAAAAACGCATAAAAAATGGTACGTGTGAACATAGCCCAAGGTGTGGAAGAGCACTTTTTGGGGGGGTTATTTATTTTGCCTTTGTGGTATGACGCCTCACTCGGCCGCTTCTGTTAGTAGACTCAGGAACCGTGTTTTCTTTGCAGGCTTTATTATGTGGCATAAAGCTCTGCACTCCAGCAAAATAAACACAGCCTTACTGGCAAAACAACAAAACAAAAAAAAAAGATAAATGATAGCATAATCCATAGCAGTGTGGGATTAGCCTTACAGGCTGTAGTTCCAGCTTTTCCTCTCTGAGCTGTGGCCTTCCAGTCTGGAGTCTTTGCCACTCCAAACTCAACAACAGAAAAAAAAATGGTAACTGAGTATTTAAACCTTGCTCAGCCACACCCTGAGGCGGAGGTATGGGGAATGATTTCCCTCCCATCTCTACTTCATCCCCATAAAACCACACCCTTTAAAAGAGTTAACCTCCAGCATATAACATGCTGGTAGAAAGTCTACTGGTTTCAGTTCACATAGGCCAGCAACCTGCATGACACATACCTCCCCTCATATACGATACCAGTGACTCTGTCACACCTTATATGCAAGTCATTACCCTGGAAAGAATGTTCCTTAACCTTTTTCCCAGGAAAATCCATTTTGTTTTTGTTTTTGTATGTTTTATTGTGAGTCCGTAAAAGTTGCGTAATACCTCTGACAACATTGTTCACAGCAGTCAGTCAGAGATGCTTCCAGGGGTCTTCCCCATGCTGTTCCTATGTCATTTGAGCACTGTTAACATAGATTAGGGCAATATTTAGGCATCTTGCAAACCTCTGGGGGAGGCCAACGGAAAAATGCTCAAGTTTCCCATTGACTTACATTGGGCTTGTTGCTCAGGTCGAGTACCCAAGCATTACGATTTGCTCGACTCGAGCAACAAGCACGCAAGCATTTTAGTGCTTGCTCATCACTAGTCAGCTGTAATGTGATGCTGAGTCACTACTCATGCACAAGCTGTAGGACAGGGTAGGCAGGAGGTCCGGAGTCAGATACCCGGAGGAGTCGTGGTACAAAGAGGGAAATACAAAGGAGTGGTCAGGTAACAGTTCGGGGTCAAATGCCAGGAGGGTATATCAAGACAAGTGAGGGTACGTTAAGACAAGTGAGAAAGATAAACAAATAGTACATGAAGGTAGAGAGCGTCAAGAGCAGAAAGGATAATCCACACGAATTGTCACAACAAATCCTAGGTCCGGCAACAAAATCAGAGAATAAAAAACAATCAGACAAAATGCTAAGCACACACCAGACTAAGCTAAGCTACAGATGACAGTGGACTGCTCACAGTTAGCCAGCTAGATAGCAAACAAATCACCAAGGACGGGAGGCACCTGGGGAAACACACCCAGGTTAGGCCAGATTGAGCAGTACAGCTGTGAATCAACGTGCTGACAGTCCAGCCCACCCCAGCATCAGATTGGATGACTGAACTGTCACTCACAACACTGACAGTCCAGAATACTCCAAATCCCAAAGGCCAGCTGATGTTTCACTCATAGCTTCCCTAGGCCACAGTAAAGATGAAATTGTGACACCTATACCTTACTGGTGGGTAGTGATGAGGAAATATGTTCGAAAAACGATCGCAAGTTTCAAATTCAGCAGTAGGGGACATCTCAGGATGCCAAGGGAGAGTGGATTAGTGTGATCGAGGGGGGCTGGAGATACCAGACAAACTGTTAGTGAAGGTGCAAAAGCCGAGGAACAAATGGAGGAGGAAGAGGTGATGGGCGAGCAACTGTCAAGAGATGAAGGGGATAATCATCCCTTCTCTGTTGTTCGGGGTTGGCGAGAGGGGATGGAGGAAACAAGCATCAGAGTTACCCAGCCACCAACACAGCATGGGCTTGGACCTCATGGAAGAGCCCAACATATGAGTGCCTTCTTGCTGCACTATCTGCAACATGATCCCCATGTATAGTTATGATTCAAAATAATGCTGACTACTGGGTTGCAACTCTGTTAGATCCACTTTATAAGAGTAAATTTTGCCAGATGCTTCCCGCCCTGGAAAGGGACCCACGATTGCTGGAGCATCAAAACACGCTTTTACATAGCCTTAAGAGAGGTTTTCCCTAAGACAGCAGTGAGGCACAGTGTGCACCGCAGCTCTACACTTCCAACCCCCGGCACGTCAATTCATCAATGCTAAAATATTAGCAGCAGCAGTGTAAGTGGCAGAAGCAATTTCTGTGAGTCCTTTCACACATTTTTTAGACCAGCTCGTGCAACAGCACAACAGAGTACAAATCTGACACGTGGTGAACGACTGGAGAGGATGGTGCAGGAGTATCTAGAACTCAATATCAATACCATCAGGGAGGGTTTTGACCCTTTGACATTTTGGTCTTTAAAAACGGATGAGTGGCCTGAGCTCGCCTCTTACGCCTTGGAGGTTTTATTATGCCCGGCAGCCAGCTTTCGCTCAGAACGTGTCTTCAGCGCTGCTGGTGGTGGTGTCCTGTCAGATAAGTGCAGCCGGCTGTCTCATGAAAGTGTTGACTGCCTAACTTTCACCACAATGAACAAGTCATGGAACTCCAACAACTTTTGCACCCCAATCGCAGAATGTACAGACTAGGCCATGCAGTAGTTTTTAGTATGCAGCATTGATCTCGCATAACTGCAGTCTATGATATGTTTAGTGTGGATTCTGTGCCTGCTGTTGTTGCTGCTGCAGATGTAGAAATTGGTTTTCTTACTACCGTGGTATATAAAGCAGGCTACATCTCAGCTTTAAAATCTTTGGTGCAGATATTGTTCTCACAGGGGTGCACATGATAAAATTGAAATTGTTTTTTTTCTACTGTGGTATATAAAGCAAGCTATATTTGATCTTTTAATTCTTTGGTGCAAATATTGTTCTCCATACTGGGGAAAAAATGCTTTCTTCTGTTACTAACATGATATAGTAGGGGAGTAGTGTTGAGCGAGTATGTTCTATTAACCCTTTCGCAGAGTATGCCTGGACCGAGCTTTGAATATTTACAGCTGCTCGGTGATAAGGTTGAATCGCTCCCGTGTGCATGATTTGAGACTGTTTGACAGTTTTATTACATTTGAGGAATGTCTATTTCTTACACATTCCTCACATGTAATAAAGCTGTCAAACAGTTGCAAATCATGCACACGGGAGCGATTCAACCATATCACCGAGCAGCTGTAAATACTCAAAGCTCGGCCCGAGCATACTCGGACAGAACATACTCGCTCAACCCTATAGGGGAGATCTCAGTTTGAAATTGTTTGGAGCATATCTCTTATGTTATACAGGCCTCATCCACACAAAAAAAATTGGATATGATCAAGATGAACAAGTCATGGAACTCCAAGGACTTTTGCACCCCAATCGCAGAATGTACAGACTATGCGATGCAGTAGTTTTTAGTATGCTGCACTGATCTCGCATAACTGCAGTCTATGATATGTTTAGTGTGGATTCTGTGCCTGCTGTTGCTGCTGCTGCAGATGTTAACACTAGTGTTGAGCCACCCCCGTAGTGTTCGAGTTCGGTTCGGTTCGTCGAACACCCGTGTGTTCGCCGAACTGTTCGTCGAACTGTTCGTCGAACACCTTCGAACACCATTAAAAGCAATGGCAGGCAAACAAAAACACATAGAAACACATAGAAAACACCTTCAAAGGTGTCCAAAAGCTGACAAACTGCTCAGAAGACATAACTAACACATGGAAAAGTGACAAGTACATATAGTCATGCGAAAATAAAAGAGGTGGAGGAGTAAAAGGAGGGGGAGACACAGATATAGGCATGTCATGCCCTTCTAAAATCCAAAAAGTGAGAAGCCGACACGGCCAGTCCGCTCCTGCCCGTGCCACCTCCGTGTCGCCGGGTTTGTGCCAGAGCCGCGGTGAACCCTGACGGCCAGCCCCCCTCTCCCAATACTGGTGCCTGTCCGCTGGTGGGTCGAGCGAGCCCCCCTGTGGTGGAGGCAGCTCTAAGCTTTTTAATTTAAATTGTCTCTCTAATTTGAATGAATACACTTTAAATCCATTTACAAGGATCTATTGGAGGGCAAGTCTCATGCCAGCAGCCGCGTAATTCCAGCTCCAGTAGCGTCCACTAAAGCTGCTGCAGTTAAAAAGCTTTTATAAGGATCGAGCTCGGCTGTCCACCGCAAGGCATCCTAATGCCAGTCCCAGCCCCTATGCCTTGGGGTGCCTCCTGATGCTCTTCACTAAGTATCCCATGGTCCCGAATCATTTCCTTTGAAAAAATTAAGTGTCTAAACAACAGGTGGTGTAGCTTGCTTAACAGCCGGGATAATCCGCTGACTAGCAGACACTGCTACTAGGCACAAAGTATTTCCTGGGCTAGATGCAGTTAAAAATTTGTAATTAGATACTCTCGTTGGATGCTGAGAAAGCATTCCATAGAGTCTCCTGGCACGCCATATATGATTCTCTTAAAAAGCTTGGGGTAGGGGTCTAGGGGACCCTTTTATAGCCAAAATCACGGCCCTGTATCGCAATACGTCACCTAGGCTGAAGATAAATGGAACTGTAGCACCCTGAGGGCTCGGTTGCTACAGACGTATTGCACCTCACCCAGAGGTGTGATATCTCACTCTCAGGTAAGGATGGAGTGTGGATCAGGACCCGACACCTGCATGCATTACACCACATTGCCGTGGGGCAGGGCGACCAATATGCCCCTGAGATGGGCACGACAGTCCCTGTCCCTGGCTGGAGTGGGGGGAGGGAACACTGAGGAAGGGGAACCCTGTAGTGCAGGAGCAGGGAGGAAGCAGTTCCTGGGTGCATTGAGAAGGGAGTATAAAAGGTGGGCACCATCTTAGTTCAGTGCAGAGAAGTCTGAGCAGAAGTGGCAGGGAGCAGGGGCTCTGCATGAGCTCTGCTCCGGAGGCGGGCCTAGTAACAGAGGCCCAGGCCTGGAAGAGGGAGAAGGAAGGAAGAGGAGTGGAGAAGGCTCCAGGAACGAGGAATGAAGGGATCCCAGGGGTGCGGACAGGCGAGTCGCCACCGCACGCCCGAATCCACCTGCGTGGAGGGGTCAGGCCAAAGGGGGAGACCGGTCCCCGAACTAGTGGAGGCAGGAAGCGACCCTCAGCTAGAAACCGGAGGCTCTGACATTTTATGTGGCGCAGCCCCTCGCTACACCCGCTAGGAAGGCACCACATAGGGTCAGGGAAACTGGCGCCAAGTTTACCAAGAGGAGGCCCGAGGCAGCCGGACAGAAGTGTTGGTAAGAAAGGCCAGACCAAGGACACACAAAGGGGGTCCTGTGAAGTGCTCCAAAGTTATCTGGGAGTTGTCTGAGCCCCTCACCTGGTGAGCACAGTACGACTTGGGCAGCCGTTACCTGCAGACGTGGTCTGGATAATAAGAACTGTGAGTAAAGGCCCTGGACTGCATCACTGACTCCGTGTCATTACTGCTGCTGCCCTGCACCATCACCCCCATCCTCCGCATACACTGCCCTGAGGCTATACTCCTCCCGTGGGGAGTTATGCTACGCTCTGCTGCACCCACAACACCAGCCTCAGCGGTCTGCCCTGGAGCGGCGGTTCACTCTGACCGCAATCCACGGGTGGCGTAGTCGGACATTTAAACATCAAAACCACATAAATAGTTCCGCCACTGGTTTGACCGCCCTGAGCCACGGAACCGGGTTGCCGCCACGGAGACTACAACCACCAGCATCCACCAAAAAGGGTCCGGCTCCAGGTGTCCCAAGGCCCAGGGGGCGCGTCAGAACATTTTCATCACCTTTCACAATCACCAATGGGACAAGGCAGGGATGTTCTCTGTCCCCTCTCTTATACATCCTAGTGACGGAGCACCTGCTCTCATCAATTCGCCATAACCCCAATATTAGGTGGATTGAGGTGGGAGGCACCGAGTACAAGTGCTCTCTATTTGCTGATGATGTCCTAGTATATATCACTCAATCACATATATCCATCCCTGCTGTTATGGCTGAAATAGATCACTTTGTTACATGGTCAAATTTTAAAATCAATGCAGCGAAGTCTGAGGCCCTCGATGTCTCCCTCCCCAAATCCATATAGGATTCCATCCAGTCCAACTTTCCCTTTGCCTGTCCCTCACAGGGTATCAAATACTTAGGAATTCCTATTCATAGAGACCTCTCCCATCTATGTTATCTTAATTTTGGGCCCTTTATTGAACAACTCCATACAGACCACGGTTGGCAAGTTAGAACTGTAAGATTCACTACGTGAACCGCTGGTGTTTTGTGGAAAAGCACATGTACACTGCGTTCCAAATTATTATGCAAAAAGTGTTTAGGAGTGATAAGGGAAGAATTTGTTTGTTTGTCAGTTAAACTCATTGATGGTGATGTGTGTCAGGGCTCTTTATATCACTGTAAGCAATTGCAGACACCTGTGCTAATTAGTTTGGCAGGTGTGTCCAATGAAAGGCAAGACTACTTAAGAAGGCTCTCTCACATTATTAAGCAGCCTACATTTTCTGCCAAAATGGGAAAGAAAAAGGATGTGTCGGCTGCTGAGAAGCAACAAATTGTGGAGTGTTTAGGTCAAGGCATGACTACAATCAACATTGTGCGATGATCAGGATGAAGTGTCTTGGCAATCAAGAAGTATGTAGCTGATTCACAGTACACACGTGTGCGTGCTGATAAGGGCAAATTGAGGACTCTTTCCTACAGGCAATTACGTCAGGTTGAAAGAGCAGCGGCCAAAAAGCCTTGTCATAGCAGCAGACAAGTTTTTGAAGCTGCTTGTGCCTCCAACGTCCCCCGAACAACAAGATGCAGGGTCCTTCAGAGGTTTGCAGCTGTGCATACGCCATCCTGTCGACCTCCTCTATCCACTTCACACAAGCAGAAACGGCTCCAGTGGGCCAAACATTACATGAAGACTGATTTCAAAACAGTTTTGTTCACGGATGAGTGCCGTGCAGCGCTCGATGGTCCAGATGGATGGAGTGGAGGATGGCTGGTTGATGGACACCCCACGCAAACACGGCTACAGCGCCAACAAGGAGGAGGTGGAGTAATGTTTTGGGCTGGAATCATGGGGAGAGAGATTGTCGGCCCCTTTAGGATCCCTGAAGGCGCTAAAGATGAACTCCATAATGTATGTGGATTTTCTCAAACAGCACTTCCTGCCATGGTTCAAGAAGAAGAACCGTGTATTTCACAGCAAGATCATTTTTCTGCATGATAATGCACCATCTCATGCTGCACATAAAACATCTGCATCTCTGGCTGATATGGGCATAAAAGGGGACAAACTTATGGTGTGACCCCCATGCTCCCCTGACCTCTACCCCATTCAGAACCTTTGGAGCATCATTAAAAGGAGTGTCTATGATGGCGGGAGGCAGTTCACATCTAAGCAACAGCTCTGGGAGGGTATTCTGTCCTCATGCAAAACAATTGAAGCAGAAACCATCCAAAACCTGACAAATTCAATGGACGAGAGAGTTCAGAAGCTCCTTTCGAACAAGGGGTCCTATGTGAAAATGTAACATCACCTAGAATAAAGTTTTGAGTTGAAAACTGTTTGATTTCAGTTTCTAACAACCTGCTAATGCTTATAATTTCAAAAATGACCATTTTTTTGGTCTTTATTAAAATGAAAAGGTTGATCGAAAAGTTTGGGGGATCTAAGAGTGTGGCAACCCAGTAGTCATGATTACTTCGAATTCTGACAATATGAGGGTCATGCTGCAGGTAGTGCAGCAAGAAGGCACTTATGTGTCTTGCGCATCTCGGAGCCCCAAAATTATTTTCCGGGCTAGATGCAGCTAAAAATTATTTTAAATTTTAAATCTGGTGAAGCTTTAGTATAGATGGCCTAATAGGATCAGTGCTGCACACTGCTACAAAGCCCAAATTATTTTCCAGTCAAGATACAGATAAACATGATTAGTAATTTGAAAGCTTAAAACGGTTGGTAGGGTGATTTTAACCAATCATCAAGCTTTTACTCTCCCCAGGATGACACAGGGGTAGAAAAGTCGTTTCGGATCCATGATTTGTTCATCTTTATGAACGTGAGTCTGTCTACATTATCAGTGGAGAGCCGCGTGCGCTTATCTGTCAGCACACCACCAGCAGCGCTGAACACACGTTCAGACAGAACGCTGGCTGCGGGGCATGACAAGATCTCCAAGGCGTAAGTGGCTAGCTCCGGCCAATTATCCAGATTGGAAGCCCAAAAAGAGCAAGGGTCCAGTGACACAGTCGTGGCTTCAATGTTTACTTGGAGATACTCCTGTACCATCGTCTCTAGGCATTGACTATGTGTCAGACTTCTTGTCTCCTGTGGCCTTGCAAAGGATGGGCTAAAAAAGTGGTGAAATGATTCCGCAAAATTGATGTTACCAGCAGATACTGTGGTTCTGTTACGGTTTGAGTGCTGAACACTTGACGGTCCCACGGTTGGCAAGTTGGAACTGTGAGATTCACTACGTGCACCACTGGTATTTTGTGGAAAAGCACATGTAAGATTCTGCAACAGTCTCTGCTGATACTCCTGCATGCGTGCATCCCTTTCTATGGCAGGAATAATTTCTGCAAATTTACTTTTGTAACGGGGATCTAACAGTGTGGCAACCCAGTAGTCAGGATTATTTCTAATTCTCACAATTCGAGGGTCATGTTGCAGGTAGTGCAGCAAGAAGGCACTCATGTGTGTTGCGCATCCAGGAGCACCAAGTCCCTGTTGTGTTGGTGGCGAGGTAACAATCATGCTTCCTTCCTCTGTCCTCTCCCCCCAACCTCGCACAACAGAAATGTGATCAAGGTCTCCCTCATCTGATGAGTCTTCCATCAGTTCGTCCTCCACTTCTTCCTGGGCTCCTGCACCTTCCTCACTAGTTTGGCTGCTACCATGCGCCCTGGTAAAACCATCTCCCCCACCCTCACATGCCTGCCGCCTTGGTGCTGCCGACCGTCTGGACCTTGCAGATGTTAGCCCTTCCGCATACAACTCCTCCTCCTCTACTTCCTCCACCTCCTCTTGTGCCACCACCTGACTCCGAATTCTGTTTAACATGTGCTCCAGCATGAAAATCACCGGAATAGTCATGCTGATAATGGCATCGTCAGCACTAAACATCTTCGTCGCCATTTCAAAACTGTGCAGAAGGGTGCATAGGTCCCTGATCTGAGACCACTCCTCCAGCGTGATTTGCCCCACCTCTGAATCTCGTTGGCCCAGGCTATACGTCAGAACGTATTGCACCAGGGCTTGTCGGTGCTGCCACAGTCGCTGCAACATGTGCAGAGTTGAATTCCACCGGGTAGGCACATCGCATTTTAGCCGGTGAAGTGGCAGGCCCAACGACTTCTGTAGAGATGTAAGTCGCTGAGCTGCGGGATGCGAACGGCGGAAGTGAGCACACAGCGACCGTGCCCTCTGCAGAAGGCCATCTAGTCTGGGATAGTGGGCTAAAAATTGCTGGACAACCAGGTTCAACACGTGAGCCATACAAGGCACGTGTGTGACATTGCCCCGGCGAAGGGCCGCACCCAGGTTTGCAGCATTGTCGCACACGGCCTTCCCTGGTTTCAGGTCCAGTGGAGACAACCATTCATGAAATTGGTTCTCCAGAGCTGACCACAACTCCTCAGCTGTGTGACTCACATTTCCCAGACTTTTCAATGTAAAAACCGCCTGATGACGTTGAGCCCTACTGCCAGCATAGTAAGGAGGTGTGCAGGATCCCTTCTGCGCAGTTAGAAAGCTTGTGGCATGACCAGACAGGCTTTGGGTGCAGGTGGAAGACCGAGAGGAGGTTGAGGAGGCAGAAGCAGTGGAGGAACTTTGACATAAAGAGGATTGACGCACAACTCGTGGGGACGGCAAGACTTGGACAGCAGCCCCTTGTCCTGCTGTCACCATAGTTACCCAGTGCCCAGTCAGCGACATGTAACGCCCCTGTCCATGCCTACTCGTCCAAGTGTCTGTGGTGAAATGCAGACTGTCACACACAGAGTTTCTCAAAGAAGCGGTGATGTTGTGTGCGACATGCTGGTGGAGCGCAGGCACACCTTTCTTTGAGAAGTAGTGCCGACTGGGCATCCGGTACTGGGGCACTGCGACGGACATAAGGTCTCGAAAATCCTCTGTGTCCACCAGGCGGAAAGGCAGCATTTCTGTAGCCAAGAGCTTGCAGATGGTGAAATTCAACCTCTTAGCTTTCTCATGGCTAGGAGGAAATGGTCTTTTACTTGTCCACATCTGAGGGACCGAGGGCTGGCTATTGTGCTTAGACGGGGTTGATAAGGGTGTCCCCGGCAAACTGCCGGTCTGTGAGGAAGATGCAGGCGGACATGTTAGGTTGCCTTGATCCAAAGGTGGTGCTATCGATGTCGGACAGCGCTCAACACCAGCTGGTGTTCCCACCTCCAAAGAAAATGATGACCTGCCAATCACGCTGGCTGTTGCGGGTAAAGAGGTGGCAGGTCTGCGCCCCAAAACAGGTGTGACTGCTGTCCCCCTAGTCACAGAGGATGAAGAGGCCGCGGATGCACAAGATATGGCAGACGGTGGTTGGCCCGGCCGGCTAGGCCGCATTGTAGCACACTGAGCTTCCCACTGCAACTTATGCTTCATGTCCATGTGCCGGTTCATGCATGAAGTACTCAAACTATGTATTTTTTGGCCTCTACTTAGCTTTTGCTGACAAATGTTACAGATAACACGAGTTGGGTCATCTTTATCGATCTGAAAAAATGCCCAGGCTATGCAAGGCTTAGCACCCATGCGACCTGAAGAGCCACCACGACTTGTGGTGAGAGGCAGAGTTGTGTTTGAGGATGCAGTTGTTGACGTGCTTCCAGTACTACGTCTCTGTCCAGGAAGGCGCAACCTGACCTCGTCGTCACTAGCATCTTCCTCCACCTCCTCTGCTGACCTCATCTCTTGGCTGACTGTGGGTTGACAGTAAGTGGGATCTCCAACCTCATCATCATCACCCTGTGTGTTATCACACCCGTCGTCCTCAGAGCCAACCTGTTCCTGCCCTGACAAAAAACTAAAGTTGTCGCTCCAATCAGGTATTTGAGTCTTATCATCGTCTTCCTCATTGTCTCCACCAACAGGAGTTACAGTTTGGGAATGAGGGTCTACATTATGGTCAGAACCTTCTGCGTCTGGTCCTGGATCCGACTCATAAAGATTCTGGGCATCAGTGCAGATCATTTCCTCGTCTGGATTCACAGAAGCGCTGGAGTCGACCTCTGATTCCCAGGCTATAGTATGAGTAAACAGCTCTGCAGACTCAATCATCTGTTCTACCTCATACTCAGACGGGCAGCTGGAGATTTGGGAGCTGTGAGGAAGCAAGTGCGATTTGGGTGACACCTTTGAGGACTGGAGTATTTGTGATGTTGAAGTTGATGTGAAGGAGAGCGGACTTAAAGGAGCACTTGATATCCGTTGAAGCACCTGCTGTTTTTGTGCCTCATCTGGAATTTGTAGCGATTGGTGTGGCCGTAAGAAAGGGATCTTATCACATTGTCCGCTAAAAGAAGTAGACATTTTAGTTTGGCTGGAAGATGGTCTTTCTTCTGCAGATGTTACTGTTGCTTTAACACCTACCCCACGGACACAACCTTTTTTCCCCTTCCCAACACGCCTATTCCCCTTTCCACCAGCAGCAGGCCTTTTTCCACTCATTTTGGTGGTTAACTAATTCACAACTCTGGAGTTGTTTGCACAAAAAAACAATGGATGGTAACCGAGCAGAGCTGAGTGGCCAAACTGTGGTATTAGGCCAAAACTATTGGCTGGGTTAGATGCAGAAAAAAATTATATTCAATTTGCAACCTGATGGAGGTCAGTATAGATGGATTAATAGAACAAGACCCACACACAGCTAGAAGCCCAATATTTTTTCAGAGCTAGATGCAGAAAAAAATTATATTCAGTTTGCAACCTGATGGAGGTCAGTATAGATGGATTAATAGAACAAGACCCACACACAGCTAGAAGCCCAATATTTTTTCAGAGGTAGATGCAGAAAAAAATATATTCAGTTTGCAACCTGATGGAGGTCAGTATAGATGGACTAATACAACAAGTCCCACACACAGCTAGAAGCCCAATATTTTTTCAGAGGTAGATGCAGAAAAAAATATATTCAGTTTGCAACCTGATGGAGGTCAGTATAGGTGGACTAATAGAACAAGTCCCACACACTGCTAGAAGGCCAAATATTTTTTCAGAGCTAGATGCAGAAAAAAATTATATTCAGTTTGCAACCTGATGGAGGTCAGTATAGATGGATTAATAGAACAAGACCCACACACAGCTAGAAGCCCAATATTTTTTCAGAGCTAGATGCAGAAAAAAATTATATTCAGTTTGCAACCTGATGGAGGTCAGTATAGATGGATTAATAGAACAAGACCCACACACAGCTAGAAGCCCAATATTTTTTCAGAGCTAGATGCAGAAAAAAATTATATTCAGTTTGCAACCTGATGGAGGTCAGTATAGATGGATTAATAGAACAAGACCCACACACAGCTAGAAGCCCAATATTTTTTCAGAGCTAGATGCAGAACAAAATTAGATTCAGTTTGCAACCTGATGGAGGTCAGTATAGATGGATTAATAGAACAAGACCCACACACAGCTAGAAGCCCAATATTTTTTCAGAGGTAGATGCAGAAAAAAATATATTCAGTTTGCAACCTGATGGAGGTCAGTATAGATGGACTAATACAACAAGTCCCACACACAGCTAGAAGCCCAATATTTTTTCAGAGGTAGATGCAGAAAAAAATATATTCAGTTTGCAACCTGATGGAGGTCAGTATAGGTGGACTAATAGAACAAGTCCCACACACTGCTAGAAGGCCAAATATTTTTTCAGAGCTAGATGCAGAAAAAAATTATATTCAGTTTGCAACCTGATGGAGGTCAGTATAGATGGATTAATAGAACAAGACCCACACACAGCTAGAAGCCCAATATTTTTTCAGAGCTAGATGCAGAAAAAAATTATATTCAGTTTGCAACCTGATGGAGGTCAGTATAGATGGATTAATAGAACAAGACCCACACACAGCTAGAAGCCCAATATTTTTTCAGAGCTAGATGCAGAAAAAAATTATATTCAGTTTGCAACCTGATGGAGGTCAGTATAGATGGATTAATAGAACAAGACCCACACACAGCTAGAAGCCCAATATTTTTTCAGAGGTAGATGCAGAAAAAAATATATTCAGTTTGCAACCTGATGGAGGTCAGTATAGATGGATTAATAGAACAAGACCCACACACAGCTAGAAGCCCAATATTTTTTCAGAGGTAGATGCAGAAAAAAATATATTCAGTTTGCAACCTGATGGAGGTCAGTATAGATGGACTAATACAACAAGTCCCACACACAGCTAGAAGCCCAATATTTTTTCAGAGCTAGATGCAGAAAAAAATTATATTCAGTTTGCAACCTGATGGAGGTCAGTATAGATGGATTAATAGAACAAGACCCACACACAGCTAGAAGCCCAATATTTTTTCAGAGCTAGATGCAGAAAAAAATTATATTCAGTTTGCAACCTGGTGGAGGTCAGTATAGATGGATTAATAGAACAAGACCCACACACAGCTAGAAGCCCAATATTTTTTCAGAGCTAGATGCAGAAAAAAATTATATTCAGTTTGCAACCTGATGGAGGTCAGTATAGATGGATTAATAGAACAAGACCCACACACAGCTAGAAGCCCAATATTTTTTCAGAGCTAGATGCAGAAAAAAATTATATTCAGTTTGCAACCTGATGGAGGTCAGTATAGATGGATTAATAGAACAAGACCCACACACAGCTAGAAGCCCAATATTTTTTCAGAGCTAGATGCAGAAAAAAATTAGATTCAGTTTGCAACCTGATGGAGGTCAGTATAGATGGACTAATAGAATGATGCTATGCCCAAAAGATTTTACTTCACTAGGTGCAGTAAAAAAATTGGTATTCTATACACAGGTGGTATATCTTGCAACACAGATAGGCTACTCCACTGACTAACACACTCTGCAATAGGCCAAAAAGGATTAGCTTTGCTAGATTCAGCCAAATGCTGTGATAAAAACTTGCACAGCACTGGCACAGACCTGCCTGGCAAAAACTGATAGGAACTGATGTAACCTAGTCCTGAAAAGGACTCCAATTACAATTAGTCTTTACTCCCACAACCTATCTATTTAAGAGCACAGACCTGCCTGATAAAAGTCGTAGGAAATGCTGTAACCTAGTCCTTAAAAGGACTGCAATCACAACTATTCCCTACTCCCAAGCTATCTGTATATTTGTGCGAAAATTGGCTTGAAATTAACAAGGTATAGCGCACACAGCAACAGCGGTGCCGTCTAACACGCAGCTGCAGCAGTGAGAAAATGGTGGCGACGGGGAAAATGGCTTGGTCTTATAGGGCAAGGACATGTGACATACACTGCCAATGACACATGCCCTTGCTTGTGTGAAAAAAAGCACTTCGCTCCGTGTGTGCGCTGCTGATAGGCTGACAGATTGCACCTCCCCACTTTAAATGCGGGAAAGAGAAAAAAAAATGGAGATCTTCATTGTTCCTGCAGAGATCCATCCCCTGCCCCTCCCCCCACCCCGCTGTACACTCAAACTGCGTATTAACATTAATTTTCATCATTACTGAGAAAAAATCCAGTTATGATTTTGGTGCACGAACAGTTATCGAACATAACCTCGAACAGCCGAATTTTTCTCAAATTGTTCGTGTTCGCCGAACGGCTCGAACACCGCCCAAAACAGCTCGAATTTGAGATTGGCGAACAGTTCGCGTAGAACAACGCTCATCTCTAGTTAACACTAATTTTTTGAAATGTGAACACTCCTGGTTGGGTCTCCATCTGTTGGGTTGGCTGTAGTGTAAGAAGTGTCGGTGCCCATTATACTAGTTCTACTCTAGCGAAATTGATGTCACTTTGGTGGTGTCAGGCCCTCATTTTTTTAATGTGAACACTCCTGATTGGGTCTCCATCTGCTGAGTTGACTGAAGTGAAAGAGGTGTCAGTCCCCATTATAACAGTTACACTCTAGTGAAATTAATTCTTTGGTGCAGATATTGTTCTCACAGGGGTACATAGACATGATGAAATCGAAGTTAGTTTTCTTACTACCGTGGTTTATAAAGCAGGCTACATCTCCACTTTAAATTCTTTGGTGCAGATATTGTTCTCACAGGGGTACATAGACATGATGAAATCGAAATTGCTTTTCTTACTACTGTGGTATATAAAGCAGGCTATATCTCAGCTTTAAATTCTTTGGTGCAGATATTATTCTCCACACCGGGGTGCACATGATAAAATCAAAATTGGTTTTCTTACTACCGTGGTATATGAAGCAGGCTACATCTCATCTTTAAATTCTTTGGTGCGGATATTGTTCTCACAGGGGTACACATGATAAAATTGAAATTGGTTTTCTTTCTACTGTGGTATATAAGGCAAGCTATATTTCATCTTTTAATTCTTTGGTGCAAATATTGTTCTCCACACAGGGGTACACATGATGGAATCGAAATTGGTTTTCTTACTACTGTGGTATATAAAACAGGCTACATCTCAGCTTTAAAATCTTTGGTGCAGATATTGTTCTCACAGGGGTAAAATGATATAGTTTTTTTTTCTACTGTGGTATATAAAGCAAGCTATATTTCATATTTTAATTCTTTGGTGCAAATATTGTTCTTCATACAGGGGAAAAAAATACTTTCTTCTGTTACTAACATGATATAGTAGGGGAGATCTCAGTTTGAAATTGTTTGGAGCATATCTCTTATGTTATACAGGCCTCATCCACACAAAAAAAAATCTTTCTTCTGTGACTAACCTCATACAGTACAGGACATCTCTGTTTGAAATTGTTTGGAGATATATCCTATGCTATACAGGTCTCATCCACACTAAAAAAATTCTTTCTTCTGTTACTAACGTCATACAGCAGGCCAGATGTCCTTATGATTATTTCAAAATTAGTTTTCTTTCTACTGTGGTTTGTAAAGCAGGCTATATTTCATCTTTTAATTCTTTGGTTCAAATATTGTTCTCCATACAGGGGGAAAAAATACTTTCTTTGTTACTAATGTGATACAGTAAGTCATATCTTACCTTGTCATTTAGTGCCGCTGAAATTCACCTGTGTGCAGAGCAGATGTAGAGGAAAAAATCAATTTTTTTGTTTCTAATAGTGTGCTCCTAGCAACACTATCAGAGCAACATGAGTGGGAAAAAGAGAGGTTGTGGTGGAAGAGGGAACAGGTTTGGTGTTCAATGTATACGTAAAGTAGGTGGTAATGTTAGTGAAAGCACTAGTAGTGAACAAACACTGTCACGTCCTATCCAAAGACAACTGACAATTTCTGTTACTGGATGGGCTACTCCAATTCCTTTCTTTGGCAGCCGAACAAAGGTAAGTCTTGTTGATGAGGACCAGATAGAGCAGGTGCTCCAGTGGATGGCAAGCGCTGCTTCAAGTGGCCTCTCCTCCTATTCCTCCACCTCAACATCACACACAGTACAGTCCAACAGTCCACAGAGGTGGCACCCCAATTACCCTTGCTTCCCCCCGCGTCACAACTGTCCAACAACCCAATGACAGTAGGGAACCACAGATGGGTGAGTCTGCAGAACTGTTCACACATTCTATGCCATGGGAATCAGAAGTGTACTCCAAAGATTCACAGTGTCAAGAGGAGGATTTAGGTTGGATTCATGGCAGGACGAAGTAGGGTCCGAGCAGCTTCCTGAGCCTCGTCACCAGATGTTAACCCCCGGGGGGGGGGAGGTGATCTTGATGAGACTCAGATACCTGAGGCTTACGCGGATTGTACTGTGATGTCAGGTTTGGAAGAGGTGGAGGGTGACTATCAAGCAAGGAATAGGATAACACATTGGATGATGACGAGGTTGTAGATCACACTTGGTGTGAAACCAGAGGCAAGCAGTTGAGTGGCTCATCTGAGGAGGTGGAGGAGGAGGAAGATGAGGAGGTTACACTACATCCTACGGCGCAGTCATGGAGTGATGCAAGCGCGACAAACAATGCATCCTTAGCCACAACTGTGGCAGTGACCAGCACTGGTCGCGGGTCTGCAGCTCACAGGGGCGGCAAGGGTTGCCTTGCCTGGGCCTTTTTTGACACTGCAAAGGATGAGCCAACTCACGTTATCTGCCAACTTTGCAAGAAGAAACTCAGTAGAGGGAAAAAGTGCAGTAATTTGACTACTACATGTATGAACCTTTACATGCGCAATCAACATACGTTACTTTGGCAATCTCACTTCAATAAAATGCGGACCAGCAGACCTCAACAACCATCAGCCGCCCCACCAACCGTATCTGCTTTTTCCTCTTCCTCTGTCAGGCCGAATGAGAGCCCGTCAGCTGTAACACAAGCGGACATGCCTGCTGTTTTTGACCGATCTCAGAGAACGAGCACACCACAACTTTATCAATCCACCATAACATCTCCGCCTGCACCTCACTCACGGTCGAGCAGTTTGTCTGATTCACCATACTTCACCTTCTCTCAGCACTGCAGCCAGCCTTCAGTCCCGCAGTTGTGGTCACGTAAAAGATTGTTTCCTCCTACATATGACAAAGCTAAGACGTTGAATTCCACCATCTAAATTCTGTTGGCCACGGAAATGGTGGTGTCAGGTCCTAATTTTTTTCAATTTTAAGACTCCTGGTTGGCTCTCCATCTGCTGGGTTGGCTGTAGTGGAAGAGGTGTCGGTCCCCATTATAATAGTTATACTCTAGTAAAATGAATTCTTTGGTGTAGATATTGTTCTCCACACAGGGGTACACATGATAAAATAAAAATTGGTTTTCTTACTTCCATGGTATATAAAGCAGGGTACATCTCATCTTTAAATTCTTTGGTGCAAACATTGTTCTCCACACAGGGGTGCGTATGATAAAATCAAAATTGGTTTTATTAGTACCGTGGTATATAAAGCAGGCTATATTTCATCTTTTAATTCTTTGGTGCAGATATTGTTCTCCGCACAGGGGTACACACGATAAAATTGAAATTGGTTTTCTTATTACCGTGGTATATAAAGCAGGCTACATCTCATCTGTTAATTCTTTGGTGCAGATATTGCTCTCACAGGGGTACACATGATACATTCAAAATTGGTTTTATTAGTACTGTGGTATATAACATAGGCTATATTTCATCTTTTAATTCTTTGGTGCAGATATTGCACAGGAGTACACATGATAAAAGCAAAATTGGCTTTCTTACTTCTGTGGTATATAAAGCAGGCTACATTTCATCTTTTAATTCTTTGGTGCTGATATTGTTTTCCATACAGGGGTACACATTAGTGATGAGCGAGCACTAAATGTGCTCAACCTAGTGGTTCAGCGGTTTCTCAATACCTTCCCGGATCTGCCAGAGCTACTTGTGAAAGTAGACCGCATGTGTGCCCATTTCAGAAAGTCAGCTACAGCTTCCGCCACCCTGGCAGTGCTTCAGCAGCGTTTTCAGCTTCCAACTCACCGACTGGTGTGTGATGTCACCACATGTTGGAAATCAGATGTTGGGAAGGATTTTTAAGCAGTAGAGGGCAGTTGTTGAGTACCAGCTGCAACACGCCCGTTGAAATTCAGGTCAGCCTTTGCACATAAGAGCTTTTGAGTGGGCATGGATATCTGACATCTGTGCCATCCTCCAAAACTTTGAGGACTCCACCAAGATGGTGAGCAGCGATGATGCCATAATTAGCATCACCATCCTGCTTCTCTGTCTACTGAAATGCTCACTGCTCACAATTAAAGAGGAGGCATTGCAGGCAGAGCAAGGAACTATACAGGGTGATGCTACTCAGCCCAGCCTCATCTCATCTCAATGCGTATTGGGTGATAATGAGGAGGAAGAGGATGAGGAGGAGAACATGGACAGTCATTCTCTTGGTGAAGACTGGGAAGTCTTGGCGGTCTTGAAAGTCTTGATACCCCTCTTTCAGTCTGTGGGATAGCTGTATGAGTTTTGCTTAATGATGACCTTCAGTGGCCTAAACCATGGCTTTCCTTATGCACGTTATTTCTCAAAACACATTGCAGATTAGGCCATTGCCCAACTCTGTAGTCATGAAATTCAAGGCATAAAAAAAGATCTCTGTGTGTCGAAGCACCACCGAGAAGTGTGAGCTGATGTTGGACGGGCTGCCATTGCTTATGGAACAAGCTGCATTAGAGGACTTCCTGGGAGAAATGACAGATGGAGTAGATACCGTTTTCCTCGATGCAAGTCCTTTTACCGAGCTAAAAATATGGCTGTGGTGAAATTCTTGTAATGTCCCTTTTTGTTTTCATTTTTTACCATTCTTGCATTGTCTGCATATGCTTTATGCATTTCAGTGTCCCTCATTCATAAATTAAACAGGATGTGTGTGACCATGTCACACACATCACATGCCCAGATAAGGTAGTAAAATGTTAAAATTACATTTGCCGGTGACTACTCTTGGGTGTAGTTTTATTTCCCCCTCTACCATGTCACCTACTATAGTGATAAGTGACAGGGATATAGGGTGAGAGATGACCCAGATTTTAAAAGTTGGAAGAGGCATTTTTTTTCTCCTTTTAATTTTGCCTTTTATACAAGTAATTATACAGGAAATAATATTTTCTAACATTTTTCCTGGAAATCCATTTTATCTTTGTTTTTTTTATGTTTTATTGTCAGTCTGTAAAAGTTGCGTAATACTCTGGCAACATTGTTCCCAGCAGCGACAGGGGAGTCAGAGATGAATCCAGACTTCTTCCCCATGCTGTAGCCATTCCATTTGAGCACTGTGTCCATCCATTTGAGCAATTTTCCCACCATCCCAGCTCTCTGGGGAGGGTCTTCCGGAAAAATTTCCTATTGACTTCCATTTGAGTATCGAGCATTCGAGCATTTTAGTGCTCGATCATCACTATTTATCTGTTTTTGAACACATGTTTACTAGGGGGATGACTAAATTGTAGTACCTGTGTTTAACCACTGTTGGTCTTAATGATCCTGTGTTCAATTTTGACTTATAATTGTGATTTTGATTCTACTTGTTTGTATGATTGCTGACAGAATTTTGTGAAAACACATCCCTGGTTTGTTATTAGCATGTGGTATCACATTCAGGCGGGATATATACCTATCAGCGTTAACCTCAGTTCCCCTACAATTGGAATCATTGAATATATGACATATTGGTACGTCATATATTGCCTCTGCCTTTTTCATCAGCTGACATGTGCTCCTAACAGCTGCGGGTGGCCTCTCGATCACTGACAGTGGCATTTAACATGATCATGCCGGAAGCATGTCATTACCTTCGCTCATCGGCGCGCCCGTCACTTGATCGTGGGGCGCCGATGGATTGGCTTGACAACCTGGGGTCTTCAGGAGACCTCTATGTTTGTCATTGCTGAACTGCTGTGAGCACCGCCAAGTGGCCGGCACTCATAGCAGATGAGCATTTTTGTTACACATAGCAGGGCTAAAGCCCTGCTATGTGTAACACAAGCGATCTCGCAGCTTCAAGTCTCACATGGAGACTATTGAAGCATGTAAAAAGTAAAAAAAAAGAAAGTTTTTAATAATATAAAAAATAAAAAAATATATAAAAGTTCAAATCATCCCCCTTTTGCCCATTCAAAATAAAACTATTAAAAAAAATACATGTTTGGTATTGCCACGTTCAGAACCACCCAATCTATCAATGTATAAAAAGAATTAATCCAATCTGTAAACTGCGTAACGAGAAAAAAAACAAAACGCCAAAATTACGTTTTTTTGGTCACCGCAATATTGCAATAAAATGCAATAACGGGTGATCAAAACATTGTATCTATCCCAAGATGGTATCAATAAAAATGTCAGCTTGGGAAGCAAAAAATAAACCTTCACCCGGCCCCACATCCTGAAAAATGGAGATGCTACTGGTCTTGGAAAATGTCACCATTTTTTTTCTTTTTTTTTTTTTTACAAACTTTGGATTTTTTTTTTCACCACATAAATAAAAAAAGAATCTATACATGTTTGGCATCTTTAAACTTGTAATGACCTGAAAAATCATAATGGCAGGTCAGTTTTAGCACTTAGTGAACATGGTAACAAAAAAACTAAAAAAAAACAATTGTGGAATTGCACTTTTTTTTACAATTTCACCGCACTTGGAATTTTTTTCCCATTTTCCAGTACATTAAATGGTAAAATCAATAGTGCCATTTAAAAGTACAACTTATCTCACAAAAAAACAAACCCTTATATTGCCATATTGTCATACTGATGGACAACTAAAAAGGTTATGGCTCTGGGAAGAAGAGGAGCAAAAATCAAAAATGCATGAATATGTCTAAAGTGTCTGGATGCTCAAAGCTGTTGAGGAAAAATAATAAAGGGCCCAATCCATCATGTGAGGTTTTTTTAACTCACTTTTCTTTTTCTTCTAATTTTTGCTGCTGATTTTTGTGCAAATTAATAAAAATGACACACACGGTCAATGAATTTTGCGCAAAGTAAAAAAAAAATGTTCTGCTGTTAACTGTTTTTGCTACTACCGAAAACTGAAAGTCGATTGTTTTGCAAAATATCACAAAAAATTTCCAAAATACTTGCTTACTCAAAAACACACCAAAGAGGGAACTGGAGTGGAGTTGTACCAAAATTTGCAGCTTTTCTAAAAAGTTGCAAAGTAAGGTTTAGCCAATAACATCTGGAATAGCTTAACACACGATACTACACAAAAATAAGATGAAAAGGCATTGAAGAATCAGGGCAACAGAATTAAAAAAGAAAGAGTTAAAAAGTTGTGCAAATGTATAGAAAATACTAATAGCTTTGAAAAGGAGAAAATTACTCCAAAAAGCTTGAGAAACAAAATGATGGAATTGCAGATGCTGCTTTCGGTGAGGTAAAACATTTAAAAAAAGGCATGGGAATGTTTTACGTCACAAAAAGAATCAACTGTGATCCCATGCTGTTCTGTATGTATATCATTTTTAGCTTCCTTTCCCTGGACAGGAGATGTGGTACGTAACGACATGTTCCTGCACGGTCAGAGGCAGCCAATACACAGTACACAGCAGGGGCACATTTATAAGATTATCTCAGCACAGGAACATTTTTTTAACACATCCAGTTGTGGAGTTTATTATTATTCCAAGATTTGTTTATTACAGTGTACTTTGATCCTGGAAAAACCCGTTTAACTGCTATGCTATATTAATGATTATTCTTTTTTTAGCAAGATAGTTAAAATATAACCTTTATTAGATATGTATAAAAATTATCTTTCAAGTAAAAAAAAACCCAAAAGGGCCAAATAGTGAACCCTGGGTCTTCTGAAATTACCAGCAATAATTTATTAAGGCTGTATACATGCGAACCACACCTCAATATATCAAAAGCCAAATATGTAGGGTTTAGAAAAATTCAACCTCCATACATCCAGAGCATTGAGTTAAACACTACCTTTACTAGTATCAATTGTCATTTTTTGTGAAAACAATATGTAGGGACACCATATATGTGCTCAAAACAACTAGGTGTACAAAGGAACCTCCCATATGCCCTTTAAACACAGAAGGTACCATGGATTATACAACAGAATCCCACATGACCTCTATTCAAAAAGGTATCGTGGATTATGTCAGGGAAAATCAACAAAGCCCCACTGAAAGATTCCCATGGGTTAATGTTATATCATACAAAATGAAACAATCTCACCCAATCCTAAAGTGCATCATGGCTTGATTCATCCTGGTGAAATGTCATCCTAAAAGTCATGACAAAAACATTCTGGAGGTATCCTGCTCCGAACGCATTTCCTCCTAAAGTAGATTCATCAGGGGAGACTGAAAAAGGGGGACTGAGGGTCTCCACCGTTTCAATCAGCCCTTATCCTCCTTTCAAAAGACCCAGGGTTCCACCTGTCACTTCCTATATTAATGGTTATTCCTTTAAAATAATGTTAAGACCCGGACCTTCAGGAGGGGAATGCATGGCATTATTGTGCATTGTTTTCCTCTCCTGAAAGGGTTAATGTGGCTGGAATGGTTTCCCACCATGCTGGGGATTTGTTCAGGTAGCCAGCCTGTCAGTGAGGTGTCGCAGGGGGAAGACTACTTCTTCCCTATGCGACAGCTGCTGATAAGGTCCTAATATTTATTAAACATTGGTGGTGCAGGGTATTAAAGATGGCAGCGCCTGAGGAGAGTGTCAGTCCTCAGACGCTGCTCATCTAGTGCTGCTGCCGCCACCCACCCTCCCTACATATATGTTTATATTCGTCACGACCTTGGGGTTAGTCTTTCAGGAGACTGAATGGACACACGGTTGGTAAGGTAAAAGGGCTTGAGCTTATGGCTAAGCTGCGGTGTTATAAGAGTTTTATTAAGGTTATGGTTTTTTAAGTATAAGAATTATTAATAAAGGCCATGGCCATAAATTTTTCCAACCAAATCTGCGTATGTCATGTTTATTGAGTGTGGTAAATAATAGGTTTTTTTTAAAGTAAGGTTAATATGCAGTATAATGCCATAACATAGTACAAATAAAATAGTATCTGTCATAGTACTAAAATGCTAAAATAACACCACCAGACAGTGCTAACAGAATATTACGAGGCATAGTACAAATAGGATAGTACTAAAATAGTGCAAACAGAACAGCACAATACATACTACATCTAGAATAACACTAAACACAGTGCAAATAGGATATACATAGTCTGGAAAAAAATTTAATCGCTATGATGCAAGTAAAATAACACGAGACATAGTGTTAGGATAGTACTAAATATAGAGCAGATAGAATAGCACTGTACACAGTGAAAATAGATAAGTAACTGCCCTAGTGCACATAGAATATTACTAGATATTGGGCACCATAATGCTAATATAATATTGCTATTTTTCGCACTCTCTGTTTTAAAATAGATAACAGTAAACCAACCAGAGCAATAGTGCACTTATCTCCAAAACAGGCAGATCTGCAGGTGTACCACTGTATAGATGGTCCATACATTTATATAAACGGCATAGTTTATCAGGTTTAGATAAAGAAAATACCTTGTAAGTCACTACATTTCCAAATGTTGTGTCTTGACCTATCATCAACAGATCTCCATCATATTGATTCCAAAATAGCCAACAACTATTTATTATATAAATAATTTTCCATCGTTACATAGATTAAACAAGGCACAGGTCCACCAAGATCAACCTTACTTAATGAATTATTAATCGCCCATTACTAAATTATTGATAAGCCTAAGACTGGGATAAAATGGATTTGGCTTGCTCCATGTCTAGCTCTGTGTACTGATCCGCATATTGGAAGACTGTAGGATCTGCCGGCTATTTACATACATAAGGGCTCATGCAGACGACCTCATTTTCGGTCTGAGTACGATCCGACAAAATATCAGATCGCACTCGGACCAATGATAGCCCACGGGGCCGTGCACATGTCCGTTGTTTTCCTCAGAAAAATCTGTTTGAGTAAAAATTGCAGCGTGCACGATTTGCATTTGATATTTGGATCGCACTTGGCCATCAAGTTAATGACTTTGGAAAAAATCAGACTTACCTCACATGACTTCTGAGTGCAGTCCAATTTTCACAGATTGACAGAATGGAGAAAAAAAAATTTCTCTATCTTCTCCTCATCCAAGACAATCAGATCACACTAAGATCACACTCTGATCAGTGTTTGATTGAAGCGAGATGAACGTAATCAGACCAATTTTCTCAGATGAGAGAAAATATGGTTGCGTGACCCTTGTCTTTTCTGGTCCATAAATCAGACCTATGTAGTACATGCATTGATTTTTTTCCTCACAGATTGTTGGTCACTGTGGAAAAGCAGCCATGTGCACTGGCACACTGGCAATAATGGGTGCGTGTGCTTTCTTGGTGTGGTCCTTAATGCACATGGACAGCATACATCAGAGTAATATGCACATTTGAATGATGTCTAAATGTTATTTGATATTAAATAAGAAATTAGCCCACAAATAAATGCTTAATATCTGCCATTTGCCTTAGGTTAAGACTTTACGTTAGCTTGATTACAAAATTTGTAAAATACAGTAAAATGCACTTTCCCATATTGGTATATAAATTTACTTACCACCACGTGAAATGAATGTCCTTTGTTCATTTGTAAAGTCCTTGAAAGAAATAAATCGTGTCCAAGTTCCTTGTAATATGAATTTTATGGCATCTTTTTTTCCAAGCTGAGCCAGACAGATGTTTCTAGTCAGTCATTAAACGAGAGCCATCCCGTCCCGTTTAATAATCTACTTGCCTCTCCAGGTCTTCTATATCCTTTTTAAAATGTGGAGCCCCAAAGAGAATCAGGATGTGAACTATTACAATGTAAATATTTTATTATGGGTAATATTATTTTGGGATCACAGATTTTTACCTTTCTTTTTAGAAACTCTAAAACTGTATTTGCTTTTACTGCTGGTGCTTGATATGGAGTGTCGCTGCTTAGCTTACATGTAGTATACCATAATACCCAAATCCTCCCAAATAATAATATTATACTTCAGAGGGTACATATACAAATAATAGCAGACATACAGTACAGACCAAAAGTTAGGACACACCTTTTCATTTAAAGATTTTTCTGTATTTTCATGACTATGAAAATTGTACACACTGAAGGCATCAAAACTATGAATTAACACATGTGGAATTATATACTTAACAAAAAAGTGTGAAACAACTGAAAATATGTCTTATATTCTAGGTTCTTCAAAGTAGCCACCTTTTGCTTTGATGACTGCTTTGCACACTCTTGGCATTCTCTTGATGAGCTTCAAGAGGTAGTCACCGGAAATGGTCTTCCAACAATCTTGAAGGAGTTCCCAGAGATGCTTAGCACTTGTTGGCCCTTTTGCCTTCACTCTGCGGTCCAGCTCACCCCAAACCTTCTCGATTGGGTTCAGGTCTGGTGACTGTGGAAGCCAGGTCATCTGGCATAGCACCCCATCACTCTCCTTTTTGGTCAAATAGCCCTTCCACAGCCTGGAGGTGTGTTTGGGGTCATTGTCCTGTTGAAAAATAAATGAATAAATGATGGTCCAACTAAGCGTAAACCGGATAGAATAGCATGCCGCTGCAAGATGCTGTGGTAGCCATGCTGGTTCAGTATGCCTTCAATTTTGAATAAATCCCCAACAGTGTCACCAGCAAAGCACCCCCACACCATCACACCTCCTCCTCCATGCTTCACGGTGGGAACCAGGCATGTAGAGTCCATCCGTTCACCTTTTCTGCGTCGCACAAAGACATGGTGGTTGGAACCAAAGATCTCAAATTTGGACTCATCAGACCAAAGCACAGATTTCCACTGGTCTAATGTCCATTCCTTGTGTTCTTTAGCCCAAACAAGTCTCTTCAGATTGTTGCCTGTCCTTAGAAGTGGTTTCATGAAAATACAGAAAAATCTTTAAAAGAGAAGGTGTGTCCAAACTTTTGGTCTGTACTGTATAAGGCAAGAAATCCCACTTATTAAACCTGACAGGGCACACCTGTGAAGTGAAAACCATTTCCGGTGACTACTTCTTGAAGCTCATCAAGAGAATGCCAAGAGTGTGCAAAGCAGTCATCAAAGCAAAAGGTGGCTACTTTGAAGAACCTAGAATATAAGACATATTTTCAGTTGTTTCACACTTTTTTGTTAAGTATATAATTCCACATGTGTTTATTCATAGTTTTGATGCCTTCATTGTGAATGTACAATTTTCATAGTCATGAAAATACAGAAAAATCTTTAAATGAGAAGGTGTGTCCAAACTTTTGGTCTGTACTGTACAAACTTATTAATAATTCAAACTAGAGAAATGACAGCGCTGCTATAACAGCTTGCAATCTATGAGCAAATAGGTGTGACACAAGACATAAAAAGTGTTTAAATAACTGACATAAAAGCTTTGAAAAGTCACAACACTTTCGTGCAACTAGTAGTTGCGCAAAAACTTTGCAAGTTTTAACATTTTTACGCCAAGTCCAGTCAGCTCCACTGAAATGGGGGAAGCTCGGGAGGAGCCGTTGTCAGATGGAGCTCTACACTGTGCAATGTGCACAATGACCAACCACGCACACTCTGTTACCGGCTAAGATCAGAGAGTTGCACATTGCACAGTGCACTACCTGCAAAGACTAGTCCAGCCCCTGAAATGAGTGTCACTGATGTCTCAACATCTCAAGACATCTCAAGGAAGGAGCAGAGTCTGTGGCCGTGATCGCAGCCTCTGACCGTGATGATTCTTTGTTTGAGTATCCCAGCATGCACTAGGATTATCAAATGAAGCATAATCAAAAAGAAAGTGAAAAAAATAAATAAAAGTAGTTAGATAGTCTAGTTAGGGAAGGATAGGGAATTTTTAATTCATATTAGAAAATAGTTCAGATTATGGCACGAAATAGGAAAAATATTTTGGACTTCAAACCACCCCTTTAAGTGGCGTGTGCCTCTTAATGAATTCGGCACCTTCTACTCTAGCAAGACTGGCATAATGTAAGTGTGTGCTACTACAATCTTGACGAATTGACCCCATTCTGCTTTTGGGAGAAAAGCACATAGTTTTCGTTGTTTTTATTGTTTTGCTTTTTTTGTTTTATTTTTTGCATTTTTTCTATGATTTTATATATTTTTGGCAGGGGGGCACAGATGTTTACTGGAAGTCACTAAGAAATGAAGCATGTATAATGCCCCAAAGTTGGGGATCACATTAATGTACTACAATATAAACCGCCACCACCGATGACTCCAAGGATCCCACCAATGGCAGGTATTCTGGGTTCCCCTGTGCACTGCAAGTATGTTTTAGCATCACAAACAGAATCCCCCTTATGTCCCATAAGAAGAAGTTATCTAAAGTTGCGAACTATGGCACAGTTGTCAAGAAGAAGACTACTCCATCGTGGGAGTGTACTACATCAAGGGCGTGAAGAGTAGCCCAGTCCACTGCACAGAAAACATCTAGCAAAGTACAGCCCACATGAAGAAAGCCCTGCCTACTAATGTAAAAGCCAATCGTAATAATTTAATACAGCACCTTAAAGGGAGGGGAAAATGAAAAGACCACGATGTGTACAACAGGAAAAAGTAATGGCAAGAGTCAGAAGACGGAGGAAGAAGCAACAACTCCTCACCGCTCCCCATCTACAGCCATTATAATGTGGGAGTACATTGTCCTGATTTAGGAAAATGAGACTACCTTCATGCATGAGGACGACATTGCAGACTTATGACTATCCTGCTGGGAGGACCTAGAATTTTTCACGCCATCTGTGGAGTCCCGCTTGGTTCTGAGCAAAAACAACATTCCACCTCAAGTTCCGGTGCCAGAGAGAGGACAGAGCTGCCAGAAAAGCAGGCCACAGCCTCGTGGCAATATATCGACCGACGCCGCACTGCAACCAAAACTAGGAACAATACCAGATTCTCCGGTCTCTCTTCATAACACCGGTCACCTCAAGGCCATCACCTGGAAAACTGGGAGTGCATACCGGAGAGGCTGCTATAAGACCTAAATATGGCGTATCTCATAGTAAGTTCTGCGAGCTTGTGGACCTACCTTACCAAGAAGAAAACCATTGCATTTTGGCAAGGATTCCAGGGCCTTTGCCTCAACCCAATGAGGAGGGGCAAGTGGTTCCGCAAATAACCACGCCTGCCAGCGGAGACCAGCCTGAAGAACCCAAGGAGATGGATAAGTGGGGTGACAGTGTTATGGAGTGGGAGGACACGGAACTGGAGTGCACAGCTATGCCTTATTTCACAGGACCAGTAGTGAACTCCTCATGACCCTTACCACCGGGCCGGTCCAATCGAGTTTACCTGGAAGAATTCGCATGGATTTCAGCTGTGGGATAAGAACTACAACAGGGACATAACTCAGAAGAATCCAATACACTGCGTAGATGAAAGCTTCTACCAAGAAGCCGATTAGGAGATGAAGGTTGCAGATGAGTTCACCAGCGACTAGCTAGCTGCCTACTGTTATGCACTTGACTCGGGATTAAAAGGTTATACAGTAAAAAAACGCAACTGACCCAGCCGGTTCCTGTACAGACTAGACATCCTGACATCCCTAGGTATGCCTGCAGGTATAGAGATAGCTCTAACCACAGACTAGGAGTTGGCAACTCGGACCTCACTGCCAAAAGGACGACAAATTGCTTCACGTTCCTCCTAAAGAACCGGAGGGCAAAGCAGAGTGTGAATTACCTACAAGAGGAGAACTGTGCCGCACAAAGGAAAGATCCCAGAGTGAATAAAATAAATAACGAAACACCAAACAAAGAATAAAGCAAGTGCTTTTAACAAATATATTGTCTATTTCCTAAAGATAAGCAGAAGATAGCTGCAAGGTATAGCAAAGAAACAGCAAAGCGAAACCCTTAGCTAGAAATACACAGACTGGCAGCAAACATCAATAGAATGCCAGAACATCCAAAGAATCCATCACTAGTGTTGAGCCACCCCCGTAGTGTTCGGGTTCGGTTCGGTTCGTCGAACACCGGGATGTTCGAGGAACTGTTCGTCGAACTGTTCGTCGAACACCTTAGAACACCGTCGAACACCGTTAAAACCAATGGCAGGCAAACAAAAACACATAGAAACACATAGAAAACACCTGCAAAGGTGTCCAAAAGCTGACAAACTGCTCAGAAGACACTCTCTTTAAAAAAGCCGGCCGGCAAATTCAGCAGCGGCATACACCGGTACCCGACAATTTAGACAAGAAGGAATAGAGCATCACACATAGATTAGATAGATAGAAACATGTCAGTCACACATATAAGAAGCACAGTGACAGTGTTGGTTACTGCACTTGTCATTTAGTGTAAAGGATTTATTAACAAAAATATTAGTGTTTTCATGCACTGTCTCTTTAAAAAAGCCGGCCGGCAATTCAGCATCTGTACCCGACAATTTAGAACAGAAAGAATAGAGCTTCACACATAGAGTAGATAGATAGAAACATGTCAGTCACATATATAATAAGTAAAGTGATAGTGTTGCTTACAGTACTTGTCATTTAGTGTAAAGGATTTATTTAAAAAAATAATAGTGTTTTCATGCACTGTCTCTTTAAAAAAGCCGGCCGGCAATTCAGCAGCGGTACCCGACAATTTAGAACAGAAAGATAGAGCATCACACATAGATTAGATAGATAGAAACATGTCAGTCACATATATATGAAGTACAGTGATAGTGTTGGTTACTGTACTTGTCATTTAGTATTAAAATAAAGGATTTATTATTAAAAAAATTGGCGTGGGGTTCCCCTTAATTTTAGGCTCTAGCGGAGGTTAAGCAGACGGCTGGGGCAGATGTTTGAAGCCTGGGAAGGGGGTAATACCCACGGAGCTTCCCAGGCTACTAATATCAGCCCCCAGCTGAATACATAGCCTTTACTAGCTATTAAAATGGGGGACCCCCCAAAAAAAATGACGTGGGGTCCCCCCTAATTTAATAGCTAGCAAAGGCTAGGCAGACAGCTGGGGGCTGATATTAATAGCCCAGGAAGGGAGCCATGAATATTGGCCCCCTCCCAGGCTAGAAACACCAGCCGTCAGCCGCCCCAGAAATGGCGCATTCATAGGATGCGCCAATTCTGGCACTTAGCCTCGCTCTTCCACGCTGCCCTGGTGCGGTGGCAGGGGGTAATAGGGTTGGGGTTGATGTCAGCTTATAATGCCAGCTGACATCAAGCCCAGGTTAGTAATGGAGAGGCGTCTATAAGACACCCCCATTACTAACCCCATAGTCAAAGTTAAAAAAAACACAAACACCCAGAATAAAGTCCTTTAATTGAAATAAAGACACAATCCTTTATTGTTCTAAATTAAACCATACTTACCATCACGCCCATTCCAGCTGAAGCCAACGATCTCCTGCAATAAAAGAAAAATAATAAAGCAACCTCATCCTTACCTTTCCATGGTTCCCACGACAGCTTCAGCTCTGCTACATCGAGATGACAGGCTGGACCGCAGCAGAACGCTGCCATCCAGCCTGTCATCCCGCAGACACTGAGAAGCGCAGGCTTGCTTGCGCTGCTCAGCGTCTCTCTGTGACGACATCCAGATGAGCCGAGTTCATGTCCAATGAACTCGGCTCACCTCATGCACGTCACTGACAGCGTGGGAAAATTCTCACGCTGAAGCGCTGATTGCAGGAGAATTTTCCCACGCTGTCAGTGACGTGCAGGAGGTGAGCTGAGTTCATTGGACATGAGCTCACCTCATGCACATCACTGACAGCGTGGGAGAATTCTCCTGCACTCAGCACTTCAGCGTGAGAATTTTCCCACGCTGTCAGTGACGTGCATGAGGTGAGCCGAGTTCATTGGACATGACCTCGGCTCATCTGGATGCCGTCACAGCGAGACAGTGAGGAGCGCAAGCATGCCTGTGTGACACCCCAGGGGTCTGGTTGTCACAGTGATAGAGATATTACGTCTGAGAGCAGGTGGGAGGTCCTTTGGTCAGGGATCCTGTGCATGCCACACCTCCTGCCCAGCCTTGGGAGGGGAAGAACTTCCCCTGTATAAACCCGGGGCTGAGGCAGGGTTAGTGAGTCCAGGAAGAGTAGAGACAAGAGCAGCATAGGAAGCAGCAGAGTCACAAGGAGTCAGGGGCTGGCAGCTAAAGAGCTCGCCCTGACTAAGAAGATTCTTTACCGGACCCGGAGTCCGAGGCTGTGGGGACTAACTTCTACCCAGCAGCAGAATCCGTCAGGCAGGGGATTTCAGGTCCCCTGGCCCAGAAGCCCGAAGGCCCGGTCACACGCGTGGGACCAGCACCGCCATCGTGGAGCGGAAGCCATTAGAAGGCCCCGAGTCACCGGCCATACGGATGAGCACCACACGGTACACTCAGGGACGTGGGCTACTTACATCAGCTTCTAGCAAGGTAGCCAGAAGAGTACAGTCAGCTTGGGAGGCCTACAACTACGCCTGGCCAGGGGAGATCCCATCTGCTCAAGGACTGACCAGGCCCCGTTCGCTAGCAAGTACTCCGGGAGGGTCTATCGTTGTTACCAGTAAAGACCCTGAACGCTACCATACCGTCTCTGAGTGGTTCCTGCTACCCCCATCATCCACGTCGGCTGCCCTGAGGCCATACCCCTCCCGTTGGGGGTTATACTATCACGCTGCACCATCCTTCCACCGGCCTCAGCGGTCTGCCCTGCAGCAGCAGCCCCCTGGCTGCATTCAACGGGTGGCGTAGTCATCAACCATTTTCTACCGCTAACAGACTGCCGTCCAGTTTGACTCCCTGGGCACGGACCGGGTCACCGCCACGAGACTACAACCCTAAACAGATCCGGCTCCGGGTAAGCTCCCGCGTGCGCAACGCAGCGCGACACAGGCCCAGGGGCGCGTCAACTTTGGCGTAGTCGGCAGGATCACGTGCCCGCAACCACCGGGTACTGCGTGCCTGAAAAGCAAAGACTGTTCAAACTTACCAGTGGTGAAGATTCCCGCCATCGGTGAAGATTCCCGCCATCCGGCGCCATCTTCAGCCTTCTTCCCGCCATCGGTGAAGTTTCCCGCCATCCGGCGCCATCTTCAGCCTTCTTCCCGCCATCCGTGGAGTTTTCCCGCCATTGGACGCCATCTTGAGGACGCCGCGCGGGAAGAAGAGGGGCGTGGACTCCGAAAGCGCGCGAGAACTGAAGCCCCGCCTCACGTCCGGACGTTGCGTAAGGTCCTGGAAGGAGCCCAGCAGACGCCGACGTCACAGGAGCGCGACGGAAGGTCCTCAACCCTGACGATCCACTGCGGAGCCGCGGCCTACGGAACAGGATCATCGCAAGGTAGGCCACGGTCCACTAGGGGGGAGGAAGATGTCGGATACGGAGGAGAGCTCCACTGCCTCAACCCCCGCCAGCGCTACCGCTGTTGCAGTTATGCCCTTCACCATGCCCTATATCCCGGGAGCAGCTTGGCTACCCCAGTACTCAGGGGAGTCACATACCCTGCATGACTTTAGAGAAAAGCTGGATAGCCTCTTCCAGGTGTACCCCCTCACAGAAGAGCAAAAAGTGAGCATCCTGGTGGCCCAACTAACTGGGGCAGCCAAAAGGGAAGTAAAATCCTGGCCACCTGGGAGGAAGACTGTCGCAGGGATACTAACCCGGCTGAAGGACACCTTTGATACCCGCACCTCAGCCGAGATTAAACTTAGATTCTACGGGTGCAAGCAGCGAGCGCATGAGAGTATAAGGGACTATGCACTCAACCTACAAGAGGCCCTGAGGGCCATTAAGCAGACCGACCCTAATGGAGTGGGAAACGAGGACAGGCTGTTGACCGAACAATTTATAGAGGGTTTATATTGCAATGCCCACCGCACCCAGTTGCGGGCAATGGCCTTACAGGACCCTCATCTAGAATTTGCACAGTTCAAGGACAGAGCCATCCGGGTGCTCCGAGAACCGGCACCAGGTGGCGTTGTGACCCACAGACGCCCCACTACCACTTACTACCAGGAGGCGGCGCCCTTGTCAGCAGGGCCTGTGGGAGCTGATGCGCAGGCTTTGGACAATGACCCGGCTCCAGACCTACACCATCAGGTCCAAGAGCTAGCTAAAAGCGTTGCTGCGCTAACCCGAACTGTGCAGTCTTTACAGGTTTCCACTCCAGGGAAGATCCAGCTGGCATCCGGACCGGAGGACATCCCGTGGCGTCGACCAAGGAGGACCCCACCGGCCAGAGGAAGACCCAGTGACCGATACAGCGAGGACGGACGACCCATCTGCCGCCGCTGCAATCAACCCGGACATATGGAAAGGTACTGTTCTTTAAACGGGCACAACCTGGGGTAGAGGGCCAACCCCCAGGAAAAAGATCACCAGGCCCATCGTACTGGCGCGACAGATATGTGGGAGGACGTCCAGTCTTGCCTGTGGTACTGGATGGCATTCCCATGAGTGCCCTACTGGACACCGGGTCACAGGTCACCACCATCCCGTACGTGCTCTTCAAGCAGTACTGGAATGACTCGGATATTACCCGCTACCCTGACGACGACTTGAGTATCATCGCCAGCAATGGTCAGCCCGTGCCACAGATCGGATTTAAAGAGGTGACCATCAAAATTGGTAGAGTCGAACTGGCCGCACAGGGACTGATCATTGTAGATATTGACAAACATGAGAGTCACCCAAAAATAACTCTAGGAACTAATGTAATTGAAAATTGTCTTGCAGAGGTGATTTTCCTTTTACAGCAGGTTGCCAAGAATGCCAGCTCCGGCGAGCAGCGGGTGCTCCAGAAAGAGATCCGGGCACTGATGCAACGGCAACAAGTGGAACTCTCCGGCGGTGAGATTGGTAGCGTAAGAATGTGTGACCCTTTTCCTATTGCCATGCCCCCAAAAAGTGAAATGATGATTTGGTGCCGGGCAGCTATTGGTCTGAGAGGTAGAGATTACCAGGCAATGGTAGAACCAGTTTACTCAGACAGTAGGCCCACCATTTTGACAGCACGGGGGGTGGTCAATGTACGCCATGGGAGGGTGCCCGTTCGCATAATAAATATCGGGGAGAGGGAAGTGTACCTGCCCCGGTATGCCACGCTAGCCAAATTATATACCACTAATCAAAATTCTATACAATCTGTGGAACCCTTGCCTCCATCTCACCCGGAGGAAGGTAACGGCTCTAAGAAAGACATGGAGGACTGGTGTCAGCAACTACATCTGGGTACTGACTCCACTCCCTCACACCAGAAACAAGGAGTCTATCGGGTGGTTCAAGAGTATGAGAGAGTGTTTAGTAAACACCCGTTAGACTTCGGGCGAGTCAAGGGGGTAGAACACCGCATCCCCACGGGAGATCATCCTCCCATAAAAGAGAGGTATCGACCCGTACCCCCTGCACATTACCAACACGCCAAGGGGATGCTTAGAGACATGAAGGAGGCTGGGGTAATCCGGGATAGCTGTAGCCCCTGGGCAGCCCCACTAGTTTTAGTCAAAAAGAAAGACAACACCATGAGGATGTGTGTAGATTACCGGAAAATCAACCGTATCACACACAAGGATGCGTACCCCTTACCAAGGATAGAGGAGTCATTGGCTGCTTTAAGATCTGCTAACTTCTTCTCTACCTTGGATCTCACTAGCGGGTACTGGCAGGTTCCTGTAGCAGAGGCGGACCGGGAGAAGACCGCATTCACCACCCCGATGGGACTTAGCGAGTTCACCTGCATGCCGTTCGGACTCTGCAACGCCCCAGGAACCTTCCAACGATTAATGGAGTGCTGTCTGGGCCACAGAAACTTCGAGACGGTCCTGTTGTACCTGGACGATGTCATCGTATACTCCAAAACTTATGAGGACCACCTGAAACACCTGGCGGAGGTGTTCGAAGCTCTGGCGAGTTACGGCCTAAAGGTGAAACCCTCCAAGTGTCACCTCCTGAAACCAAAGGTGCAATACCTGGGACACGTGGTGAGCGCTGACGGAGTGGCTCCCGACCCCGATAAGATCACCGCAATTAAGGGATGGCCAAGCCCCTCCAGCGTAAAAGAAGTGCGGCAGTTCCTAGGGTTGGTAGGCTACTACCGAAGGTTTATTCCCGGTTTCACCAAAAAGGCAGCACCTATGCAGGACCTCCTGATAGGCCAGTCCCGGAAGGCCAAGAACCAGAAGCCGCCCTTCAAATGGGAAAAGCTAGAAGAAGAGTCCTTCCGCCAGCTGAAGATGGCCCTCACGGGGGATGAAATCTTGGCGTACCCGGACTATAGCCAGCCCTTCATCCTCTACACCGACGCCAGTAACATCGGGCTAGGAGCCGTACTGTCCCAGATTCAGCAGGGGAGAGAACGAGTAATCTCCTATGCCAGCCGAAAACTGCGACCCACCGAAAGGAACCCCGAAAATTACAGCTCATTTAAGCTAGAGTTCCTGGCCGTGGTATGGGCAGTCACCGAGCGCTTTAGGCATTACCTCGCTTCTTCCCGGTTCACCGTATACACGGATAACAACCCGCTGACACACCTGGACACGGCAAGACTCGGTGCCCTGGAGCAGAGGTGGATGGCCCGTCTGTCCAACTACGAGTTCACAATTAAATACCGGGCAGGGCGCTCCAATACCAACGCGGACGCCCTGTCCAGGATGCCCAACCTGCCGGACGGAGGAGAAGATCCGGAGGGACTGGAAGAAGTTGAACTCCCTGCGTTCCACCGTCATGGGACTATCCAGTATTCCCACCGGGTAAGGAGTAAGCAGGCTGCTACGTTGAACCCCTTACCTCACTACAACTGGGCGGAAACGCAAGACAGCGACCCTGCCGTCCGACTGGTGAAGGAGATGCTGACTCGCCCGGAGGCTAGCCTGGAATCAGACGCTCCAGAGGAAGCCAAACAACTATGGGCAGAGAAGAGTCGACTGTTCCTTTACAAGGGGAAGTTGTGCCGCAGAATGGTTAACTCCAGGACGCATGAACTACTCTGGCAAGTAGTGGTGCCACGAAGAGACGCAGCCATGGTGATGGAGGCATACCACGACGGAGCTGGACACTTCGGGTGGAAAAAGCTGGAGTTCCTGCTGCGCGAGCGGTTCCACTGGGTAGGCATGAGGGGAACCATCGAGAAGTGGTGCAGAGACTGTGGCCCGTGCAATCTGAGAAGGAAGGACCGGGCCAGCCAGAAGACTCCCCTGCAGTCCATCGTCACCCGGCAACCGTTGGAACTGGTAGCCTTGGATCATGTAAAACTGACCCCCAGCAGAAGTGGCTACGTCTACGCGTTAACCATCGTGGATCATTACTCCCGGTTTCTGGTTGTCGTCCCCGTCAAGGACTTAACGGCTCGAACAGCAGCTAGAGCCTTCCAGCAGCACTTTTGCCGTCCACACGGGTACCCGGACCAAGTGCTGACGGACCAGGGACCTGCCTTTGAAGCGGAGGTCTTCCAGGAATTCTGCAATCTGTATGGCTGCCGGAAGATAAGGACGACACCCTACCATCCGCAAACTAATGGACTTTGTGAGAAAATGAACCAGGTGGTAATGGATCTTCTAAAAACGTTGCCCCTGGAAGAACGCAGTCTGTGGCCTGAGAAGTTGCCCGATCTGGTGGACCTATACAACCACATCCCGGTAGGTTCCACCAACTGTACCCCGGCTTACCTAATGAGGGCAAGACCTGGTAAGTTACCTGTTGACCTGGAAATGGGAGTCCTGACGCCCGAGGACACTTCACCAGAAACGGACTGGGACACAGAGAGGCAGCAGCAGTACCGGAAAGTACAGGAGAGCGTGGAGCGAAGTCTCTGTCAGGCTAGGGAAAGACAAGAGAAGACTTACAACCAGTATGCTCCCGCTGTTCCCCTGGTACCCGGAGAGCAGGTCTTGAAGAGGAAGAGACGGCTCCACAAGTTGGACGACCAGTGGGAGAAGGACCCGTACACCGTACTGCCCTCAAGCCACGAGAACCCGAAGGTCTGTACCATCAGTAAAGACGGAGGGGAAACCACAGCCATTGTATCCCGGGACCACCTGAAGAAGTGCCCCGAACAACTGAGGAACCCTGAGGAGGAACAGGAAGACCATCGACCCGTGGAAGAAAGGGAAGATATGGTTAGTACCGTGCTCGGGGACTTCCCTCGGTCTTGGACTCAAGTCAATGGTGCAGTTGTGGTACCCGTACTCACCTTCCTCCAACCATCATCCCAAGAACCTACGGAGCAACGGGTAGAGCTGGAAGAGCAGCCGGTCCAGGAGGCAGAAGACTCCACCCAAGCGGAACAGGAGAATCCACCCTCTGCTTATAGTGAGCCTGCCGTACCCCTAGTGAGACAAAGAGCTGGTAGACAGCTGCCCAGTTTACCCTTGACAGCTCCTACACCCTGTAGTTCAGGGCCAGACAGTCAGCTCCGTAGGTCCACTAGGGCCACTAGAGGCCAGTTACCCGCACGTTGGAGGATCTAAATGTTTAAGTTGTTTTACAATGTTTACCTGTTTATTGTTGCTTGTGTGTAATTTTGTGTTTCTAGTTGTTTTTAGGAGTCTTCGGTGGATTTACCGGGAATCCTTTGTATATAGTTGGAGCGTAACCCAGGATGGACTAGAGACTGTTAAGGACTCGGGGTAGGACAGACCCCTACCTGGTTACGTCTCCCTGTGTTGGTGAAATGGACACCTTTGCTTTTCTTCAAAGACTGCACCCGGTTGCGGACATCCGTGACCATCTTATTGTGTTTCCTTATTGTATTTTATTGTTCTTTGATATACCTTGTTATATTTTTCTAAAAAGTGTTTAGTCCCGGAGTACTAAATTTCACTAGGGGGGAGTGTGACACCCCAGGGGTCTGGTTGTCACAGTGATAGAGATATTACGTCTGAGAGCAGGTGGGAGGTCCTTTGGTCAGGGATCCTGTGCATGCCACACCTCCTGCCCAGCCTTGGGAGGGGAAGAACTTCCCCTGTATAAACCCGGGGCTGAGGCAGGGTTAGTGAGTCCAGGAAGAGTAGAGACAAGAGCAGCATAGGAAGCAGCAGAGTCACAAGGAGTCAGGGGCTGGCAGCTAAAGAGCTCGCCCTGACTAAGAAGATTCTTTACCGGACCCGGAGTCCGAGGCTGTGGGGACTAACTTCTACCCAGCAGCAGAATCCGTCAGGCAGGGGATTTCAGGTCCCCTGGCCCAGAAGCCCGAAGGCCCGGTCACACGCGTGGGACCAGCACCGCCATCGTGGAGCGGAAGCCATTAGAAGGCCCCGAGTCACCGGCCATACGGATGAGCACCACACGGTACACTCAGGGACGTGGGCTACTTACATCAGCTTCTAGCAAGGTAGCCAGAAGAGTACAGTCAGCTTGGGAGGCCTACAACTACGCCTGGCCAGGGGAGATCCCATCTGCTCAAGGACTGACCAGGCCCCGTTCGCTAGCAAGTACTCCGGGAGGGTCTATCGTTGTTACCAGTAAAGACCCTGAACGCTACCATACCGTCTCTGAGTGGTTCCTGCTACCCCCATCATCCACGTCGGCTGCCCTGAGGCCATACCCCTCCCGTTGGGGGTTATACTATCACGCTGCACCATCCTTCCACCGGCCTCAGCGGTCTGCCCTGCAGCAGCAGCCCCCTGGCTGCATTCAACGGGTGGCGTAGTCATCAACCATTTTCTACCGCTAACAGACTGCCGTCCAGTTTGACTCCCTGGGCACGGACCGGGTCACCGCCACGAGACTACAACCCTAAACAGATCCGGCTCCGGGTAAGCTCCCGCGTGCGCAACGCAGCGCGACACAGGCCCAGGGGCGCGTCACCTGCGCTTCTCAGTGTCTGCGGGATGACAGACTGGATGGCAGCGTTCTGCTGCGGTCCAGCCAGTCATCTCGATGTAGCAGAGCTGAAGCTGTCGTGGGAACCATGGAAAGGTAAGGATGAGGTTGGTTTATTATTTTTCTTTTATTGCAGGAGATCGTTGGCTTCAGCTGGAATGGGTGTGATGGTAAGTATGGTTTAATTTAGAACAATAAAGAATTGTGTCTTTATTTCAATTAAAGGACTTTATTCTGGGTGTTGTGTTTTTTTTAAATACTTTACTAGAAATTCATGGCGGTCATGTCTAATACTGGCGTGACCCCATGAATTTTGGGCTTGGGGCCAGCTGATAATACCAAGCTGGCCCTAACCCCTTTATTACCCAGTGAGCCACCGCACCAGGGCCCTGGATGAGTTGGGTACAGCGCCAGAAGATGGCGCTTCTATGAACGCGCCATTTTCCGGGGTGGCTGCGGACTGCAATTTGTAGCGGGGGGGGGCCCAGAAAGCTTGGGCCTCCCTGCGCTGCAGATTCCAGCCCCCAGCTGCCTAGTTGTACCTGGCTGGACACAAAAATAGGGCGAAGCCCCACGTACTTTTTTTTAAATTATTTCATGAAATTCATGAAATAATTAAGAAAAAAAGGGCTTCCCTATATTGTTGTGTCCGGCCAGGTACAAATAGGCAGCTGGTGGTTGGGGGCAGCCCGTTCCTGCCTGCTGTACCTGGCTGGACACAAATATAGTGCGAAGCCCCACTTCAATTTTTTTTAATTATTTCATGAAATAATTTAAAAAAAATTGACGTGGGGCTTCGCACTATATTTGTGTCCAGCCAGGTACAGCAGGCAGGAACGGGCTGCCCCCAACCACCAGCTGCCTATTTGTACCTGGCCGGACACAACAATATAGGGAAGCCCTTTTTTTCTTAATTATTTCATGAAATAATTTAAAGAAAATTGACGTGGGGCTTCGCCCTGTTTTTGTGTCCAGCCAGGTACAACTAGGCAGCTGGGGGCTGGAATCCGCAGCGCAGGGAGGCCCAAGCTTTCTGGGCCACCCCCGCTGCAAATTGCAGTCCGCAGCCACCCCGGAAAATGGCGCGTTCATAGAAGCGCCATCTTCTGGCGCTGTACCCAACTCATCCAGGGCCCTGATGCGGTGGCTCACTGGGTAATAAAGGGGTTAGGGCCAGCTTGGCATTATCAGCTGGCCCTAAGCCCGAAATTCATGGGGTCACGCCAATATTAGACATGACCACCATGAATTTCTAGTAAAGTATTTAAAAAAAACACAACACCCAGAATAAAGTCCTTTAATTGAAATAAACACACAATTCTTTATTGTTCTGAATTAAACCATACTTACCATCACGCCCATTCCAGCTGAAGCCAACGATCTCCTGAAATAAAAGAAAAATAATAAAGCAACATCATCCTTACCTTTCCATGGTTCCCATGACAGCTTCAGCTCTGCTACATCGAGATGACAGGCTGGACCGCAGCAGAACGCTGCCATCCAGCCTCTCATCCCGCAGACACTGAGAAGCGCAGGCTTGCTTGCGCTCCACAGTGTCTCTCTGTGAGGGCATCCAGATGAGCCGAGTTCATGTCCAATGAACTCGGCTCACCTCATGCACGTCACTGACAGCGTGGGAAAATTCTCCTGCACTCAGCGCTTCAGCGTGGGAGAATTCTCACACTGAAGCGCTGAGTGCAGGAGAATTCTCCCACGCTGTCAGTGACGTGCAGGAGGTGAGCTGAGTTCATTGGACATGAGCTCACCTTATGCACGTCACTGACAGCGTGGGAAAATTCTCCTGCACTCAGCGCTTCAGCGTGGGAGAATTCTCACGCTGAAGCGCTGAGTGCAGGAGAATTCTCCCACGCTGTCAGTGACGTGCAGGAGGTGAGCTGAGTTCATTGGACATGAGCTCACCTTATGCACGTCACTGACAGCGTGAGAGAATTCTCCTGCACTCACCGCTTCAGCGTGAGAATTTTCCCACGCTGTCAGTGACGTGCATGAGGTGAGCCGAGTTCATTGGACATGAACTCGGCTCATCTGGATGTCGTCACAGAGAGACGCTGAGCAGCGCAAGCAAGCCTGCGCTTCTCAGTGTCTGCGGGATGAGAGGCTGGATGGCAGCGTTCTGCTGCGGTCCAGCCTGTCATCTCGATGTAGCAGAGCTGAAGCTGTCGTGGGAACCATGGAAAGGTAAGGATGAGGTTGCTTTATTATTTTTCTTTTATTGCAGGAGATCGTTGGCTTCAGCTGGAATGGGCGTGACGGTAAGTATGGTTTAATTTAGAACAATAAAGGATTGTGTCTTTATTTCAATTAAAGGACTTTATTCTGGGTGTTTGTGTTTTTTTTAACTTTGACTATGGGGTTAGTAATGGGGGTGTCTTATAGACGCCTCTCCATTACTAACCTGGGCTTGATGTCAGCTGGCATTATAAGCTGACATCAACCCCAACCCTATTACCCCCTGCCACCGCACCAGGGCAGCGTGGAAGAGCGAGGCTAAGTGCCAGAATTGGCGCATCCTATGAATGCGCCATTTCTGGGGCGGCTGACGGCTGGTGTTTCTAGCCTGGGAGGGGGCCAATATTCATGGCTCCCTTCCTGGGCTATTAATATCAGCCCCCAGCTGTCTGCCTAGCCTTTGCTAGCTATTAAATTAGGGGGGACCCCACGTCATTTTTTTTGGGGTGTCCCCCATTTTAATAGCTAGTAAAGGCTATGTATTCAGCTGGGGGCTGATATTAGTAGCCTGGGAAGCTCCGTGTGTATTACCCCCTTCCCAGGCTTCAAACATCTGCCCCAGCTGTCTGCTTAACCTCCGCTAGAGCCTAAAATTAAGGGGAACCCCACGCCAATTTTTTTAATAATAAATCCTTTATTTTAATACTAAATGACAAGTACAGTAACCAACACTATCACTGTACTTCATATATATGTGACTGACATGTTTCTATCTATCTAATCTATGTGTGAAGCTCTATTCTGTCTGTTATAAATTGTCGGGTACCGCTGCTGAATTGCCGGCCGGCTTTTTTAAAGAGACGGTGCATGAAAACACTATTATTTTTTTTGATAAATCCTTTACGCTAAATGACAAGTACAGTAAGCAACACTGTCACTGTACTTCGTATATATGTGGCTGACATGTTTCTATCTATCTAATCTATGTGTGAAGCTCTATTCTGTCTGTTATAAATTGTCGGGTACTGCTGCTGAATTGCCGGCCGGCTTTTTTAAAGAGACGGTGCATGAAAACACTATTATTTTTTTTGATAAATCCTTTACGCTAAATGACAAGTACAGTAAGCAGCACTTTCACTGTACTTCGTATATATGTGGCTGACATGTTTCTATCTATCTAATCTATGTGTGAAGCTCTATTCTTTCTGTTCTAAATTGTCGGGTACCGGTGTATGCCGCTGCTGAATTGCCGGCTTTTCATGTTTCACTGTTGGCACTGTTCCCATCGATTTGGGCAATCACTGTAATGCCACAACCACCATGGCTGTGGCATTACAGTGAGTGGCAGACAATCCCTGCATGATTGGTGCTCTAAATAGCGCCAGACATGCAGGACACGCTTTTGGTGCACGAACAGTTATCGAACATAACCTCGAACAGCCGAATTTTTTGCAAATCGTTCGTGTTCGCCGAACGGCTCGAACACCGCCCAAAACAGCTCGAATTTGAGATTGGCGAACAGTTCTAGTCGAACACCGCTCATCTCTATCCATCACCAGCAGGGTTACAGAATATATAGCTGCACCCAAATGGTGATAGGTAGCGCTCTCCCAAGCGACGTTGGTCGCAGCTCCATGCGTTTGACTACACATGGTTCCAGTTCCCACATTCAGTTCTGATTGTTAGAACTCTCCTGTTAGGTTTTTTCTATTTTGCTGGTCACATGACCTTTTTGCCTATTTAATCCTGCTCCGCCCTTCTGGCCATGCTGGACTTCATTGTAATTTCTACTCTTAAGCTAGCCAGGTGCTTTGTAACCTTTCTCAGTCAGTTTAGCTAGGTCTTTTGACCTTTATGTTCTATGTTGTGTGTTTGTCTTTTTACTGCTACAATTTCTGCTAGGAGGTGTCCATCTTTCTCCCAGTCCCTAGTTCTTGTAGGGATCCCTCCCTCACATCTATAGGTCTTCGTTCAGACTAGCTGAGGACTTTAGCGGGTCTGATCGCAGGATCAGGTTCCCCGTTACATCGTAGAGATCTAGCTTAGTTCTATTGTAGGGACAGATCTCCTTTCTTTCCTTAGTACTTGTAGCCTATCATAACAGTAAGTCCAGCCCAAAAATATCTCTAAGGAAAGACCTCCAGTTTCCATCATGGTGTCGGTTCAGGATTTGGCTCAACGCCTGCAGGGACTGTCTCTGGACAGCTGTTCTGGAGCGCATTTTGTGGAGCCAAAGGTACGATTGCCTGATTTATTTTTTGGTGAACAACAAGATTTTTTTTCCTTTAAAAATGCTTGTTTATTGTATTTTCGTTTGAGACCCAGATCCTCTGGTGATGAATCACAGTGCATAGGGTTCATAATGTCACTTTTGCGCAAAGAACCTCAGGGATGGGCCTTTTCTCTCCAACCTAGTGATCCGTGCTTTAGATCAGTGGATAGTTTTTTTTTCTGCTTTGGGGTTGTTGTATGATTATCCTGATCGTGTCTCATCAGCTGAGACGGAATTGAGACTTTTGAGACAGGGATCAGGTAATGTGGAAAATTATTGTACTCACTTCCATCGGTGGTCTGCTCCGGTGGGGTGGAGCGATTCAGCTCTGAAAAGTTTATTTCTTGCTGGGCTAGGTGAAAGGGTCAAGGATCTGCTTATTGCTTATCCTACACCTGGAAACTTGCAGGAGGCAATGCAATTAGCTATACGGGTGGACAGGAGACTGCGTGCAAGGGTTAATGAGAGTAAATCCTTTGCCATGTCAGCTCCTAGTCTTGAGAGGGTCTGTACTGACATTGGAGAGCCGATGGAGATTGGGGCGATGTGACCCCGCTCTCAGGAAAAAGACCGCAGGTTTTCTGAAGGTTTGTGCTTTTATTGCGGAAAATCTGACCATTTCATTAAGAACTGTGTGCTTTGTATGAACAAAGAAAAAAAAAAGGTCAGTTACGCCCGTATAGCCTGTTTAAACACTAAGGGGGTATTTCTTTCTGCTACTACTGCAGCTCAGGAAGAATTAATTGAATTTCGGGTATTTGTGGATTGTGGTTCTACTCTGAATGTGATTGATGGGGGATTCTTGGAAAAACTTAAATTAAAACCCAAACCTTTGTCATCCCCTATTGCCGTGGTTTCTGTTGATGGCTCTCACTTGAAATGTGTTACTCTCAAGGTTTATGAATTTCCCCTCACTATTAATGGTATTCACCAAGAAAATTTGGATTTGGTAGTATTAAATAATTTGCCTTCTCCAGTAATTTTGGGGTTACCCTGGTTAAAATTTCACAATCCTGTACTGGATTGGTCTACTAATGAAATTAAGTCCTGGAGCCCTAAGTGTTATGACAAGTGTTGTAATGGGCGCATTGCTGCTGTGGATAAAGGGGAATTACCTGTACCTATTCAGGATTTTTGGAAAGTTTTTTTCTGAGGAGGAGTCGCAAATTTTGCCTCCCCATAGAGACTATGATTGTACCATTGAATTTGTCCCTGGAGCGACTCTTCCTAAAAGTCGTTTATTTAATCTTACTATTCCTGAGAGAAAGGCTTTGGAGGAATACATACAGACGAGCTTGGCCGCTGGTCATATCAGACCCTCTAAGTCACCTGTGGCTGTTGGATTTTTTTTGTTAAAAAAAAGGACGGCGGTTTACGTGTTTGTCTGGACTTTCGCGAGATTAATAAAATTACTGTACGTAATCCCTACCCACTGCCATTGATTCCTGATTTGTTTAACCAGTTAGTGGGGGCCAAGTGGTTCTCTAAAATTAATCTCCGGGGGGCATACAATTTGTTGCGCATGAAGGAGGGTGATGAATGGAAGACTGTTTTAACACTCCTGTGGGTCATTTTGATAATCTGGTTATGCCTTTTGGTCTTACCAATGCACCAGCATTTTTTCAGAATCTTATTAATGACATCCTTAGACCTTTGATCGGTAAAAATGTGGTTGTGTATTTGGATGACATTTTGATTTATTCGCCTGATCTGGAGTCTCATTGGCGGAGCGTACGTGAGGTTTTACAGTTATTAATGGACAATTCGCTTTTTGCTAACCTAGAGAAATGTGAGTTCGTTGTACAGAGAATTCGTTTTTTGGGCTACATTATCTCCAGCGAGGGCTATGAGATGGACCCGGTGAAAGTTCAAGCTGTGCAGGAATGGCCTAGGCCTATTGGTTTGAAATCGATACATAGGTTTTTGGGTTTTGAAAATTATTACAGAAAATTCATTAAAAATGTTTCTATTATTGTTAAACCACTGACCGATCTCACCAGGAAAGGTGCTAATACGGTTCAGTGGACTACTGAGGCCATTGAAGTGTTTGTGTTTCTAAAGGAGAGGTTCAGCTCTGCCCCCATCCTTATGCAGCCTGATGTGACTAAGCCGTTTTTGGTTGAGGTTGATGCTTCTTCTGTGGGGGTCGGTGCGGTGTTGTCTCAGGAAAACAAGGATGGAGTACATCCCTGTGCCTTTTTTACCAAAAAATTTTCTGAGACTGAACTTAATTACGATATTGGTAATCGGGAATTGCTGGCTATTAAACTCGCATTTGAACACTGGCGTCATCTCTTGGAAGGTGCTGAATTTCCCATTCAGGTTTTCACTGATCATAAAAATTCTGATCTATCTTGATGCTGCCAAGCGCTTGAATGCCCGTCAGGCTAGGTGGGCACTTTTTTTTTTGCGGTTTAATTTTTCCGTTACTTACATCTCGGGTACCAAGAATGTTAAAGCTGATGCGTTGTCTCGCAGCTTTTCTCACATGGTCGGTGCTGAGGAGGAGGAGAGCATTTTACAAGAAGGTGCTGTGATTGCTGCATTGGACTCTGTTTTGGAAGATGAGATTCTTAAAGCACAGGAGAATGCCCCATCTAACACTCCCCATGGGAGGTTGTTTGTGCCTAGGACCTTTAGGAGAGATTTGTTTGTTGAGTGTCATGAATCTCGGTTGGCAGGTCATCCAGGAATTTCTGAGACCAAGAGACTTGTGGGTCGCAGTTTTTGGTGGCCTGGATGGCAGAAGGAAGTCATTAAGTGGGTGCGTCAATGTACTGTGTGTGCTAGATCTAAGTCTTCTCATACTCCTGCTGCGGGGTTGCTTTGCCCTCTGGAGGTTCCTAGTGCACCTTGGACACATCTGGCTATGGACTTTATTACTGACCTTCCCTCCTCTGAGAGTTTCACGGTCATCTGGGTGGTCGTGGACCGTTTTAGCAAGATGTGTCACTTGGTTCCCTTCATCAAACTGCCCTGCGCTAAGACACTCGCTAAGGCCTTTGTCAAGGAAATTGTCAGACTCCATGGTGTTCCTACTGACATTGTTTCTGAAAGGGGACCTCAGTTCATGGCTCGTTTTTGGTGTGCCTTTTGTGACAGGTTGGGAGTTCATTTGTCGTTTTCATCTGGATATCATCCTGAGTCTAATTGCCAGACAGAAAGGAAGAATCAGGATGTTGAGCAGTTCTTGCGTTGTTTTGTGGCAGACAATCAAGAGGGGTGGTCTGAGTTTCTGCCGCTTGCTGAATTTGCTCTTAACAACCATACATCCTCTTCTGCTGGGTGTTCGCCTTTTTGTTGTTGTTCTGGGAGACATCCGTCTTTTGGGTCATTCTCCAAATTGGTATCGGATGTGCCTGAGGAGGAGAGTTTTTCCGGTGATTTGGAGAGAGTTTGGACGGATGTGCTCGGTAATCTCGAGGAGGCTAACAAAAAATCTAAGAGGTACTTTGACAGGAAACGTCAAGAGGTTTTGTTTACGGTTGGTGACATGGTTTGGTTGTCCTCTAAGAATCTGCGGTTGAGGATTCCTTCTAAAAAATTGGGTCCCAAGTTTGTAGGGCCCTTTAAGGTGCTTCAGGTAGTTAACCAATCTGCTGTTAGGTTGGAGGTTCCTACCTCCTGGAAGATTAATCCAGTGTTTCATGTTTCTCTATTGAAAAAAGCTGATGTATCAGATAGAGACGCCACTGCCACTGATCCTCCGGTGGTGGAGGACGGGGAATATGAAATTTCCCGCATCCTTAATTCTAGACGGTATAGGGGGAGTTTGCAGTATCTCGTCGCTTGGAAGAGTTTCGGTCCCGAGGATAACTCATGGGTGAGGGCGGATGATGTTTCCGCTTCCAGACTTGTCAGAGCATTTCACAAGAGGTTTCCTGATAAGCCTGGGCCTAGGGGATCCGGAGGATCCTCTTAGAAGAGGGGGTACTGTTAGGAATCTCCTGTTAGGTTTTTTCTATTTTGCTGGTCACATCACCTTTTTGCCTATTTAATCCTGCTCCGCCCTTCTGGCCATGCTGGACTTCATTGTAATTTCTACTCTTAAGCTAGCCAGGTGCTTTGTAACCTTTCTCAGTCAGTTTAGCTAGGTCTTTTGACCTTTATGTTCTATGTTGTGTGTTTGTCGTTTTACTGCTACAATTTCTGCTAGGAGGTGTCCATCTTTCTCCCAGTCCCTAGTTCTTGTAGGGATCCCTCCCTCACATCTATAGGTCTTCGTTCAGACTAGCTGAGGACTTTAGCGGGTCTGATCGCAGGATCAGGTTCCCCGTTACATCGCAGGGATCTAGCTTAGTTCTATTGTAGGGACAGATCTCCTGTCTTTCCTTAGTGCTTGTAGCCTATCATAACACTGATGAAGATCTATAACTAGACCGAAAACGTTCAGCGCTATACTGAATGCAATAAAAGGAACCATAATTTCTCATCTGAGTGCCAAGTCTTTAAATTTATTATATATGGGCTGGACGCCCTACTTGTGCAGCAGAAGAGTGCTGTATATCACTATACGTATACACCTTGAAAGAGGTGCAACATGTGGAATCCCCAAAGAAAAACTGGGAAAAGTTGCAAAAGAACAGATGCCCACTCCGACATCCTCCATGGCTGTCCTATACAGAAGTGCCACTGCTCCGAAAGTCAGCATATCAGCTTCTACATCTGTGCCGGCTGTTTGCCGGGCTTTTCAGGGTACCAACACTCAGGTATCTATAGTGTTTTTCTCGGGTCCAAATTAGCTCTACCCAGTGCAGATAGATCTATCTACTGTCCAACCTCCCATGGAGGAGAAGACAACTGCCTCCTTGTGAGCTAGTGGAAGATAAAGAAAGAAGCCACTTAGTTGTGCCATTGCACCTTGTTGCAGTTGAGACACAGTTCCCATCTCCTAATTTTTTGGCAATTCCTGCTGAGTCAATCAGGCCCTTGGTTTCTAGGGTTCACTCAAGTTTTGTGTTAGGTTTCAAAAGCCATTCTGGTATACTGTTCCGTATACCCTCTAAGGCCACGGTCCCGCTATCAGTATTTGGTCAGTATTTGGTCACTAGTAGGTATAGGCCAAATCTAGGCTGCTACTACTAGCTGGACAGTCTAAACTTTTATTTTTATTTTTGATTCACCAATTGTGACCTTTCCTGCTGGATTTCGGGCACTTAAGCAAAGTGGGGAGGTCCTACACTCTCGACTATGAACGGAGTCAAATCCACTTTAAGGACTTTGTTTATATTTTCCGGGGTCCTTACCTAGAAGGACTAGGTCCATACTAGGAAACTGTTCCCTTACCTTTTCTAAACATACCTCTCTTGGGCTATAAGCCTATAATTTTAAGTGGGCAGGTAGAAACCAACACTATGGAGGTTTTGACTGCCTCTTTTTCTGACTCTGCACTCCACCCATCAGCCGAAGGGTGCTTTTAATTATTGTTGATTTCTACCTCAAGGTGTGCTGAGCGTCTGTGGAGAAAATCACTTTCGGCAGAAGACTTTATCCACTATAAGTTCATGCTCAAAACTTATAACTCTGCTCTCCATCTGGCTAAACAAGTCTACTTTACCAGTCTCATCACATCTCTAGCCGACAATCCTAAACGACTCTTTGAAATATTCCACTCCCTCCTGAGCCCTAAAGTACAAACCCCCGTCACCAACCTAAGCGCTGACAATGTGGCCACTTATTTCCTACAAAAAATCAATCATATCCATCAAGACATTTTTGCACAATCCCCTCAGAGTCTGGATCACCTTCCCTCCTGCACCTTAAGTACACTTTCCATCTTCGAGCCGGTCACAGAAGAAGAGGTGACCAGACTCCTTGCTTCTTCTCACCCTACAACCTGCAACATTGACGCTATTCACTCACATCTCCTTCAGTCACTTTCCCCAGCTATCACTACCTACCTAACTAAAATATTTAACGTCTCTCTTTCTTTGGGTATCTTTCCATCTTCATTCAAACATGCCATCATAGCCCCTTTACTTAAAAAGCCATTCCTGGACCAGAACTGCACTGCTAATTAAAAAACGGTTTCCAATCTTCCCTTTGTTTCTAAACTCCTGGGACGCTTGGTCTACTCCCGTCTAAACCGCTATCTTTCAGATAACTCTCTTCTCGACCCTTTACCATCCGGTTTCCGCTCCTCACACTCTACTGATACTGCCCTCACTAAAGTCTCTAATGATCTACTAACAGCTAAATCTAATGGTCACTACTCCCTGCTGTTTCTCCTAGATCTCTCTGCCGCTTTTGACACTGTGGATCACCAGCTCCTCCTCACTATGCTCCGCTCTAGAGGCCTCAAGGACATCGTTCTCTTCTGGTTTTCCTCCTATCTCTCTAACCGCCGCTTCTTCACTGTATCTTTTGCCGTCTCTTCTACCTCTAATCTTCCCCTCAACATCGGGGTTCCAGAAGGATCAGTCCTAGGTCCCCTCCTCTTCTCTTTGTATACTGACCCTATTGGACAAACCATCAGCAGATTTGGTCTCCAGTATAATCTCTATGCTGATGACACCCAACTATACACCTCTTCACCTGACATCACCCCTACTCTAACACAAAACACCAGTGATTGTCTGTTCGCTGTCTCTAACATCATGTCCTCCCTCTATCTGAAACTGAATCTCTTCAAAACTGAACTCCTTGTTTTTCCTCCCTCTACTAACCTACTTTTACCTGACTATTCAATTTCCTTGGGTGGTGCTACCATAACTCCCACGCAGCAAGCTCGCTGTTTGGAGACCTATTTCACACACAACTTTCCTTTATTTATACCTTTTCTCACCTTTGATACTGTAAAAACTCGTATTCACTCTCGTCTGGATTACTGCAACTCTCTTCTAATCGGTCTCCCTCTAAACAAACTCTCTCCTCTCCAATTCATTCTGAATGCAGCAACCAGGGTTGTATTCCTCTCAGGCCGCTTCACCGACGCCTCTACCCTTTGCCAGTCATTGCACTGGTTACCCATTTACCACAGAATACAATACAAACTCAGTGGTCCCGGCTTCCACTATGTTAACCCAATGTGCCGTCAGTGAGATGTACTGTTCCTGCCCACAAGCACTTGTCCACGTGTCCGTGGTTAGGTGGACTTTACCGGTAACTGCGTTGTTGAGGGCATGGCTAATGTTCTGGGACACGTACTTGTGTAATGCGGTGACGGCACACCGGGAGAAATAGTGGCGGCTGAGGACCGAGTACCGAGGAACGGCCGCCGCCATCAGGTTGCGGAATGCTTCCATCTCCACAAGCCTAAAAGGCAACATTTCAAGAGCAAGCAGTCGCGAAATGTGGGAATTTAGTAGTGTGGCCTGTGGCGCGTTGGCTGCGTATTTGCACTTGCGTTTCAAGGACTGGGGTATGGACAACTGAATGCTGTGCTGGGACAAGAACATGGACGTGCTTCCTGATGCTGCTTCTTGAGAGTGTGCAATGACGGGTGCAGGGCAGGAGGCATCTTCGCATGCTCCATGGACAGGGGATTGACTTTCATGCACAACAGTGGAAGTAGCAGTGGTGCCACCCGCAGACACTGTTCCTAGACCCTGTGGTACAGCCCACAAAGTCGGGTGCTTTGCTGCCATGTGCCTGATCATGCTGGTGGTGGTCAGGCTGGTAGTTTTGTCACCCCTTCTGATGCTGGCCTGGCAGGTGGTGCAAATGGCCTTTTTGGGGTTATCGGCAGAGTCTTTAAAAAATAACCAGACTCGGGAAGACCTAACAGTTGTACTTCATGTTGGTGTTACGGGGAATGGTTGCCTGCCTTCTGTCTGCGGCCACCACACTGCTACTTCCTGCATGTTGGGGTGCTCTGCCTCCCTCCGCTGGTGTGCTGCTCTCCTTGCTCTGCATGTCCTTCTGCCGGTTGGGTCAGTTACTATAGCATCCACCACCTCGTCTTCCACTTCCGCACCCTGGTCCTCCTCCTGACTTTCTTGCAATTGTGTCTCATCATCGTCCACCTCTTGTGACACTTTCCCACCATCGCCTTCACGTGACCGTGGCTGCTCAAATATTTGGGCATCGCTACATACGTTTTCCTCTTGCCCCGCTTCAAATGGACCAGGCGAGAGGCCCGAATCTGTAAATGGAAAAGTGAACAGCTTTTCTGAGAGTCCTAGTGTTTCCAAGTGTATAATCAGTTGTCTCTGGGCACTCGGCATAGTGGGAGGAAGGAGGTTCAGGGTGAGGAATATGCAGTCCAGACTTACAGCTACTAAGACTTGACTGTGTGGAAGACAAGGTGGTGGTGGTGGTGGCTAAGTGACTGGAAGCATTATCTGCTATCCTACCAATAACCTTTTCACGCTGCTCTGTGTTCAATAGTGGTGTTCTGCGGTCCCCTATTAATTGGGATAGAAAGGGTGAGCGAGAAGATGTGGGTGTTTGTTGTGGCACAATTTCAGCTTACACACTGCCTCAGCCTCTGCATGCACCATCACCATCACGTCCAGTTCCCCATCCTTTGCCACATGCCTTGCCCATTTTAAATGGAGGACAATATCTTCCACGCTCACTACAAAAGTGTGAATTTGGAGCAAACGTATATGTGATCTGTGTGACGGAGAAAATACAGTTTTAAATACCTGGCCTGTAGGTAACTATTTTGAACAGCAAACTGGTGTCAATAGCTTCACTGACACACTGAAACAAATGTTTACTGGAGGCCAGAACTGGCAGTATTTTCTGAAAACGTATATGTGATCCGTAAACACAGTTTTAAATACCTGGCCTGTAAGTAACTATTTTGAACAGCAAACTGGTGTCAATAGCATCACTGACACACAGAAAGAAATGTTTAATGGAGGCCAGAAATGGCAGTATTTTCTGAAAACGTATATTTGATCCGTGTGACGGAGAAAACACAGTTTTAAATACCTGCCTGTAGGTAACTATTTTGAACAGCAAACTGGTGTCATTTGCTTCACTGACACACTGAAACAAATGTTTAATGGAGGCAAGAAATGGCAGTATTTTCTGAAAACGTATATGTGATCCCTGTGATGGAGAAAACACAGTTTTAAGTACCTGGCCTGTAGGTAACTATTTTGAACAGCAAACTGGTGTCAATAGCTTCACTGACACACTGAAACAAATTATATGTGATCCATGTGATGGACAAACCACAGTTTTAAATAGCTGGACATTTAGCGCTGTAATTTGAAAAGGACCTGGCTGTGTTCTGCAGTACCAACGAGCAAATAGCGTGGAAAAAACGTGTTCTCTGGATTGCTTTTTAAGTAAATAATGAGGATTAAGATCCAAAAAAAAATTATTCCTGGCCCCTGAGACCTGGGCCTATTTCTAGAAATATCTAACAGCAGCAGCAGCAGACAAAACTGGAATGGAGCCTCTTGTGTTATATGCACTGCAGTCTGCTATATACCCTGCCTGCCTGCCTATATGCCCTGCCTGCCTGATATCTCTGCAGATGGATTAGTCCTCAGAAGGACTGTTTGTTGAGATGGATATGTGTCTCTAATATAGTATAGGAACACCTACAGTACACTAACTAGAAACAAGCAAATCTCTCCCTAGCTCAGCAGCACCTCTCCCTACACTGTCTGATTCTGGAGTGACTGTGATGAGCATGGCGGTGCCAGGTCTGATATAGACCCGATGACACTGTGCGGCCAGCCAATCACTGTAATGCCACAACCAACATGGCTGCGGCATTACAGTGAGTGGCTGACAATCCCTTCATGTTCATTTGCTCTGTAAAGAGTGCCAAATATGCAGGCAGGGGACCCGAGCTTCCGCCGAGCAACCCCGGAAATCCCGAGCTTCTTGTGCAGTGAGATGCTTGGGCGAGCACCGAGCAGTAGCGAGCATGCTCGCTCATCACTAATGCTAATGCCAGCACATATGTAGAGATAAGCTGAGCCAATTATATTGCTATAATGAATGTCCAAGAAATGTCTATATATATAAGTGACCAATGATGTAATAAAGACAAACCTGCCCTGATGCTCAATGTATCAATCATGGCTCTTCCGTTCCGTGCACGTATTTGAATTTTACATTTTAATTTGGAACAGGCACAACATCTTAGAATGTCCGACATTATGTGGCGATGACAAAACCAGGCGCCCAAACAGAGACCTTCTAATTTAAAGGACAGCTTTATCCAAATGATTTGCTGGCGCCTAGACAGACTGACATATCAGGACAGCTGCAGCAAGGTAAGTTTTATTCCTACACTACCAGAATTTGTCTTTCTCTGTTGGTTCTGGTCTGATTTGGGTAAGTTTGTCCACAGATCATTTGATCTGTTCATAGTAAGTGGGTCCATTATTGTTAGACAAAAACCCTGATGAGACCTTGTGTACTGTGTTGAATTTCTGTGTTGTATGTTGTATGGGGAGTGTGGATTTGGCATTTCACTGGTCATCTGTATGTGGGGTTGGATTATAGTGATTAGTTGACTGTACCCGATGGAGCCGATGTTGGTGATTGCTGGCAGCGGCCTCTTGTATTGCTAAAGAAACCCATATGGTTCCAGCTCCTAGACGTAGGGGCTGATGGTTTTTGTCTGATTATAAGTTAGGCATGAAGTGACAGAGTAGAAAACCATAGTGTGTGTAGTCGCTGGTTTGTCACTCTAGTCCTGTATTCCTGTTTTTAAAGAAACAGAATATCAGTAGTAATCTGTTCAATAAGCGGTAGATTGAGCATGGTAGAGGTGCTGTATAGAGTAGAAAAACCATAGTGAGTGTGGCATGAGTCCCCGCTGGTTTGTCTCTCTAGTCCTGTATTCCTGTTTTTAAAGAAACAGAACGAAATTTGTGCCATCAGCCACATATTGGGTCTGTGGGAATAATGTGTATAAATGGTTCCCAGTAGGAGTAGGGGGACTTGTACGTTGGCCCGGCTAACTCCAGACACTTATTTTATATTTTATTCCCCATAGTAAAGTAGATATGAGAGCCATCCCTCTTCATACCATCTATAAACGTGCTAAAGACAACACCCCATGCCCATTAGGAAGACCTCATTTAGTACAAATGAGTATACCCAATAAGATAGTCAGTACTGTCTTCCTCTACCCTATGGTAACACAAATGTGGGACAAATTAGTGGAAGTCACTGATTACTTAGATGACCAGATTTGGAATATTTTGGAAGTAATTAATACTACTGTTGCAGTGCAGAATCAGCTTATTATAGTGGCTAATCAAAATACTTTAATGCTGGACTATTTAACAGCAGCTCAAGGAGGGATGTGTCAGGTTATAGGCCCAGCCTGTTGTCACTATATTGACCCCGACTCTATCATATGGTTAAAGACTAAAATGGAAGACATTAGGAAACTCAGGGAAGAGTATAACAAACATAATGAATTGACCAAAGACAGTTGGTGGTCTGATGCATTTTCCTTTTTAAATCCTGCTAATTGGTTTAAAGGGATTGGTGGATGAATTGCTGGAATATTACAAGGAATGCTTGCATCTTGTTAATATATGTCTTACTAAAACTAGTCTTTTATTGTATCCCATTTTGCATGAGGAAAACCTGCCAGTCAGCAGAGAGCAAGGAGGACACTGTCAACCGACATCCAGTGCTACTGTACACGGACCTCCCAGATGTTACCAGCATTGAGGACCTGGATGACAAGGGAATGATGACCTTTACCCGCTTGCCCCAACCAACCTCATGTCTGAAGATCAGAACTTTATGATTATATCAACTAACAAGGGGGGATGGACATGCCGCGACAGCCTCGATTGGTAACAAGGGCACTAATTGAGTGAAGACCAATGTCCCTCAGGCTCAAAGCATGACCCTGGGATAGCACCTCTATTATTTATAATAACATAATTTTTAGGGGGGAATGTAAAGAACATATTGATACTCATGCTAGAGCAACTCCATTTTGTCTGCTTGCTTTAAAATCATGTTATTATCACTCCTTGCATAACATACTTCTTTCTTTCTCTTCCCATGCATCTTTCCCACAAACTTTTTCTCACAAGAGCATTTTGTATTTTGTCAGACACTCCGCTCCTGTTATCTAACTAGTTTAGGCCAGGATTGACCTTGTAAAATTTCCATAGTGCTTCGAACTAACAATGATAATATGACCATATATGTGTTTCCGTAATAATTGTACTAACATTGGTTAGCCTGTAGTATGGCTGTAGATGATTGGACATTAATAAACTCAAAAGAATATAAAATGCTAAGCAAAATAAACGGGATCAGAGATTCTTTGAATCTTCCCATACAGAGCACGCATTGCCTCCGTTTGGTTTTCTGTGGATTGCGCAATCAACATAATAATTTGACACACACTTGGTCAACCGTGAACGGTTATTGCCCTTCCTTAACACCATAATCATCAACATTAACATAAATAAACACTTGAAATAGATCACTTTGTTTGTAATGACTCTATATAATATATGAGTTTCACTTTTTGTATTGAAGAACTGAAATAAATTAACTCTTTGATGATATTCTAATTTAGTGAGATGAACCTGTATATAAGTGATCGATGATGTAATAAAGACAGACCTGCCCTGATGCTGAATGTATCAGTCATGGCTCTTCCGTGCACATATTTGAATTTTACATTTTAATTTGGAGCAGGCACAATGTCTCAGAACGTTCTGACATTGGCAAGTGGGGTAATGATTTTGAGGTTGATGTCAGCTGTTTTATGTGTGCTGACATCAAGTCCATGGGCAAGAAATGGAGACTCGTCTTTCAGACACCCCCCATTACTAACCCCGTAACCAAAAGGCAAGAAAGAGACGCACACAGAGAAAAGTCCTTTAATTGATTAAACACTCGCCAAAAATTACCCTCTTTTACTAATTTATTAAGATCAAAATAAAAATCAAAAATCAAAGTATTCCTTACCTGTCCGCCTATAATGCATATGTCCCACGACGAGACCCAAATCTGCTACATCTGGATGCATTGCAGAGCGGTGACATAAGTAATGTGACTGCTCAGCCCGGCATCCAGGACACAATGAGCTGAGCATGAGAATGCAGTTGCGTGTTACCGGTGGTGACATCATTAAGGTTAGCACCGGTCACACGCAGAAACGTTCTCACGCTCCTGTCCTGGATGTCACGCTGAGCAGTTGCATTACTTATGTCACCACTCAGCAATGCATCCAGATGTAGCAGAGTTGGGTTTCATCGTGGGAAATCAGCATTATGGACTATCTGTGGACAGGTGAGGATTACTTTGATTTTTTTTTTCATTTTATGTTAATAAATGAGAGAAAAAGGGTAATTGTCGAGGAGTGTTTTTTTCAATTATAGGATTTTTTTCTTTGTGTGTCTATTACTTTTTACTTACTGGGTTAGCAATGGGGATGTCTGATAGATACCTCTCTATTACTAACCCCTGGGTTTTGATGTCATCTGACATTACAAAGCTGATATCAACTTCAAATTATTACCCAACGCACTAGGGCAAGTGGAAACAGCTGGGCAGAGTGCCAGAATTGGAGCATCTAATGAATGTACCATTTCTGGGCCAGCTGTGGGCTTCTCCTTTTAGGCTGTGGAGGGCCAGATATCCATGAACCTTCCCAGCCTGAGAATTCCATCCCCCAGCTGTGTGCTGGTTATCAAAAATGAGGGGACCCCATGTCAACTTTTTATTTATTTAAATAATTTAAAACATGGCATTTGGTCCCCCCCCCCCCCCGTATTTTTAATAACCAGCAAAGGCTATGCAGACAACTGCGGGCTGAAATTAATAGGCTTGGAAGGGGACATGGATATTGGCCCCTTCCCAGACTAAAAACATCAGCTCTCAACCTCCCCAGAAATGGTGCATCCATTAGATGCGCCAATTCTGGCGCTGCCTTGGCTCTTCCCACTTGCCCTGGTGCATTGGCAAGTGGTGTAATGTGTTTGGGGTTGATGTCAACTGTTTTATGTCCGCTGACATCAAGCCCAGGGGTTAGTATTCGAGAGGTGTCTATCAGACACTCTCATTACTAATACCATAGTGAAAATTAATAAAAACACATACAGAAAAAAGTCCTTGACAAATCCCCTCTTTTTCCTACTTACTATTATAAAAATAAAAAATCAAAGTAATCCTCACCTGTCCGCAGATAATCCATAATAATGAGGTCCCACGACAAAACCCAACTCTGCTAGATCCAGTGTATGGAGCTCCATTGAAAGAACGCAGCTCCATACACTGGAGCAGCAGCAACTGCCGGGTGTTGCACTGTGCTCCGCGAGACCAGGTTGCTGGGAACTGAGGCAACGTCAGTAAGGTTATCTCAGTTCACAGCGCCTGGTTCTCATTAAGGCAGGGCTGATGAGTGCCGGACTCGCGGTCGCTCATTAGTCCAACACTCGTGCTGCCCTTGTGAGAACCGGCCGCTGTGAACTGAGATAACCTTACTGTAAGGTCACCTGAGTTCATAGTAGCTGGTTCAAATGATGCGCAGCGCCAGTGCCGGACTGATGAACAACCGTGAGTGTGGCACTCAGCACTCTGGCACTCATGAGTCCGGCACTAGAGCTATCGCAAGATCCAGTGGCTGTGAACTCAGGTAATCTTACCAGAGGTCACAGCCACCGGGTGTCCCGGTAGCTGCCAGGCCCGGAAAACTTAAGAAAGACTTCAAGGGAAACTTAAAGGTTACTGAAGTTTCCGGCTGCTGGAACAGCTGGAGGCTGTGAACAAAGGTTACCTTGGGTCTTTATTTTACTGTACTTGTTAATACATAAATAAATTTAAAAAATTACGTGGGGTCTCTACTATTGAAAAAACTAGCAAAGGCTAAACAGACAGCTGATGGCTGATATTATTAGGCTGTGAAAGGGCCATGCATATTAGTCCCCTCCCAGACTAATAACATTAGCCCTCAGCCAACTCAGAAATGGCACATCCATCTAAGTATTCCTCACCTGTCTGCTGATAATCCATAATGCTGATGTCCCACGACAAGCAACAACTCAGTTACATCTGGATGCATTGCTGAGCGGTGACATAAATAACGCAACTACTCTGTCCGGCATCCAGGACACACAAAGCTGAGCATGAGAACGCAATTGTGACTGGTGGCAACCTTAATGATGTCACCGCCGGTCACACGCAGCCTCGTTCTCACGGTCAGCTCATTATGTCCTGGATGCTGGGCTAGGCAGTCGCAGTACTTATGTCACCACTCAGCAATGCATCCAGATGTAGCACAGTTGGGGCTCATTGTGGGACATATGGATTATCAGCAGATTTATCAGCACCACATCAGTGGGTGCGTCCTACAGTCGTGGAGCGCTGGTCGTAACACAAATAACTGATCGGTTGATGTTTTTTTGTGTGTGAAAAAAGAATTGAATAAAATAAGAAATAATTTAGATTAGTTGATAGGGCTAGATTAGGGACAGTAAAAACAACATGATTAAGGGTTTCACTGCTTAAAACTAGTTGCTATATCTATATCTATCTATTATCATGGCATTTTAAATTCACCGACTACAGTGTTGTGCATTCACACCAATAAAGAAGAGCTTTTGGATTTTCACGAAGCTGAATTTTTCTTTCTTTACAGTAAAAATATACTGTAGTAATCAGCTTATACTACTGTATTTTTTACTGGATTTAATCAGAGTTAGTGTCAGATAGTAAAGCAGAAAAAATCATTCAGCTTAGTTGATAGGACTAGATTATGGACAGTAAAAATATACCATAGTAATCAATATCTACTACAGTATTTTTTACTAGTATTTTAGTGTAAGCGCAGAAAAAAATAATCACATCCATGCGTGCGTCCTACAGCCACCGAGTGCTGATCAGCAACACATCAATCCTTGGCATCCGCTTGTTGTTTTTTATTGTATGAAAAAGGAATTAAAAAAAACAATTTAGATTACTTGATATGACTAGATTAGGGAAAGTAAAAATATACTGTAGTAATCGGTGACTGCTACAGTATTTTTAATAAATATAGTCAGGGTTAGTGTGGGAGAGTTGTGGGCACTCAGTAATTTTTTTGCTGAAGTCCGTTTAGTAAGTTTTAGTGATGAGCGAGCACTAAAACGCTCGGGTGCTCATTGCTTGGGTCGAGCAAATCGTAATGCTCGCGTCGAGCAAATCGTAATGCTCGGGTGCTTGACCAGAGCAACAAGCCAAATGTACAGTCATGGCCAAAAGTTTTGAGAATGACACCAAAATTATATTTTCACATGATCTGCTGGCCTCTGGTTTTTATTAGTGTTTGTCTGATGTTTATATCACATACAGAAATATAATTGCAATCATATTATGAGTACCAATAGGTTATATTGACAGTTAGAATGAGTTAATGCAGCAAGTCAATATTTGCAGTGTTGCCCCTTCTTCTTCAAGACCTCTGTAATTCTCCCTGGCATGCTCTCAATCAACTTTTGGACCAAATCCTGACTGATAGCAGTCCATTCTTGCATAATCAATGCTTGCATTTTGCCAGAATTTGTTGGTTTTTGTTTGTCCACCCGTCTCTTGATGATTGACCACAAGTTCTCAATGGGATTAAGATCTGGGGAGTTTCCAGGCCATGGACCCAAAATCTCTATGTTTTGTTCCATGAGCCATTTAGTTATCACCTTTGCTTTATGGCAAGGTGCTCCATCATGCTGGAAAAGGCATTGTTGGGCGCCAAACTGCTCTTGGACGGTTGGGAGAAGTTGCTCTTGGAGGACATTCTGGTACCATTCTTTATTCATGGCTGTGTTTTTAGGCAAGACTGTGAGTGAGCCGATTCCCTTGGCTGAGAAGCAACCCCACACATGAATGGTTTCAGGATGCTTTACAGTTGGCATGAGACAAGACTGGTGGTAGCGCTCACCTCTTCTTCTCCGAATAAGCTGTTTTCCGGATGTCCCAAACAATCGAAAAGGGGATTCATCAGAGAAAATGACTTTGCCCCAGTCCTCAGCAGTCCACTCCCTGTACCTTTTGCAGAATATCAGTCGGTCCCTGATGTTTTTTCTGGAGAGAAGTGGCTTCTTTGCTGCCCTCCTTGAAACCAGCCCTTGCTCGAAGAGTCTCCGCCTCACAGTGCGTGCAGAAGCACTCACACCAGCCTGCTGCCATTCCTGAGCAAGCTCGGCACTGCTGGTAGTCCGATCCCGCAGCTGAAACAGTTTTAAGATACGGTCCTGGCGCTTGCTGGTCTTTCTTGGGCGCCCTGGAGCCTTTTTGACAACAATGGAAGCTCTCTCCTTGAAGTTCTTGATGATGCGATAGATTGTTGACTGAGGTGCAATCTTTGTAGCTGCGATACTCTTCCCTGTTAGGCCATTTTTGTGCAGTGCAATGATGGCTGCACGTGTTTCTTTAGAGATAACCATGGTTAACTGAAGAGAAACAATGATACCAAGAACCATGCTCCTTTTAAAGTGTCCAGTGATGTCATTCTTACTTAATCATGACTGATTGATCGCCAGCCCTGTCCTCATCAACACCCACACCTGTGTTAATGGATCAATCACTAAAACGATGTTAGCTGCTCCTTTTAAGGCAGGACTGCAATGATGTTGAAATGTGTTTTGGGGGTTAAAGTTCATTTTCTGGGCAAATATTGACTTTGCAAGTACAGTAATTGCTGTTAAGCTGATCACTCTTTGACATTCAGGAGTATATGCAAATTGCCATTACAAAAAATGAAGCAGTAAACTTTGGAAAAATTACTATTTGTCTCATTCTCAATACTTTTGGCCATGACTGTAAGTCAATGGAAAGCATTTTTTTGGTTCCCCCCCCCTCCATGGAGCTGGAGGTCTGGAGGGGGTCTAAAAATTGGCCGGCTGAAAGACAGACTGGCCGGCACAGCTGATAGACAGGCAGGCAGCACTGGGACCTGAGGGCTGGAGAGAGTGTTTAGAACACAAATAACAACTTTGCTCAGGCACCTCCATTTTGTAGGAGGTGCCCTAAATAGGGGCAGTCCTCCGGCCATTGGCCGGGGACTTTTTAGGATGGTACACGCAACCCCTTTAAGACGGAGGGAGCGCGCGCGCGCCCTAAGTACAGTGCTCGGGGATCTGCGCGCGGTGCGCACACCCTGGGCAGACACTACAGGGAAGCCAGAGGGAGGAGCGGGGAACGCCGGACCGGGGCCCGCGGTAGTGAGTGGATCGGCGTCTCTGCCGGGCAGGAGGCAGAGACGCCGACGCTACAGTACCCCACTCCTTTATGCCCCCTCTTCTTCAAGCCCGCAAGAAACTTTTCTAGAAGAAGAGGAGCATGTATGTTCTCCCCGGGCTTCCATGACTTCTCCTCAGGACCAAACCCCTTCCAATCCACAAGAAAGAAAGTTTTTCCTCTTACCCTCTTCATGGCCAAAATGTTCTCTACCTCAAAGACGTCCTCAGTGGAGATTGGAGCTGCAGTGGTACCTAGATCGTCAGAGAAAAGATTGAGGACGACAGGTTTGAGGAGAGACACATGAAAGGAATTGGGGATCCGTAACGAGGCAGGGAGTTTCAACTTGTACGCCACTGGATTTATTTGGCTCAGAATCTCGAAAAGACCGACGAACCGTGGACCTAACTTGTATGATGGCATCTTGAGACGGACATATTTGGAGGAAAGCCAGACCTTGTTTCCCGGACGGAATAGAGGCGGATCCAGACATCTCCTGTCAGCATGCTTCTTCATCCGGTCCGAGGACTTTTTTTTATTCCAAAATCCCACTTCATCATTTGCCAACTGGACCCCTGTAGATGCAGAAGAAGTTTTGTTCTTCACATGGGGATAGTGAAGAAGCCAGAAATTTGGCAATATTGGAGTGTTGACACTTTTTATAACACTCCACTGTTCCGCATGGCTATGCCCCAGACACGCTTTGAGGCCATCCTCAAATTTTTGCATTACCGTGATAATGCACAATGTCCTCCCCCAGATGACCCCAAATTTGACTGACTTTTCACAGTTCGGCCGATCATTGATCACTTCATCAACAGGTTTGCTGAGGTGTATGTTCCTCCAAATGACATCTGCATGAGTAAGTTCCTAATACATTTCAAGAGGAGGCTCAAATTCCAGCAATACCTTCCCAGTAAGAGGGCCAGGTGCGGAACTAAGCTCTACAGACTGTGTGAGAGCACCTCAGGGTACACCCACAGGTTTAGGGTTTATGAAGGGAAGGACACCTGGATTTAACCCCCTGAATGCTCCGTGTCCAAAGGAGAGAGTGGGAAAAGTCTGTGGGATTTGGTGCATCCACTGCTGGATCAAGGTTATCACCTATATGTAGATAACTTTTAAAGCAGCATCTCTCTCTTCAAGTCCCTCTCTGCGCGAGCTACCGCAGCATGCAATACTGTCTGCAAAAATTAGATAGGCCTCCCAAGGATGCTAAATGGGCAGCTTCTCAAAAAGGTAAGAGCAGAGCCCAATGTAGCATTCTTTCCTTGACCACCATACATGGTGATGGCAGCACACCCACCGCTGTACGAGGTACCTCTAAATGGGTCAACAAACCAATCTGTGTACTGGAGTACAACAAGAACATGGGGAGAGTTGATTTCACTGTCCTCCAGTGTGTCACGCAATGTGTGGGAAAGACTAAGTGCAACATGAAAGGGAAGAGGGGAAGGGAGCCCAGACACTAGGGAAAGGAGAAGTGGAGACCTCCTAGGCTGATCTGATATCACCCTGTCTCCCCTATTGTCCCTATATTGGTTCCTCACCAATCGCCGCACAGGAATCTAAACCCTGTATTTCCCTAGAGCTTGGCCCTGGATAGAGAAGGGGGGGATATGGGCTAGTCAGTCCTCACTAACAACTAAAGACAACAAGGGAGACAAACTTGGGGGAAATTAACTTAGCTTTAGCTAACTTCAGAGAGATTACACCAAACATCCTCCTAACACCGGAGAGGAAGTAAGCAGACTGCAATAGCTCCAAGCCTTCACAAGGGAACATGTGAATTTCACCGGCACCTTCCTGTAGCAAACAAAGTATTTAAACATCCAGGCCTGGGTGTCAATTAGTAAGAGGGAGGTAGCTGCTGGGCCCTAGAGTGAGACAGATTTAAAAAGGTGTCTATAATGCGAAACGAAGAGATCTTCTGCAACAAACTGCAGGGTGACTATCTGTTACATCTGACACATCCTTGACAGTACCGCCCCCTCTACAAGTGGCCTCCGGACACTCAGGACCAGGTTTCTCAGGATAAGAGGTGATGAATGAACAAACCAACCTGGGAGCATTCACCTCTGATGCTGAAACCCACATCCTCTCTTCTGGACCGTAACCCTTCCAGTGCACAACCTTGGAGATGAGAATCTACAATCCTCGAAATCTGAAACTCCAGATTACTATCAACCATTATTGGGGGCGGTGGTAGGGGTGAGGGCTCAAGAAGTTCCTCATATTTCTTGAGTAAGGACCTGTGGAAAACATTGTGGACCTTAAGGGCCTGAGGAAGTTCAAGATGAAACGCTGCTGGGTTAATGACGGCGGTTATTTTATAGGGACCAATAAATCTAGGTCCTAGCTTCCAAGAAGGGACTTTCAACTTGATATTCCTGGTAGACAACCACACAAAGTAATTTACATTTAGGTCCAGACCTGGCAAGCGTTTTCTGTCAACCATACCTTTATACCTGTCACCTATGATCTTTAAATGACTCAGAACCCCCGCCACACCAAGGAGAGTGAAGAAGTAAAACGTTCCTCCTCAGGAACTCCCAAAGCTCCTCCCCCACTAAAGGTACCAAACTGTGGTTGGTAACCGCATGTGCCAAAGAACGGTGACATACCAGTGCATTCTTGACAATGATTATTATCTGCTAGCGGTAAGTAGGATGCCCAATCCTCCTGATTTTCAGAGACAAAACACCTGAGGTAGGTCTCCAAATTCTGATTGATTCGCTCAGTCTGTGCATTCGACTGAGGGTGGAAGGCAGAGGAAAAGGACAGCTGCACCCCCAGTCAAGAACAGAATGCTTTCCAGAACTTGGAAACAAACTGGGTCCCCCGATCTGACACCACATCGGAGGAACCCCGTATAGCTTCACAATCTCATTTATGAACACCTGAGCAAGTGTCTCGGCATTTGGAAGTGCAGATGATGCAACGAAGCGAACCATTTTACTGAACCTATCTACAACCACCAAAACCACTGTTTTGCCTGCAGAAAAGGGTAGGTCAGTAATAAAATGCATGGACAAATGTGTCCATGGCCTACTAGGGATAGGTAGCGAAAGAAGAGTACCAGACAGACGGGTATGTGAAACCTTAGAATGGGTGCAAATACTACAAGCAGATACGTGTTCAATCATATTCCGATGCAACCCCGGCCACGAAAAACGACGAGAGAGGAGGTCCGCGGTTGCCTTACCACCTGGATGACCAGCAAGCACAGAGTTGTGATGTTCCTTAATTACTTTGCGACGTAGATTAGATGGTACATATAATCTTCCTGAAGGGCAGGAGGCAGGGGTGTCTCCCTGTGCCACCAACACCTCATGCTCCAGTTCAGGATACAATGCCGAAATGACTACCCCCTTCTGTAATATCGGGGCAGGGTTCTCATGGTCACCGCCACCAGAGAAACTCCAGGACAAAGTATCAGCCTTGACATTTTTGACCACTGGATGAAAAATTACCACAAAATTGAACCTAGCAAAAAACAGGGACGATCTGGCTTGCCTAGCGTTGAGACGTTTAGCTGATTGGAGATATGACAGGTTCTTATGGTCAGTAATAAAAGTAATAGGATGGACAGCCCCCTCCAACCAATGTCACCATTCTTCAAATGCCAATTTGATCGCCAGAAGTTCCCTATTACCCACGTCATAATTTCTCTCAGCTGAAATTTATTTTTAAAAAAAAAAGAAAGCACATGGACGCCATTTATCAAGGGACGGACCCTGAGACAACAAAGCCCCAACCCCCACTTCCGATGCATCAACTTCAACAATAAATGTAAAATCTAAACAGAATGATCATTACAGGATATTCTCAAACCTATTCTCCAAGCAGGCAAGGTGATAATGACAAAATTATGGTAGACATATTCCCTCAGAGAAATTTATATAGAAATGATGATAATTAGATATATGCACGGAAGATAGAAAAAAATAAAAATAAGTGCATATGTTAAAACAAGAAAACACATTACAGAAGAATATACAAAATGCCCTGATTATTCAGCCACCAGCACACCTCTCAAGCTGGAATGGATGGACAAAGAAGCTGTATATCCATAAGCCCACTAAATGTGTGAATAAAAAAGTATACATCAATCTCTGAAGCGAAATAAGGATTAACACAATACACACAATCCCTTCCAGATAACATAGAACCCATTTATAACACCTGCTAAAATAGGATGTATAAGAAAATGTCCAGTGCATGTGCAAACAAGGGACATAGTGGAAATAAAGAGAACTATTTGTGGGGGCATGGTGCCAAAAAAAATAATAGAAGAATTTTATTGAAATATATGTAAGTAACCAAAAGTTTACTGATGGAACACACAAAGGAAAAAAGAGAATATATAACAAGACAAAATATAAAGAATATATATATTATATTTTAGGAGAGAGTTGCAGAATATATTATCAATATAATCATTGGCACTCATCTGAAGTGTGTGTAGATGAACAGTGAAAGACACAAGTACATACTGTGAGCACACGGAATATATAAATCGGATATGTTGAATAACTCAAAACGAAGATTAGTGAAATTGTGAATCAATACTATATTAAAGTGAGAACATATGGAGCAATCGTACAGAGAAAGTCTCTGAAGGAACTAGCCTTTGCAACTGTTAATGTTTAAATAAGAATATATGTGAAACTAGTCAGGTAAAAAAAACGATTTATTGCAGAAATAGTGATAAGGCAGAGGTCACACATAGCACGTGAGAAAGACAATACTTGCATGCAGATTTCATATACATTGTAACTAGTGTTGAGCGAGCACTAAAATGCTCGGGTGCTCGAAGCTCGGGCCGAGCTCACCGTGATACTCAGGTGCTCGACCCGAGCAACGAGCCCAATGTTAGTCTATGGGAGACTCGAGCATTTTTGCGGTGGCACCCCCGGCAGTCTTTTAAAAGCCTAACAAGTGCCCAAAACGATAGTGACAGTGCTCAAATGACATGGGGACAGCATGGGGATCGCCCCAGGAAGCATTTCTGACCCCCAGGTCACTGCTGTCAACAACGTGGTCAGAGGTATTAAGCCACTTTTACAGGCTCACAATAAAACGTTCAAAAACGAAAGTGAAACTTTTTTCCTGTGAAGTATGTTAAGGAACATCCTTTCCAGGGTAAAGACTTGTGTATAAGTTAAAATAAATGACCAAAAACAAAAATACTCCTCCACACCTTCGGCTATGTTCACAAGTAGCATTTTTTATGCGTTTTTGCACTTTTGTATTGCTTTCAACTATGACAAATGCATTCACCGTGAAATGTCATTTTAACATCTTACAACCTTATCTGGCCATGTGCTGTGTGAAACATGCATAAAGTGCTGAAAAGACAAGGGAACAGCATGGGGAAGACCCCTGGAAGCATCTCTGACTCCCAGGTCACTGTCTAAAAGTGTGCCCATCATAAGTGATCCTTACCGCATCAGAAGATGCAGACTTGCAACTATCCCCATGCAAGTTCTAGTCCCAGGGCAGTGTTCAATTGTACCTCCCCCATTCCTTGCAATACAAGCTCAAGTATGCAGCTTGCCACACACCCACCCCCAGGCTGCAATACCATACTGCTTGCTTGCTTGCTTGAACTTGAAATTGGGCCTTTTAGGCATGTGGAGGCGGAATCTGGCCACCACGTCATGGCTGTGTTGGCGGCCTGGAATCCACACTCAGTCCCCAGCCGCCCGGCGGCCGGGTGTCCATACTTGGTCCCCAGCCGCTCCGCAGCCGGGTGTCCATAAACGGTCCCCAGCCGCCCCCATTTCTCCTTGGAACATCCCCCCACACACTTTTCTTAGCCCGGCCTGCTTTAGTCAGCATTGGACGAGCCCACCAGAGAACCAGACTCCTCCGGTGGGCCCTGACTTCTCCATCGGTGGAGTTGAGAGTGCCAAGGTGAGGAGCATGATGATGATGACAGAAGTTAGCATCTGCTATGTTTTCTTTTAATGCAAGTGTAAGTGTGCAGCCTGCCACCCATCCACCCCCAGACTGCAATTCCATACTGCTAGCTTGCACTTGAAATGGGGCCTTTTAGTTTGGAGGAGGCCGAAGCTGGCCACTACCTCATGGCTGCTTCGGCAGCGAGGTATCCATACTCAGTCCCCAGCCGCCCATATTTGTCCTGGTGTGCCTTATACATAAGATTAAGCGCGTATACCAAAACATTACCTGTGCCCTCCCCAGTGCATTTAGTGGGAAGGAGAGCCTATTCCGCTGTAGTGTGTGCATGCCAAACCCCTGTTCATGGTACATGCGAAGATGCCTCCTACCTTGCACCTGTCATTGCAGACTTGCAACTATCCCCATTCAAGTCCTTGTCCCAGGGCAGTGTTCAATTGTACCTCTCCCATTCCTTGCAATGCAAGCGCAAGTATGCAGCCTGCCACCCACCCACCCCCAGGCTGCAATACCATACTGCTTGCTTGCTTGCTCTTTAAATTGGGCCTTTTAGGCATGTGGAGGCGGAATCTGGCCACCACGCCATGGCTGTGTCGGCGGCCTGGTATCCATACTCAGTCCCCAGCCGCCTGGTGGCCGGGTGTCCCCGCTTGCTCCCCAGCCTCCAGGGGGTGGCCGGGTGTCCATACTCGGTCCCCAGCCACCCCTATTTGTCCCGGTAACCTTTCCCACACTTTTCTTAGCCTGGCCTGCTTTAGGGCAGCATTGGCCGAGCCCACCGGACTATCAGACTCCTCCGGTGGGCCCTGGCTTCTCCATCAGGGGAGCTGAGAGTGCCAAGGTGAGGAGCATGATGAGGATGATAGAAGTTAGCATCTGCTTTGTTTTGTTGTAATGCAAGCGCATGTATGTAGTAGCGGCAAGGCCTGAGGTGGTCAGCGTTTTGGCGCATATCCTACCTCCTCCGAGGATTGCTGGATGTTTTCCTGCTACTATCCAAGTTCTATGACTCCCGTTAAAACAAAGCTTCAGGTGATAAATGATGGATGAGGTAGTGGCAAAGGAGAAAGAGCAGGAGGAACAGGGACCATTCACATCAATATCAGGCCAGTCAACCAGATAGGTCTTGTAGGATATGTTTCTGTAACAAAAGGAGCGGTTCGGCTACACAGTTATAGGGCATACAGTGAGTGCAATGCCTACCAAAAATTTCGAGCCACTCCAATGCCCCTTGGAAATGACATGGAGGTCAGAGGGCATTAACTAAACCTTTTTTTCCATTTATCGCAACTGGGTCTCCCGTGCACTGTTGGCCTAAGCAGTGAATGGAAGGCTTTCCAAAAATTATGAGGAACTGCAATGCCCCTTACAAGAGCCATGTGTGGCACCCCAGGGGTCTGGTCACCACAGTAATAGAGATATTACGTCAGAGAGCAAGTGGGAGGTTTCCTGGTCAGGATCCCTTAAACATGCAACATCCTCCTGCCCCAATCCTGGGAGGGGAGAATTCTGCCCTTATAAACTGGATCTGGGGCGGGGTTGAGTGAGTCAGATAACAGTCAGAGTCAGAGTGAGAGCAAGGGAAAGTAACAGCAAGGAGCTCTGTAGGAGCTAGGAGCTAAAGACCAGGGGCTGGAAGCTGAGCAGAGCTCGCCCTGGCAGAAGACAATAGGAACCGGACACAGGAGTCCGAAGCTGTGAGGACTTATATATCCAGCAGCAGAAACCAGCCGGCAGGAGATTTCAGGTCCTCTGGCCATAGAAGCCCGGAGGTTCAGTCACAAGCAACGGACCAGCACTGCTGTCGTGGAGCGGAGGCTAACAGAAGGCCCCAAGTCACCAGCTATACGGGTGAGCACTACACGGTACACTCAGGGACGTGGGCTACCCGCTTACAGCAAGGTAGCCAGGAAGAGTGCAGACAGACGGGGAGGCCTACAACTCCACCTGGCCAGGGGAACTCCTGCTTGCTCACAGACTGACCAGGCCTCTTATGCTAGCCAGTACTCCCGGGAGGGTCTACCTTATAATCATCAGTAAAGACCCTGAACTGCACTGCAAAGACTCTGAGTCATTCCTGCTGCGCTCGTGCACCATCACCCCCATCATCCACACTCACTGCCCTGAGGCTATACTCCTCCCGAGGGGAGTTATCCCATTCTATGCTGCGCACACAACACCAGCCTCAGCGGTCTGCCTCGCAGCGGTGGTACTCCCTGACCGCAATCCACGGGTGGCGCAGTCGGACAATTAACCTCAAAACCTAAGAAAGACTGCCACTGGTTTGACCAGCCTGAGCCACGGGACCGGGTCACCGCCACGGAGACTACAGACCCCAGAGACCCGGCACCGGGTATCCCACACACGTGTACACACGGCCCAGCGGGCGTGTCACATGCAGTACAGCATATTACAAACATAAGTCCCATTATTGGGGAGTGGGTGTCCCATGGTATTTGCTTATGCTTTCCAAGCAAAAGCTGCCAAAAATTAGGACGGAGCAACTTGCAATGCGCCTTACAAGAGCCATGCAGTACAGCATATTACAAACATAAGTCCCATTATTGGGGAGTGGGTGTCCCATAGTATTTGCTTATGCTTTCCCAGCAAAAGCTGCCAAAAATTAGGACTGAGCAACTTGCAATGCCCCTTACAAGAGCCATGCAGTACAGCATATTACAAACTTAAGTCCCATTATTGGGGAGTGGGTGTCCCATAGTATTTGCTTATGCTTTCCAAGGAAAAGCTGCCAAAAATTAGGATGGAGCAACTTGCAATGCCCCTTACAAGAGCCATGCAGTACAGCATATTACAAACATAAGTCCCATTATTGGGGAGTGGGTGTCCCATAGTATTTGCTTATGCTTTCCAAACAAAAGCTGCCAAAAATTAGGACGGAGCAACTTGCAATGCCCCTTACAAGAGCCATGCAGTACAGCATATTACAAACATAAGTCCCATTATTGGGGAGTGGGTGTCCCATAGTATTTGCTTATGCTTTCCAAGCAAAAGCTGCCAAAAATTAGGACAGAGCAACTTGCAATGCCCCTTACAAGAGCCATGCAGTACAGCATATTACAAACATAAGTCCCATTATTGGGGAGTGGGTGTCCCATAGTATTTGCTTATGCTTTCCCAGCAAAAGCTGCCAAAAATTAGGACGGAGCAACTTGCAATGCCCCTTACAAGAGCCATGCAGTACAGCATATTACAAACATAAGTTCCATTATTGGGGAGTGGGTATCCCATAGTATTTGCTTATGCTTTGCAAGCAAAAGCTGCCAAAAATAAGGAAGGAGGAACTTGCAATGCTGGCACCCTGGTGGTATAGTGGTGGTGGAGGCTGAGGATAAGGAGAAGAAGATTAAACAGCCGAAACGAGGAAGCGTATACCCATGTGTGGGTGTGAAGCGGTGCATGTGAATACACCTCCCGAAATAACACAGTGGATTTGACTTTATGTTACTCTGCTGTCATTTGGTGGTGATGAAAAGTCTGGCCCAATCCAGCCCTTGTTCATTTTGATAAGGGTCAGCTTGTCAGTATTGTCAGTTGACAGGCGAGTGCGCTTATCAGTTATAATTCCCCCAGCGGCACTAAAAACACGCTCCGATAACACGCTAGTGGCAGGGCAGGCCAGGACCTCCAAGGAGTACAGAGCGAGTTCATTCCAAGTGTCCAGCTTGGATACCCAATAATTAAAAGGCACAGAGGAATCACGGAGTACGCTGGTACGATCTGCAAGGTACTCCCTCACCATCTTTTGAAACTTTCCACTCCTTGTGAGAGTACCCCGCGCCTCAGGGCCTGTAAGCTGGGCGGGTGTCAGAAAACTGTCCCAGAACGTTGACAGTGTTCCCCTGCCTCTGCTGGATTGGAGTTGCATCTCTCTCGCCTGTACGCCTTGGTTGGGCAACGAACTGTGACCTCTGCCGCTAGCGTGTTCAGATGGGAATTTTTTTAAGAGTTCTGCAGCAAGGGCCTTCTGGTATTGCCTCATTTTTGTAGACCTCTCCACCTCAGGAATAAGAGAGTGAAAGTTCTCCTTGTAGCGAGGGTCTACAAGTGTCACCAACCAGTAATGACTGTCACCCAACATTTTAACAACGCGAGGGTCACGGTTAAGGCAGCGCAACATAAAGTCAGCCATGCGTGCCAGACTGGTAACGGGCAAGATTTCCGTGTCCTCACCAAGATGACGACTGACCATGCTCTCCTCCTCCTCCTCCTCTTCCTCCTCCCCCCTGTCCTCAGGCCACCCACGCTGAACCGACGGTATGACATTTGTACAGGTACTACCGTCTACAACGCATGATAGCAGCTCCTGTTCTTCCTCCTCCTCCTCCTCCTCCTCCTCCTCTCCCTCATTGTCCCCCAATGCATGTTGGGATGAGATGAGGCTGGGCTGTGTGTAATCGCCCGCTACGGCTTCTTGATCTATCTCATCATACTCTGGCTGCAATGCCTCCTCTTTAATTCTCTGCAGAGAGCGTTGCACTATGTTTACCCAGTGTGCCGTCAGAGAGATGTACCGTCCCTGGCCACAAGCACTTGTCCACGTGTCCGTTGTCAGGTGGACTCTCCCAGTAACTGCGTTGTTGAGGGCACGGCAGATGCTTTGGGACACGTGCTTGTGTAGTGCGGGAATGGCATACCGGGCAAAATAGTGTCGGCTGGGGACCGAGTACCGAGGGACAGCCACCACCATAAGATTGCGAAGGATTCCGTCTCCACCAGCCTAAAAGGCAGCATTTCCAATGCAAGCAGTCGTGAAATGTGCGAATTTAGGACTGTGGCCTGTGGGGCGTTAGCTGCGAATTTCCGCTTTCGTTCAAAGGTCTGGGATAAGGACAATTGAACGCTGCGGTGGGACGTGGACATGGACGTTGATGCTGTTTCTTGAGAAACTGCCATAACAAGTGAAGACTGAGAGGAGGGGGCATCTTTACATGCAGTATGGACAGGGGATTGCCTTGCACACACAACAGGGTGTTCTATTGCACGCACAACAGTGGAAGAAGCAGTGGTGACACCCGCTGACACTGGTCGTGGACCCTGGGTTTCGCCCCACAAAGTCGGGTGCTTTGCTGCCATGTGCCTGATCATGCTGGTGGTGGTCAGGCTGGTAGTTTTGTCACCCCTGCTGATGCTGGCATGGCAGGTGGAACATATGGCCTTTTTGGGGTTATCAGCAGAGTCTTTAAAAAAATTCCAGACTCTGGAAGACCTACCGCTTGTACTGGCAACGTCCCTCGTGTTGGTGTTACTGGGAACGGTTGCCTGACTTCTGTCTGCGGCCACCGCACTGCTTCTTCCTGCGTGTTGGGGTACTCTGCCTCCCTCCCCCTGTGTGCTGCTGGCCTCACTCTGCATGTCCTCCTTCCATGTTGGGTCAGTTACTAGATCATCCACCACCTCCTCCTCACTTCCTGGCAATTGTGTCTCGTCATCGTCCACCTCTTGTGACAGATTGCCAACGTCGACTTCCTGTGGCCGTGGCTGTTCAAATATTTGGGCATTGCAACATGGGATCTCCTCTTCCACCACTTCAAGCGTATCAGGCGAGGGGCCCAAATATGGAAATGGACCAGTGAACAGCTCTTCAGAGTGTCCAAATGTGGGATCACTTGCTGTCTGACGACACTTGGCATGGTGGGAGGAAGGAGCATCAGGGTGAGGAGGAGTATGCGGTCGAGTTTCACGGCTACTAAGAGTTGACCGTGCGGAAGACAGACCGGAGGTGGTGGTGCCCAGGTAACTGGAAGTATTATCTGCTATCCAATTAATAACCTGTTCACACTGATCAGTTCTCAATACTGGTGTTGTTCTGTGCTTCCCTAGTAATTCGGTCAAGAAGTGGGAGCGAGAAGATGTGGCTGTTGGTTGTGGCACATTTTCACCTTGGACACGGCCCCGTCCTCTGCACGAACCATCACCAGAACGTCCACTTCCACGTCCCTTGCCACGCGCCTTGCCCATTGTAAATGAAGTAAAATAGCTTACACTTGCACTAACAATGGAAAAAGGGTAATAAAGAGTAGATTAGAACCGTGGAAGAGGAAAACCACAGTTATTGTTTACTGGGGTATACCACACTTTTTTAAATAGAGATATTTGTGGCTGAACAGTGAGCGACACACTCAAACTGCTTTTTTTTTAGATACCAAAGGCCCAAAACTGGATAGTACAGCGATTTGACCCGTGGAACTGCGAAACCACACTGGGATGTCGGGCCTACACAAGACTATTTTCAACAGATATATTTTTGTGTCACAACAGCCAGGAGACACTACTGTTTTTCTTTACGGAAAAAACTACCAAAAGCTGAATAATAGAGATTTTTTACCGTGGGATGGCAAAACCACAGTTATTGTTTACTGGGGTATACCACACTTTTTTAAATAGAGATATTTGCGGCTGAACAGTGAGCGACACACTCAAACTGCTTTTTTTTTAGATACCAAAGGCCCAAAACTGGATAGTACAGCGATTTGACCCGTGGAACTGCGAAACCACACTGGGATGTCAGGCCTACACAAGACTATTTTCAACAGATATATTTTTGTGTCACAACAGTCAGGAGACACTACTGTTTTTCTTTATGGAAAAAACTACCAAAAGCTGAATAATAGAGATTTTTTACCGTGGGATGGCAAAACCACAGTTATTGTTTACTGGGGTAAACCACACTTTTTTAAATAGAGATATTTGCGGCTGAACAGTGAGCGACACACTCAAACTGCTTTATTTTTAGATACCAAAGGCCCAAAACTGGATAGTACAGCGATTTGACCCGTGAAACTGCGAAACCACACTGGGATGTCGGGCCTACACAAGACTATTTTCAACAGATATATTTTTGTGTCACAACAGTCAGGAGACACTACTGTTTTTCTTTACGGAAAAAACTACCAAAAGCTGAATAATAGAGATTTTTTACCGTGGGATGGCAAAACCACAGTTATTGTTTACTGGGGTATACCACACTTTTTTAAATAGAGATATTTGCGGCTGAACAGTGAGCGACACACTCAAACTGCATTTTTTTAAGATACCAAAGGCCCAATACTGGATAGTACAGCGATTTGACCCGTGGAACTGCGAAACCACACTGGGATGTCAGGCCTACACAAGACTATTTTCAACAGATATATTTTTGTGTCACAACAGTCAGGAGACACTACTGTTTTTCTTTACGGAAAAAACTACCAAAACCTGAATAATAGAGATTTTTTACAGTGGGATGGCAAAACCACAGTTATTGTTTACTGGGGTATACCACACTTTTTTAAATAGAGATATTTGCGGCTGAACAGTGAGCGACACACTCAAACTGCTTTTTTTTTAGATACCAAAGGCCCAAAACTGGATAGTACAGCGATTTGACCCGTGGAACTGCGAAACCACACTGGGATGTCGGGCCTACACAAGACTATTTTCAACAGATATATTTTTGTGTCACAACAGTCAGGAGACACTACTGTTTTTCTTTACGGAAAAAACTACCAAAAGCTGAATAATAGAGATTTTTTACCGTGGGATGGCAAAACCACAGTTATTGTTTACTGGGGTATACCACACTTTTTTAAATAGAGATATTTGCGGCTGAACAGTGAGCGACACACTCAAACTGCTTTTTTTTTAGATACCAAAGGCCCAAAACTGGATAGTACAGCGATTTGACCCGTGGAACTGCGAAACCACACCGGGATGTCGGGCCTACACAAGACTATTTTCAACAGATATATTTTTGTGTCACAACAGTCAGGAGACACTACTGTTTTTCTTTACGGAAAAAACTACCAAAAGCTGAATAATAGAGATTTTTTACCGTGGGATGGCAAAACCACAGTTATTGTTTACTGGGGTATACCACACTTTTGTAAAAAGAGATATTTGTGGCTGAACAGTGAGCGACACACTCAAACTGCTTTTTTTTTAGATACCAAAGGCCCAAAACTGGATAGTACAGCGATTTGACCCGTGGAACTGCGAAACCACACTGGGATGTCGGGCCTACACAAGACTATTTTCAACAGATATATTTTTGTGTCACAACAGTCAGGAGACACTACTGTTTTTCTTTACGGAAAAAACTACCAAAAGCTGAATAATAGAGATTTTTTACAGTGGGATGGCAAAACCACAGTTATTGTTTACTGGGGTATACTACACTTTTTTAAATAGAGATATTTGCGGCTGAACAGTCAGTGACACACTCAAACTGCTTTTTTTTTAGATACCAAAGGCCCAAAACTGGATAGTACAGCGATTTGACCCGTGGAACTGCGAAACCACACTGGGATGTCGGGCCTACACAAGACTATTTTCAACAGATATATTTTTGTGTCACAACAGCCAGGAGACACTACTGTTTTTCTTTACGGAAAAAACTACCAAAAGCTGAATAATAGAGATTTTTTACTGTGGGATGGCAAAACCACAGTTATTGTTTACTGGGGTATACCACACTTTTTTAAATAGAGATATTTGCGGCTGAACAGTGAGCGACACACTCAAACTGCTTTTTTTTTAGATACCAAAGGCCCAAAACTGGATAGTACAGCGATTTGACCCGTGGAACTGCAAAACCACACTGGGATGTCGGGCCTACACAAGACTATTTTCAACAGATATATTTTTGTGTCACAACAGTCAGGAGACACTACTGTTTTTCTTTATGGAAAAAACTACCAAAAGCTGAATAATAGAGATTTTTTACCGTGGGATGGCAAAACCACAGTTATTGTTTACTGGGGTATACCACACTTTTTTAAATAGAGATATTTGAGGCTGAACAGTGAGCGACACACTCAAACTGCTTTTTTTTTAGATACCAAAGGCCCAAAACTGGATTGTACAGCGATTTGACCCGTGGAACTGCGAAACCACACTGGGATGTCGGGCCTACACAAGACTATTTTCAACAGATATATTTTTGTGTCACAACACTCAGGAGACACTACTGTTTTTCTTTACGGAAAAAACTACCAAAAGCTGAACAATAGAGATTTTTTACCGTGGGATGGAAAAAACACAGTTATTGTTTACTGGGGTATACCACACTTTTTTAAATAGAGATATTTGCGGCTGAACAGTGAGCGACACACTCAAACTGCTTTTTTTTTAGATACCAAAGGCCCAAAACTGGATAGTACAGCGATTTGACCCGTGGAACTGCGAAACCACACTGGGATGTCGGGCCTACACAAGACTATTTTCAACAGATATATTTTTGTGTCACAACAGTCAGGAGACACTACTGTTTTTCTTTATGGAAAAAACTACCAAAAGCTGAATAATAGAGATTTTTTACCGTGGGATGGCGAAACCACAGTTATTGTTTACTGGGGTATACCACACTTTTTTAAATAGAGATATTTGCGGCTGAACAGTGAGCGACACACTCAAACTGCTTTTTTTTTAGATACCAAAGGCCCAAAACTGGATAGTACAGCGATTTGACCCGTGGAACTGCGAAACCACAATGGGATGTCGGGCCTACACAAGACTATTTTCAACAGATATATTTTTGTGTCACAACAGTCAGGAGACACCACTGTTTTTCTTTACGGAAAAAACTACCAAAACCTGAATAATAGAGATTTTTTACCGTGAAATGGCAAAACCACAGTTATTGTTTACTGGGGTATACCACACTTTTTTAAATAGAGATATTTGAGGCTGAACAGTGAGCGACACACTCAAACTGCTTTTTTTTTAGATACCAAAGGCCCAAAACTGGATTGTACAGCGATTTGACCCGTGGAACTGCGAAACCACACTGGGATGTCGGGCCTACACAAGACTATTTTCAACAGATATATTTTTGTGTCACAACACTCAGGAGACACTACTGTTTTTCTTTACGGAAAAAACTACCAAAAGCTGAACAATAGAGATTTTTTACCGTGGGATGGAAAAAACACAGTTATTGTTTACTGGGGTATACCACACTTTTTTAAATAGAGATATTTGCGGCTGAACAGTGAGCGACACACTCAAACTGCTTTTTTTTTAGATACCAAAGGCCCAAAACTGGATAGTACAGCGATTTGACCCGTGGAACTGCGAAACCACACTGGGATGTCGGGCCTACACAAGACTATTTTCAACAGATATATTTTTGTGTCACAACAGTCAGGAGACACTATTGTTTTTCTTTATGGAAAAAACTACCAAAAGCTGAATAATAGAGATTTTTTACCGTGGGATGGCGAAACCACAGTTATTGTTTACTGGGGTATACCACACTTTTTTAAATAGAGATATTTGCGGCTGAACAGTGAGCGACACACTCAAACTGCTTTTTTTTTAGATACCAAAGGCCCAAAACTGGATAGTACAGCGATTTGACCCGTGGAACTGCGAAACCACAATGGGATGTCGGGCCTACACAAGACTATTTTCAACAGATATATTTTTGTGTCACAACAGTCAGGAGACACCACTGTTTTTCTTTACGGAAAAAACTACCAAAACCTGAATAATAGAGATTTTTTACCGTGAAATGGCAAAACCACAGTTATTGTTTACTGGGGTATACCACACTTTTTTAAATAGAGATATTTGCGGCTGAACAGTGAGCGACACACTCAAACTGCTTTTTTTTTTAGATACCAAAGGCCCAAAACTGGATAGTACAGCGATTTGACCCGTGGAACTGCGAAACCACACCGGGATGTCGGGCCTACACAAGACTATTTTCAACAGATATATTTTTGTGTCACAACAGTCAGGAGACACTACTGTTTTTCTTTACGGAAAAAACTACCAAAAGCTGAATAATAGAGATTTTTTACCGTGGGATGGCAAAACCACAGTTATTGTTTACTGGGGTATACCACACTTTTGTAAAAAGAGATATTTGTGGCTGAACAGTGAGCGACACACTCAAACTGCTTTTTTTTTAGATACCAAAGGCCCAAAACTGGATAGTACAGCGATTTGACCCGTGGAACTGCGAAACCACACTGGGATGTCGGGCCTACACAAGACTATTTTCAACAGATATATTTTTGTGTCACAACAGTCAGGAGACACTACTGTTTTTCTTTACGGAAAAAACTACCAAAAGCTGAATAATAGAGATTTTTTACAGTGGGATGGCAAAACCACAGTTATTGTTTACTGGGGTATACTACACTTTTTTAAATAGAGATATTTGCGGCTGAACAGTCAGTGACACACTCAAACTGCTTTTTTTTTAGATACCAAAGGCCCAAAACTGGATAGTACAGCGATTTGACCCGTGGAACTGCGAAACCACACTGGGATGTCGGGCCTACACAAGACTATTTTCAACAGATATATTTTTGTGTCACAACAGCCAGGAGACACTACTGTTTTTCTTTACGGAAAAAACTACCAAAAGCTGAATAATAGAGATTTTTTACCGTGGGATGGCAAAACCACAGTTATTGTTTACTGGGGTATACCACACTTTTTTAAATAGAGATATTTGCGGCTGAACAGTGAGCGACACACTCAAACTGCTTTTTTTTTAGATACCAAAGGCCCAAAACTGGATAGTACAGCGATTTGACCCGTGGAACTGCGAAACCACACCGGGATGTCGGGCCTACACAAGACTATTTTCAACAGATATATTTTTGTGTCACAACAGTCAGGAGACACTACTGTTTTTCTTTACGGAAAAAACTACCAAAAGCTGAATAATAGAGATTTTTTACCGTGGGATGGCAAAACCACAGTTATTGTTTACTGGGGTATACCACACTTTTTTAAATAGAGATATTTGCGGCTGAACAGTGAGCGACACACTCAAACTGCTTTTTTTTTAGATACCAAAGGCCCAAAACTGGATAGTACAGCGATTTGACCCGTGGAACTGCGAAACCACACCGGGATGTCGGGCCTACACAAGACTATTTTCAACAGATATATTTTTGTGTCACAACAGTCAGGAGACACTACTGTTTTTCTTTACGGAAAAAACTACCAAAAGCTGAATAATAGAGATTTTTTACCGTGGGATGGCAAAACCACAGTTATTGTTTACTGGGGTATACCACACTTTTTTAAATAGAGATATTTGCGGCTGAACAGTGAGCGACACACTCAAACTGCTTTTTTTTTAGATACCAAAGGCCCAAAACTGGATAGTACAGCGATTTGACCCGTGGAACTGCGAAACCACACTGGGATGTCAGGCCTACACAAGACTATTTTCAACAGATATATTTTTGTGTCACAACAGTCAGGAGACACTACTGTTTTTCTTTATGGAAAAAACTACCAAAAGCTGAATAATAGAGATTTTTTACCGTGGGATGGCAAAACCACAGTTATTGTTTACTGGGGTAAACCACACTTTTTTAAATAGAGATATTTGCGGCTGAACAGTGAGCGACACACTCAAACTGCTTTATTTTTAGATACCAAAGGCCCAAAACTGGATAGTACAGCGATTTGACCCGTGAAACTGCGAAACCACACTGGGATGTCGGGCCTACACAAGACTATTTTCAACAGATATATTTTTGTGTCACAACAGTCAGGAGACACTACTGTTTTTCTTTACGGAAAAAACTACCAAAAGCTGAATAATAGAGATTTTTTACCGTGGGATGGCAAAACCACAGTTATTGTTTACTGGGGTATACCACACTTTTTTAAATAGAGATATTTGCGGCTGAACAGTGAGCGACACACTCAAACTGCATTTTTTTAAGATACCAAAGGCCCAATACTGGATAGTACAGCGATTTGACCCGTGGAACTGCGAAACCACACTGGGATGTCAGGCCTACACAAGACTATTTTCAACAGATATATTTTTGTGTCACAACAGTCAGGAGACACTACTGTTTTTCTTTACGGAAAAAACTACCAAAACCTGAATAATAGAGATTTTTTACAGTGGGATGGCAAAACCACAGTTATTGTTTACTGGGGTATACCACACTTTTTTAAATAGAGATATTTGCGGCTGAACAGTGAGCGACACACTCAAACTGCTTTTTTTTTAGATACCAAAGGCCCAAAACTGGATAGTACAGCGATTTGACCCGTGGAACTGCGAAACCACACTGGGATGTCGGGCCTACACAAGACTATTTTCAACAGATATATTTTTGTGTCACAACAGTCAGGAGACACTACTGTTTTTCTTTACGGAAAAAACTACCAAAAGCTGAATAATAGAGATTTTTTACCGTGGGATGGCAAAACCACAGTTATTGTTTACTGGGGTATACCACACTTTTTTAAATAGAGATATTTGCGGCTGAACAGTGAGCGACACACTCAAACTGCTTTTTTTTTAGATACCAAAGGCCCAAAACTGGATAGTACAGCGATTTGACCCGTGGAACTGCGAAACCACACCGGGATGTCGGGCCTACACAAGACTATTTTCAACAGATATATTTTTGTGTCACAACAGTCAGGAGACACTACTGTTTTTCTTTACGGAAAAAACTACCAAAAGCTGAATAATAGAGATTTTTTACCGTGGGATGGCAAAACCACAGTTATTGTTTACTGGGGTATACCACACTTTTGTAAAAAGAGATATTTGTGGCTGAACAGTGAGCGACACACTCAAACTGCTTTTTTTTTAGATACCAAAGGCCCAAAACTGGATAGTACAGCGATTTGACCCGTGGAACTGCGAAACCACACTGGGATGTCGGGCCTACACAAGACTATTTTCAACAGATATATTTTTGTGTCACAACAGTCAGGAGACACTACTGTTTTTCTTTACGGAAAAAACTACCAAAAGCTGAATAATAGAGATTTTTTACAGTGGGATGGCAAAACCACAGTTATTGTTTACTGGGGTATACTACACTTTTTTAAATAGAGATATTTGCGGCTGAACAGTCAGTGACACACTCAAACTGCTTTTTTTTTAGATACCAAAGGCCCAAAACTGGATAGTACAGCGATTTGACCCGTGGAACTGCGAAACCACACTGGGATGTCGGGCCTACACAAGACTATTTTCAACAGATATATTTTTGTGTCACAACAGCCAGGAGACACTACTGTTTTTCTTTACGGAAAAAACTACCAAAAGCTGAATAATAGAGATTTTTTACTGTGGGATGGCAAAACCACAGTTATTGTTTACTGGGGTATACCACACTTTTTTAAATAGAGATATTTGCGGCTGAACAGTGAGCGACACACTCAAACTGCTTTTTTTTTAGATACCAAAGGCCCAAAACTGGATAGTACAGCGATTTGACCCGTGGAACTGCAAAACCACACTGGGATGTCGGGCCTACACAAGACTATTTTCAACAGATATATTTTTGTGTCACAACAGTCAGGAGACACTACTGTTTTTCTTTATGGAAAAAACTACCAAAAGCTGAATAATAGAGATTTTTTACCGTGGGATGGCAAAACCACAGTTATTGTTTACTGGGGTATACCACACTTTTTTAAATAGAGATATTTGAGGCTGAACAGTGAGCGACACACTCAAACTGCTTTTTTTTTAGATACCAAAGGCCCAAAACTGGATTGTACAGCGATTTGACCCGTGGAACTGCGAAACCACACTGGGATGTCGGGCCTACACAAGACTATTTTCAACAGATATATTTTTGTGTCACAACACTCAGGAGACACTACTGTTTTTCTTTACGGAAAAAACTACCAAAAGCTGAACAATAGAGATTTTTTACCGTGGGATGGAAAAAACACAGTTATTGTTTACTGGGGTATACCACACTTTTTTAAATAGAGATATTTGCGGCTGAACAGTGAGCGACACACTCAAACTGCTTTTTTTTTAGATACCAAAGGCCCAAAACTGGATAGTACAGCGATTTGACCCGTGGAACTGCGAAACCACACTGGGATGTCGGGCCTACACAAGACTATTTTCAACAGATATATTTTTGTGTCACAACAGTCAGGAGACACTACTGTTTTTCTTTATGGAAAAAACTACCAAAAGCTGAATAATAGAGATTTTTTACCGTGGGATGGCGAAACCACAGTTATTGTTTACTGGGGTATACCACACTTTTTTAAATAGAGATATTTGCGGCTGAACAGTGAGCGACACACTCAAACTGCTTTTTTTTTAGATACCAAAGGCCCAAAACTGGATAGTACAGCGATTTGACCCGTGGAACTGCGAAACCACAATGGGATGTCGGGCCTACACAAGACTATTTTCAACAGATATATTTTTGTGTCACAACAGTCAGGAGACACCACTGTTTTTCTTTACGGAAAAAACTACCAAAACCTGAATAATAGAGATTTTTTACCGTGAAATGGCAAAACCACAGTTATTGTTTACTGGGGTATACCACACTTTTTTAAATAGAGATATTTGAGGCTGAACAGTGAGCGACACACTCAAACTGCTTTTTTTTTAGATACCAAAGGCCCAAAACTGGATTGTACAGCGATTTGACCCGTGGAACTGCGAAACCACACTGGGATGTCGGGCCTACACAAGACTATTTTCAACAGATATATTTTTGTGTCACAACACTCAGGAGACACTACTGTTTTTCTTTACGGAAAAAACTACCAAAAGCTGAACAATAGAGATTTTTTACCGTGGGATGGAAAAAACACAGTTATTGTTTACTGGGGTATACCACACTTTTTTAAATAGAGATATTTGCGGCTGAACAGTGAGCGACACACTCAAACTGCTTTTTTTTTAGATACCAAAGGCCCAAAACTGGATAGTACAGCGATTTGACCCGTGGAACTGCGAAACCACACTGGGATGTCGGGCCTACACAAGACTATTTTCAACAGATATATTTTTGTGTCACAACAGTCAGGAGACACTATTGTTTTTCTTTATGGAAAAAACTACCAAAAGCTGAATAATAGAGATTTTTTACCGTGGGATGGCGAAACCACAGTTATTGTTTACTGGGGTATACCACACTTTTTTAAATAGAGATATTTGCGGCTGAACAGTGAGCGACACACTCAAACTGCTTTTTTTTTAGATACCAAAGGCCCAAAACTGGATAGTACAGCGATTTGACCCGTGGAACTGCGAAACCACAATGGGATGTCGGGCCTACACAAGACTATTTTCAACAGATATATTTTTGTGTCACAACAGTCAGGAGACACCACTGTTTTTCTTTACGGAAAAAACTACCAAAACCTGAATAATAGAGATTTTTTACCGTGAAATGGCAAAACCACAGTTATTGTTTACTGGGGTATACCACACTTTTTTAAATAGAGATATTTGCGGCTGAACAGTGAGCGACACACTCAAACTGCTTTTTTTTTTAGATACCAAAGGCCCAAAACTGGATAGTACAGCGATTTGACCCGTGGAACTGCGAAACCACACCGGGATGTCGGGCCTACACAAGACTATTTTCAACAGATATATTTTTGTGTCACAACAGTCAGGAGACACTACTGTTTTTCTTTACGGAAAAAACTACCAAAAGCTGAATAATAGAGATTTTTTACCGTGGGATGGCAAAACCACAGTTATTGTTTACTGGGGTATACCACACTTTTGTAAAAAGAGATATTTGTGGCTGAACAGTGAGCGACACACTCAAACTGCTTTTTTTTTAGATACCAAAGGCCCAAAACTGGATAGTACAGCGATTTGACCCGTGGAACTGCGAAACCACACTGGGATGTCGGGCCTACACAAGACTATTTTCAACAGATATATTTTTGTGTCACAACAGTCAGGAGACACTACTGTTTTTCTTTACGGAAAAAACTACCAAAAGCTGAATAATAGAGATTTTTTACAGTGGGATGGCAAAACCACAGTTATTGTTTACTGGGGTATACTACACTTTTTTAAATAGAGATATTTGCGGCTGAACAGTCAGTGACACACTCAAACTGCTTTTTTTTTAGATACCAAAGGCCCAAAACTGGATAGTACAGCGATTTGACCCGTGGAACTGCGAAACCACACTGGGATGTCGGGCCTACACAAGACTATTTTCAACAGATATATTTTTGTGTCACAACAGCCAGGAGACACTACTGTTTTTCTTTACGGAAAAAACTACCAAAAGCTGAATAATAGAGATTTTTTACCGTGGGATGGCAAAACCACAGTTATTGTTTACTGGGGTATACCACACTTTTTTAAATAGAGATATTTGCGGCTGAACAGTGAGCGACACACTCAAACTGCTTTTTTTTTAGATACCAAAGGCCCAAAACTGGATAGTACAGCGATTTGACCCGTGGAACTGCGAAACCACACCGGGATGTCGGGCCTACACAAGACTATTTTCAACAGATATATTTTTGTGTCACAACAGTCAGGAGACACTACTGTTTTTCTTTACGGAAAAAACTACCAAAAGCTGAATAATAGAGATTTTTTACCGTGGGATGGCAAAACCACAGTTATTGTTTACTGGGGTATACCACACTTTTTTAAATAGAGATATTTGCGGCTGAACAGTGAGCGACACACTCAAACTGCTTTTTTTTTAGATACCAAAGGCCCAAAACTGGATAGTACAGCGATTTGACCCGTGGAACTGCGAAACCACACCGGGATGTCGGGCCTACACAAGACTATTTTCAACAGATATATTTTTGTGTCACAACAGTCAGGAGACACTACTGTTTTTCTTTACGGAAAAAACTACCAAAAGCTGAATAATAGAGATTTTTTACCGTGGGATGGCAAAACCACAGTTATTGTTTACTGGGGTATACCACACTTTTGTAAAAAGAGATATTTGTGGCTGAACAGTGAGCGACACACTCAAACTGCTTTTTTTTTAGATACCAAAGGCCCAAAACTGGATAGTACAGCGATTTGACCCGTGGAACTGCGAAACCACACTGGGATGTCGGGCCTACACAAGACTATTTTCAACAGATATATTTTTGTGTCACAACAGTCAGGAGACACTACTGTTTTTCTTTACGGAAAAAACTACCAAAAGCTGAATAATAGAGATTTTTTACAGTGGGATAGCAAAACCACAGTTATTGTTTACTGGGGTATACTACACTTTTTTAAATAGAGATATTTGCGGCTGAACAGTCAGTGACACACTCAAACTGCTTTTTTTTTAGATACCAAAGGCCCAAAACTGGATAGTACAGCGATTTGACCCGTGGAACTGCGAAACCACACTGGGATGTCGGGCCTACACAAGACTATTTTCAACAGATATATTTTTGTGTCACAACAGCCAGGAGACACTAATGTTTTTCTTTACGGAAAAAACTACCAAAAGCTGAATAATAGAGATTTTTTACCGTGGGATGGCAAAACCACAGTTATTGTTTACTGGGGTATACCACACTTTTTTAAATAGAGATATTTGCGGCTGAACAGTGAGCGACACACTCAAACTGCTTTTTTTTTAGATACCAAAGGCCCAAAACTGGATAGTACAGCGATTTGACCCGTGGAACTGCAAAACCACACTGGGATGTCGGGCCTACACAAGACTATTTTCAACAGATATATTTTTGTGTCACAACAGTCAGGAGACACTACTGTTTTTCTTTATGGAAAAAACTACCAAAAGCTGAATAATAGAGATTTTTTACCGTGGGATGGCAAAACCACAGTTATTGTTTACTGGGGTATACCACACTTTTTTAAATAGAGATATTTGAGGCTGAACAGTGAGCGACACACTCAAACTGCTTTTTTTTTAGATACCAAAGGCCCAAAACTGGATTGTACAGCGATTTGACCCGTGGAACTGCGAAACCACACTGGGATGTCGGGCCTACACAAGACTATTTTCAACAGATATATTTTTGTGTCACAACACTCAGGAGACACTACTGTTTTTCTTTACGGAAAAAACTACCAAAAGCTGAACAATAGAGATTTTTTACCGTGGGATGGAAAAAACACAGTTATTGTTTACTGGGGTATACCACACTTTTTTAAATAGAGATATTTGCGGCTGAACAGTGAGCGACACACTCAAACTGCTTTTTTTTTAGATACCAAAGGCCCAAAACTGGATAGTACAGCGATTTGACCCGTGGAACTGCGAAACCACACTGGGATGTCGGGCCTACACAAGACTATTTTCAACAGATATATTTTTGTGTCACAACAGTCAGGAGACACTACTGTTTTTCTTTATGGAAAAAACTACCAAAAGCTGAATAATAGAGATTTTTTACCGTGGGATGGCGAAACCACAGTTATTGTTTACTGGGGTATACCACACTTTTTTAAATAGAGATATTTGCGGCTGAACAGTGAGCGACACACTCAAACTGCTTTTTTTTTAGATACCAAAGGCCCAAAACTGGATAGTACAGCGATTTGACCCGTGGAACTGCGAAACCACAATGGGATGTCGGGCCCACACAAGACTATTTTCAACAGATATATTTTTGTGTCACAACAGTCAGGAGACACCACTGTTTTTCTTTACGGAAAAAACTACCAAAACCTGAATAATAGAGATTTTTTACCGTGAAATGGCAAAACCACAGTTATTGTTTACTGGGGTATACCACACTTTTTTAAATAGAGATATTTGAGGCTGAACAGTGAGCGACACACTCAAACTGCTTTTTTTTTAGATACCAAAGGCCCAAAACTGGATTGTACAGCGATTTGACCCGTGGAACTGCGAAACCACACTGGGATGTCGGGCCTACACAAGACTATTTTCAACAGATATATTTTTGTGTCACAACACTCAGGAGACACTACTGTTTTTCTTTACGGAAAAAACTACCAAAAGCTGAACAATAGAGATTTTTTACCGTGGGATGGAAAAAACACAGTTATTGTTTACTGGGGTATACCACACTTTTTTAAATAGAGATATTTGCGGCTGAACAGTGAGCGACACACTCAAACTGCTTTTTTTTTAGATACCAAAGGCCCAAAACTGGATAGTACAGCGATTTGACCCGTGGAACTGCGAAACCACACTGGGATGTCGGGCCTACACAAGACTATTTTCAACAGATATATTTTTGTGTCACAACAGTCAGGAGACACTACTGTTTTTCTTTATGGAAAAAACTACCAAAAGCTGAATAATAGAGATTTTTTACCGTGGGATGGCGAAACCACAGTTATTGTTTACTGGGGTATACCACACTTTTTTAAATAGAGATATTTGCGGCTGAACAGTGAGCGACACACTCAAACTGCTTTTTTTTTAGATACCAAAGGCCCAAAACTGGAGAGTACAGCGATTTGACCCGTGGAACTGCGAAACTACAATGGGATGTCGGGCCTACACAAGACTATTTTCAACAGATATATTTTTGTGTCACAACAGTCAGGAGACACCACTGTTTTTCTTTACGGAAAAAACTACCAAAACCTGAATAATAGAGATTTTTTACCGTGAAATGGCAAAACCACAGTTATTGTTTACTGGGGTATACCACACTTTTTTAAATAGAGATATTTGCGGCTGAACAGTGAGCGACACACTCAAACTGCTTTTTTTTTTAGATACCAAAGGCCCAAAACTGGATAGTACAGCGATTTGACCCGTGGAACTGCGAAACCACACCGGGATGTCGGGCCTACACAAGACTATTTTCAACAGATATATTTTTGTGTCACAACAGTCAGGAGACACTACTGTTTTTCTTTACGGAAAAAACTACCAAAAGCTGAATAATAGAGATTTTTTACCGTGGGATGGCAAAACCACAGTTATTGTTTACTGGGGTATACCACACTTTTGTAAAAAGAGATATTTGTGGCTGAACAGTGAGCGACACACTCAAACTGCTTTTTTTTTAGATACCAAAGGCCCAAAACTGGATAGTACAGCGATTTGACCCGTGGAACTGCGAAACCACACTGGGATGTCGGGCCTACACAAGACTATTTTCAACAGATATATTTTTGTGTCACAACAGTCAGGAGACACTACTGTTTTTCTTTACGGAAAAAACTACCAAAAGCTGAATAATAGAGATTTTTTACAGTGGGATGGCAAAACCACAGTTATTGTTTACTGGGGTATACTACACTTTTTTAAATAGAGATATTTGCGGCTGAACAGTCAGTGACACACTCAAACTGCTTTTTTTTTAGATACCAAAGGCCCAAAACTGGATAGTACAGCGATTTGACCCGTGGAACTGCGAAACCACACTGGGATGTCGGGCCTACACAAGACTATTTTCAACAGATATATTTTTGTGTCACAACAGCCAGGAGACACTACTGTTTTTCTTTACGGAAAAAACTACCAAAAGCTGAATAATAGAGATTTTTTACCGTGGGATGGCAAAACCACAGTTATTGTTTACTGGGGTATACCACACTTTTTTAAATAGAGATATTTGCGGCTGAACAGTGAGCGACACACTCAAACTGCTTTTTTTTTAGATACCAAAGGCCCAAAACTGGATAGTACAGCGATTTGACCCGTGGAACTGCAAAACCACACTGGGATGTCGGGCCTACACAAGACTATTTTCAACAGATATATTTTTGTGTCACAACAGTCAGGAGACACTACTGTTTTTCTTTATGGAAAAAACTACCAAAAGCTGAATAATAGAGATTTTTTACCGTGGGATGGCAAAACCACAGTTATTGTTTACTGGGGTATACCACACTTTTTTAAATAGAGATATTTGAGGCTGAACAGTGAGCGACACACTCAAACTGCTTTTTTTTTAGATACCAAAGGCCCAAAACTGGATTGTACAGCGATTTGACCCGTGGAACTGCGAAACCACACTGGGATGTCGGGCCTACACAAGACTATTTTCAACAGATATATTTTTGTGTCACAACACTCAGGAGACACTACTGTTTTTCTTTACGGAAAAAACTACCAAAAGCTGAACAATAGAGATTTTTTACCGTGGGATGGAAAAAACACAGTTATTGTTTACTGGGGTATACCACACTTTTTTAAATAGAGATATTTGCGGCTGAACAGTGAGCGACACACTCAAACTGCTTTTTTTTTAGATACCAAAGGCCCAAAACTGGATAGTACAGCGATTTGACCCGTGGAACTGCGAAACCACACTGGGATGTCGGGCCTACACAAGACTATTTTCAACAGATATATTTTTGTGTCACAACAGTCAGGAGACACTACTGTTTTTCTTTATGGAAAAAACTACCAAAAGCTGAATAATAGAGATTTTTTACCGTGGGATGGCGAAACCACAGTTATTGTTTACTGGGGTATACCACACTTTTTTAAATAGAGATATTTGCGGCTGAACAGTGAGCGACACACTCAAACTGCTTTTTTTTTAGATACCAAAGGCCCAAAACTGGATAGTACAGCGATTTGACCCGTGGAACTGCGAAACCACAATGGGATGTCGGGCCTACACAAGACTATTTTCAACAGATATATTTTTGTGTCACAACAGTCAGGAGACACCACAGTTTTTCTTTACGGAAAAAACTACCAAAACCTGAATAATAGAGATTTTTTACCGTGAAATGGCAAAACCACAGTTATTGTTTACTGGGGTATACCACACTTTTTTAAATAGAGATATTTGAGGCTGAACAGTGAGCGACACACTCAAACTGCTTTTTTTTTAGATACCAAAGGCCCAAAACTGGATTGTACAGCGATTTGACCCGTGGAACTGCGAAACCACACTGGGATGTCGGGCCTACACAAGACTATTTTCAACAGATATATTTTTGTGTCACAACACTCAGGAGACACTACTGTTTTTCTTTACGGAAAAAACTACCAAAAGCTGAACAATAGAGATTTTTTACCGTGGGATGGAAAAAACACAGTTATTGTTTACTGGGGTATACCACACTTTTTTAAATAGAGATATTTGCGGCTGAACAGTGAGCGACACACTCAAACTGCTTTTTTTTTAGATACCAAAGGCCCAAAACTGGATAGTACAGCGATTTGACCCGTGGAACTGCGAAACCACACTGGGATGTCGGGCCTACACAAGACTATTTTCAACAGATATATTTTTGTGTCACAACAGTCAGGAGACACTACTGTTTTTCTTTATGGAAAAAACTACCAAAAGCTGAATAATAGAGATTTTTTACCGTGGGATGGCGAAACCACAGTTATTGTTTACTGGGGTATACCACACTTTTTTAAATAGAGATATTTGCGGCTGAACAGTGAGCGACACACTCAAACTGCTTTTTTTTTAGATACCAAAGGCCCAAAACTGGATAGTACAGCGATTTGACCCGTGGAACTGCGAAACCACAATGGGATGTCGGGCCTACACAAGACTATTTTCAACAGATATATTTTTGTGTCACAACAGTCAGGAGACACCACTGTTTTTCTTTACGGAAAAAACTACCAAAACCTGAATAATAGAGATTTTTTACCGTGAAATGGCAAAACCACAGTTATTGTTTACTGGGGTATACCACACTTTTTTAAATAGAGATATTTGCGGCTGAACAGTGAGCGACACACTCAAACTGCTTTTTTTTTTAGATACCAAAGGCCCAAAACTGGATAGTACAGCGATTTGACCCGTGGAACTGCGAAATCACAAAGGGATGTCGGGCCTACACAAGACTATTTTCAACAGATATATTTTTGTGTCACAACAGTCAGGAGACACTACTGTTTTTCTTTACGGAAAAAACTACCAAAAGCTGAATAATAGAGATTTTTTACCGTGAAATGGCAAAACCACAGTTATTGTTTACTGAGGTATACCACACTTTTTTAAATAGAGATATTTGCGGCTGAACAGTGAGCGACACACTCAAACTGCTTTTTTTTTTAGATACCAAAGGCCCAAAACTGGATAGTACAGCGATTTGACCCGTGGAACTGCGAAATCACACTGGGATGTCGGGCCTACACAAGACTATTTTCAACAGATATATTTTTGTGTCACAACAGTCAGGAGACACTACTGTTTTTCTTTACGGAAAAAACTATCAAAAGCTGAATAATAGAGATTTTTTACCGTGGGATGGCAAAACCACAGTTATTGTTTACTGGGGTATACCACACTTTTTTAAATAGAGATATTTGCGGCTGAACAGTGAGCGACACACTCAAACTGCTTTTTTTTTAAATACCAAAGGCCCAAAACTGGATAGTACAGCGAATTGACCCGTGGAACTGCGAAACCACACTGGGATGTCGGGCCTACACAAGACTATTTTCAACAGATATATTTTTGTGTCACAACACTCAGGAGACACTACTGTTTTTCTTTACGGAAAAAAACACCAAAAGCTGAACAATAGAGATTTTTTACCGTGGGATGGCAAAACCACAGTTATTGTTTACTGGGGTATACCACACTTTTTTAAATAGAGATATTTGCGGCTGAACAGTGAGCGACACACTCAAACTGCTTTTTTTTTAGATACCAAAGGCCCAAAACTGGATAGTACAGCGATTTGACCCGTGGAACTGCGAAACCACACTGGGATGTCGGGCCTACACAAGACTATTTTCAACAGATATATTTTTGCGTCACAACAGTCAGGAGACACTACTGTTTCTCTTTATGGAAAAAACTACCAAAAGCTGAATAATAGAGATTTTTTACCGTGGGATGGCAAAACCACAGTTATTGTTTACTGGGGTATACCACACTTTTTTAAATAGAGATATTTGCGGCTGAACAGTGAGCGACACACTCAAACTGCTTTTTTTTTAGATACCAAAGTCCCAAAACTGGATAGTACAGCGATTTGACCTGTGGAACTGCGAAACCACACTGGGATGTCGGGCCTACGCAAGACTATTTTCAACACATATATTTTTGTGTCACAACAGTCAGGAGATACTACTGTTTTTCTTTACGGAAAAAACTACCAAAAGCTGAATAATAGAGATTTTTTACCGTGGGATGGCAAAACCACAGTTATTGTTTACTGGGGTATACCACACTTTTTTAAATAGAGATATTTGCGGCTGAACAGTGAGCGACACACTCAAACTGCTTTTTTTTTAGATACCAAAGGCCCAAAACTGGATAGTACAGCGATTTGACCCGTGGAACTGCGAAACCACACTGGGATGTCGGGCCTACACAAGACTATTTTCAACAGATATATTTTTGTGTCACAACACTCAGGAGACACTACTGTTTTTCTTTACGGAAAAAACTACCAAAAGCTGAACAATAGAGATTTTTTACCGTGGGATGGAAAAAACACAGTTATTGTTTACTGGGGTATACCACACTTTTTTAAATAGAGATATTTGCGGCTGAACAGTGAGCGACACACTCAAACTGCTTTTTTTTTAGATACCAAAGGCCCAAAACTGGATAGTACAGCGATTTGACCCGTGGAACTGCGAAACCACACTGGGATGTCGGGCCTACACAAGACTATTTTCAACAGATATATTTTTGTGTCACAACAGTCAGGAGACACTACTGTTTTCTTTAAGGAAAAAACTACCAAAAGCTGAATAATAGAGATTTTTTACCGTGGGATGGCGAAACCACAGTTATTGTTTACTGGGGTATACCACACTTTTTTAAATAGAGATATTTGCGGCTGAACAGTGAGCGACACACTCAAACTGCTTTTTTTTTAGATACCAAAGGCCCAAAACTGGATAATACAGCGATTTGACCCGTGGAACTGCGAAACCACACTGGGATGTCGGGCCTACACAAGACTATTTTCAACAGATATATTTTTGTGTCACAACAGTCAGGAGACACTACTGTTTTTCTTTACGGAAAAAACTACCAAAAGCTGAATAATAGAGATTTTTTACCGTGGGATGGCAAAACCACAGTTATTGTTTACTGGGGTATACCACACTTTTTTAAATAGAGATATTTGCGGCTGAACAGTGAGCGACACACTCAAACTGCTTTTTTTTTAAATACCAAAGGCCCAAAACTGGATAGTACAGCGAATTGACCCGTGGAACTGCGAAACCACACTGGGATGTCGGGCCTACACAAGACTATTTTCAACAGATATATTTTTGTATCACAACACTCAGGAGACACTACTGTTTTTCTTTACGGAAAAAACCACCAAAAGCTGAACAATAGAGATTTTTTACCGTGGGATGGCAAAACCACAGTTATTGTTTACTGGGGTATACCACACTTTTTTAAATAGAGATATTTGCGGCTGAACAGTGAGCGACACACTCAAACTGCTTTTTTTTTAGATACCAAAGGCCCAAAACTGGATAGTACAGCGATTTGACCCGTGGAACTGCGAAACCACACTGGGATGTCGGGCCTACACAAGACTATTTTCAACAGATATATTTTTGCGTCACAACAGTCAGGAGACACTACTGTTTATCTTTATGGAAAAAACTACCAAAAGCTGAATAATAGAGATTTTTTACCGTGGGATGGCAAAACCACAGTTATTGTTTACTGGGGTATACCACACTTTTTTAAATAGAGATATTTGCGGCTGAACAGTGAGCGACACACTCAAACTGCTTTTTTTTTAGATACCAAAGTCCCAAAACTGGATAGTACAGCGATTTGACCTGTGGAACTGCGAAACCACACTGGGATGTCGGGCCTACGCAAGACTATTTTCAACACATATATTTTTGTGTCACAACAGTCAGGAGATACTACTGTTTTTCTTTACGGAAAAAACTACCAAAAGCTGAATAATAGAGATTTTTTACCGTGGGATGGCAAAACCACAGTTATTGTTTACTGGGGTATACCACACTTTTTTAAATAGAGATATTTGCGTCTGAACAGTGAGCGACACACTCAAACTGCTTTTTTTTTAGATACCAAAGGCCCAAAACTGGATAGTACAGCGATTTGACCCGTGGAACTGCGAAACCACACTGGGATGTCGGGCCTACACAAGACTATTTTCAACAGATATATTTTTGTGTCACAACAGTCAGGAGACACTACTGTTTTTCTTTACGGAAAAAACTACCAAAGCTGAATAATAGAGATTTTTTACCGTGGGATGGCAAAACCACAGTTATTGTTTACTGGGGTATACCACACTTTTTTAAATAGATATTTGCGGCTGAACAGTGAGCGACACATTCAAACTGCTTTTTTTTTAGATACCAAAGGCCCAAAACTGGATAGTACAGCGATTTGACCCGTGGAACTGCGAAACCACACTGGGATGTCGGGCCTACACAAGATTATTTTCAACAGATATATTTTTGTGTCACAACAGTCAGGAGACACTACTGTTTTTCTTTACGGAAAAAACTACCAAAAGCTGAATAATAGAGATTTTTTACCGTGGGATGGCAAAACCACAGTTATTGTTTACTGGGGTATACCACACTTTTTTAAATAGAGATATTTGCGGCTGAACAGTGAGCGACACACTCAAACTGCTTTTTTTTAAATACCAAAGGCCCAAAACTGGATAGTACAGCGATGTGACCCGTGGAACTGCGAAACCACACTGGGATGTCGGGCCTACACAAGACTATTTTCAACAGATATATTTTTGTGTCACAACAGTCAGGAGACACTACTGTTTTTCTTTATGGAAAAAACTACCAAAAGCTTAATAATAGAGATTTTTTTACCGTGGGATGGCAAAACCACAGTTATTGTTTACTGGGGTATACCACACTTTTTTAAATAGAGATATTTGCGTCTGAACAGTGAGCGACACGCTCAAACTGCTTTTTTTTTAGATACCAAAGGCCCAAAACTGGATAGTACAGCGATTTGACCCGTGGAACTGCGAAACCACACTGGGATGTCGGGCCTACACAAGACTATTTTCAACAGATATATTTTTGCGTCACAACAGTCAGGAGACACTACTGTTTCTCTTTATGGAAAAAACTACCAAAAGCTGAATAATAGAGATTTTTTACCGTGGGATGGCAAAACCACAGTTATTGTTTACTGGGGTATACCACACTTTTTTAAATAGAGATATTTGCTGCTGAACAGTGAGCGACACACTCAAACTGCTTTTTTTTTAGATACCAAAGGCCCAAAACTGGATAGCACAGCGATTTGACCCGTGGAACTGCGAAACCACACTGGGATGTCGGGCCTACACAAGACTATTTTCAACAGATATATTTTTGTGTCACAACAGTCAGGAGACACTACTGTTTTTCTTTATGGAAAAAACTACCAAAGCTGAATAATAGAGATTTTTTACCGTGGGATGGCAAAACCACAGTTATTGTTTACTGGGGTATACCACACTTTTTTAAATAGAGATATTTGCTGCTGAACAGTGAGCGACACATTCAAACTGCTTTTTTTTTTAGATACCAAAGGCCCAAAACTGGATAGTACAGCGATTTGACCCATGGAACTGCGAAACCACACTGGGATGTCGGGCCTACACAAGACTATTTTCAACAGATATATTTTTGTGTCACAACAGTCAGGAGACACTACTGTTTTTCTTTACGGAAAAAACTACCAAAAGCTGAATGATAGAGATTTTTTACCGTGGGATGGCAAAACCACAGTTATTGTTTACTGGGGTATACCACACTTTTTTAAATAGAGATATTTGCGGCTGAACAGTGAGCGACACACTCAAACTGCTTTTTTTTTAGATACAAATGGCCCAAAATGGATAATACAGAGGTTTGAACCGTGGAAGTGCAAAACAACACTTCTGTTTCTCTAGCCTACACCAGACTATTTTCAACAGTTATATTTGTGTCTGAAAAATCAGAGACACACGGAGGATTTAGATGAAAAAAAAGGATTTTTCCTGGCCCCCGACACCTGGTGCTAAGTCCAGCAATTTCAGCAACAGGAGCACACAGGACTGTAATGCAGCGTTTGCTGGTATAACCACTTTGTCTCCTATACAGCATGCCTGCCTGGTATCTGGGATGGATATTAGTCCTGAAAAGGACTGTTTGTTTGTTCTGGCAGCCTTTACAGACCCTACACTAACTATTTTGCAGTTTATATCTCTCCCTAAATCAGCAGCGCTGTCCCTACACTGTCTAATCCGGAGTGACTGTGTCCAAGATGGTGGCGCCCCGTTTTAAATACTCGAGGTGACGCTGTGCGGCCAGACAATCACTTTAATGCCCACAACCAACATGGCTGCAGCATTACAGTGACTGGCTGGCAATCCCTGCATGTTCATTGGCTCTGTAAAGAGCGCCAAACATGCAGGGCGGAGACCCGAGCTCCCGCCCGAGTAACCCGGAAATGCTCGGTGCTCGCCGAACATCCCGAGTAGCGTGATGCTCGTGCGAGTACCGAGCAGTGTCGAGCATGTTCGCTCAACACTAATTGTAACCCATGAGAAAATACAATGACATTTTTGTCTTTAATGTTTTTATACCTTGTCTAAGCATGACGATTTATAGATTTTAGATGCCATGAGAAGTCTGGTTATCTGATCTGGACGTAATGTATAGTATCTAGTGATGAGCGAGCACTAAAATGCTCGGGTACTTCTTGCTTGGGTCGAGCAAATTGGAATGCTCGAGTGCTCGGTCCGAGTAACGAGCCCAATGTAAGTCTATGGGAAACTCAAGCATTTTTCTGGCGGCTCACCCCCCCGGAGGTCTGCGATGGCCTAACAATTGCCCAAATCAACGGGAACAGTGCTCAAATGACATGGGGACCGCATGAAGAAGACCCCTGGAAGCATTTTTGACTCTCAGGTCACTGCTGTCAACAACGTTGTCAGAGGTATTGCACCACTTTTACGGACTCACAATAAAGCATACAAAAACAAAAACAAAATGGATTTTCCTGGGAAATATGTTAAATAACATCCTTTTCAGGGTAATGACTTGTATATAACGCAAAATAAATAACCAAAAACAAAAATGCTCCTCCACACCTTGGGCTATGTTCACACGTAGCGTTTCTGATGCATTTTTGCACTTTTGCATTGCTTTCAACCAATACAAATGCATTCACTGGGAAATGTCGTTTTAACATTTTACAACTTTATATGGCCATGTGGTGTGTGACACATCATCAGACACATGCATACAGTGCTGAAAAGACAAGGGAACAGCATGGGGAAGACCCCTGGAAGCATCTCTGACTCCCAGGTCACTGCCTAAAAGTGTGCCCATCATAAGTGATCCTTGGCGCATGCAAAGATGCCTCCCGCCATTCACCTGTTGTTGCAGACTTGCAACAATCTCCGTCCACATCCTTGTCCCAGTGCAGCATTCAGTTGTTCCTACTCCATGCCTTGGAATGCAAGCGCAAGTATGCAGCCAGCAACCCACCGACCCAAAGGCTGCAATACCATGCTGTCAAATTTTTGACAGCTGCTTGCACTTTAAATGTGGCCTTTTAGGCTTGTGGAGGCGGAAGCTGTCCACAATCACATGGCGGCGGCCGGGTGTCCATACTTGGTCCCCAGCCGTCACTATTTCTCCCGCTGTCATCTCCGCCTTGCACAAGCACGGGTGCCACAACGTTACCCATGCCCTCCCCAGTGCACTTACTGGGAAGGACCACCTAACCACAAACACGTGGTCCATTGAATGTGGCCAGGGACGGTACGGAGCCAGTCCACAGCTTTTTTTGCTGAGAGAATCTACTCCAGCTGTCATTTCTCCCAGGAAGTCCTCTAAAGCTGCTTGCACTTGAAATGTGGCCTTTTAGGCTCGTGGAGGTGGAAGATGTCAACAACCTCATGGCAGGGGCGGCCGGGTGTCCAAACTCGGTCCCCAGCTGCCACTATTTCTCCCGGTGTCGTCTCCGCCTTCCACAAGCACGGGTCCCACAACATTACCCATGCCCTGCTCAGTGCACTTACTGGGAAGGACCGCCTAACCACAAACATGTAGACAAGTGAATGTGGCCAGGGACAGTACAGAGTCAGTCCACATCTTGTCGGTGAGTGGTATTTCGCCACAGCCATATTTTTTAGCTCAGTGAAAGGACTGACTTTTGGGAAACCGTATCTACTCCGGCTGTCATTTCTCCGTCACCAGGTTCCGCCCATTGTCACACACGACCATGCCTTGCTGTTTGTTCAGCAGTGAGAGCCACAGATCAGGCTGCTGTGTTACACCTTTCAACAACTCTGCAGCGGTGTGTGGTTTGTCACCTAAGCATTAAGCATGTTATCTTCAGCACAGTCTGTTTCCGCTTGGCCAAGGCAGTGCTGCAGTGCTTTCAGCTTGGGACTGATGTAGTCTTTCGAAGATGGAGGCTGAACTGGAGGAGGAGGTGCAGGAGCTAAACAATGTGATTACATTGAGGTTACATTGGCGACTCTTGTTTTTATACTAAAGAAAGATCCTTCTGTGTTTTGGTTTTTTTTACGTTATTTTTTAAGACAAATGCATTCACCGGGAAATGTCATTTTAACATTTTACAACCTTATCTGGCCAGGTGGTGTGTGACACATCATCAGTCACATCCTGTTTCATTTATGATGGCGGGACTCTGAATGTCACAAAGCCTATTTTTATAGGGTCATCAAGCGGCCTTTACTATTCTTAAAGGGTCAGCAATCAGCCAACGCTATTGTTAGATCCATCAGCCGGCTATGCTTTGTTGTTCGCATTATTAACGAGTGGGACTCCTATACTGTTATTGCTTATGCAGTGACTGCAAGGGCTGCCAAAAATTTGGAGTCACTCCAATGCCCCTTGCAAGAGACATAGAGGTCAGAGAACCTACTAAAAACAATGTTCCCATTATTAGGAAGTGGGTCTCTCATAGTGTTTGCCTATACAGTGAAGCAACGGCTGCCAAAAATTTGGAGGAACTCCAATGCCCCTTGCAAGAGACATAGAGGTCAGAGAGCCTCCTAAAAACAATGTTCCCATTATTAGGAAGTGGGTCTCTCATAGTGTTTGCCTATGCAGTGAAGCAACGGCTGCCAAAAATTTGGAGGAACTCCAATGCCCCTTGCAAGACACGTAGATATGTTGATATGGTACATATGGTGGTGATATGGTGGTGGAGGATGAGGAGGACAAGAGCAAATAGACAAAATCATTAAGCGTATACCCATGTCTGGGTGTGAAGACAGAGGTGCATGGGAATAGAGTTAGACCTCCCCAAAAAAAGACACTGTATTTGAGTTTATATTACTCTGCTATCATTCGGTGGTGTTGAGAAGTCTGGCCCAGTCCAGCCCTTGTTCATTTTTATAAGAGTCAGCCTGTCAGCATTTTCAGTTGACAGGCGGATGCGCCTATCGGTTATAATTCGTGTTGAGCGAGCATGCTCGACACTGCTCAGTACTCGCCCGAGCATCTCACTCCTCGGGATGTTCGGCGAGCACCGAGCATTTCCGGGTTACTCGGGCGGGAGCTCAGGTCTCTGGTCTCCGCCCTGCACGTTTGGCGCTCTTTACAGAGCCAGTGAACATGCAGGGATTGCCAGTGTGGTGTCCCTGAGGGGTCAGTCGCCACAGACGTACTGCACCTCACCCAGAGGTGTGGTGTCTCCTTCTCTCAGGTAAGGAGGGAGTGCTGCCCGGAACCCCAACACCTGCATCCAACACTACACTGCTCCAAGCCGGCTGGAAGGGCAACATGCATGTGCGTAGCTGCTGAGCCCTGTCCCTGGCTGGAGTAGGGCGAACCCAAAGGTAGGGGGAACCAGTAGTGGTGTGGGTAGAGGAAGCAGTTTAGGGGAGCACCATAGAAGGAGGTATATAAAGGGAAGCCGTCTTAGGGTGGCAGAACAGAACAGAAGGACAGTCAGTCAGGGAGCCGAGACTCTTTAGGAGCTCTGCTCCACAAGTAGGCTCCGATCTAAATAAGGGATCCCAGGGGGTACGGCGAGTGCAGGACGGCACCCGTACGCCCCGAATCTGTCAGAAGACAGAGGGATCGTAGGCCGCAAGAAGGGGACCGGCCCCTGGTCCAGCCGTGTTACTCTAAGTCTCAGCTGGGAAAACAGGAGGCTTCTGGCTTATATAGCCAGTTGCCGAAGCCTCATTCTACACCACCTTACACTGCCCTGGAGCTAGCTCTACCTGTGGAGAGCCACACCACCCCTGCTGCCGTAACCCCAGCTCCAGAGGACTGCTCAGCAGCGGCGGCTCCCTTTCGGCCGCAATCCACAGGTGGCATCACGAACACTTTCCAAATCCCCTATAAAGAATCGCCCTTTTGATTGACCGCCCTGGGTCACGGACCGGGCCAGCCACCGTGATATCCCCCAGTAACCAGAGGCCCGGCTGCCGAGTACCCCACGGCCCTGGGGGCGCATCACCAGCCAGTCACTGTAATGCCGCAGCCATGTTGTTTGTGGGCATTACAGTGATTGGCTGGCCACACAGTGTCACCTCGAGTATTTAAAACCGGGCGCCGCCATCTTGGACACAGTCGTCCGGGATCAGACAGTGTAGGGTTAGTGCTGCTGAGTTAGGGAGAGATATATAGTGCGAAATAGGTAGTGTAGGGTCTCTATAGCCTGCCAAATCAAACAAACAGTCCTTCTCAGGACTAATATCCATCCCAGATATCAGGCAGGCAGGCTGTATAGGAGACGCAGTGGTTATACCAACAAACAGTGCATTACAGTCCTGTGTGCTCTTGCTGGTCAAATTGCTAGACTTATCCCCCGGTCTCAGGGGCCAGGAAAAATTAATTTTTTTTCATCTAAATCCTGTATTTATTTTTTTTCCTCAGTCAGACTGTACAAATATGCGTCTTTTTAACCTTTTGGCGTTCCCCCCCCCCCCACAAAAAAAAAAATTGAGTGTCTCGTTGACTGTTCAGACACAAATATATCTGTTTAAAAGATTCTGGTGTAGGCCAGATAACTAGAACTGTGGTTTTGCAGTTCCATAGTTCAAATCTCTGTATTATCCAGCTGTTGGCCGTTTTTCCGTAAAAAAAAGCAGTAATAGTGGCTCCCTGACTGTTCAGACACAAATGTATCTGTTTAAAAGATTCTGGTGTAGGCCACATAAAAATAACTGTGGTTTTGCAGTTCCATGGTTCAAAATCTCTGTATTATCCAGCTTTTGGTCGTTTTTCCGTAAAAAAAACAGTAATAGTGTCTCCCTAACTGTTCAGACACAAATATATCTGTTTAAAAGATTCTGGTGTAGGCCACATAACTAGAGTTGAGCCACCCCCGTAGTGTTCGAGTTCGGTTCGGTTCGTCGAACACCCATATGTTTGTCGAACTGTTCGTCGAACTGTTCGTCGAACACCTTCGAACACTGTTAAAACCAATGGCAGGCAAACAGAAACACATAGAAACACATAGAAAACACCTTCAAAGGAGTCCAAAACCTGACAAACTGCTCAGAAGACACAACTAACACATGGAAAAGTGACAAGTACATATAGTCATGCGAAAAGAAAAGAGGTGGAGGAGTAAAAGGAGGGGGAGACACAGATATAGGCTTGTCATGCCCTTCTAAAACTAAAAAAGTGCGAAGCTGACACGGCCAGTCCGTTCCTGCCCGTGCGACTTCCGTGTCGCCGGGTTTGTGCCAGAGCTGCGGTGGACCCTGACGGCCTGCCCCCCTCTCCCAATACTGGTGCCTGTCCGCTGGTGGGTCGAGCGAGCCCCGAGCGGTGGAGGCAGGTCTAAGCTTTTTAATTTAAATTGTCTATGTAATTTGAATGAGTACACTTTAAATCCTTTTGCAAGAATCTATTGGAGGGCAAGTCTGATGCCAGCAGCCACGGGAAATCCAGCTCCAGTAGCGTCCACTAAAGCTGCGGGAGTTAAAAAGCTTTCATAATGATCGAGCTTGGCGGTCCACCACAAGGCGTCCTACCGCCAGTCCCAGCCCCCGTGCCTTGGAGTGCCTCCACGATGCTCTTCACTGAGTGTCCCGAGGGCCCGAAGCATTTCCTTTGAAAAAATTAAGTGTCCAAACTACAGGTGGTGTAGCTTGCTTAACAGGTGGGATAATCTGCTGACTAGCAGACACTGCTACTAGGTCCAAAGTATTTCCTGGGCTAGATTCAGTTAAAAATTTGTAATTAGATCTACAGGCGGTGGCTACTCCGCTGACTAGCAGACACTGCTACTAGGCCCAAAGTATTGCCTGGGCTAGATGCAGTTAAAAATTTCTAATTAGATACTCTCGTTGGATGCTGAGAAAGCATTCCATAGAGTCTCCTGGCAAGCCATATATTATTCTCTTAAAAAGCTTGGGGTAGGGGTCTAGGGGGCCCTTTTATAGCCCAAATCATGGCCCTGTATCACAATCCGTCAGCTAGGCTGAAGATAAATGGAACATTTTCATCACCTTTCATAATCACCAATGGGACAAGGCAGGGATGTCCTCTGTCCCCTCTCTTATACATCCTAGTGATGGAGCACCTGCTCTCATCAATTCGCGATAACCCCAATATTAGGTGGATTGAGGTGGAAGGCACTGAGTACAAGTGCTCTGCATTTGCTGATGATGTCCTAGTATATATCACTCAATCACATATATCCATCCCTGCTGTTATGGCTGAAATAGATCACTTTGTTACATGGTCAAATTTTAAAATCAATGCAGCGAAGTCTGAGGCACTCGATGTCTCCCTCCCCAAATCCATACAGGATTCCATCCAGTCCAACTTTCCCTTTGCCTGGCCCTCACAGGGTATCAAATACTTAGGAATTCGTATTCATAGAGACCTCTCCAGTCTATTTTATCTTAATTTTGGGCCCTTTATTGAACAACTCCATAAAGATCTTCTTGGACGGTGAAGGATTTTTCATGGTTCGGCAGAATAAGTATACTAAAAATGAACGTCCTACCTAAACTTTTATACCTCTTCCAAACCATTCCCGTGGTAATGCCCTCAAATTTTTGGAAAAGACTACACAGTAGCTTTTAGTCTCCCCAGGATGACACAGGTGGGGCAGATGGTGGTTGTCCCGGCCAGCTAAGCCTCATTGTAGCACAGTGAGCTTCGCACTGCAACTTATGCTTCATATCCATGTGATGGTTCATGCATGAAGTGCTCAAACTATGGATTTTTTGGCCTCTACTTAGCTTTTGGTAACAAATGTTACAGATAACACGAGTTGGGTCATCCTTAGCGATCTGAAAAAATGCACAGGCTATGCAAGGTTTAGAGCCCATGTGACTCTGCTACTAGCAATACTATCAAATGATTGGCTGGGTTAGATGCAGAGCGTCTGGGTTTGGTTGGGGGTCCCCACAGTCTGCCTAGGCTAGATGCAGTTAAAAATTCTCATTAGATACACAGGCGGTGCAGCTTGCTTCTCAGCAGGGCTAATACGCCCAAAGTATTGGTAGACTATATACTAAATAAGGAAGGATTCACTGACTGTGGTGGCCCCTCCGTAAGCCGTGGCGATTGGTGGAGATTTGGTGGATGATTATAGGAGAAAGCTCCTTAATAGAGAAAGTTGGTAGCTTTATACTTCAAATACACGTGTACCAGCAGGTTTAAACATCAGACATGATTTGATGTATCATTATGAGTGATCATTTATAGATTATTATTATATATATGTTCCTTTTTCTTCTTTTCTTTTTCTTTTTGATTATTTACACTTATATGCATTGTTTCTATGCTATACGATTTTAACATGGTATGTGTGTTTAAATTTCTGATTAACTCAGCCTTGAACAGGTGCATAGCAGGACATGACATATAAATACCACTTCCTTGCTGTTTTTCTGCTATGCAATGATTAAGAACTCGTATATATATTGTGCAGAAAGAAGGGTGAAAGTCCGCCCAGGCGGGAGGAAATTGGAGTTTCATAACACATATTTGAACTGGAGAGGTATTAGAGGCCTGCAATGGCCACAGGTACTAATGGAGGTAATCAAGATAGGGAGAGAGGCAAGAGGTCCGGTCATCTTAGTTATACAGGACGGGGGAAAAGACATAGCTTATCACAAGAGCGCATAACTAATGGCAATAATGAAACTAGACACTGAGTGCTTCAGAGAATTTTTCACAAAACTAACTATAGTATTGTAGCACCCTGAGGATTCGGCTGCTACAGGGGTATTGCACCTCAACCCAGAGGTGTGATATTCCACTCCCGGGTAAGGATGGAGTGTGGGACTGAGCTCGGTAGGCTGCATGCACTACACACATCCCATTTCCGAGGAGCAGACCGACGGTACTCCCACTTAGAAATGTGCAGGTACGACCGAGTCTGTTCCTGGCTGGAGTGGGAGGGGGGGTGGTACATCCCAAGTAGTGTAGGGGCAGATAGGGGGAGCAGCCTGGGTAAAGATAGGAGCTCATTGGGTGCTGGTCACCTGAGCTCACACATAGAGGGTGTATATAAGGTGGGCACCATCAGAGAACAGGGTCAGTCAGTCTTTGCAGAACAGTCAGTCTGTCAGCCTTTTGCAGAGAGAAGTCAGAGGAGGAAGAGGAGCAGAGCAGTCCCAGAGAGAGAGAGAGGAGAAAGCCAGAAAGACCCAGAGGGGGAAACAGAAAAGGAACTCTGAGAACCCAAAGTCCATCAGCGGGTGAAGAGTTGGCATCAGGGTACCGGAACCCAAGCTGGTGGGGGCAAAAACACACCCTAGCCAGAGACCGGAGGCCGTGGGCAGCGTCTGCCACGGCCACCCACCACATCCACCCCGAAGGCATACCACGTGGAGGGTCAGGGAACCCAAGGCCAAGGGTCTCCCAACAGAAGGCCCGAGGGAGCTGGACCTGGGTGGATCAATAGTGGGGACGGCCAGAGAAAGGACAGAAGGAGAGCTCAGGGTCACGCTCCGGACTCGCTTGGGGGTTGGCTGGATCCAGGACCTGGTGGATGCAGCACGGCTCGGGTGGTCACTTGAAGCTGGAGTGACCGGAACATCAGCAGTGAGTAAATACCCTAAACTGCACCACCCGACTCTGTCTTCATTTTACATCTACGCTGCACCACCACAACCCCCATCCTCTGCACCTGACCCCCTGAGGCTATACCCCACCCGTTGGGGGTTATACCACCAAAAGCTGCACCTACACCATCAGCCTCAGCGGACCCTGCTGCAGCGGCGGCCATAGTGACCGCAATACAACGGGTGGCGTAGTCGACAATAAAGAACTTAATAACATCTGTAGGACTGCCACATACAACTCAGTTTGACACCCTGGGCACGGACCGGGTCACAGCCACTCGGAAGACTACAACTCCCATCTGATCCGGCTCCGGATATTCCCCCTAAAGAATATGGCCCAGGGGGCGCGTCAACCTTGGCGTAGTCGGCAGGATTACGTGCCCGCAACACCAGGGTACTGCGTGCCTGAAGAAAAGTGCAAGTTTACCTCACAAAGAAGTCTCCTGCCGGTTCCGGAGGGTCCCCGCCATCGGACCCCATCACCAGTCGATTCCCGCCGGTTGTCCGCCATTAACAGCTTTTTCCCGCCATCTGCAGAGTTTCCCGCCACTGGGAAGCGATTCCCGCCATTTCCAAAGGTTTCCCGCCTTGGAAGAGCGGACGCCATTATGGGCGTGCCAGAGGGTGGCGAGAGGCCACCTCCCATCGTGGGCCAGGACCGAAAATGGCGCCAAAAGTGGAAACCGCCCCCACCAACAGAGACTGTGATGCTAGAGGTGTCTGTCAGCGTGAAAGAACAGCCCCTGGAGCTGACAATCACCAAGTGGCCCCGGGACCGCCCTCGAAGGGGGGGAGGCGAAAGGAGAGAGCAAAGATGGGTGTCGCTTGGAGCAGACTAGAGCGAGCGCACCCGGAGGCAAGAAGCCTGGAGAAGAGTATCGGAGGAGCTTACCCGGAGATGGCGAGAAAGCAGAGCAGCACCGGCCCGCTGGCCAGGAGCCTGCTGGAGACAACGGAAGGAGAGCAGAGCAGCACCGACCCGTTGGTCAGGAGCCTGCTGGAAACAACGACCCCACTAGGACTAGTGGAGGTCCTAGCACAGCTCCCCCGAGACCGGGAGTGTGCACAGACCGCTCTGGAGGGCCTCGCAAGGAGGATGGCCCGGGTGCAGCGAGAGACGTTGGCGGAGTGGAGCCGTGAGATGGCCCAGCAGACCGAGACCTGTCAGCGGAGCACGCCACCCAAGACGAGGAGACAGACCGCCTCTGAGGATGGCGCGGGAGGACTGAAGGCCGGAGACGGCGCCGAGAAGGGAGCCGAACGAGTGGAGGCAGGTAAAGGGGACGTCTATACCCCAAACCGGGAAACCGCGTACCTGCCCCAGCTCCCCGTCGCAGAGCCCGAAGTCTATCCTGCCGTGCCCGTCGCTGCAACGTCACCGCCGCAGACTAGGCCTCAAACGGGAGCCGCGACCCCTGTGACGTCACACGCCTCGACCCCGAGCGTGACCAAGCAGGAAGTACCACCAGCCTGGTCGCAAGGCCTAGTACCCCCGGGCGCCGCAATACCAACAGCGCCCCCTACCTCCGCGGAGCCCCCGGCCTGGTCGCAGGGCCAAGTAGCCCAGGGCGCCGCCGTCCTTACGGTGCCCTTTACCTTCCAGATACCCCAGGCCTGGCCGCAAGGCCCGGGCAACCCAGGCGCCACTACCACCGCGCCCATAAGACCAAGAGTGCCGCATCTGGGAGAGGATCTGTTTGCCCAGCATACGTGCCCGAACGGGTCTGAAGCCAAAGGTAACAATAAAGAAAGAGCAGGAGGACGCCGTCGTTAAGTACAGCGAAGCAGGAGCTGTATATAGTTGCCCGTCGGGGCACCATAAACTGAAACTGTTACTGTTGCTAAATATAGTCCCCGTTGGGACCAGCAAGTGTGAACTGTTACCCGTTTAACCCCTAAATCCCACTGACCGAGGACTGAGAGCGGTCATTCCTCCCCAATACCTGGCCGAGGACTGAGAGCGGCCATATCCCTTGTAAATAGTTGCGCGTCCTAAAGCGCCCCCTACCGGTTTTATAGGAAAACCAGTTTTCTAGAGAGACTGTCGCACTTTACCCGGTCACACGTTGCACAGTGACCGGAGGAGGAGCCAGAGGCGACGAGAATGTTTTATTTGCTAATATATGTTGTTTTATATGTTTTATATGTTTATGCAAAAATTTGTACGTTTTTGGTGTTATGTCTTACAGCCCGAGGACGTGCTGTGATTTACCAGGGGGGAATGTAGCACCCTGAGGATTCGGCTGCTACAGGGGTATTGCACCTCAACCCAGAGGTGTGATATTCCACTCCCGGGTAAGGATGGAGTGTGGGACTGAGCTCGGTAGGCTGCATGCACTACACACATCCCATTTCCGAGGAGCAGACCGACGGTACTCCCACTTAGAAATGTGCAGGTACGACCGAGTCTGTTCCTGGCTGGAGTGGGAGGGGGGGTGGTACATCCCAAGTAGTGTAGGGGCAGATAGGGGGAGCAGCCTGGGTAAAGATAGGAGCTCATTGGGTGCTGGTCACCTGAGCTCACACATAGAGGGTGTATATAAGGTGGGCACCATCAGAGAACAGGGTCAGTCAGTCTTTGCAGGACAGTCAGTCTGTCAGCCTTTTGCAGAGAGAAGTCAGAGGAGGAAGAGGAGCAGAGCAGTCCCAGAGAGAGAGAGAGGAGAAAGCCAGAAAGACCCAGAGGGGGAAACAGAAAAGGAACTCTGAGAACCCAAAGTCCATCAGCGGGTGAAGAGTTGGCATCAGGGTACCGGAACCCAAGCTGGTGGGGGCAAAAACACACCCTAGCCAGAGACCGGAGGCCGTGGGCAGCGTCTGCCACGGCCACCCACCACATCCACCCCGAAGGCATACCACGTGGAGGGTCAGGGAACCCAAGGCCAAGGGTCTCCCAACAGAAGGCCCGAGGGAGCTGGACCTGGGTGGATCAATAGTGGGGACGGCCAGAGAAAGGACAGAAGGAGAGCTCAGGGTCACGCTCCGGACTCGCTTGGGGGTTGGCTGGATCCAGGACCTGGTGGATGCAGCACGGCTCGGGTGGTCACTTGAAGCTGGAGTGACCGGAACATCAGCAGTGAGTAAATACCCTAAACTGCACCACCCGACTCTGTCTTCATTTTACATCTACGCTGCACCACCACAACCCCCATCCTCTGCACCTGACCCCCTGAGGCTACACCCCACCCGTTGGGGGTTATACCACCAAAAGCTGCACCTACACCATCAGCCTCAGCGGACCCTGCTGCAGCGGCGGCCATAGTGACCGCAATACAACGGGTGGCGTAGTCGACAATAAAGAACTTAATAACATCTGTAGGACTGCCACATACAACTGAGTTTGACACCCTGGGCACGGACCGGGTCACAGCCACTCGGAAGACTACAACTCCCATCTGATCCGGCTCCGGATATTCCCCCTAAAGAATATGGCCCAGGGGGCGCGTCAGTATGGTCAGAGATTATGCTGAGAACGGTATGGCAAGGTGCGTGAGACATCACGGCTATCGAACGGACAAGGCAGGTAATAAATATTCGGATGGCAAAATTTATAAGAGACAGATGCTGTGTAGTGATACGACACCGACAACTGGAAGGAGATAAAGCAGGCCTCATACGGCCCGACGGTGTTCACTTAATGGATATTGGACTGGACATATTCCTGTCAGGACTCCAGGACGGAGTGGAACAAGCGTTAAGAGTGATGGATGGGGGTCGGAGTCCTGCATACGAGTAAGCAGGATCCTCCGTGGCCTGGAAATAGAAAGGACATGTTGGAGAGTTACACTTGTTGGCCAACTTGCCGTTGTGGAGACTGGAGACACAGGGCATGCTGCAACAAGCTGAATAATTTTAGAAATAAAATGCATTTCAAATGGAATGAGTATAAACAGTTAATAAAGCTGTGACCGATCCTCACCCATCCAGTTGTAAGAGTTACATGATTGTATTGTCAATGAAAGGGGGGCGTTAGGGGGCTGAGCGTCTGGGTTTGGTTAGGGGCCCCCACAGTCTGCTTAGGCTAGATGCATTTAAAAATCATTATTAGATACACAGGTGGTGCAGCTTGCTTCGCAGTTGGGTTACTACGCTGACTAGCAGACACTGAAGCTTTGGAGCAGACCTCTGAGTAAACAGCTCTTCAGACTCAACCATCTGTGTTACCCCAAGCCATAGTGTATGTATTTTCTTATGGTTAAAAGGGGGGGTGGGGAGACCCAACCCACCTCTAATTGACGATGGCAACGTCACGTAAAACAAAGCAAGGGGACTCCAAAAAGAGTCTCCATTTTTACCAAAAATTTGTGGCACAGACACCACTTAAGTGACATCAATTGCCCCAGAGTTGCTTAAAATGGTTGGTTAGAATGAGTACCACACACTGCTGCTATGGCCAAAATTAGTTTCCAGACAAGATGCAGCTAAAAATTATTAGTAATTTGCAAGCTGGTGGAGCTTAGTATAGATGGCATAATAGAATGAGTACCGCACACTGCTACAGGCCCAAAATTATTTTCCAGACAAGATGCAGCTAAAAATTATTAGTAATTTGCAAGCTGGTGGAGCTTAGTATAGATGGCATAATAGAATGAGTACCGCACACTGCTACAGGCCCAAAATTATTTTCCAGACAAGATGCAGCTAAAAATTATTAGTAATTTGCAAGTTGGTGGAGCTTAGTATAGATGGCATAATAGAACGAGTACCGCACACTGCTACAGGCCCAAAATTATTTTCCAGACAAGATGCAGCTAAAAATTATTAGTAATTTGAAAGCTTAAAATGGTTGGTGAGGTGATTTTACGAAATCCTCAAGCTTTTACTCTCCCCAGGATGACACAGGGGTAGAAAAGTCCTTGCGGATCCATGATTTGCTCATCTTTATGAATGTGAGTCTGTCTACATTCTCAATGGACAGCCGCGTGCGCTTATCTGTCAGCACACCACCAGCAGCGCTGAACACACGTTCAGAGAGAACGCTGGCTGCCGGGCATGACAAGATCTCCAAGGAGTAAGTGGCGAGCTCCGGCCATTTATCCAGATTGGAAGCCCAAAAAGAGCAAGGGTCCAGTGACACAGTCATGGCTTCGATATTTACTTGGAGATACTCCTGTACCATCATCTCTAGGCGTTGACTATGTGTCAGACTTCTTGTCTCCTGTGGCCTTGCAAAGGATGGGCTAAAAAAGCTGTGAAATGATTCCGCAAAATTGCTGTTACCAGCAGATACTGTGTTTCTGTTATGGTTTGAGTGCTGAACACTCGACAGTCCCACGGTTGGCAAGTTAGAACAGTGAGATTCACTACATGCACCACTGGTGTTTTGTGGAAAAGCACATGTAAGATTCTGCAACAGTCTCTGCTGATACTCCTGCATGCGTGAATCCCTTTCTATGGCAGGAATTATTTTGGCAAATTTACTTTTGTACCGGGGATCTAAGAGTGTGGCAACCCAGTAGTCAGGATTATTTCGAATTCTGACAATTCGAGGGTCATGTTGCAGGTAGTGCAGCAAGAAGGCACTCATGTGTCTTGCACATCCAGGAGCACCAAGTCCCTGTTGTGTTGGTGGCGAGGTAACAATCATGCTTCCTTCCTCTGCCCTCTCCCCCCAACCTCGCACAACAGAAATGTGATCAAGGTCTCCCTCATCTGTCTTCCATCAGTTCGTCCTCCACTTTTTCCTGGGCTCCTGCACCTTCCTCACTAGTTTGGCTGCTACCATGCACCCTGGTAAATCCAGCTCCCCGACCCTCACATGCCTGCCGCCTTGGTGCTGCCGACCGTCTGGACCTTGCAGATGTTAGCCCTTCCGCATACAACTCCTCCTCCTCTACTTCTCCACCTCCTCTTGTCGCACCACCTGACTCCGAATTCTGTTTAACATGTGCTCCAGCATGTAAATCACCGGAATAGTCATGATGATAATGGCATCGTCAGCACTAAACATCTTCGTCGCCATTTCAAAACTGTGCAGAAGGGTGCATAGGTCCCTGATCTGAGACCACTCCTCCAGCGTGATTTGCCCCACCTCTGGATCCCGTTGGCCCAGTCTATACGTCAGAACGTATCGCACCAGGGCTTGTCGGTGCTGCCACAGTCGCTGCAACATGTGCAGAGTTGAATTCCACCGGGTAGGCACATCGCATTTTAGCTGGTGAAGTGGCAGACCCAACGACTTCTGTAGAGATGTAAGTCACTGAGCTGCGGGATGCGAATGGCGGAAGTGAGCACACAGCGACCGTGCCCTCTGCAGAAGGCCATCTACTCCGGGATAGTGGGCTAAAAATTGCTGGACAACCAGGTTCAACACGTGAGCCATACAAGGCACGTGTGTGACATTGCCCCGGAGAAGGGCCGCACCGAGGTTTACAGCATTGTCGCACACGACCTTCCCTGGTTTCACGTCCAGTGGAGACAACCATTCTTGAAACTGGTTCTCCAGAGCTGACCACAACTCCTCAGCTGTGTGACTCACATTTCCCAGACATTTCAAAGTAAAAACCGCCTGATGACGTTGAGCCCTGCTGCCAGCATAGTAAGGAGGTGTGCAGGATCCCTTCTGCGCAGCTAGAAAGCATGTGGCATGACCAGACAGGCTTTGGGTGCAGGTGGAGGACTGAGAGGAGGTTGAGGAGGCAGAAGCAGTGGAGGAACTTCGAGATAAAGAGGATTGACGCACAACTCGTGGGGACGGCAAGACTTGGACAGCAGCCCCTTGTCCTGCTGTTACCATAGTTACCCAGTGCCCAGTCAGCGACATGTAACGCCCCTGTCCATGCCTACCGGTCCAAGTGTCTGTGGTGAAATGCACCCTGTCACACACAGAGTTTCTCAAAGAAGCGGTGATGTTGGGTGCGACATGCTGGTGGAGCGCAGGTACACCTTTCTTTGAGAAGTAGTGCCGACTGGGCATCTGGTACTGGGGCAATGCGACGGATATAAGGTCTCAAAAATCCCCTGTGTCCACCAGGCGGAAAGGCAGCATTTCTGTAGCCAAGAGCTTGCAGATGGTGAAATTCAACCTCTTAGCTTTCTCATGGCTAGGAGGAAATGGTCTTTTACTTGTCCACATCTGAGGGACCGAGGGCTGGCCGTTGTGCTTAGACGGGGTTGAGAAGGGTGTCCCCAGCAAACTGCCGGTCTGTGAGGAAGATGCAGGCGGACATGTTACGTTGCCTTGATCCAAAGGTGGTGCTCTCGATGTCGGAGAGCGCTCAACACCAGCTGGTGTTTCCACCTCCAAAGAAAATGATGACCTGCCAATCACGCTGGCTGTTGCGGGTAAAGAGGTGGCAGGTCTATGTCCCAAAACAGGTGTGACTGCTGTCCCCCCAGTCACAGAGGATGAAGAGGCCGCGGATGCACAAGATGGGGCATACGGTGGTTGGCCCGGCCCGCTAGGCCGCATTGTAGCACAGTGAGCTTCCCACTGCAACTTATGCTTCATATCCATGCGATGGTTCATGCATGAAGTACTCAAACTATGGATTTTTTGGACTCTACTTAGCTTTCGGTGACAAATTTTACAGATAACACGAGTTGGGTCATCCTTATCGATCTGAAAAAATGCCCAGGCTATGCAAGGCTTAGCACCCATGCGACCTGAAGAGCCAACACGACTTGTGGTCAGAGGCAGAGTTGTGTTTGAGGATGCAGTTGTTGACATGCTTCCAGTACTACATCTCTGTCCAGGAAGGCGCAACCTGACCTCGTCGTCACTAGCATCCTTCTCCACATCCTCTGCTGACCTCATCGACTGGCTGACTGTGTGTTGACAGTAAGTGGGATCTGCAACCTTGTCATCATCACCCTGTGTGTTCTCACACCCGTCGTCCTCAGAGCCAACCTCTTCCTGCCCTGACAAAAAACTCAAGGTGTCGCTACAATCAGGCATTTGAGTCTCATCATTGTCTTCCTCATTGTCTCCACCAACAGGAGTTATAGTTTGGGAACTTGGGTCGACATTATGGTCAGAACCTTCTGCGTCTGGTCCTGGATCCGACTCATAAAGATTCTGGGCATCAGTGCAGATCATTTCCTCGTCTGGATTCACAGAAGCTCTAGAGCCGACCTCTGATTCCCAGGCTATAGTATGAGTAAACAGCTCTGCAGACTCAACCATCTGTTCTACCCCATACTCAGACGGGCAGCTGGAGACTTGGGAGCTGTGAGGAAGTAAGTGCGATTGGGGTGACACCTCTGAGGACTGGAGCATTTGTGATGTTGAAGTTGAGGTGGAGGAGAGCCCACTTAAAGGAGCACTTGATATCCGTTGAAGCACCTGCTGTTTTTGTGCCTCATCTGGAATTTGTAGCGATTGGCGTGGCCGTAAGAAAGGGATCGTATCACATTGTCCGCTAAAAGAAGTAAACATCTTAGTTTGGATGGAAGACGATCTTTCTTCTGCAGATGTTACTGTTGCTTTATAACCTACCCCACGGACACAACCTTTTTTTCCCTTCCCAACACACCTATTCCCCTTTCCACCAGCAGCAGGCCTTTTTCCACTCATTTTGGTGGTTAACTAATTCACAACTCTGGAGTTGTTTGCACAAAAAACAATGGATGGGAACCAAGCAGAGCTGAGTGGCCAAACTGTGGTATTAGCCCAAATGGATTGGCTGGGTTAGATGCAATAAAACAATTTTATTACATACACAGGTGGTGGAGCTTAGTATAGATGGACTAATAGAATGAGTCCCACACACTGCTACAAGCCCAAAAATTTTTTCCGAGCTAGATGCAGCTAAAAATTATTTGTAATTTGCAAGCTGGTGGAGCTTAGTATAGATGGACTAAGAATAAGTCCCACACACTGCTACAAGTCCAAAATTATTTTCCGAGCTAGATGCAGATAAAAATTAATTGCAATTTCCAAGCTGGAGGAGCTTAGTATAGATGGACTAAGAATAAGTCCTACACACTGCTACAAGCCCAAAATTATTTTCCGAGCTAGATGCAGATAAAAATTATTACTAATTTGCAAGCTGATGGAGCTTAGTATAGATGGACTAAGAATAAGTCCCACACACTGCTACAAGTCCAAAATTATTTTCCGAGCTAGATGCAGATAAAAATTAATTGCAATTTCCAAGCTGGAGGAGCTTAGTATAGATGGACTAAGAATAAGTCCCACACACTGCTACAAGCCCAAAATTATTTTCCGAGCTAGATGCAGATAAAAATTATTACTAATTTGCAAGCTGGTGGAGCTTAGTATAGATGGACTAAGAATAAGTCCCACACACTGCTACAAGCCCAAAATTATTTTCCGAGATAGATTCAGATAAAAAATTATTTGTAATTTGCAAGCTGGAGGAGCTTAGTATAGATGGACTAAGAATAAGTCCCACACACTGCTACAAGCTCAAAATTATTTTCCGAGCCAGATGCAGATAAAAATTATTACTAATTTGCAAGCTGGTGGAGCTTAGTATAAGTGGACTAAGAATAAGTCCCACACACTGCTACAAGCCCAAAATTATTTTCCGAGCTAGATGCAGATAAAAATTATTTGTAATTTGCAAGCTGGAGGAGCTTAGTATAGATGGACTAAGAATGAGTCCCACACACTGCTACAAGCCCAAAATTATTTTCCGAGCTAGATGCAGATAAAAATTATTTGTAATTTGCAAGCTGGAGGAGCTTAGTATAGATGGACTAAGAATAAGTCCCACACACTGCTACAAGCCCAAAATTATTTTCCGAGCCAGATGCAGATAAAAATTATTTCTAATTTGCAAGCTGGTGGAGCTTAGTATAAGTGGACTAAGAATAAGTCCCATACACTGCTACAAGCCCCAAATTATTTTCCGAGCTAGATGCAGATAAAAATTATTTGTAATTTGCAAGCTGGAGGAGCTTAGTATAGATGGACTAAGAATAAGTCCCACACACTGCTACAGGCCCAAATTTATTTTCCGAGCTAGATGCAGATAAAAATTATTTGTAATTTGCAAGCTGTAGGAGCTTAGTATAGATGGACTAAGAATAAGTCCCACAGACTGCTACAAGCCCAAAATTATTTTCCGAGCTAGATACAGATAAAAATGATTTGTAATTTGCAAGCTGGAGGAGCTTAGTATAGATGGACTAAGAATAAGTCCCACACACTGCTACAAGCCCAAAATTATTTTCCGAGCTAGATGCAGATAAAAATTATTACTAATTTGCAAGCTGGTGGAGCTTAGTATAGATGGCCTAATAGAATGATGCTATGCCCAAAAGGTTTTACTTGGCTAGGTGCAGTAAAAAAAATTGTATTCTATACACAGGTGGTGTAGCTTGCAACACAGATACGCTACTCCACTGACTAACACACACTGCAAGAGGACAAAAAGGATTTGCTTAGCTAGATTTAGCCAAATGCTGTGAAAAACACTTGCACAGCACTGGCACAGACCTGCCTGGCAAAAAGTCCTAGGAAATGCTGTAAAATAGTCCTCAAAAGGACTGCAATTACAATTAGTCCCTACTCCCAACCTATCTATTTAAGAGCACAGACCTACCTGCTAAAAGTCGTAGGAAATGCTGTAACCAAGTCCTCAAAAGGACTGCAATCACAACTATTCCCTACTCTCAAGCTATCTGTATACTTCAGAGAAAATTGGCTTGAAATTAACACTTAAAGTATAGCGCACACAGCAACAGCGGTGTCGTCTAACACGCAGCTGCAGCATTGAGAAAATGGTGGCGACGGGGAAAATGGCTGGGTCTTATAGGGCAAGGACATGTGACATACACAGCCAATGACACATGCCCTTGCTTATGTGAAAAAAAGCAGTTCGCTCTGTGTGTGCGCTGCTGATAGGCTGACAGATTGCACCTCCCCACTGTAAATGCGGGAAAGAGAAAAAAAAATGGAGATCTTCATTATTTCTGCAGAGATCCATCCCCTGCCCCTCCCCCGCCCCGCTGTACACTCAAACTGCGTATTAACATTGATTATCAGCATTACTGTGAAAAAATCCAGTTATGATTTTGGTGCACGAACAGTTATCGAACATAACCTCGAACAGCCGGATTTTTTTTCAAATCGTTCGTGTTCGCCGAACGGCTCGAACACTGCTCAAAACAGCTCGAATTTGAGATTGGCGAACAGTTCGAGTCGAACACCGCTCATCTCTACACATAATTATAACTGTGGTTTTGCAGTTCCACGGTTCAAATCTCTGTATTATCCAGCTTTTGGCCGTTTTTCCGTAAAAAAAACAGTAATAATTTCTCCCTGACTGTTCAGACACAAATATATCTGTTTAAAAGATTCTGGTGTAGGCCAGATAACTAGAACTGTGGTTTTGCAGTTCCACAGTTCAAATCTCTGTATTATCCTGCTTTTGGCATTTTTTACGTAAAAAAAACAGTAATAGTGTCTCCCTGACTGTTCAGACACAAATATATCTTTTTAAAAGTTTCTGGTGTAGGACACATAACTATAACTGTGGTTTTGCAGTTCCACAGTTCAAATCTCTGTATTATCCAGCTTTTGGCCGTTTTTCCGTAAAAAAAAAAACAGTAATAGTGGCTCCCTGACTGTTCAGACACAAATATATCTGTTTAAAAGATTCTGGTTTAGGCCACATAACTATAACTGTGGTTTTGCAGTTCCACGGTTCAAATCTCTGTATTATCCACCTTTTTGCCTTTTTTACATAAAAAATAAAAAAATTGAGTGTCTCGCTCAGTGTTCAGACACAAATATATCTGTTTAAAAGATTCTGGTGTAGGCCAGAGAAATAGAACTATGGTTTTCCTTTTCCACGGTTCTAATCTAATTTTTATTACCCTTTTTCCAATGATAGTGCGAGTGTAATCTATTTTACTTCATTTACAATGGGCAAGGCGCATGGCAAGGGAAGTGGAACTGGACGTTCTGGTGATGATGCGTGTAGAGGACGGGGCCGTGGCCAAGGTGAAAATGTGCCACAACCAACAGCCACATCTTCTCGCTCCCACTTCTTGACCGAATTTCTAGGGAAGCACACTACAACACCAGTATTGCGAACTGATCAGTGTGAACAGGTTATTAATTGGATAGCAGATAATACTTCCAGTTACCTGGGCACCACAACCTCCGGTCTGTCTTCCACACAGTCACGTTTTAGTAGCCGTGAGTCTCGACCGCATACTCATCCTCACCCTGATGCTCCTTCCTCCCACCATGCCGAGTGTCGTCAGACAGCAACTGATCCCACCCTTGGACACTCTGAAGAGCTGTTCACTGGTCCATTTCCATATTTGTGCCCCTCGCCTGCTCCGCTTGAAGTGGTGGAAGAGGAGATCCTATGTAGCGATGCCCAAATATTTGAATAGCCTCGGCCAGAGGAAGTCGACGCTGGCAATTTGTCACAAGAGGTGGACGATGACGAGACATAATTGCCACGAAGTGAGGAGGAGGATCGTGGTGCGCAAGTGGAAGAGGAGGAGGTGGTGGATGATCTAATAACAGACCCAACATGGCAGGACGACACGCAGAGTGAGGCCAGCAGCACACAGGGCAGGGAGGCAGAGTACCCCAGCAGGCAGGAAGAAGCAGTGTGGTGGCCACACACAGAAGGCGGGCAACAGTTCCCCGTAACACCAACACGAGGGACGTTGCCAGTACAACCGGTAGGTCTTCCAGAGTCTGGTATTTTTTTAAAGACTCTGTTGATAACCCCAAAAAGGTCATTTGTACCACCTGCCGTGCCAGCATCAGCAGGGGTGACAAAACTACCAGCCTGACCACCACCAGCATGATCAGCCACATGTCAGCAAAGCACCCGACTTTGTGGGGCGTACCCCAGGGTCCACGACCAGTGTCAGCGGGTATCACCACTGCTTCTTCCGCTGTTGTGCATGTAAGAGAACCCCCTGTTGTGCGTGCAAGGCAATCCCCTGTCCATACTGCATGCAAAGATGCCCCCTCCTCTCGGTCTTCACTTGTTATGGCAGTTTCTCAAGAAACAGCATCAACGTCCACGTCCCACCGCAGCGTTCAATTGTCCATATCCCAGACCTTTGAACGAAAGCGCAAATTCGCAGCTAACGCCCCACAGGCCACAGTCCTAAATTCGCACATTTCACGACAGCTTGCGTTGGAAATGCTGCCTTTTAGGCTGGTGGAGATGGAATCCTTCCGCAACCTTATGGCGGTGGCCGTCCCTCGGTACTCGGTCCCCAGCCAACACTATTTTGCCCGGTGTGCCATCCCCGCGCTACACAAGCACGTGTCCCAAAACATCTGCCATGCCCTCAACAACGCAGTTACTCGGAGAATCCACCTGACAACGTACACGTGGACAAGTTCTTGTGGCCAGGGACGGTAAATCTCCCTGATGGCACACTGGGTGGAAGCCGGGACCCAGTCGGACCTTGGGACGGAACACATCCTCCCCACACCGATGATTGCGGACCCTATGTCAGTCAGAGTTGCCCCCACAGAGTACAGCTCCTGCGCATCATCCTTCTCCTCCTCATGTTCAGCCTCCATCTCAGATATCACCACATCAGTTACAAGCTGGAAGCACTGCAGTACTGCCTCAGCCAAGCGGCAACAGGCTGTGCTGAAACTCATAAGCTTAGGTGACAAACCTCACACTGCTGTGAAAGAGCAGGCAGATCTGTGGCTGAGACTGCTGAACCTACATCCAGGCATGGTCGTGTGTGACAATGGCCGTAACTTGGTGGTGGCTCTGAGGCGAAGCGAGATCACACACGTACCATGTCTGGCTCATGTACTTAACCTCGTGGTTCAGCGGTTTCTTAAATCGTACTCCGAGTTGCCAGATCTGCTTGTCAAAGTACGCCGCCTGTCAGCTCATTTTCGGAAGTCGGCTACAGCTTCCGCCGCACTTGCTGTGTTGCAGCAGCGTTTGCAGCTTCTGGCACACCGACTGGTGTGTGATGTCCCCACACGTTGGAACTCTACCCTCCACATGTTGCAAAGGATTTGTGAGCAGAAGAGAGCAGTTGTGGAGTACCAGCTGCAACAAGGCCGTCGATATTCAGGTCAGACTCCACACATAAGCCCTCAGGAGTGGACCTGGATGTCCGACATATGTACCATCCTGACAAACTTTGAGGAGTCCACCAAGATGGTGAGTGGCGATGACGCCATCATTAGCGTCAGCATCCTACTTGTCTGTCTTTTGCAATGCTCTCTGCAGAGAATTAACCGCTTCCCGACCGCCCACTGTAGATAAACGGCTGCGCTGCCTAAGCTCTGTGCAGCGCGGACGTTTTAAAAACGGTGGGTGGTCCCGCAGCGCTCAGGACCCCCAGGGTCCTGCAAGCGCTGCAGGAGCAGTGCAGAGCGAAAGCTCTGAGAGGGAACATCATCGGGACCTGATTGGTTCAGGTCCCAGTGATGTTAACCCTTTGCTGTCTTCTATATGCCGCGATCTATAGTGATCGTGCATATAGAAGACAGCAGGAGGAGAGGGGGTCGTCCACTTACCTCTCCGACGACCCCTGATACCTTCCAGGACCTTGGTTTGCTATGGCAGCTGGAGGTCACATGACCGCCTCCAGCTCTGCCATATATGGTGTCCTGCCTGGCTCAGCCTGCAGCTGAAGCCAGGCAGGAGACTCTGACTGTGAAACAGTCAGTGAAGATCTCATGTAATGTAATATATGTCTATTACATTACATGAGATCAGGGATCAGAAAATTAAAAATTAATGTCCCATACAGGGACTAAGTAAAAATGCAAAAAAAAGTAAAAAAAAATGTTTTGAAACTGTTAAAACAAAAATGCAAAATAAATTAAAATAAATAAATAAAATATTAAACCGATAAATCCGTATATTTATGCAAAAATTAAAAAAGTAAACATATTTGGTATTGCCGCGTCCGAAACAACCCGAGCTATAAAACTGTCACACTAATTAACTCCTTCTGTGCACACCATAATAAAAATAAATAAAAAACGGAGCAAAAAACTATGCTTTTTCCTCATATCGCCAAACAAAAAGTGGAAAAAAATGCGATCAAAAATCAAAATGGAAATAAAAATGGTACCGCTGAAAACGTCATCTTGTTCCGCAAAAAAAAAGCCGCCATACAGCTCCATCAGCCAAAAAATAAAAAAGTTATAGCGCTCAGAATAAAGCAATGCAAAAAAAATATTTTTTCTATAAAATTGTTTTATTGTGTAAAAGCGCCAAAACATAAAAAAAATGTACAGTAAGTGTAGTATCGCTGTAAACGTACTGACCCGAAGAATAATGTTGCCTGATCACTTTTACCACACGCAGAACGGCATAAAAAAAAACCCTCAAAAAAACAATTCCTGAATTGTTGGTTTTTGTTAATTTTACCTCCCAAAAAACGGAATAGAAAGCGATCAAAAAATGTCCCGTACCCAAAAATTGTACCAATAAAAATGTCAACTCGTCCCGCAAAAAACAAGCCATGACATGACTCTGTCGGCCGAAATATGGAAAAATTATAGCTCTCAAAATATGGCGATGCAAAAACTAGATTTTGCAAAAAAAAAGCGTCTCTTAGTGTGTGACAGCTGTCAGTCATAAAAACCCGATATAAATCTGGTATCTCTGTAATTGCACCGACCCGAAGAATAAAGTAATCTAATCAATTATATCACACTAGGAACGGCGTAAAAAAATAAATAAAACCAATTCTTCACCTGCTACTGATTTGTTTATTATGTCTCCCAAAGATCGCAGTATGGCTCGGCACACAATTATCCTGCGCTCTGCGCTGAGCACTTACGCCAGAGTTTCCGTGTAAATCTCTGAAATATGTGATTCAGCTGGAACCCATGACGGAAGATTCCCTGTAATGAGGCAGATATAGGCCACTGTGGATGCCGTCTGGCCTGTGATCCCACGGTGTCATTTGTTTTAGGCGTGCATAAAAGTGCGGTTGGCCACAGTTTTGTGCACTTCTGAAAAAAAGGACACCACTAAACAGAGGCCAGACGGAGTCCAGAGTAACTCTGCTGCCTCATTACAGTGAATGGATCCCGCAGGGGTTTCATCTGAATTACATCACTTGGAAATTTAGATGGAAACTCCGATGTAAGTGCTCAGCCTAGAGCGCCGGATAAATGTTACGTAAAATGTTCCCAATAAAAGCTTCAACTCAGTCCTCAAAAAAAGCTAGTCCCCACTCAAGTCCGTCATCTGTTAAAAATATAAGGGACTTCCAAGTTACTGGTAGCAGAAAGGCTCTGGAAAAGCCAAATGGCCCTTGCCCCCCAAAAGAAATTCAGAAAATTTTGTGCTCCCAAATCCAAATGCCTATTCTACAATAATTTGTTCTCCAATTGTCAAATAGCGCTCCGTCCCCCCCAGATCTCGCCGAATGGCTGAGTGGTACGATACAGCCATATATGGGGTATTGCCACTTTTAGAAGAAATTGGTTGACACATTTCGGCACCATTTTTACCCATTGCCCTGTGTGAAAATGTAAAATCTGAGGGTAAAACATTTTTATGTGGTAAAAATATAATTATGCTTTTTTCACTGCCCAATTGTATAAATTTAAAAATTAAAAAATACTCACTACTTCCCTAGATGAATTCCTTGAGAGGTGTAGTTTACAAAATAGGGTCACTTGTGGGGGTTTCTGCTGTTTCGGCATGTCAGCGACTCTTCAAATGTGACATGGTGTCTGCTGCCTATCCCACCAACATAGCGCTCCTTTCTCTTCCGAACCCTGCCGTACACCAAAGCAGTGGTTTTCCCCCACATATGGGGTATCAGCGTACTCAGGAGAAATTGTACAACAAATTTCATGGTGCAATTTATCCTGTTACCCTTATGATAATGCAAAATTAGGGAATGAAAAACATTTTTTGTGGGAAAAATGTGAAAATTTTATTTTTATGGCTCAATATTATAAACTTCTGTGAAGCAGCTGGGGGTGCAAGGTGCTCACCACACATCTAGATAAGTTCCCTAAGGGGTCTAGTTTCCAAAATGGTGTCACTTGTGGGGGGTTTCCACTGTTTAGGCACATCAGGGGCTCCCCAAATGCAACATGGCGTCCGCTAATTATTCAAACAAATTTTACATTCAAAAAGTCAAATGGCGCTCCTTCCCTTTCAAACCCTGCCGTGCGCCCAAACAGTGGTTTGCCTCCACATATGGGGTATCGGTGTGTTCAGGAGAAATTGCACAACAAATTTCATGGTGCAATTTTTCCTATTACCCTTATCATAATGCAAAATTAAGGGATGAAAAACGTTTTTGTGGGAAAAATGTGAAAATTTTATTTTTACAGCTGATTATTATAAACTTCTGTGAAGCACCTTGGGGTGCTCACCACACATCTAGATAAGTTCCCTAAGGGGTCTAGTTTCCAAAATGGTGTCACTTTTGGGGGGTTTCCACTGTTTAGGCACATCAGGGGCTCTCCAAACGCAACATGGCGTCCGCTAATTATTCAGACAAATTTTACATTCAAAAAGTCTAATGGCGCTCCTTCTCTTCCGAACCCTGCAGTGCGCCCAAACAGTGGTTTTCCCTCACATATGGGGTATCAGCGCGCTCAAGAGAAATTGCACAAAAAAATTTGGGGTCCATTTTTTCCTTTTACCCCTGTGAAAATAAAAAAAATTGGGTCTAAAGTAACATTTTTGTGAAAAAAGTTAAATGTTAATTTTTTTCTTCCACATTCCAAAAATTCTTGTGAAGCACCTGAAGGGTTAATAAAGTTCTTGAATGTGGTTTTGAGCACTTTGAGGGGTGCAGTTTTTAGAATGGTGTCACTTTTGGGTATTTTCTGTCACAAAGACCCCTCAAAGTGACTTCAAATATGATGTGGTCCCTAAAAAAAATGTTTTGTAAATTTTGTTGGAAAAATGAGAAATCGCTGGTCAACTTTTAACCCTTATAGCTCCCTAACAAAAAAAAATTTTGGTTCCAAAATTGTGCTGATGTAAAATAGACATGTGGGAAATGTTATTTATTAACTATTTTATGTGACATATCTCTCTGATTTAAGGGCATGAAAATTCAAATTCATTGCAAAATGTTCAAAATTTTCGCCAAATTTCCAATTTTTTCACAAATAAACGCAAGTGATATCAAAGAAATTTTACCACTATCATGAAGCACAATATGTCACGAAAAAACAGTCTCAGAATCAGGGGAATCCGTTGAAGCCTTCCAGAGTAATTACTTCATAAAGTGACAGTGGTCAGAATTGAAAAAATTGGCCCGGTCACAAAGGCAAAAACAGGCTCTGGTGCGAAGTGGTTAAAGAGGAGGCATTGCAGCCAGAGTATGATGAGATGGATCAAGAAGCCGTAATGGGAGATTACATACAGTCCAGCCTCATCTCATCCCAAAGTGCATTGGGGGACAATGAGGGAGAGGAGTAGGAGGAGGAGGAGGAAGGACAGGAGCTGGTATCATGCGCTGTAGACGGTAGTACCTGTACAACTGTCATACCGTCGGTTCAGAGTGGGTGGCCTGAGGACAGGGGGGAGGAGGAGGAGGAGGAGGAGAGCATGGTCAGTCGTCATCTTGGTGAGGACACGGAAGTCTTGCCCGTTACCAATCTGGCACGCATGGCTGATTTTATGTTACGCTGCCTTAACCGTGACCCTCGCGTTGTCAAAATGTTGGGTGACAGTCATTACTGGTTGATGACACTTTTAGACCCCCGCTACAAGGAGAACTTTCACTCTCTTATTCATGAGATGGAGAGGTATACAAAAATGTGGCAGTACCAGAAGGCCCTTGCTGCAGAACTGTTAAAAAAATTCCCATCTGAACACGCTAGCGGCAGAGGTCACAGTTCGTTGACCAACCAAGGCGTACAGGTGAGAGAGACGCAACTCCAATCCAGCAGAGGCAGGGGAACACTGTCAACATTCTGGGACAGTTTTCTGAGACCCGCCCAGCTTACAGGCCCTGAGGCGCGGGGTACTCTCACAAGGAGTGGAAACTTTCAAAAGATGGTGAGGGAGTACCTTGCCGACTGTACCAGCGTCCTCCGTGAGTCCTCTGTGCCTTTTAATTATTGGGTATTAAAGCTGGACACTTGGAATGAACTCTCTCTGTACGCCTTGGAGGTCCTGGCCTGCCCTACCGCTAGCATGTTATCGGAGCGTGTTTTTAGTGCCGCTGGGGAATTATAACTGATAAGCGCACTCGCCTGTCAACTGACAATGCTGACAAGCTGACCCTTATCAAAATGAACAAGGGCTGGATTGGGCCAGACTTTTCATCACCTACCAAATGACATCAGAATAACATAAAGTCAAATCCACTGTGTTATTTCGGGAGGTGTATTCCCATGCACCGCTTCAGACCCACACATGGGTATACGCTTCCTCATTTCGGCTGTATTTTGCTCTTCTCCTTATCCTAAGCCTCCACCACCACTATACCACCAGGGTGACCGTGGTCCGTGTTGCCAGCATTGCAAGTTCCTCCGTCCTAATTTTTGGCAGCTTTTGCTTGGAAGGCATAGGCAAAAACTATGGGAGACCCACTCCCCAATAATGGGAATAATGTTTTAAATATGCTGTACTGCATGGCTCTTGTTTGCCAGCATTGCAAGTTCCTCCGTCCTAATTTTTGGCAGCTTTTGCTTGGAAGGCATAGGCAAAGACTATGGGAGACCCACTCCCCAATAATGGGAATAATGTTTTGAATATGCTATACTGCATGGCTCTTGTTTGCCAGCATTGCAAGTTCCTCCGTCCTAATTTTTGGCAGCTTATGCTTGGAAGGCATAGGCAAAGACTATGGGAGACCCACTCCTCAATAATGGGAATAATGTTTTGAATATGCTGTACTGCATGGCTGTTGTAAGGGGCATTAAAATAGTCTTGTTAAGCTACTGTGACCTCCACCACTCTTCCAAGGGGCATTGATATTGTCTTTTTATTCCACTGTGACCTCCACGTCTCTTCCAAGGGGCATTAAAACCGTCTTGTTAAGCTACTGCGACCTCCACCACTCTTCCAAGGAGCATTAAAACCACCTTGTTAAGCTACTGTGACCTCCATGTCTCTTCCAAGGGGCATTAAAACCGTCTTGTTAAACCACTCTGAACTCCATGTCTCTTCCAAGGGGCATTAAAACTGTCTTGTTAAGCTACTACGACCTCCACCACTCTTCCAAGGGGCATTAAAACTGTCTTGTTAAGCTACTGCGACCTCCACCACTCTTCCAAGGGGCATTAAAACCGTCCTGTTAAGCTACTGCGACCTCCACCACTCTTCCAAGGGGCATTGATATTGTCTTTTTATTCCACTGTGACCTCCCCATCTCTTCCAAGGGGCTTTAAAACTGTCTTGTTAAGCTACTGCGACCTCCAACACTCTTCCAAGGGGCATTAAAACCGTCTTGTTAAGCTACTGCGACCTCCACCACTCTTCCAAGGGGCATTGATATTGTCTTTTTATTCCACTGTGACCTCCACGTCTCTTCCAAGAGGCTTTAAAACCGTCTTGTTAAGCTGCTGTGAACTCCACGTCCCTTCCAAGGGGCATTAATACCGTCTTGTTATACCACTCTGACCTCCACGTCTCTTCCAAGGGGCATTTAAACCGTCTTGTTAAACCACTCTGAACTCCAAGTCTCTTCCAAGGGGCATTAAAACCATCTTGTTAAGCTACTGCAACCTCCACGTCTCTTCCAAGGGACATTAAAACCATCTTGTTAAACCACTCTGACCTCCACGTCTCTTCCAAGGGGCATTAAAACTGTCTTGTTAAGCTACTGTGACCTCCACCACTCTTCAAGGGGCATTGATATTGTCTTTTTATTCCACTGCGACCTCCAACACTCTTTCAAGGGCCATTAAAACCATCTTGTTAAGCTACTGTGACCTCCACCACTCTTCCAAGGGGCATTAAAACTGTCTTGTTAAGCTACTGTGACCTCCGCCACTCTTCCAAGGGGCATTAAAACCGTCTTGTTAAGCTACTGTGACCTCCACCACTCTTCCAAGGGGCATTAAAAGTGTCTTGTTAAACCACTCTGAACTCCACGACTCTTCCAACGGGCATTGCATTTCCTCCTAATTTTAGTCAGCTTTTGCTTTTCAATGCATAGGCGAACACTAAGGGAGACCCACTCCCCAATAATGGGTAGAAGGTTTTTAGTACGCAGCAATCCACGTCTGTTTCAAGGGGCATAGCAGTTCCTCATAATTTTTGGAAAGCCTTCCATTCACTGCTTAGGCCAACAGTGTACAGGAGACCCAGTTGCTATAAATGGAAAAAACGCTTTAGTTAAGGCCCTCTGACCTCCATGTCACTTCCAAGGGGCATTGGAGTGCCTCGAAATTTTTGGTAGGCATTGCCCTCACTGTATGCCCTATAACTGTATAGCCGAACCGCTCCTTTTGGTACAGAAACATATCCTACAAGACATGTGTGGTTGACTGGCCTGATATTGATGTGAATGGTCCCTGTTCCTCCTGCTCTTTCTCCTTTGCCACCACCTCATCCATCATTCATCACCTGAAGCTTTGTTTTAACGGAAGTCATAGAACTGGGATAGTAGCAGGAAAACATCCAGCAATCCTTGGAGGAGGTAGGATATGCGCCAAAACGCTGACCACCTCAGGCCTAGCCGCTACTACATACATGCGCTTGCATTCCAAGGAACAGAAAGCTAAGGAGATGGATGGACTCATGATCATGAATAATTTACTAGTTGTGTAGGAGGCCGACCATTGCTGCTGTCTACCTTCTGAACTTTGTGTTGAAGCCTGATTGACCGAGGACCCGCAATCCTCTATGTCTGGAGGAAGTGTTGCATCCCAGTGTCCAACTGTGTCCAGGCTTCCACAATATTAACCCAGTCTGACGGCGTCAGTGAGATGGACCATCCCTGGCCACATTCACTTGTCCACGTGTTTGTGGTTAGGCTGTCCTTCAAATAGGGGCGGCTGGGGACCATTTATGGACACCCGGCCGCCCCTAGGCGGCTGGGGACCGTGTGCGGGCACCCGGCCACGGGGCGGCTGGGGACCGAGTATGGACACCCGGCCGCCCCCTGGCGACTGGGGACCAAGCGTGGACGCGGCCATGACGTGGTGGCCAGATTCCACCTCCACATGCCTAAAAGGCCCAATTTCAAGTGCAAGCAAGCTAGCAGTATGATATTGCAGCCTGGGGGTGGGTGGGTGACAGGCTGCATACTTGTACTTGCATTGCAAGGAATGGGGGAGGTACAATTGAGCACTGCCCTGGGACAAGGACTTGCACGGGGATAGTTGCAAATCTGCATCTTCTGAGGCGGCAAGGATCACTTCTGATGGGCACATTTTTAGGCAGTGACCTGGGTATCAGAGATGCTTTCAGGGGTCTTCCCTATGCTGTTCCCATGTCTTTTCAGCACTGTATGTATGTGTCACACAGCACATGGCCAGATAAGGTTGTAAAATGTTAAAATGACATTTACCTGTGAATGCATTTGTCACGGTTGAAAGCAATACAAAAGTGCAAAAACGCATAAAAAATGCTACTTGTGAACATAGCCCAAGGTGTGGAGGAGTATTTTTGGTTTTGGTTATTTTTTTTACCTTATACAGAAGTCTTTACCATGGAAAGGATGTTCCTTAACATATTTCACAGGAAAGCAGTTTCAGTTTCGTTTATGAACGTTTTATTGTGAGCCCGTAAAAGTGGCTTAATACCTCTGACCACGTTGTTGACAGCAGTGACCTGGGGCAATCCCCATGCTGTCCTCATGTCATTTGAGCACTGTCACTATCGTTTTGGGCACTTTTTAGGCTTTCTACAGACTGCCGGGGGTGCCGCCGCAAAAATTCTCGGGTCTCCCATAGACTAATGTGTCACCCTGGCCTGGATGCCACAAAATGTAATAAAGCTGTGTCTGAGAGCAAGGGGGAGGTTCTCTAGTCAGGGGAACATTAGCATGCAATGCCTCCTGTCTCAGGCCAGTAGGGGGAGCAGGCTGCCCCTATAAAAGCTGGTACTGGGGGCAGGGTTAGAGAGAGCTGGACGACCTGTCTCAGGATTCAGGTCCCAGAGCAGAGAGGGACAGTTGTATTGCACCCTAAGAGGAAGTGTGGCAGTAGGAGAGCCACAAGCCAGAGACTAGAGGCGAAGAGAGCCTGTCTTGGCAGATAACGGACTTAATTTACCAGACTTTGGTGTCTGAGGCTGGGAGGATTCCACATTCTACAGCAGATAACCAGTCCGCAGGGGACTGTATATTCCTTGACCTAAGAAGCCTGGAGGCCCTGCCACAACAGAAGGGACCAGCAAAGCCGTACAAGGCTGGGAGCAGAAAGGAACCCACGTCGCAGGTCATACAGGCGAGATACACGGAGAGCTCGGAAGCGTGGGCTGTTATCCTATAAGGAGGAGATAGTCAGAAGGAGCGCAGAAAGCATGGTAGGCCTACACCCTCACCCTGACCAGGGCCAATTTCCCCATTGCTCTCAGACATCCAGGTCCCCTACTAGCCGGGACTGTTTATGGGTCAGTTTACCTGCTTTAGTAAAGACCCTGGACTGCAACCTGTTGTCTGTGTGCTCCTTTGCTCCTCCAGCACTATCAGCACTGGGACTCTCACTACCATCACTCCCACCATCCACTACACTGCCCTGGGGCCGCACTCTTCCCGTGGGGAGTCACACCATCCCAGCTGCATACATCATCAGTCCCAGCGGTCTGCCTTGCAGCTGCGGTTCCTAATGACCGCAAATCCACGGGTGGCGTAGTCGGACATAATCATCAGCACATAACGGACTACCACTGGCCTGACCACCCTGAGCCACGGAACCGGGTTGCCACTACTACTCCCATCGTTCCCCTACTGCCGGGATCCGAGTGCCCCACGGCCCAGGGGGTGAGTCAGCTTTGGCGTAGTCGGCAGGATTGCAACCAACCCACCACAAACGGGTATTGCGTGCCTAGAAAAGACTTTGCACTTACCTGAAAAGAGGTTTCCCGCCATCCGGAGCCGTTTCCCGCCATTTCCAGCCGTCTCCCGCCATCTTCCATCGGTTCCCGCTATCTTCAGCCGCTTTCCCGCCATCGGACGCCATCTTCAGGACGCCGCGCGGGAAGAAGAGGGGCGTGGACGTCCAAAACGTGCGAGATCCGAAGCTCCGCCCCACGCACCGACGCTGCGCAAGGTCCTGGAAGGGAGAGAGAGCGACGCTAACGTCACCAGGACGCGACGCAAGGTCCTCGTCCGGAGCAGCATCAGCGGAGCCGCAGCCTACAGAAGAGGATCGTCGGAAGGTAGGCCGCGCTTAACTAGGGGGGAGGAAGATGTCGGACACAGAGGCGCCCACTACCACCAAAGCAGCTGCAGCAGCGGTGATGCCCTTTTCCCTGCCCTACATCCCTGGAGCGGCCTGGCTGTCCAAGTACTCAGGGGAGCCCCATGCCCTAACTGACTTTAAGGAAAGGCTGTACAGTTTGTTCCAAGTCTACCCCCTGACAGAGGAACAGAAGGTCAGCATACTAACAGGGCAGTTATCTGGCGCAGCCCAAAGGGAGGTAAAATCATGGCCCACTGAGGAGAAAAGGACTGTGAAGGGTATTCTGGCCCGGCTGTGGGGTACCTTTGACACACGTACCTCCGCTGAGATTAAAATGAGGTTCTATGGATGTAAGCAGCGGGCACAGGACAGCATCAGAGACTATGCCCTAAATCTGCAGGAAGCCTTGAGGGCTATTCAACAAACTGACCCTGGCAGTGTGCAGGAAACGGATAAGCTGCTAACAGAACAATTCATAGAAGGGCTGCTGTCTAGCGCCCACAGGGCCCAACTGCGCCTCATGTTCTTTCAGAACCCCGACCTGACCTTTGCCCAATTTAAGGACAGGGCCATAAGGGTGCTCCGTGAATCTGCAACCAGTGGCGCTATAAACCCCCGGCGCCCTGTTCTCACCTACCACCAGGAGGCGGCGCCCTCCTCTATGGACCCCGTGGGGGCTGATGCACAGGCCCTGAACCAAGCCCCGTCGAAAGACCTGCACCACCAAGTCCAGGAGATGACCAGGAGCGTCGCCGCATTGACCAGGACCGTCCAGGCGTTGCAAGTGGACCCGTCAAGACCCATCGAGCTGGCTTCAAGTCCGGAGGATGTCCCGTGGCGTCGACAGAGGAGGATCCCGTCGTTCCGAGGGAGGCCCACAGACCGCTACGCAGAGGATGGACAGCCCATTTGCCGTCGATGCAACCAGCCCGGACACATTTCCAGGTACTGTAATTTAAACGGGTCCAACCTGGGGCAGAGGGCCAACCCCCAGGCATAAGATCACCAGGCCCTTATAATTGGCGTGATAAGTACATTGGGGGGCGCCCGGTTTTACCCGTGGTGCTGGACGGTATCCCCATGAGCGCCTTGCTGGATACTGAGTCACAAGTAACCACTATCCCTTATGTACTTTTTAAGCAGTATTGGACTGATGCTGATATCACACGGTATCCAGACAGTAACTTGAGCATCATCGCCAGTAATGGCTTGCCCGTGCCGCAGATGGGGTTCAAGGAGATGACCATTAAAATTGGTAAAGTTGAACTACCGGCACAGGGAGTGATTATTGTGGACATTGACCGTCGTGAAAGTCACCCTAAAATAACTGTGGGTACTAACGTGATCGAAAATTGTCTTTCAGAAGTAATTGTAATTCTACAACAGGTGGCGGTGAATGCTAGTTCCAGCCAACAGAGAGTCCTCAACAAGAAGATAAAAGCCCTGATGAGACGGCAGCAGGTAGAACTGTCTGGTGGTGAGATCGGTAGCGTAAGACTGAGTGACCCATTCCCCATTTCCATGCCTCCTAAAAGTGAAATGATGATCTGGTGTCGGACTGCAATCGGGTTGAGAGGTAGAGACTACCAAGCCATGGTAGAACCCGTGTACTCAGACAGCAGGCCCACCATTTTGACAGCCCGGGGGGTGGTTGATGTCCGTCATGGGAGGGTGCCCGTCCGCATCCTCAACATTGGGGAGAGGGAAGTACACTTACCCAGGTACGCTACACTCGCCAAACTGTTTGTTGTCGAACACAAAGCCATCAGGGCCGTGGAACCCTTGCCTCCATCTCCTCAGGCGGAGGGTAATGGCTCCCAGAAACAAAAGGAGGACTGGTGCCAGAAACTCCATGTGGGTGCTGACTCCACTCCCCTGCACCAAAAACAAGGAGTCTACCGGGTGGTACAGGAGTACGAGAAAGTCTTTAGTAAGCACCCGCTAGACTTCGGCAGAGTAAAGGGGACAGAACACCACATCCCCACAGGGAGCCACCCACCAATAAAAGAGAGACACAGGCCTGTACCCCCTGCACATTATCAGAACGCCAAGGGTATGCTGCGGGAAATGAAAGAAGCTGGGGTCATTAGAGATAGCTGTAGCCCCTGGGCAGCCCCCCTGGTTCTGGTAAAAACGAAAGACGGCACCATGAGAATGTGCGTGGACTATAGACAAATCAACCGTATCACCCACAAAGACGCATATCCGCTGCCTAGAATAGAGGAGTCTTTAGCCGCACTAAAATCAGCTAACTTTTTTTCTACTTTGGACCTTACTAGCGGGTACTGGCAGGTTCCTGTGGCAGAGGCTGACAAGGAGAAGACCGCCTTCACCACCCCGATGGGACTGAGCGAGTTCAACTGTATGCCTTTCGGGCTCTGCAACGCACCAGGGACCTTCCAGTGGCTGATGGAATGCTGTCTAGGGCACCGAAACTTCAAGACGGTCCTCTTTTACCTGGACGACGTGATCGTCTATTCGAAAACCTACGAGGACCATCTAAAGCACCTGGCCGAGGTGTTCGAAGCCCTGGCAGGCTATGGCCTAAAGGTGAAACCATCGAAGTGTCACCTGCTGAAACCAAAGGTCCAGTACCTAGGGCACGTGGTAAGCGCGAAAGGAGTGGCCCCCAACCCTGACAAGGTCACGGCAATCAAGAGCTGGCCAAGCCCCTCGAACATCAAAGAGGTGAGACAGTTTCTCGGATTGGTAGGCTACTACCGAAGGTTCATCCCCGGGTTCACTAGGATGGCAGCTCCTATGCAGGACCTCCTAATCGGACAGTCTAAGTCCAGGAGCCAAAAGCCACCCTTCAAGTGGGATAAACCGGAAGAGGAGTCCTTCCGCCAGTTGAAGATGGCCCTCACGGGGGATCAGATCCTGGCCTACCCTGATTATGGTCAGCCTTTTATTCTCCACACGGATGCCAGTAATGTGGGACTGGGAGCAGTACTGTCCCAAAACCAACAGGGCAGAGAAAGGGTGATCGCGTACGCCAGCCGGAAGCTGAGGCCCACTGAGAGGAACCCGGAGAATTACAGCTCCTTCAAGCTAGAATTCTTGGCGGTGGTGTGGGCCGTGACAGAACGCTTCAAGCATTACCTGGCCTCCGCAAAGTTCACCGTATACACGGACAACAACCCGTTGACACACCTGGACAATGCAAGACTGAGTGCCCTAGAACAGCGGTGGATGGCCCGTCTCTCCAACTATGACTTCGTGATCAAGTACCGGGCAAAACCAATGCCAACGCGGACACCCTATCAAGAATGCCTCACTTACCTGAAGGTGACGAAGACCCAGAAGAGCTGGAAGAAGTAGAACTCCCCGCGTTTCACCGGTATGGAGCTGCTCAATACTCCCACCGCGTGAAGGAGGAGGATCTAACAACCGTGATGATCAATCCCCTACCTCACCACAGCTGGGCCGAGACCCAAGATAGTGACCCTGCAATCCGCCTGGTGAAAGATCTGCTGACCCGGGAAGACGCCCGCTTAGATCCAGATGCCCCAGAGGAAGCCAAGCAGCTATGGAAAGAGAAGAGCAAGCTGTTCCTCTACGAAGGCAAGTTGTGTAGAAGGATTGTCAACCACCGGACGCACGAGCTGACCTGGCAAGTCGTGGTTCCAAGGCGGGATGCAGCTATGGTCCTGGGGGCTTACCATGACAGAGCGGGGCACTTCGGTTGGAAGAAACTGGAGTTCCTGCTAAGAGGAAGGTTCTTTTCGGTCGGCATGAGAGGGGCTGTAGAAAAGTGGTGCAGAGACTGTGGCCCTTGTCACCTAAGGAGGAAGGACCGTGCCAGCCAGAAGACACCCTTGAGGCCCATCGTCACCACGCAGCCTCTTGAGCTGGTAGCTCTAGACCACGTCAAGTTGGCTCCAAGCCGGTCAGGGTACATCTACGCCCTGACAATCGTGGACCACTATTCCCATTTTCTAGTGGTGGTCCCGGTAAAGGACTTGACAGCCCAAACAGCGGCCAGAGCCTTCCAGCAATACTTCTGCCGTCCACACGGGTATCCGGAACAGGTCCTGATAGACCAGGGTCCAGCGTTCGAGGCTGAAATCTTCCAGGAGTTCTGCAAACTCTATGGCTGTAAGAAGATTCGTACAACGCCTTACCACCCCCAAACCAACGGGATGTGTGAGAAGATGAACAATATAGTCATTGATCTCCTGAAGACGTTGCCCCTGGAGGAACGCAGCCTGTGGGCAGAAAAACTGCCGGACCTGATAGACCTATACAACAATATCCCGGTGAATGCTACAAACTGCACCCCGGCTTACCTGATGCGAGCCAGACCAGGTAAGCTGCCCGTAGACCTGGAGATGGGAGTCCTAATACCTGAGGACACCTCCCCGGATGCGGACTGGGATACGGAAAGGCAACTGCAGTACAAGAAGGTACGGGAGAGTGTGGAGAAGAGCCTGGCCCAGGTGAGAGAGGCAAGAAAAACTCTTCAATCAACACGCCCCTGCTGGTCCCCTAGAACCTGGTGAGCAAGTCCTAAAGCGAAAAAGAAGGCTACATAAGTTGGACGTCCAGTGGGAAAGGGAACCCTACACCGTACTGCAGTCTGATCACGACAACCCGAAGGTGTGCGTGATCACCAAGGACGGAGGAGAAACCACTAGCACCGTCTCCAGAGACCACCTCAAAAGATGCCCCGAGCAACTCCGTAGTGCAGAAGAGGATCAGAGTGACCTTGAACCCGCAGAGGTCAAGGAAGAAATGAGCATCACCGTTCTCGGAGAGTTCCCTCAGTCCTGGACTCGCATAAATGATGCCATAGTGGTACCCGTCCTGCATTTCCTGCAACCGGCACAGCAACAACCAACACCAGAGCCGGAAGGTGAAGAGGAGCAAGCGGTTCCAGAGGCAGAAGAGCCTGTACCAGCAGCCCAGGAGAGTCAACCCTCTGCTGACAGTGAGCCTGCCATGCCTGCGGTAAGCCAAAGGACCCGCAGACAGCTGCCTGCCCTACCTGTACACCCAGCTGGTAGCTGTACCCCTAACGCTAGTGGGGAAAGCCAAGTCAGTCCACCACCAGACAGTGGGCTACGTAGGTCAACCAGGAGCACAAAGTGACAGATACTCGCTCGCTGGAGAATATAGGGTGCACTAAGATTGTAAATAACCCGGTTACCAATTGTTGAAATGTTTGCCAAGTTACATGCATGTTTGGTAATTCTGTGTTTCAGTTTCTTGCAGTTACCGTAAGGACTCAAAGGTTATGGACTATTTATAACCGGGACCTTTGTATGGACTGCGTTGGGAGCCTAACCTACGAATGAACTACGACTGTAAAGGACTTGGGGTAGGACAGACCCCCACCTGGTTAAGGTTCCCCGTTGTATTGGTGATATGGACACCCGGTCACAGACCACACTGTGACCTTAAGAACTCAATTTGTGCGTCGTCTGTCTATTAATGTTTTATGATTATGCATGTTATTCTTTATTTACTGTTTAGTCCCGGAGTACTAAATTTCACTAGGGGGGAATGTGTCACCGTGGCCTGGATGCCACAAAATGTAATAAAGCTGTGTCTGAGAGCAAGGGGGAGGTTCTCTAGTCAAGGGAACATTAGCATGCAATGCCTCCTGTCTCAGGCCAGTAGGGGGAGCAGGCTGCGCCTATAAAAGCTGGTACTGGGGGCAGGGTTAGAGAGAGCTGGACGACCTGTCTCAGGATTCAGGTCCCAGAGCAGAGAAGGACAGTTGTATTGCACCCTAAGAGGAAGTGTGGCAGTAGGAGAGCCATAAGCCAGAGACAAGAGGCGAAGAGAGCCTGTCTTGGCAGATAACGGACTTAATTTACCAGACTTCGGTGTCTGAGGCTGGGAGGATTCCACATTCTCCAGCAGATAACCAGTCCGCAGGGGACTGTATATTCCTTGGCCTAAGAAGCCTGAAGGCCCTGCCACAACAGAAGGGACCAGCAAAGCCGTACAAGGCTGGGAGCAGAAAGGAACCCACGTCGCAGGTCATACAGGCGAGAATACACGGAGAGCTCGGAAGCGTGGGCTGTTATCCTATAAGGAGGAGATAGTCAGAAGGAGCGCAGAAAGCATGGTAGGCCTACACCCTCACCCTGACCAGGGCCAATTTCCCCATTGCTCTCAGACATCCAGGTCCCCTCCTAGCCGGGACTGTTTATGGGTCAGTTTACCTGCTTTAGTAAAGTCCCTGGACTGCAACCTGTTGTTCGTGTGCTCCTTTGCTCCTCCAGCACTATCAGCACTGAGACTCTCACTACCATCACTCCCACCATCCACTACACTGCCCTGGGGCCGCACTCTTCCCGTGGGGAGTCACACCATCCCAGCTGCATACATCATCAGCCCCAGCGGTCTGCCTTGCAGCGGCGGTTCCTAATGACCGCAAATCCAAGTGTGGCGTAGTCGGACTTAATCATCAGCACATAACGGACTACCACTGGCCTGACCACCCTGAGCCACGGAACCGGGTTGCCACTACTACTCCCATCGTTCCCCTACTGCCCGGATCCGAGTGCCCCACGGCCCAGGGGGTGAGTCACTAACATTGGGCTCGTTGCTCGGGTCGAGCACCCGAGTATCACGGTGAGCTCGGCCCGAGCTTCGAGCTCCCGAGCATTTTAGTGCTCGCTCAACACTAGTTATAATTCCACGGGCGGCACTAAAAACCCGCTCTGACAAAAACGCTAGCGCCAGGGCAGGCCAGGACCTCGAAGAAGTAAAGAGCCAGTTCATGTCACGTGACCATGTTTGGATACCCAATAATTATAAGGCACAGAGGAATCATGGAGGACATTGGTACGGTCGGCAAGGTACTCCCTCACCATCTTCCAAAACTTTGCACTCCTTGTGAGAGTACCTTCCGCCTCAGGGCCTGTGCGATGGGAGGGTCTGAGAAAACTGTCCCAGAACTTTGATAGTGTTCCCCTGTCTCTGCTGGATTGCATTTGTGGCTCTCTCGCCTATAGTCCTTGGTTGTCCAACGAACTTTGACCTCTGCCGCCAGCGTTTTCAGATGGGAATTTTTTCACTAATTCCGCAACAAGGGCCTTCTCGTACTGCCCCATTTTATTAGACCTGTCCTGCAAAGGAATAAGAGACATAAAGTTCTCCCTGTAACGTGGGTCTAGAAGCGTCACCAACCAGTAATGACTGTCACCCAAAATTTGGACAACGCGAGGGCCACGGGAAAGGCAGCGTAACAAAAACTCAGCCATGTGTGCTAGACTGCAAAGAGGCAAGACTTCCGTGTCCTCACCAAGATGACGACTGACCATGCTCTCCTCCTCATCCTCCTCCTCTTCCTGCTCCTCCCTGTCCTCAGGCCATCCACGCTGAACAGACAGTATGTCAGTTGTGCAGGTAGTATCGTCTATAGCGAAGGAAACTAGCTCCTGTTCTTCCTCCTCCTCCTCTTCATCATTGTCAATCAATCCACGTTGGGATGAGATGAGGCTGGGCTGTGTGGAATCACCCTGTATGGTTCCTTGCTCCATCTCATTGTACGCTACCTGCAATGCATCCTCTTTAATTGAGAGCAGAGAGCGCTTCAGAAGACAGAGAAGAGGGATGGTGACACTAATTATGGCGTCATCGCCACTCGCCATCTTGGTGGAGTCCTCAAAGTTTTGGAGGATGGTACAGATGTCAGACATCCATGTCTACTCCTGAGGTTTTATGTGTGGAGTGTGACCTGAATACCGACGGCCTTTTTGATGCAGGTAGTCAACAACTGCCCTCTTCTGCTCACAAATCCTTCCCAACATCTGCAATGTAGATTTCCAACGCGTGGGAACATCACACATCAGTCGGTGAGCCGGAAGCTGCAAAAGCTGTTGAAACACGGCAAGAGCGGCGGAAGCTGTAGCTGACTTTCTAAAATGGGCACACAGGCGGTGTACTTTGACAAACCGAGAAACCGCTGAACCACAAGGTTAAGCACATGGGCCAGGCATTGTACGTGTGTGAGCTCGCCTCGCCTCAGAGCCACTACCAGGTTCTGGCCATTGTCACACATGACCATGCCTGGCTGTAGGTTCAGCGGTGTCAGCCACAGATATGCCTGCTCTTTCAGAGCAGTCCGCAACTCTTCAGCATTGTGTGGTTTGTCACCTAAGCATATCAGCTTCAGCACAGCCTATTGCCGCTTGGCCTAAGCAGTGCTGCAGTGCTTCCAGCTTGCGACTGATGTGGTCATTTCAGAGATGGATGCTAAAGAGGAGGAGGAGGTGCAGGAACTGTAGAATGTGGTGGCAACCCTGATTGACCCAGGGCCCACAAACATCGGCGTCAGGAGGAAGTGTACCATCCCAAGGTCCGACTGGGTCCCAGCTTCCACTATGTTAACCCAGTGTGCCATCAGCGAGATGTACCATCCCTGCCCACAAGCACTTGTCCATGTGTCCGTGGTTAGGTGGACTTTCCCAGTAATTGCATTGTTGTGGGACACGTGTTTGAGTAATGCAGGGACGGCACACCGGGAGAAATAGTGGCGGCTGGGGACCGAGTACCGAGGGACGGCCACCGCCATTATGTTGCGGAAAGCTTATGTCTACATGAGCCTAAAAGGCAACATTTCGAGCTCAAACACACAGCAACAAAATTTACATGGAGGCCAGAAATGGCTGAATATGGAACGAACTTATATGTGATACGTGTGACGGAAAACCACAGTTTTAAATAGCTAGCCTGTAGGTTACTATTTTTCACAGCGACCTGGTGTCAATAACTTTACTAACACACTGCAACAAAATTTAAATGGAGGCTAGAAATGGCTGAATTTGGAGAGAACTTATTTATGATACGTGTGACGGAAAACCACAGTTTTAAATAGCTGGCCTGTAGGTTACTATTTTTCACAGCGACCTGATGTCAATAACTTCACTGACACACTGCAACAAAATTTAAATGCAGGCCAATATTTTCCACGTTCACTACAAATCTCTGTATTTTTATCGCTATAATATGGAAAGAATCTGGCTGTATTCCAGCCTCTCATGCTGCACATAACACATCTGCATCTCTGGCTGCTATGGGCATAAAAGGGGACAAACTTATGGTGTGGCACCCATGCTCCCCTGACCTCAGCCCCATTGAGAACCTCTGGAGCATCATCAAAAGGAGTGTCTATGATGGCGGGAGGCAGTTCACATCTAAGCAACAGCTCTGGGAGGGTATTCTGTCCTCATGCAAAACAATTAAAGCAGAAACCATCCAAAACCTGACAAATTCAATGGACGAGAGAGTTCAGAAGCTCCTTTCGAACAAGGGGTCCTATGTGCAAATGTAACATCACCTAGAATAAAGTTTTGAGTTGAAAACTGTTTGATTTCAGTTTGTAATAACCTGCTAATGCTTATAATTTCAAAAATGACAATTTTTTTGTTCTTTATTAAAATGAAAAGGTTGAAAACTATGCTGTGCATAATAATTTGGAACATGCATTTTGAGTGCAGTATGAGTTTTTTATTTTTTTAAAAATATACTGTTATCATAGGCAGTTTGTACAAATAGGCAGTTTGTACAAAAACCTTTCAATTGTACTCTAATAGTTATTTGACTGGAAAATTACAATGACTGCAATTCATATAGGTAATTTGGGAAAATCTGAGAAAATATTATTTGCATAATAATTTGGAACACAGTGTATATAAATCCATGCCGGTTGCATGGATTTATATAGTGTGACCAAGTTGACAAGCACTTTCCAAGTGATGCTAAAATCGCTTGGAAAGCGCTTGTCAACCCGCATGCGTTTTTTTCTGCCAGGGAGATGCAGACTCTCAGGAAAAAATCCTGAACATTTCTGCATCGTGGGCACATAGCCTTACTCTTGTGAAAATAAAAAAATTGGGGCGAAAAGAACATTTTAGTTTTTTTTTAATTTTCACGGCTCATTACATAGTTACATAGTTACATAGTTTATAAGGCCAAAAAAAGACAAGCGTCCATCGAGTTCAGCCTATTTCTTGTGCACTGCAGCTATTCCGCAGCGTTGATCCAGGGGAAGGCAAAAAAAAACCATGCGGTATAGGCCAATTTACATCATTGAGGAAAAATTCACTTCCCGACTCCAATCTGGCAGTCAGATTAAATCCCTGGATTAACTAACTATCACTAAGCATAAGATGTAATTTTATTGTTCTCAAGAAAGGCGTCCAGGCCTCTCTTGAACTCATTAAGTGAGTTGGACATCACCACTTCCTCTCCCAGAGAGTTCCAGAGTCTCACGGCTCTGACCGTAAAGAATCCCCTTCTATGCTGGTGCAGGAACCTCCTTTCCTCCAGACGCATAGTGTGCCCCCTCGTCTTTGTCACCATCCTTGGTATAAACAGGTCATGGGAGAGATCTCTGTACTGCCCCTGATGTATTTATACATGTTTATGAGGTCTCCTCTAAGCCTTCTCTTTTCCAACGTAAATAGGCCTAATTTTGACAACCTCTCTGGGTATTCTAGTCCCTCCATTCCCTTTATTACCTTAGTCGCCCTCCTTTGTACCCTCTCTAGCTCCAATATGTCTTTCCTGAGCACCGGAGCCCAGAACTGTGCACAATATTCTAAGTGCGGCCTTACCAGCGCTTTATACAGAGGAAGAACAATGTTCTCATCATATGCCCCTATTCCTCTTCTGATGCATGCCATGACTCTATTTGCCTTCGCAGCTGCTGCCTGACACTGGGCACTCCAATTTAATTTGCTATTAACCAAGACGCCCAGGTCCTTCTCCATGTCAGATTTCCCCAACGGTTTCCCATTTAATATGTATGGGTGACTGCTGTTTTTCTTTCCCATGTGCATGACCTTACATTTATCGGCATTGAACCCCATTTGCCATTTTTTGGCCCAACTCCCCAATTTATCTAAATCCTCCTGTAGCTGTGCCCTATCCTCATCTGTATTAACTACTTTACAAAGTTTAGTATCATCTGCAAATATTGCTATTTTACTATGCAACCCTTCCACTAGATCATTAATAAATATATTAAATAATATAGGGCCCAAGACAGACCCTTGAGGCACCCCGCTAGTAACCCTGACACCTCCTGAGCTTACTCCATTGATAACCACCCTCTGCTTTCTATTACTCAGCCAGCTATTTACCCACTTGCACACATTATCCCCCAGACCAAGCATTCTCATTTTATATACCAACCTTTTGTGTGGCACGGTATCAAACGCTTTGGAGAAGTCAAGGTATACAACATCCACTGACTCTCCCCGGTCCAGCTGTGAGCTCACCTCCTCGTAGAAGGCCATCAGGTTTGTTTGGCAGGAGCGATCCCTCATGAATCCATGTTGATATGGAGTTAGACAGTTATTATCATTAAGATATTCTACAATAGCATCTCTAAGAAATCCTTCAAACAATTTACCCACAACAGACATTAAGCTGACTGGTCTATAGTTCCCAGGGTCACTTTTAGACCCCTTTTTGAATATTGGTACCACATTTGCTTGGCGCCAGTCAAGTGGGACAGTCCCTGTTCATAAAGAGTGCTTGAATATAAGATACAGCGGTCTGTCTATCACATTACTTAATTCTTTTAGTACCCGGGGGGTGTATGTCATCTGGGCCTGGTGACTTGTCTATTTTAATATTATTTAGGCGTTTCTGAACTTCCTCCTGGGTTAGGTGGGTGATATTTAGCGAAGGGTTTACTTTATCACTCTGCATTTCCTCCTATAAATTGTTTTCTTTTGTGAAAACAGTGGAGAAGAAGCTATTGAGTAGGTTTGCTTTACCCTCATCGCCCTCTATGATTTTACCCAGGTTATTTTTCAATGGGCCAACTCCATCAGTTTTAATCCTTTTACTGTTTATATAGTTAAAGAACAGTTTGGGATTCGTTTTACTTTCCTTGGCAATTAGTCTCTCTGTCTCCTCTTTTGCTATTCTTATTTGTTTCTTACAGATTTTGTTTTTTTCCCTATAAGATATTAGCGCTTCCTCGCTGCCTTCTTGTTTAAGTTTACCGAAAGCCCTTTTTTTGTTTTTCATTGCCCTCTTGACTTCCTTATTTAGCCACATTGGCTTCCTCCTATTCCTAGCCCTTTTATTCCCATAAGGTATGTACCTTCTACAGTGACTATGTAGGACTGTTTTGAAAATTTCCCATTTTCTATCCGTGCTCCTATTACTAAAGATACTATCCCAGTCTATAAGGTGAAGGGCATCTCTTAGCTGATCAAACTTTGCCCTCCTGAAGTTCAGTGTTTTTGTGAGTCCCTTGCTGGGCACCCTACTGAAGCACATGCGGAATTGTATAATGTTGTGGTCACTATTTCCCAGGTGCCCCCCGACCTGCACCTCAGTTATTCTGTCTGGCCTGTTAGTTAATATTAAGTATAAAAGGGCCGTCCCTCTAGTTGGTTCCTGCACAAGTTGTGACAAATAATTGTCTTTGATAATTGACAGAAACCTGTTTTCTTTCTGAGATCTACAGCTTTCGGTTTCCCAGTCTATATCGGGGTAGTTGAAGTCCCCCATAATAATCACCTCGCTATTTTTTGCTACTTCGTCTATTTGTCTCATTAATAGACTTTCCGTGGCTTCTGCTATATTTGGTGGTTTATAACAGACTCCTATAATAATTTTATTATTGTTTTTTGCCCCATGTATCTCCACTAGTGTTGAGCATTCCGATACTGAAATATCGGGTATCAGCCGATATTCGCGGTATCGGAATTCCGATACTTAATTCCGATACTTTTACAATATCGAATACCGGAATCGGAAGTTCCCATAATGCCTGCGCTCTGCAGTGTCTCTGAAGGATGACAAGCTGGATGGCAGCGCTCAGCTGAGATCCAGCCTGTCATCAGAATGCCATCCCAGCGTGGGAGAATTCTCCTGATCATTTAAAAGCCGGCGGGCGGTAAAAAGCCGTCGGCTTTTAAACAATCACACAGCCCCATACTGCTTCCCCGCAGCCTCCCACCCCGATCCTCCGCTCCGCTCGCCACCTCCCATCCCGATCGTAAGTTAGGACCGGGCGGGAAGCGCAGCACCAAGGAGCGGGGAGCGAAGGACCCGGGCGGGGAAGCCGGCAGTGAAAAGACTTCACCCCCGGCTTTCCCGTTCTGTGCTGCGCTTTCCCGCCGGTTATTTCAAATGAACAGCTGAGGTATCAGGTGATGCTGATCAGCTGTTCATTTGTAGTCGCCGCGGTGCCCTCACAGGGATCATGTGAGTTCATGCTTGACTGCATTGCATGAACTCACATGAACTTTCCCACGGCCGCACAGGTCAGCCTCACCTCCCAGACGATCAGCCCGTCATGATTGGTGTGTGTGGGTGTCTGTGCGCGGTGTCTGCGAGTGTGTGCGGGGTGTCTGTGCGTGTGTCTGCGAGTGTGTGCGGTGTCTGTGCGATGTCTGCGGGTGTGTGCGTGCAGGCAGACATAGGCCGATGTGACACTACTACTCCCATCGGCCTATGTCTGTCCCCCGTCCACTCGTGCCACCAGTGGTTACCTAAGATAAATTAGTTTATACATTACCTGTCCCCGCCGATCGCCACCTAAAATAAAGTAAAAAATAAAAAACTACACCTATACTCACCTAGACACCTAATTCCCCGAAGCCATCGATCTCCTGTAATAAAATATAAAATAATAAACTACAACCTTATCCTTACCCCTCCGTAGTAGTCCACGAGTGTCCCACGATGATCTCCAGTTTAGAGCAGCCACATAGAATGTGACCGCTCTGAACCGCTGCCGCCGCTAGAATGACGGGGCCGTAAAGCAGCCCCGTCATTGCATAAGCGGGTTCGCCGGAGTTCAGGCAGCGCTGCTCCGGTTAGCTCCTTTACGGCCCTGCTGTATCGTGAGAAATTCCCACGGTACAGCAGTGCCGTAAAGGAGGTCTCCGGAGCTGCGCTGCCTGAATGCACTCCGGTGACCTCAGTCAGTGGCTTCTGCTGCCGGGAGCGGACGTGTTCCCGGCAGTGTGAGCTTACAGCAGCCATGCACAGCTGTCACCATCTCCAGATGTGACAGTTGTGCATGGGAGATCAGCGCAGGAACGTGGACAGGTAACTATTTTTTTTTAGTAAACTAAGAATTAAATAAAATTGTGTGTTTTATTTCAAATAAATTATTTTTTTCTGGGTGTAGTGTGTTTTTTCTTTTTAACACTTTGTAGGTTAGTAATGGGGGTGTCTTATAGACGCCCATCATTACTAACCAGGGCTTCATGGCAGCTGGCGCTGACATGAACCCCACCACTATTACCCCCTGCCACCGCACCAGGGCAGCGTGGAAGAGCAAGGCTAAGTGCCAGAGTTGGCGCATCCTATGGATGCGCCATTTCTGGGGTGGCTGACGGCTGGTGTTTCTAGCCTGGGAGGGGGCCAATATTCATGGCACCCTTCCTGGGCTATTAATATCAGCCCCCAGCTGTCCGCCTAGCCTTTGCTAGCTATTAAATAGGGGGTACCCCACGTCATTTTTTTGGGGGGGTCCCCCATTTTAATAGCTATTAAAGGCTAGGTATTCAGCTGGGGGCTGATATTAGTATTTGTGTCCAGCCAGGTACAGCAGGCAGGAACGGGCTGCACCCAACCACCAGCTGCCTATTTGTACCTGGTTGGACACAACAATATAGGGAAGCCCTTTTTTTCTTAATTATTTCATGAATTTCATGAAATAATTAAAAAAAAAATACGTGGGGCTTCGCCCTATTTTTGTGTCCAGCCAGGTACAACTAGGCAGATGCGGGCTGGAATCCGCAGCGCAGGGAGGCCCAAGCTTTCTGGGCCCCACCCGCTGCAAATTGCAGTCCGCAGCCACCCCGTTCATAGAAGCGCCATCTTCTGGCGCTGTACCCAACTCATCCAGGGCCCTGGTGCGGTGGCTCACTGGGTAATAAAGGGGTTAAGGCCAGCTTGGCATTATCAGCTGGCCCTAAGCCCGAAATTCATGGGGTCACGCCAATATTAGACATGACCACCATGAATTTCTAGTAAAGTATTTAAAAAAAACACAAACACCCAGAAAAAAGTCCTTTAATTGAAATAAACACACAATTCTTTATTGTTCTAAATTAAACTCTACTTACCATCACGCCCATTCCAGCTGAAGCCAACGATCTCCTGCAATAAAAGTAAAATAATAAACCAACCTCATCCTTACCTTTCCATGGTTCCCACGACAGCTTCAGCTCTGCTACATCGAGATGACAGGCTGGACCGCAGCAGAACGCTGCCATCCAGCCTGTCATCCCGCAGACACTGAGAAGCGCAGGCATGCTTGCGCTCCTCAGTGTCTCTCTGTGACGGCATAAAGATGAGCCGAGGTCATGTCCAATGAACTCGGCTCACCTCATGCACGTCACTGACAGCGTGGGAAAATTCTCCTGCACTCAGCGCTTCAGCGTGAGAATTTTCCCACGCTGTCAGTGACGTGAATGAGGTGAGGTCATGTCCAATGAACTCAGCTCACCTCATGCACGTCACTGACAGCGTGGGAAAATTCTCACGCTGAAGCGCTGAGTGCAGGAGAATTCTCCCACGCTGTCAGTGACGTGCATGAGGTGAGCTGAGTTCATTGGACATGAACTCGGCTCATCTGGATGCCGTCACAGAGAGACACTGAGGAGCGCAAGCATGCCTGCGCTTCTCAGTGTCTGCGGGATGACAGGCTGGATGGCAGCGTTCTGCTGCGGTCCAGCCTGTCATCTCGATGTAGCAGAGCTGAAGCTGTCCTTGGAACCATGGAAAGGTAAGGATGAGGTTGCTTTATTATTTTTCTTTTATTGCAGGAGATCATTGGCTTCAGCTGGAATGGGCGTGATGGTAAGTAGAGTTTAATTTAGAACAATAAAAAATTGTGTGTTTATTTCAATTAAAGGACTTTATTCTGGGTGTTTGTGTTTTTTTTTTAACTTTGACTATGGGGTTAGTAATGGGGGTGTCTTATAGACGCCTCTCCATTACTAACCTGGGCTTGATGTCAGCTGGCATTATAAGCTGACATCAACCCCAGCCCTATTACCCCACCGCCACCGCTACAGGGCAGTGGGAAGAGCGAGGCTAAGTGCCAGAATTGGCGCATCCTATGGATGCGCCATTTCTGGGGCGGCTGACGGCTGGTGTTTCTAGCCTGGGAGGGGGCCAATATTCATGGCACCCTTCCTGGGCTATTAATATCAGCCCCCAGCTGTCCGCCTAGCCTTTGCTAGCTATTAAATAGGGGGTACCCCACGTCATTTTTTTGGGGGGTCCCCCATTTTAATAGCTATTAAAGGCTAGGTATTCAGCTGGGGGCTGATATTAGTAGCCTGGGAAGCTCCATGGGTATTACCCACTTCCCAGGCTTCAAACATCTGCCCCAGCCGTCTGCTTAACCTCCGCTAGAGCCTAAAATTATGGGGGATCCCACGCCAATTTTTTTTTAAATAAATCCTTTATTTTAACACTAAATGACATTTGAGGAGTTAATAAAGATGCAGTCCCTAAATTATTATTTATTTTTTAATTAATTTTTCCCAAAAATGTTGACGTGGGCTTTGCCATATTTTTGTATGCCAGCCAGGTACAGCATCCAGCTTCTATGAACGCGCCATTTTCCGGGGTGGCTGCGGACTGCAATTTGCACCGGGGGGGGGGGCAGAAAGCTTGGGCCTCCCTGAGCTGCAGATTCCAGCCCCCAGCTGCCTAGTTGTACCTGGCTGGACACACAAATAGGGAGAAGCCCCACATATTTTTTTTTTTAATTATTTCATGAAATTCATGAAATAATTAAAAAAAAATTGATGTGGGGCTTCGCCCTATATTTGTGTCCAGCCAGGTACAGCAGGCAGGAACGGGCTGCGCCCAACCACCAGCTGCCTATTTGTACCTGGCCAGACACAACAATATAGGAAAGCCCTTTTTTTAAAAAATTATTTCATGAAATAATTGAAAAAAAATTGACGTGGGGCTTCGCACTATATTTGTGTCCAGCCAGGTACAGCAGGCAGGAACGGGCTGCCCCCAACCACCAGCTGCCTATTTGTACCTGGTTGGACACAACAATATAGGGAAGCCCTTTTTTTCTTAATTATTTCATGAATTTCATGAAATAATTAAAAAAAAAATACGTGGGTCTTCGCCCTATTTTTGTGTCCAGCCAGGTACAACTAGGCAGATGCGGGCTGGAATCCGCAGCGCAGGGAGGCCCAAGCTTTCTGGGCCCCACCCGCTGCAAATTGCAGTCCGCAGCCACCCCGGAAAATGGCACCCTTCCTGGGCTATTAATGTCAGCCCCCAGCTGTCTGCCTAGCCTTTGATAGCTATTAAATTAGGGGGGACCCCACGTCATTTTTTTGAGGGGGTCCCCCATTTTAATAGCTAGTAAAGGCTAGGTATTCAGCTGGGGGCTCATATTAGTAGCCTGGGAAGCTCCGTGGGTATTACCCCCTTCCCAGGCTTCAAACATCTGCCCCAGCCGTCTGCTTAACCTCCGCTAGAGACTAAAATTAAGGGGAACCCCACGCCAATTTTTTTTTAAATAAATCCTTTATTTTAACACTAAATGACAAGTACAGTAAGAAACACTGTCACTGTATTTCATATATATGTGACTGACATGTTTCTATCTATCTAATCTATGTGTGAAGCTCTATTCTGTCTGTTATAAATTGTCGGGTACCGCTGCTGAATTGCCGGCCGGCTTTTTTAAAGAGACGGTGCATGAAAATACAATTATTTTTTTAAATAAATCCTTTACACTAAATGACAAGTACAGTAAGCAACACTGTCACTGTACTTCATATATATGTGACTGACATGTTTCTATCTACAGTTATATGAAAAAGTTTGGGCACCCCTATTAATCTTAAGCTTAATGTTTTATAAAAATTGGTGTTTTTGCAACAGCTATTTCAGTTTGATATGTGTAATAACTGTTGGACACAGTAATGTTTCTGCCTTCAAATGAGGTTTATTGTACTAACAGAAAATGTGCAATCTGCATTCAAACAAAATTTGACAGGTGCATTAGTATGGGCACCCTTATCATTTTCTTGTTTTAAATACTCCTACCTACTTTATACTGACTTACTAAAGCACTTTTTTTGGTTTTGTAACCTCATTGAGCTTTGAACTTCATAGCCAGGTGTATGCAATCATGAGAAAAGCTACTTAAAGTGGCCACTTGCAAGCTGTTCTCCTGTTTGAATCTCCTCTGAAGAGTGGCATCACGGGCTCCTCAAAACAACTGTCAAATGATCTGAAAACAAAGATTATTCAACATAGTTGTTCACGGGAAAGATACAAAAAGCTGTCTCAGAGATTTAACCTGTCAGTTTCCACTGTGAGGAACATAGTAAGGAAATGGAAGAACACTGGGACAGTTCTTGTTAAGGCCAGAAGTGGCAGGCCAAGAAAAACATCAGAAAAGCAGAGAAGAAGAATGGTGAGATCAGTCAAGGACAATCCTCAGACCACCTCCAGAGAGCTGCAGCATCAACTTGCTGCAGATGGTGTCACTGTGCATCGGTCAACTATACAACGCACTTTGCACAAGGAGAAGCTGTATGGGAGAGTGATGTGAAAGAAGCCGTTTCTGCAAGCACGCCACAAACAAAGTCGGCTGAGGTATGCAAAAGCACATTTGGAGAAGCCAATTTCTTTTTGGAAGAAGGTCCTGTGGACTGATGAAACCAAGATTGAGATGTTTGGTCATACAAAAAGGCGTTATGCATTGCGGCAAAAAAACACAGCATTCCATGAAAAACACTTGCTACCCACAGTAAAATTTGGTGGAGGTTCCATCATGGTTTGGGGCTGTGTGGCCAATGCCGGCACCGGGAATCTTGTTAAAGTTGAGGGACGCATGGATTCCACTCAGTATCAGCAGATTCTTGACAGTAATGTTCAAGAATCAGTGACAAAGTTGAAGTTACGCAGGGGATGGATCTTTCAGCAAGACAATGATCCAAAACACCGCTCCAAATCTACTCAGGCATTCATGCAGAGGAACAATTACAATGTTCTGGAATGGCCATCCCAGTCCCCAGACCTGAATATCATTGAACATCTGTGGGATCAATTGAAGAGGGCTGTCCATGCTCGGCGACCATCAAACTTAACTGAACTGGAATTGTTTTGTAAAGAGGAATGGTCAAAAATACCTTCATCCAGGATCCAGGAACTCATTAAAAGCTACAGGAAGTGACTAGAGGCTGCTATTTTGGCAAAAGGAGGATCTACTAAATATTAATGCCACTTTTCTGGTGAGGTGCCCATACTTATGCACCTGTCAAATTTTGTTTGAATGCAGATTGCACATTTTCTGTTAGTACAATAAACCTCATTTCAAGGCAGAAACATTACTGTGTCCAACAGTTATTACATGTATCAAACTGAAATAGCTGTTGCAAAAACACCAATTTTTATAAAACATTAAGCTTAAGATTAATAGGGGTGCCCAAACTTTTTCATATAACTGTATCTAATCTATGTGTGAAGCTCTATTCTTTCTGTTCTAAATTGTCGGGTACCGGTGTATGCCGCTGATGAATTGCCGGCTTTTGGCGTAGTACATTCTACATTATTCTTAGTTGTTTTACTTCATGTAGAATTAACCTACAAGGAAAGAAAGGGTTTATTTTCATTCCGATATTTGTGTCCCATTGACTTGCATTGGTTTCCGGTATCGGAATCGGCGATATCCGATACTTTTTGGGTATCGGTCCGATCCAATCCGATACGATATTTCCTGATATCGGAAGGTATCGCTCAACACTAATCTCCACCCATAAGGACTCGACCTCCTCATTTCCCTCCTATACATCCTCCCGTATTGTAGGCTTTAGACACGTCTTTACATATAGACAGACTCCACCCCCTTTCCGACTTCTTCGATCCCTTCTAAACAGACTGTAACCCTGTAAGTTAACTGCCCAGTCATAGCTTTCATCTAACCATGTCTCGGTTATTCCCACTATGTCATAGTTACCTGTAGATATTTCTGCTTCTAGTTCATCCATCTTGTTTGTCAGGCTCCTGGCATTTGCTAGCACGCAGTTTACACGATTTTGTTTTGTTCCAATCTTCTCCCTGTTGATTGTATTTGAAATTTTCTTACCTCCCTTACCTCATACAAACTTCTGTGAAGTACCTGGGGAGTCAAGGTGCTCACCGCACATCTAGATAAGTTTGTTCATGGGAACTAATTTCCAAAATGGGAAAAATTCAAAAATGGCAAAGAGACGGCTGTAGAGTAGAATTATTTTTTAGGTGCACTACTCGCATAGACACAGCGGTAGAGTAAAATTATTTTTTTGGCCTACAAATGGGAAAGAAACTGCTGCAGAGTAAATTTATTTTTTAGGCACACTACTTGTATAGACATAGCAGAAGAGTAAAATAATTTTTTTGGGCCCACAAATGGCAAAGAGACAGCTGCAGAGTAGATTTATGTTTTAGGTACACTTTTTGTTTTATTTTAGGCACATTTTATTATTATTGTTATTATTATTTAGGCACACTATTCGTATAGACAGAGGGACAGAGTAAAATTATATTTAGGCACACTACCCGCAAAAAGACGGCTACAGAGTGGAATTATTTTTTAGGCACACTACTCGTACAGACAGAGGGACAGAGTAAAATTATATTTTGGCACACTGCTCGCAAAAAGATGGCTGCAGAGTAGAATTATTTTTAGGCACACTACTTGTACAGGCAAAACGACAGAATAGAATTATTTTTTAGGCACACTACTAATGCAGACACAGCTGCAGAGTACACAAATTCTTTTTGGGACAATACACCCACAGGTGGGGGTGCAGAGTACATACAACAACGTTTTGGCACAGTACTCCCACATGTATGAGTGCAGAGTACACACAGAGGATTAAAGGCACAGTACACCTATAGGTGACAGTGTAGAGTACCCACAGAGGCTTTTTGCCACAGTATTCCCACATATATTGGTGCAGAGTACACACAGCTTCTTTTTAGCACAGTACTCTCACTGAGAAACGTGCAGAGTACACAAAGAGTCTTATTTGCAGAGTGCGTAGTTTAATTCTGTCCCTCACTCCAGCTGCGTCCTGTCCCTACACTAATCAGAGAAGAATGGAGGCGGCACTTGTGATACAGCATTTATACAGCCCGGGTCACGTGGTGCGCCGTCCAATCACTGCCATGCCAATAATTGGCATGGCTGTGATGGCTTAGAAAGTACTCATAGCCTAAAAGCTTGTTGATTGGCTGTGCTGCAGCCTTTCAACAAATTTTTTTAGGCATCCGAACACGATCAGTAAACCGGACATCCGTTGCAAAGTCTATGTTCGGGGTTCTGTTCTGGACACTAGGTGTCCAGTATGTACCCCGAACTTTACAGTTCGAGTTTGCTCATCCCTAGTGATGTCCTTTTCTGCATCTGACTTTACTTTGTTCAATCACTTCCTGTGCTAAAAAAGCCTCTGGATACCTACATTCTGATTTTGTGATGTCACGGAGGGAAAATATGTTGATATGCATGAACCAAAGCTCACTGAATGTCTAGGGCAATGTAAATTGTTACGTTCTGACTTTGTGACTTCACTGAATCATGAGGTGGAATATCTCTCAGCACAGGAATCTCCAGAAAAGAGTGAAGGAAGTTCAGAAGAGTCCGGAGCCGAAGGGAGTCAGTAAAGGACTGGACTTGGAGCTGTGGTATCCGGCCATGTGAGCGGCGAGGTAGTATATTTTTATCTCCCCAGACCCCAGAGCATAATAAGGCACATTTAATTCACATAATAAATTGGATGAAGATCACATTTCCTGGCTAAATTCATGCAACCTTCTAAATTTTGAATATCAGCAGGTTTGATCATCACTAGTGGAGATATATATTAGATGCCTAATTTTTCTCTCCCAGTGGAAAATCAAGTGGCAATTTTGAAGGTCACCCATTCCTGCCAAAATCATCAGGTTTGGCCCAGATTAAATTGTCTGCCAGCTTTATAGGCTTTTTATTTATTCTATCTGTGGTCTTATTTTGTTTATCTGAGCAGCAAGCAATAGACCGCACATTAAATATACTTAAAAGCATTAAGGTATAAATGCTATGTTTATCTCTTAAACCAATATTTATAACTGTTCCAATAAGTCTAAAATAAAATAACAGACCAAAAGAAACCCAAAATTGATGCATCAAAACATATAAATATATTTGATTATACTTAGTATTCTTGCCTGACCAAGGCTGCATCGAAACACGCGTTGTGGTCTTACAGCATTCCAGGAAGAGAAATTAGCATAGGTAAGCATTATTCTACAGTCACAGTTTGCTACGTGCATTGTTTTTCCATACAATTTTATTTCCGTATACTATGGCTAACAGCTTGTGTCCTAGGTTATTGCACTTTGTGCCTTATAATGTGACTCATATATTGCTGTACAATTATGTAAATTTACATAATTTATTTTTGTACTTTCCTTGTCTAACATGCATTGCAATCCCTATTTTTATCTATATCTAGTCAGTAATCAAATCCTGCTATTAAATTGTTGCTTATTTGTGCCTTTGGCACACTGAAGACCTCTATGCACATTAGATGGCTGTCAGCTGTCTTTTCTATGCACAGGAGCTTTATTGGCAAAAGTTTGTTGGGTGTAACGTGAAAAAGTATGGACAAGTTCACAGGGTAAGAATACTTTTTCAAGGCACTGTATATATAATAGGTAGCAGATACAAAACTTATATCTTACCCTAACTTATATCTTCTCTAGTATTGCACAGAGGTATAGATGGTCACATGTGGAGGTACATCACTTGTTAGCAACAACCTCTCGATAATACAGCATACTGTATGTGGCATGCATATCCCATCTTCCTTCACTGTTCTACACTAACCACTGCCGTCTTCGGCGGCAACCATAACCCAGCCTGGCAGGCTCAATATTTCATCAGTAACATTCCCAGGTCTGGAGTACATGTGCCTCCCAAGCCCACTTTTCCTGTGCAGCCTCAGGGTTACCCACAACCCACAGCTATACCTCCTTTTGGCTTCCGGGCGTACCCAATGCAGATAGCCTCTCCTTCCTTGACTGTTCCACATCTCAAGATCTAGGATCTTCCAGCTGTTTTCAGTATGCCACTTTATTCAGTACAGTTACATTTACATTGCTACTTCAATCGTTTTTGTATAATACATACTAGTATGTGGCTCACTTCCTTTCTCTTCCACAGCTAAGGACTAGAGATGAGTGGCTCGATCCCTGGAGGATGGAGTTCAAGTCGAATTTCCTGAAATCTGTGGTTTCTTGCGAATTCAAAGAATTTGCAATAACATTTGCGGTTCACAATTAAAAAGAAATACATTGCTCCATTTTACACATACTGCACACTCCGTGAGCTAGCTTATAGTGTCTGGCATGAAAACAGAGGCTTCTCCATAATGCCCTGCAGCAATCTCATCACATGGAGTAGCACAGCCAATCAGGGGGGCTATCGCAGGAAATGTATAACATAGAGTCAGGCTAAAGAACACCATTTTATGCCTGTACTGAGCAGGGATAGGAACACTCAGAGCAGAGCTTACTGAAATTTAATAAATACTTCATGTAGAAGCCTTTGTTGGTGATGACACCTCCTGTATGGAGAAACTAGTCGCATGCATTGCTCAGATGTGATTTTGGCCCATTCTTCCACACAAACACTTTTCAAATCCTGAAGGTCCGTGGGCTCCTTCTAAGAACTCTGAGTTGTAGTTCCTTCCATAAATTTTCTATTGGATTCAGGTTAGGTGATTGGCTCGGCCATTCTAGCAGCTTTATTTTCTTTCTCTGAATTCAATTGAGATTTTCATTGGCTGTGTGTTTGAGATCATTGTTTTACTGAAATGTCCACCCTCATTTCATTTTCACCATCGTGGTAGATGGCAGCTGATTTTTATCAAAAACGTCTATGTACGTTTGTCCATTCATCGTTACTTCAATTACATGAAGCAATTGTCAATGCTGTATGCTGAAAAACAGCTCCACACCACGATGTTCCCACCTCCAAACTTTACTTTTGGTATGGTGTTTTTGGGGGCAATATGTAGTGCCTTTTGGCCTCCAAACATGGTACGTACTATGGCATCGAAAGAGTTCAATTTTGATCTCATCTGACCAGACTATATCCTCCCAGTGTTTCACAGGCTTGTCTACATGTTGTTGAGCAAATTTTATCCAGTTTTAAGGAACTGTTGTTGGGGGAACATCAGAAATTTTCTAATGCGAGCAGATATAGGCAGGTTAAAAAAAACCTCCCAAAAAAACAGTTCCTTAAAGCTTGGTATAATTGACCTTTTTCTTTCTTGAACTGCCACTCTTACTCAAACACTATTAAAATTGATTCGTTTTTACATCCCCCTTAGGGCAATCATTTTCAGTCGAAGGCCATTATACGTGTGAACCTAGTAATGTTATCTACCGATAAAATGTCCATGTGGTCTACTTTATATTGGAGAGACCAGTCAAATGATAAAGGACAGGATCACTAGCCATAAATTGACCATCAGATGCATGAAAAATGGCTCCCTATCCCAGAACACTACCATACTGCTAAACATATATTCCAACTCAGATTTAAAATTATAGAGCAGGTTCCGATTGGTAGAAGAGGGGTTAACTATATTAGACTTCTTAAAAAGCATGAATACTTCTGGATCCATACCTTACAAACACTGTCTCCAAAAGGACTTAATAGAGAATACGACCTATTGATCTGATACTATCTGAATATTGTACTCACATGTTTCTTTATCCATTTTCTAGAATCACTGATTAGACGACTACTGCAGATTATACTTATAGGTAGTATAACCACCACTTCGTCTCTGGGTTACTTTATGGCTAATATCTTTTTTTTTCACACTATACATATACACTGCTCAAAAAAATAAAGGGAACACTTAAACAACAGAATATAACTCCAAGTAAATCAAACTTCTGTGAAATCAAACTGTCCACTTAGGAAGCAACACATTTTCACATGCTGTTGTGCTAATGGAATAGACAATAGATGGAAATTATTGGTAATTATCAAGACACACTCAATAAAGGAGTGTTTCTGCAGGTGAGGACCACAGACCACATCTCAGTACCAGTGCTTTCTGGCTGATGTTTTGGTTACTTTTGAATGTTGGTTGTGCTTTCACACTCGTGGTAGCATGAGATGGACTCTACAACATCCTTCAGCATGACCGGTTTGGCAGTGGGTCAGTAATGGTGTGGGGTGGCATTTCTTTGGAGGGCCGCACAGCCCTCCATGTGCTCACCAGATGTAGCCTGACTGCCATTAGGTACCAAGATGAGCTCCTCAGACCCCTTGTGAGACCATATGCTGGTGCGGTTAGCCCTGGGTACCTCCTAATGCAGGACAATGCCAGACCTCATGTGGCTGGAGTGTGTCAGCAGTTCCTGAAAGATGAAGGCATTGAAGCTATGGACTGGCCCGCCCGTTCCCCAGACCTGAATCCGATTGAGCACATCTGTGACATCATGTCTCGCTCCATCCACCAACGTCACGTTGCACCACAGACTGTCCAGGAGTTGGCGGATGCTTTAGTCCAGGTCTGGGAGGAGATCCCACAGAAGACCATCCGCAACCTCATCAGGAGCATGCCCAGGCGTTGTAGGAGGTCATACAGGCACATAGAGACCACACGCAATACTGAGTCTCATTTTGACTTGTTTTAAGGACATTACATCAAAGTTGGATCAGCCTGTAGTGTGTTTTTCCACTTTAATTTTGGGGATGACTCCAAATCCAGGCCTCCATTGGTTAATAAATTGATTTCCATTGATGATTTTTGTGTGATTTTGTTGTCGGCACATTCAACTTTGTACAGAACAAAGTATTCAATGAGAATATTTCATTCATTCAGATCTAGGATGTGTTATTTCAGTTATTTTTTTGAGCACTGTATATAAAAAAATTACCCCCTCATTCCCCTTTTTTTCTGTTTCTTCTTTTCCTTGACTCCCTGTCTTTTACTTTTATCTATTTTTACTCTCTTCATAATGCCACATAAATCTTCCTTAATTCCCTCCTTTTCTTCTGTACAAGATTATATGCAGTATGTTTTTCCAATATTCTTCTCCATTATCTGTTTATCATTGTTTCATCCCATTAGAGATATTATATGTCATTCCTCATGCTAAGATATACTTATCAGTGCAGTGGACACTTACTGTGATCATATACCCAATACCTATAAAACAGACACTATATACTTATGTAGCAATTTCATACCTATTGGGTAAGTAATCAGCGTCCCCATATAAGAATATGTAAATATTTTTAGTGCCATCCCTTAACATGGGTCTCTCTTATAGCTATACCCCTTTATGATGTAATCCACGTCACTTGCACACTAAACAGCGGTGAGGCAATCCACATCATCGATATGTTCATTTCGACATGCCCTAGATATGCCTGACCATGGCGATATGCGTCACTTGGTACCTGTCCGCTCTGATGTGCCTCCCTCTGATGAGGGAGCACTAAAATGCTCTGGTGCTTGTTGCACAGGTCGAGCAAATTGGAATGCTCTAGTGCTCGACCTGAGCAACGAGCCCAATGTAAGTCTATGAGAAACTCAAGAATTTTTCCAGCGTCCCCCCCCCTTCTCCCGGAGATCTGCATGGGGCCTAAAAATTGTGGAAATCGATGGTAACAGTGCTCAAATTACATGGGAACAGCATGGGGAAGACCCCTGGAAGCATCTCTGACTTCCAGGTCACTGCTGTGAACAATGTTGTCAGAGTATTATGCCACTTTTACGGGCTTACTATAAAACATACAAAAACGAAACCAAAATGGATTTTCCTGGGAAAAATGTTAAGGAACATCCTTTACAGGGCAATAACTTGTATATAAGGCAAAATAAATAACCAAAATCAAAAATGGTCCTCCACACCTTGGGCTATGTTCACACATAGCATTTTTGATGCGTTTTTGCACTTTTGCATTGCTTTCAACGGTGAAAAATACATTCATCGGTAAATGTCATTTTAACATTTTACTACTTAATCTGGCCATGTGGTGTGTGAGGCATAATCAGACACATCCTATTTTCATTTACTCTGAAAGTCACAAAGCCAGCAGTCGGCCCTCACTATTGTAAGAGGGCCATCAGCTGGCTATGCTTTGTTGTTCCAATTATTAAGGAGCGTGTCTCCCATATTGTTATAGCGTATGCAGTGACTGCAACAGCTGCCTAAATTTAGGAATAACTCCGATACCAATTTAAACACACATGCAGGAGGGACTCCGTAACAACATGTTCCCATTATAAAGGAGCGGTTATGCTACAAAGTTATTGCGTATGCAGTGACTGCAATGGCAGCCTACATTTTGCAAAAAAAAAAAACAGTACCAATTTGAAGAGGAGGTGCAGGAGCTTTAGAATGTGGGGGCAACCCTGATTGACAAAGGGCCCGCAAACCTCGGCGTTGTGAGTAGAGATGAGCGTTGTTCTACTCGAACTGTTCGCCAATCTCAAATTCGAGCTGTTTTGGGCGGTGTTCGAGCCGTTCGGCGAACACGAACGATTTGAGAAAAATTCGGCTGTTCGAGGTTATGTTCGATAACTGTTCGTGCACCAAAATCATAACTGGATTTTTTCTCAGTAATGATGAAAATTAATGTTAATACGCAGTTTGAGTGTACAGCGGGGTGGGGGGAGGGGCAGGGGATGGATCTCTGCAGGAATAATGAAGATCTCCATTTTTTTTTCTCTTTCCCGCATTTGCAGTGGGGAGGTGCAGTCTGTCAGCCTATCAGCAGCGCACACACGGAGCGAACTGCTGTTTTTCACACAAGCAAGGGCATGTGTCATTGGCAGTGTATGTCACATGTCCTTGCCCTATAAGACAAAGCCATTTTCCCCGTCGCCACCATTTTCTCACTGCTGCAGCTGCGTGTTAGACGGCACCGCTGTTGCTGTGTGCGCTATACCTTGTTAATTTCAAGCCAATTTTCGCACAAATCTACAGATAGCTTGGGAGTAGGGAATAGTTGTGATTGCAGTCCTTTTAAGGACTAGGTTACAGCATTTCCTACGACTTTTATCAGGCAGGTCTGTGCTCTTAAATAGATAGATTGTGGGAGTAAAGACTAATTGTAATTGCAGTCCTTTTCAGGACTAGGTTACATCAGTTCCTATCAGTTTTTGCCAGGCAGGTCTGTGCCAGTGCTGTGCAAGTTTTTTTCACAGCATTTGGCTGAATCTAGCAAAGCTAATCCTTTTTGGCCTATTGCAGAGTGTGTTAGTCAGTGGAGTAGCCTATCTGTGTTGCAAGATATACCACCTGTGTATAGAATACCAATTTTTTTACTGCACCTAGTGAAGTAAAATCTTTTGGGCATAGCATCATTCTATTAGTCCATCTATACTGACCTCCATCAGGTTGCAAATTGAATATAATTTTTTTCTGCATCTAGCTCTGAAAAAATATTTGGGCTTCTAGCAGTGTGTGGGACTTGTTCTATTAGTCCATCTATACTGACCTCCATCAGGTTGCAAACTGAATATAATTTTTTTCTGCATCTAGCTCTGAAAAAATATTTGGCCTTCTAGCAGTGTGTGGGACTTTCTCTATTAGTCCATCTATACTGACCTCCATCAGGTTGCAAATTAAAAATAATTTTTATCTGCATCTAGATCTGAAAAAAATATTTGGCCTTCTAGCAGTGTGTGGGACTTGTTCTATTAATCCATCTATACAGACCTCCATCAGGTTGCAAACTGAATATAATTTTTTTCTGCATCTACCTCTGAAAAAATATTTGGGCTTCTAGCTGTGTGTGGGACTTGTTCTATTAGTCCATCTATACTGACCTCCATCAGGTTGCAAACTGAATATAATTTTTTTCTGCATCTAGCTCTGAAAAAATATTTGGCCTTCTAGCAGTGTGTGGGACTTTCTCTATTAGTCCATCTATACTGACCTCCATCAGGTTGCAAATTAAAAATAATTTTTTTTCTGCATCTACCTCTGAAAAAATATTGGGCTTCTAGCTGTGTGTGGGACTTGTTCTATTAATCCATCTATACAGACCTCCATCAGGTTGCAAACTGAATATAATTTTTTTCTGCATCTACCTCTGAAAAAATATTTGGGCTTCTAGCTGTGTGTGGGACTTGTTCTATTAGTCCATCTATACTGACCTCCATCAGGTTGCAAACTGAATATAATTTTTTTCTGCATCTAGCTCTGAAAAAATATTTGGCCTTCTAGCAGTGTGTGGGACTTGTTCTATTAGTCCACCTATACTGACCTCCATCAGGTTGCAAATTAAAAATAATTTTTTGTCTGCATCTAGCTCTGAAAAAATATTTGGCCTTCTAGCAGTGTGTGGGACTTTCTCTATTAGTCCATCTATACTGACCTCCATCAGGTTGCAAACTGAATATAGTTTTTTTCTGCATCTACCTCTGAAAAAATATTTGGGCTTCTAGCTGTGTGTGGGACTTGTTCTATTAGTCCATCTATACTGACCTCCATCAGGTTGCAAATCGAATATAATTTTTTTCTCCATCTAACCCAGCCAATAGTTTTGGCCTAATACCACAGTTTGGCCACTCAGCTCTGCTCGGTTCCCATCCATTGTTTTTTTGTGCAAACAACTCCAGAGTTGAGAATTAGTTAACCACCAAAATGAGTGGAAAAAGGCCTGCTGCTGGTGGAAAGGGGAATAGGCGTGTTGGGAAGGGGAAAAAAGGTTGTGTCCGTGGGGTAGGTGTTAAAGCAACAGTAACATCTGCAGAAGAAAGACCATCTTCCAGCCAAACTAAAATGTCTACTTCTTTTAGCGGACAATGTGATAAGATCCCTTTCTTACGGCCACGCCAATCGCTACAAATTCCAGATGAGGCACAAAAACAGCAGGTGCTTCAACGGATATCAAGTGCTCCTTTAAGTGGGCTCTCCTCCACATCAACTTCAACATCACAAATACTCCAGTCCTCAAAGGTGTCACCCCAATCGCACTTGCTTCCTCACAGCTCCCAAATCTCCAGCTGCCCGTCTGAGTATGAGGTAGAACAGATGGTTGAGTCTGCAGAGCGGTTTACTCATACTATAGCCTGGGAATCAGAGGTCGACTCCAGCGCTTCTGTGAATCCAGACGAGGAAATGATCTGCACTGATGCCCAGAATCTTTATGAGTCGGATCCAGGACCAGACGCAGAAGGTTCTGACCATAATGTAGACCCTCATTCCCAAACTGTAACTCCTGTTGGTGGAGACAATGAGGAAGACGATGATGAGACTCAAATACCTGATTGGAGCGACAACTTTAGTTTTTTGTCAGGGCAGGAACAGGTTGGCTCTAAGGACGACGGGTGTGATAACGCACAGGGTGATGATGATGAGGTTGGAGATCCCACTTACTGTCAACCCACAGTCAGCCAAGAGATGAGGTCAGCAGAGGAGGTGGAGGAAGATGCTAGTGACGACGAGGTCAGGTTGCGCCTTCCTGGACAGAGACGTAGTACTGGAAGCACGTCAACAACTGCATCCTCAAACACAACTCTGCCTCTCACCACAAGTCGTGGTGGCTCTTCAGGTCGCATGGGTGCTAAGCCTTGCATAGCCTGGGCATTTTTTCAGATCGATAAAGATGACCCAACTAGTGTTATCTGTAACATTTATCAGCAAAAGCTAAGTAGAGGCCAAAAAATACATAGTTTGAGTACTTCATGCATGAACCGGCACATGGACATGAAGCATAAGTTGCAGTGGGAAGCTCAGTGTGCTACAATGCGGCCTAGCCGGCCGGGCCAACCACCGTCTGCCATATCTTGTGCATCCGCGGCCTCTTCATCCTCTGTGACTGGGGGGACAGCAGTCACACCTGTTTTGGGGCGCAGACCTGCCACCTCTTTACCCGCAACAGCCAGCGTGATTGGCAGGTCATCATTTTCTTTGGAGGTGGTAACACCAGCTGGTGTTGAGCGCTGTCCGACATCGATAGCACCACCTTTGGATCAAGGCAACCTAACATGTCCGCCTGCATCTTCCTCACAGACCGGCAGTTTGCCGGGGACACCCTTATCAACCCCGTCTAGGCACAATAGCCAGCCCTCGGTCCCTCAGATGTGGACAAGTAAAAGACCATTTCCTCCTAGCCATGAGAAAGCTAAGAGGTTGAATTTCACCATCTGCAAGCTCTTGGCTACAGAAATGCTGCCTTTCCGCCTGGTGGACACAGAGGATTTTCGAGACCTTATGTCCGTCGCAGTGCCCCAGTACCAGATGCCCAGTCGGCACTACTTCTCAAAGAAAGGTGTGCCTGCGCTCCACCAGCATGTCGCACACAACATCACCGCTTCTTTGAGAAACTCTGTGTGTGACAGGGTGCATTTCACCACAGACACTTGGATGAGTAGGCATGGACAGGGGCGTTACATGTCGCTGACTGGGCACTGGGTAACTATGGTGACAGCAGGACAAGGGGCTGCTGTCCAAGTCTTGCCGTCCCCACGAGTTGTGCGTCAATCCTCTTTATGTCAAAGTTCCTCCACTGCTTCTGCCTCCTCAACCTCCTCTCGGTCTTCCACCTGCACCCAAAGCCTGTCTGGTCATGCCACAAGCTTTCTAACTGCGCAGAAGGGATCCTGCATACCTCCTTACTATGCTGGCAGTAGGGCTCAACGTCATCAGGCGGTTTTTACTTTGAAATGTCTGGGAAATGTGAGTCACACAGCTGAGGAGTTGTGGTCAGCTCTGGAGAACCAATTTCATGAATGGTTGTCTCCACTGGACCTGAAACCAGGGAAGGCCGTGTGCGACAATGCTGCAAACCTGGGTGCGGCCCTTCGCCGGGGCAATGTCACACACGTGCCTTGTATGGCTCACGTGTTGAACCTGGTTGTCCAGCAATTTTTAGCCCACTATCCCAGACTATATGGCCTTCTGCAGAGGGCACGGTCGCTGTGTGCTCACTTCCGCCGTTCGCATCCCGCAGCTCAGCGACTTACATCTCTACAGAAGTCGTTGGGCCTGCCACTTCACCGGCTAAAATGCGATGTGCCTACCCGGTGGAATTCAACTCTGCACATGTTGCAGCGACTGTGGCAGCACCGACAAGCCCTGGTGCAATACGTTCTGACGTATAGCCTGGGCCAACGAGATCCAGAGGTGGGGCAAATCTCGCTGGAGGAGTGGTCTCAGATCAGGGACCTATGCACCCTTCTGCACAGTTTTGAAATGGCGACGAAGATGTTTAGTGCTGACGATGCCATTATCATCATGACTATTCCGGTGATTTACATGCTGGAGCACATGTTAAACAGAATTCGGAGTCAGGTGGTGGCACAAGAGGAGGTGGAGGAAGTAGAGGAGGAGGAGTTGTATGCGGAAGGGCTAACATCTGCAAGGTCCAGACGGTCGGCAGCACCAAGGCGGCAGGCATGTGAGGGTGGGGGAGATGGTTTTACCAGGGCGCATGGTAGCAGCCAAACTAGTGAGGAAGGTGCAGGAGCCCAGGAAGAAGTGGAGGACGAACTGATGGAAGACTCATCAGATGAGGGAGACCTTGATCACATTTCTGTTGTGCGAGGTTGGGGGGAGAGGACAGAGGAAGGAAGCATGATTGTTACCTCGCCACCAACACAACAGGGACTTGGTGCTCCTGGATGCGCAACACACATGAGTGCCTTCTTGCTGCACTACCTGCAACATGACCCTCGAATTGTGAGAATTAGAAATAATCCTGACTACTGGGTTGCCACACTGTTAGATCCCCGGTACAAAAGTAAATTTGCCAAAATTATTCCTGCCATAGAAAGGGATGCACGCATGCAGGAGTATCAGCAGAGACTGTTGCAGAATCTTACATGTGCTTTTCCACAAAACACCAGTGGTGCACGTAGTGAATCTCACAGTTCCAACTTGCCAACCGTGGGACCGTCAAGTGTTCAGCACTCAAACCGTAACAGAACCACAGTATCTGCTGGTAACATCAATTTTGCGGAATCATTTCACCACTTTTTTAGCCCATCCTTTGCAAGGCCACAGGAGACAAGAAGTCTGACACATAGTCAACGCCTAGAGACGATGGTACAGGAGTATCTCCAAGTAAACATTGAAGCCATGACTGTGTCACTGGACCCTTGCTCTTTTTGGGCTTCCAATCTGGATAAATGGCCGGAGCTAGCCACTTACGCCTTGGAGATCTTGTCATGCCCCGCAGCCAGCGTTCTGTCTGAACGTGTGTTCAGCGCTGCTGGTGGTGTGCTGACAGATAAGCGCACGCGGCTCTCCACTGATAATATAGACAGACTCACGTTCATAAAGATGAACAAATCATGGATCCGAAACGACTTTTCTACCCCTGTGTCATCCTGGGGAGAGTAAAAGCTTGATGATTGGTTAAAATCACCCTACCAACCGTTTTAAGCTTTCAAATTACTAATCATGTTTATCTGTATCTTGGCTGGAAAATAATTTGGGCTTTGTAGCAGTGTGCAGCACTGATTCTATTAGGCCATCTATAATAAGCTCCACCAGATTTAAAATTACTAATCATGTTTATCTGTATCTTGGCTGGAAAATAATTTGGGCTTTGTAGCAGTGTGCAGCACTGATCCTATTAGGCCATCTATACTAAGCTCCACCAGATTTAAAATTAATAATAATTTTTAGCTGCATCTAGCCCGGAAAATAATTTTGGGGCTCCGAGATGCGCAAGACACATAAGTGCCTTCTTGCTGCACTACCTGCAACATGACCCTCATATTGTCAGAATTCGAAGTAATCATGACTACTGGGCTGCCACACTCTTAGATCCCCCAAACTTTTCGATCAACCTTTTCATTTTAATAAAGACCAAAAAAATGGTCATTTTTGAAATTATAAGCATTAGCAGGTTATTAGAAACTGAAATCAAACAGTTTTCAACTCAAAACTTTATTCTAGGTGATGTTACATTTTCACATAGGACCCCTTGTTCGAAAGGAGCTTCTGAACTCTCTCGTCCATTGAATTTGTCAGGTTTTGGATGGTTTCTGCTTCAATTGTTTTGCATGAGGACAGAATACCCTCCCAGAGGTGTTGCTTAGATGTGAACTACCTCCCGCCATCATAGACACTCCTTTTGATGATGCTCCAGAGGTTCTGAATGGGGTAGAGGTCAGGGGAGCATGGGGGTCACACCATAAGTTTGTCCCCTTTTATGCCCATATCAGCCAGAGATGCAGATGTTTTATGTGCAGCATGAGATGGTGCATTATCATGCAAAAAAATGATCTTGCTGTGAAATACACGGTTCTTCTTCTTGAACCATGGCAGGAAGTGCTGTTTGAGAAAATCCACATACATTATGGAGTTCATCTTTAGCGCCTTCAGGGATCCTAAAGGGGCCGACAATCTCTCTCCCCATGATTCAAGCCCAAAACATTACTTCACCTCCTCCTTGTTGGCGCTGTAGCCGTGTTTGCGTGGGGTGTCCATCAACCAGCCATCCTCCACTCCATCCATCTGGACCATCGAGCGCTGCACGGCACTCATCCGTGAACAAAACAGTTTTGAAATCAGTCTTCATGTAATGTTTAGCCCACTGGAGCCGTTTCTGCTTGTGTGAAGTGGATAGAGGAGGTCGACATGCACAGCTGCAAAACCTCTGAAGGACCCTGCATCTTGTTGTTCGGGGGACGTTGGAGGCACCAGCAGCTTCAAAAACTTGTCTGCTGCTATGACAAGGCTTTTTTGCCGCTGCTCTTTTAACCTGACGTAATTGCCTGTAGGAAAGAGTCCTCAATTTGCCCTTATCAGCACGCACACGTGTGTACTGTGAATCAGCTACATACTTCCTGATTGCCAAGACACTTCATCCTGATCATCGCACAATGTTGATTGTAGTCATGCCTTGACCTAAACACTCCACAATTTGTTGCTTCTCAGCAGCCGACACATCCTTTTTCTTTCCCATTTTGGCAGAAAATGTAGGCTGCTTAATAATGTGAGACAGCCTTCTTAAGTAGTCTTGCCTTTCATTGGACACACCTGTCAAACTAATTAGCACAGGTGTCTGCAATTGCTTACAGTGATATAAAGAGCCCTGACACACATCACCATCAATGAGTTTAACTGACAAACAAACAAATTCTTCCCTTATCACTCCTAAACACTTTTTGCATAATAATTTGGAACACAGTGTACATGTGCTTTTCCACAAAACACCAGTGGTTCACGTAGTGAATCTTACAGTTCTAACTTGCCAACCGTGGTCTGTATGGAGTTGTTCAATAAAGGGCCCAAAATTAAGATAACATAGATGGGAGAGGTCTCTATGAATAGGAATTCCTAAGTATTTGATACCCTGTGAGGGCCAGGCAAAGGGAAAGTTGGACTGGATGGAATCCTATATGGATTTGGGGAGGGAGACATCGAGGGCCTCAGACTTCGCTGCATTGATTTTAAAATTTGACCATGTAACAAAGTGATCTACTTCAGCCATAACAGCATGGATGGATATATGTGATTGAGTGATATATACCAGGACATCATCAGCAAATAGAGAGCACTTGTACTCGGTGCCTCCCACCTCAATCCACCTAATATTGGGGTTATGGCGAATTGATGAGAGCAGGTGCTCCGTCACTAGGATGTATAAGAGAGGGGACAGAGGACATCCCTGCCTTGTCCCATTGGTGATTGTGAAAGGTGATGAAAATGTTCTGATGCACCCCCTGGGCTTTGGGACACCCGGAGCCGGACCCTTTTTGGTGGATGCTGGTGGTTATAGTCTTCGTGGCGGCGACCCGGTTCCGTGGCTCAGGGTGGTCAAACCAGTGGCGGAACTATTTATGTGGTTTTGATGTTTAAATGTCCGACTACGCCACCCGTGGATTGCGGTCAGAGTGAACCGCCGCTGCAGGGCAGACCGCTGAGGCTGGTGTTGTGGGTGCAGCAGAGCGTAGCATAACTCCCCACGGGAGGAGTATAGCCTCAGGGCAGTGTATGCGGAGGATGGGGGTGATGGTGCAGGGCAGCAGCAGTAACGACACGGAGTCAGTGATGCAGTCCAGGGCCTTTACTCACAGTTCTTATTATCCAGACCACGTCTGCAGGTAACGGCTGCCCACGTCGTACTGTGCTCACCAGGTGAGGGGCTCAGACAACTCCCAGATAACTTTGGAGCGCTTCACAGGACCCCCTTTGTGTGTCCTTTGTCTGGCCTTTCTTACCAACCCTTCTGTCCGGCTGCCTCGGGCCTCCTCTTGGTAAACTTGGCGCCAGTTTCCCTGACCCTATGTGGTGCCTTCCTAGCGGGTGTAGCGAGGGGCTGCGCCACATAAAATGTCAGAGCCTCCGGTTTCTAGCTGAGGGTCGTTTCCTGCCTCCACTAGTTTCGGGGACCGGTCTCCCCCTTTGGCCTGACCCCTCCACGCAGGTGGATTCGGGCGTGCGGTGGCGACTCGCCCGTCCGCACCCCTGGGATCCCTTCATTCCTCGTTCCTGGAGCCTTCTCCGCTCCTCTTCCTTCCTTCTCCCTCTTCCAGGCCTGGGCCTCTGTTACTAGGCCCGCCTCCGGAGCAGAGCTCATGCAGAGCCCCTGCTCCCTGCCACTTCTGCTCAGACTTCTCTGCACTGAACTAAGATGGTGCCCACCTTTTATACTCCCTTCTCAATGCACCCAGGAACTGCTTCCTCCCTGCTCATGCACTACAGGGTTCCCCTTCCTCAGTGTTCCCTCCCCCCACTCCAGCCAGGGACAGGGACTGTCGTGCCCATCTCAGAGGCATATTGGTCGCCCTGCCCCACGGCAATGTGGTGTAATGCATGCAGGTGTCGGGTCCTGATCCACACTCCATCCTTACCTGAGAGTGAGATATCACACCTCTGGGTGAGGTGCAATACCTCTGTAGCAACCGAGCCCTCAGGGTGCTACAGTTCCATTTATCTTCAGCCTAGGTGACGTATTGTGATACAGGGCCGTGATTTTGGCTATAAAAGGGTCCCCTAGACCCCTACCCCAAGCTTTTTAAGAGAATCATATATGGCGTGCTAGGAGACTCTATGGAATGCTTTCTCAGCATCCAACGAGAGTATCTAATTACAAATTTTTAACTGCATCTAGCCCAGGAAATACTTTGTGCCTAGTAGCAGTGTCTGCTAGTCAGCGGATTATCCCGGCTGTTAAGCAAGCTACACCACCTGTAGTTTGGACACTTAATTTTTTCAAAGGAAATGCTTCGGGACCACGGGATACTCAGTGAAGAGCATCAGGAGGCACCCCAAGGCATAGGGGCTGGGACTGGCAGTAGGATGCCTTGCGGTGGACAGCCGAGCTCGATCCTTTTAAAAGCTTTTTAACTGCAGCAGCTTTAGTGGACGCTACTGGAGCTGGAATTACGCGGCTGCTGGCATGAGACTTGCCCTCCAATAGATCCTTGTAAATGGATTTAAAGTGTATTCATTCAAATTAGAGAGACAATTTAAATTAAAAAGCTTAGAGCTGCCTCCACCACAGGGGGGCTCGCTCGACCCACCAGCGGACAGGCACCAGTATTGGGAGAGGGGGGCTGGCCGTCAGGGTTCACCGCGGCTCTGGCACAAACCCGGCGACACGGAGGTGGCACGGGCAGGAGCGGACTGAACGTGTCGGCTTCTCACTTTTTGGATTTTAGAAGGGCATGACATGCCTATATTTGTGTCTCCCCCTCCTTTTACTCCTCCACCTCTTTTCTTTTCGCATGACTATATGTACTTGTCACTTTTCCATGTGTTAGTTGTGTCTTCTGAGCAGTTTGTCAGCTTTTGGACACCTTTGAAGGTGTTTTCTATGTGTTTTTGTTTGCCTGCCATTGGTTTTAACGGTGTTCGAAGGTGTTCGACGAACAGTTCGACGAACAGTTCGGCGAACACACGGGTGTTCGACGAACCGAACCGAACTCGAACACTACGGGGGTGGCTCAACACTAGTTGTGAGGACATGTTCTGTCCCAAGGTCCAACTGGGTCCCGGCTTCCACTATATTAACCCAGTGTGCCTTCAGTGAGATGTACCATCCCTGCCCTCAAGCACTTTTCCATGTGTCTGTGGTTAGGTGGACCTTTCCATTAACTGCATTGTTGAGGGCATGGTTAATGTTCTGGAACACGTGCTTGTGTAATGCAGGGATGCCGGGAGAAATTGTGGCAGCTGAGGACGGCCGCTGCCATCAGGTTAAGGATAACTTCCGTCTCCACGAGGCTAAAAGGCAACATTTCGAGTGCAAGCATTCACTAAATGTGTGAAATTAGAAGTGTGGCCTGTGGGGCATTGGATGCGTATTTGTGCTTGTGTTTCAAGGACTGGAGTAGGGACAACTGAATGCTGCACTGGGACAAGGACGTGCTTGCTGATGGTGCTAGTTGAGAGTATGCAACAACAGGTGCAGTGCAGCAGGCATCTTCGCATAAGCCATGGACAGGGGATTGGCGTGCACGCACAACTGCGGAAAGAGCAGTGGTGTCACCTACACTCTTTCTGGACCCTGGGGTTCCGCCCACTTAGTCAGGTGCTTTGCTGCCAAGCTCCTGATCATGCTGGTGGTGGCCAGGCTGCAAGTTTTGCTACTCCTGCTGATGCTGGCCTGGCAGGTGGTGCAAATGGCTTTTTTTGGGGTTATCTACCCAGTCTTTGATAAAGAACCAGACTGGGAAGACCTAACAGTTGTACTGGCAACTTCCGTCGTGTTGGCGTTACAGAGAACGCTTTGCCGACTTGTGTCTGCAGCCACCACACTGCTTCTCCCTTCCTGTTGTGGTGCTACGCCTCCCCCTCCTGTGTGCTGCTGTCCTCGCTCTGCATGTCCTCCAGCCAGGTTGGATCAGTTACTATATCATCCACCACCTCATCTTCCACTTCCACACCCTGGTCCTCCGCCTGACTTTCTGGTAATTGTGTCTCACTATCATCACATCATCCACCTCTTGTGACAGTAATTGCACTTTTCCACCGTTGCCTTTGTGTGACCGTAGCTGCCCAAATATTTGGGCACCGCTACACACGTTATCCTCTTGACTCGATTCAAGCTGGCCAGGCGAGAGGCCCGAATCTACAAATAGAAAAGTGAACAGCTTTTCTAAGTGTCCAAGTGTGGGATCAGTTGTCTCCAGGCACTCGGTTTGGTGAGAAGGAGGATCAAGGTGAGGAATATGCGGTCTAGACTCACTGCTACTGACACTTGACCGTGTTGAAGACAGGGTGGTGGTGGTGGCAAAGTAATTGGAAGCATTATCTGCTATCCAACCAACAATCTTTTGACACTGCTCTAGGTTCAATAGTGGTATGCTGGGGTCCCCTAGTAATTGGAACAGGAAGGTCGAGCAACAAGATGTGAGTGTTTGCTGCGGTACAATTTCAGTTTGCCCACGGCCATGTCCTTGGCCTCGGCATCTGCATGCATCATCACCATCACGTTCACTTTCCCGTCCCTTGCCACGCACCTTGCCCATTTTAAATGGAGGACAATATTTTCCATGTTCACGAGAAATGGCTGATTTTGGAATGCTGTTATATGTGATACGTCTGACAGAGAACCACAGTTTTAAATAGCAGGCCTGTAGTTTACTAATACTATTCTTCACAGAGACCTAGTGTAAATAGCTTGACCAACACACTGCAACAAAATGAAAATGGAAGCCTGAAATGGCTGATTTTGGAACACCGTTATATGTGAGATATGTCTGACAGAGAAGCACGGTTTTAAATAGCAGGCCTGTAGTTTACAAATATTATTCTTCACAGAGACCTAGTGTGAATAGTTTGACCGACACACTGCAACAAAATGGAAAAGGAGGCCAATATTTTCCACGTTCAGTTCAAATTTCTGGATTTTTAGCACTGTAATGTGGAAAAGATATGGCTGTATTATGCAATGCTAACAAGCAAATGGAACAGAAAAATGGTGTATTCTGGATTGCTTTTTAAGCAAATAACCAGGATTAAGATAAAAAAAAAATTTGCCCTGACCCTAGTGATGAGCAAGTGTATTCGTTGCTATTCGCACGGATAGGTTACTCGGTATATTGCGAGTATTTGTGTACTCGCCTCGCTATATTTGGATGTTCCGCCCTGCAGTTGTGGTGCCCCCTTTGCAGCCACTAAACATGCTGGGCTTCTTAACCAATCACAGCAATGCCACAGACATCTTGGTTGTCAGCATCATAGGGTCTATTTAAGCCCTACTGCCGCCATTTTGTGCACATTGCATCTGCAGCCTGCATTCTACAAGCATAGGGAGAGATCGCTGTGCTGCTAGGGAGAGTGTTTAGGCCTCTTGATAAAACAAAAGTCATTTTCAGGGCTACCTGCAGTGTATACTAGTTCAGTGTAGAGTAGGGAGGGAGAGATACTCTAGCAGTGACAGTTTAAAGGAGCAGCTCACTAGCTCCAAAATACCACCAAAAAATAGCTCTTTTCTGAGCTGAAGACACACAATAAAGTCAGAGTACAGGGAGGGAGAGATTGTGTATTAGGTAGGGAGAGGTTAAAGTGTTCTTCCAGTGTCCATGTTAAAACAGCTCTTGTCAGAGGCAAAGCAATATTTTTCCAGCACACAAAGTAGTAGCATTTTCTGCTGCCTTTTTTTAAAAAAGCACCAGTCTATTTTCCCCGCTGTTTTAGGTGTCAGAGCCTGGCTTCTGCTGTCCACATTTGTCCACTTAAAAACGCGTTTAGTGCCCTACGTAAAGCAGTAGTCCAAACATTTCCTACTGCCTGCTACCAAGCACGCACCAGGCCATTTTACCCAATATTTTGGCTGTGACAGCTAGCTTGGTTTGTGCCATAAACATCTGAAAATCTCTCAACAAAACGCAAAATGCCAAAAAAAAACTGTTGTTAAGGGACAGGGACGTGGTGTTGTCAGTGGTGCGCGAGAAGGCACTCAGTCTATGTCAGGTTAGAAGAAGCTTCATGCATCCACTATGTTCCTGGAAAAATTTCCCCGTCTGGAACGTAAACGTGTGTGGAAGCCCCAAGAGCAGATTCTGTCTTGGATAGCAGACAAGCCTCTGCGCATTTGTCAAGCAGCAACAAATCTTCCACGACCACACAGTCTATTGTCGATACACAGAAGGCTGGCCCATCCAAACCTGAAGCTGGTTCTCCTTCCTCCCGCCATTATCAGTTACAGGAGAGATATGACCCCAAGCTTGGCCACTCCAAGGATCTGCTTGGTACGTAGCCTTTGGTTGGCTCTGGCCTATCACCGTGCAGCATTGAAGAGGGACAAAAGGAGGTGGCATGTGTTGATGTTCAAGTATTTGAGGACCTATGGCAAGAAGAAAACCACTTGGAGGAACGTCATTTACTGTCTCCAGAGGTGGAGGCTGATGATGATGAGACACAGTTGCCATCAGGCCAGCCTACAATGTCAACTGGGAAGGAGGATGAGATGGTCCACTGATCCGACCTGAACCGTTGGCACGCATAGCCATGACAACAGAGGAAGATGTATATGTAGGACCAACACAGGCACCATGGGGTTGTGGTTTGCCCAGAGTGTGAACTTGGTCAACTGTTCCCAAGAGCACCCCCGCGGTGTGCCAAGTCAGGACAAGGGGGCGTTGAGCTGCTGTGTGGAATTTTTTTTCAGAAAGTCCTTCAGAGAAAAACATTGTAGTCTGTAGCATCTGCCGTACCAAATTGAGCAGAGGCCAGGGTGAAGGCAACCTGAGCACCACCAGTATGCGAAACCACATGGCAGCCAAGCACCCCAGTAGGTGGGCGGAATACCAGGGTACCAAATCTGCGTCTAAGGGTCAAACTAATGAAATGTCACCTGGGCTATGTCCTTCAGAATCTGCTGTTCAGGAAGCAGGCACTCATACCTCCTGCCCACAAGCTGCGGTTGCTCACACACAACAAACATCAACCATATCCACTTCCTTGTCCCAGCGAAGCGTCCAATTGTCCGTGCCTGAGAGCTTGGAAAGAAAGCGTAAATACCCAGCCAAGCACCCACAGGCACAAATACTAAACTCGCACATTGCCAAATTGCTAGCTGTGGAGATGTTGCCGTTTAGGCTTGTGGGAACACAGTCTTTCCATGATCTCTTGGCTGTGGCTGCCTCACGATACAGTGTTCCCAGCCACCACTGTTTTGCTCGGTGTGCCGTCCCTGCGTTATACAAGCACGTGTTAAACAATCTGAACCGTGCTCTCACCAACGCCGTAACTGGGAAGGTCCACCTAACAGACACCTGGACAAGTTGTTGTGGACAGGGACGATACATTTCGGTCATGGCACACTGGATGAACTTGGTGGATGGTGGGACAAAGGCGCAAACTGGAACATCACACATCCTACCCACGCCAAGAATAGTGGGCCCAACTTCTGTCAGGGTTTCCGCCTCTTCATATTCCACTTCCTCTCTCCCCTCTTCCTGCTCCTCATTCTCAGCTGAATTACCCTCCCCATCACTGCCAAGCTGGGACCTGTGCAGCAGCGCATCGGCAAAGCGGCAACACGCTCTGCTCAAGCTGATCTGTTTTAGGTCAGAAGCACCCACTGCAGCAGAGCTGTGGCAAGCTTTAAAACAACAGACTGATCAGTGGCTATCCTCGCTGCACCTCCAACCCAGTCTGGTCGTCTGTGATAATGGGCATAACCTGGTGGCGGCTTTAAAGGTAGGCATGCTGGTACACGTGCCATGCATGGCTCACGTGCTGAACATAGTTGTTCAGAAATTTCTGAAAACTTACCGTGACTTGCCGTACCTACTTGAGAAGGTGCGCCGTATTAGCGCCCATTTCCACCATTCCTCTACCACTTTTGCTGCTCTTACAGCGCTGCAAAAGTGCTTGAATTTGCCAAGTCACCGACTCAATTGCGACCTGCCCAAGCAGTGGAACTCAACCTATTATATGTTGCCAAGATTAGTGAACAGCTGAGGGCAGTAGCTGAATACCAGCTTCAACATGCTCGTCAGACTGAGAGTCAGCCACCACGCATAACTGTCGAGTGGATGTGGATCGCTGACATTTGTGAGGTTCTTGAGAACTTTGAGTACTGCACTAACCTCGTGAGCTGTGATCAGGCTATTATCAGCGTAACCATCCCGCTGCTGTGTCTCTTGAAACAATCACTGCATAATCTCAAAGAGGAAGCTTTGAGTTCCAAGCATGTTGGTATGGAGCCAGATTTCCCAATGGGTGATACTACCCAGCCCAGCCACTATTCTGAGGCAACATTGAGTGATGAGGAGGAAGATGAGGAGGATGAGGAGGGAGAGAATTTGTTTTTCTGTGCTACCGAGGGATCTCGTAATGCTACAGAGGGGACACCGAACCCAAACTTCATGTCTGTCCAGCCTGGATGGGCTGGAGAGGAGGAGGTGGAGGAGGAGGAGGAGGCGAGTCAGCATGATGAGAGGATGGGTACTGTTTCTACTGTTGGGGACACAGAACATTTGCCTTTTTGCAGCTTGCCACAGTGTCTGTGGCAAGACCCTCGCATGTTACACATTTTATCCAACAACCTATAGTGGTTGGCCACCTTTCTCTATCCACGGTACAAGGAGAAATTTCCTTTTGGAGTCACCAAAGAGTTTTACAATGGAATCGTTCAAGAGGGCCATTGTAGATCAGTTGCTTAAAACATCACCCATAGACAATGCTGGTGACAGAGGTACCGGCTCTTTTCAACACCAAGGGATAATGGGGAGAAACACGAACACCAGCTCCAACAGAGGAGGGGGGAAAATGTGCACAAATTGGGCAATTTTCAATAAACCAGCACAATAGCAATGGCTAGCTGTGCCTGTAACAATGCCAAGGAGGGATAAGTTGCAAAACTTGGTCAAGGGGTACTTAAGTGACCATACATGTGTCCTTTCTGACGCTTCAGTTCCCTTTAATTATTGGGTGTCTAAGCTGAACACCTGACCCGACCACTCCTTATACGCCTTGGAGGTGCTGGCCTACCCAGCTGCTAATGTGATGTCAGAGCGTGTTTTCAGTTCCGCTGGGGCAATCATCACTGATAGGCGCATACGCCTCTCTACGGAAAATGCATACAGAATTATTCTGACTAAATTCAAAAAGGACTGGATATCTCCACAGTTTGTAATCCCTCCAGATGACAGAAAGCCAGCCTAAATTCACCAAAAATGCAGATTCATGCTACTGCTTTCAACGTCACCCCCTTCCCATAAAAACCTGTTTCCTTCCTTCGTCAACCATGATTCAGCCCATAGGGCTAAATTTTACAAACCTTATGCACAATGTGCAGTGGACAAACCAGGACAGTATTCCTACTCCAGCCTAACTACTATTTGTGATTGGATGCCCTTGGGATGGTGACTTCCTGCATCAACCATGACTCAACATATAAGGCTAATTTTTACAAACCCTATGCACATTATGCAGTGTTCAAACCAGGACAGTATTCCTACTCCAGCCTAACTACTATTTGTGATTGGAGGCCCTTGGAATGGTGGCTTCCTGCGTCAACCATGATTCAGCCCATAGGGCTAATTTTTTACAAACCCTATGCACATTGTGCAGTGGACAAATCTGGACTGTAGAGAGGTCCTACCAAACTAATATTTGTCATTGGAGGCCCTTGTCACAGGTTGTGCCACATTGTGACTGAGATAGGGGATACATATTCAATAGAAAATTACACTGACTGTTGATGACCAACTGATGGCCCTCTGAAAACTTGAATTGAGGGACACAACTACTACAGTACTCCATCAAAAAAGACACAAGAACTGCCACAAATAAGTGCAGCTTTAACCGGAAAGCATAAAACTCATAATTAAAAATATGATTTTATTAGGGTATACATATAAAAGATAAACAAAAAATAAAATACATATGCCCTTGCTAGGTATGAATGTCCTCTATTTTGCACTAGCACGTTATATTTTTAAGGATCTATTACTAATGTGAATTTTGAGCACATGTATTTGCATTGCTTATGATTGTTATTTGTAAGGGGATATACTCCTACCTAAACATTGGATTTATTACTATCATTATTTGGTTCAGTGAGCTATTTTGTAGGGAACTCAAGGGTTCCTGCTTTTTTAGCAATTTTTATTTTTTGTTTATCTTTTATATGTATACCCTAATAAAATCATATTTTTAATTATGAGTTTTATGCTTTCCGGTTAAAGCTGCACTTATTTGTGGCAGTTCTTGTGTCTTTAGTGTACTATTGGGAAAGTATACCGGGACCGTTGTGGTTTATACAGTACTCCATCGTAGATAATGTTTATCAAGGGAGGCCCTTGTCATGGAATCTTCCTGCACCTATGACACAGCCCCCAGGAGTAATTTTTGGAAATACGATGCACATTCTGCACTGGACCAAGTAGTACAGTATCAAGAATTCTTCTCTGTCAATATTCTCCAGATTATATAGGAAATCAAAATCTCTGAGCCATTTGGAGAAGCTTCTCCAACCCATCCTGGGGGGGCACCATATATCCTTTGTCCATTGACTGGCACAAGTGATAAATTTGAGCTTGTCATCCAGTTGACTAGTGCAGCTTTATTTTTCCAGTTCACAGAGTTCAGCCAAACCTGAGGATCGCTGAGCGCACTCACTGCTACCTTCTAGTACTCCATGTCTCTTGGCCTTTTTCTCTGTAGTCTCTGCCCTTAAATGAGTCAAGTAATATAGTGAGGGCCTTACAATATGAATAAGCGAGGGAACTCTCAAATGTACACAAGAGGGACCTCCAAAATTTCTAGAGGAGGGCACTTCAAAATGTATATTACAGGGCCACATGAGGGCTATCACAAAACTCAGCTTTCCTGCCTACTGCAGGCCCTCTGAACATTTGAATTTAGGACCGCAGTATCACATGGTGGAAGAGGAGGAGGAGGGTCAAGCCCAATGCTATAATGGGTAATACTGCGACAAACTTATTCCCAGAAACCATACGTGAGTCAGAAATATTCTCCAGGCTCTTCCCCTTCTGTTTCATCACTTTTCAATCCATTTCAGCCTTTTCCTCAGGCCCCCTGACCCCTTTGTAGGGTCCAGCAGAAAATTACTTGCATTTCCCATTGACTTACATTGAACAGTAGGAACGAATACGCGATTATTACAAAGTACTCGTTATGAGTATAGCAATTACGAATATTACGGTACTCGCTCATCACTACCTGGCCCCTGATATATGGGGCTATGTCTACAAATATCTGTAAGAACAGCAGCAGCAGGCAGAACATTCAATGGACCCTCTTGTGCTGTATCATGCACTGTTGTCTGCCACATACCCTGCCTGCCTAACTCCTGCTATCACCACTGAATATATGCAGCTGGATTAGTCCTCAGAAGGACTGTTCAGATATATAATATGTGTGTGTTGCGGAATACCTATACTAAATATAAACAAGAAAATCTCTCCCTAACTCAGCAGCAGCTCTCCTTACTCTGCCTGGTTCCGGAGTAGACTGTGATGCGCATAACAGCGCCAAGTCTTATATAGATCTGATGACGCTGTGCGGCCATCCAATCACTGTAATGCCCACAACCAACATGGCTACGGCATTACAGTGCGTGGCAAGCAATCCCTGCATGTTCATTGGCTCTCTAAACAGTGCCAAACATGCAGGGCGGGGACCCGAGTTCACGTTCGAGAAACCCGGAAATACTTGCCGAGCTTGTCGAGCACCGTGATGCTTGGTCGATTACCAAGCAGTGGTGAGGATATTCGCTCATCATTACTCTTCAGCTGTATGACTGAGATCTCCAAGGCATATCAATTTGAAGACTGCCTGATTGCGGTGACCCCTGACTGCACAGTACGGAGGTGGTGTGGATTCGATCTGCTCTGTTTTCTCGTTAAGGCAGAGGTTAAGTGGGCAGGTGGAGGCCCTAGAGGAGGCAGAAGCAGTGGAGGAAGTGTGAAATACAGAGGTTTGTTCTGCAAGCCTTTGGGATTCCAAGATTTCTGGAGCAGCCCCTTCCCCAACTGCCCCCACAGCCACCAGAGTCACCAAGTGCCCGGTCAGCGAGATGTAATGCCCTTGACCATGCTTACTCGTCCAGATGTCTGTGGTGAAATGCATCCTGGCAGACATAGATTTACTCAAGGAATGGGTGATGTTGTCTGTGACATGCTGGTGTAGCGCAGGCACAGCTTTCTTAGAGAAGTAATGGCGACTGGGCAACTGGTACTGGGGAACTGCGACAACCATCAGCTTTCAGAAACCATCTGTATATAACAGGCAGAAAGGCAGCATTTCTGTGGCCAACAGATTGGAGATGGTGGAGTTCAACCTCTTAGCTTTGTCATGTGTAGGATGAAACAATCTTTTACGCGACCACAACTGCGCGACCGAGTGCTGGCTGCAGTGCTGAGAGAGAGTGGAGTACGGTGAAACAGACAAACTGGTTGACTGTGAGTGAGGTGCAGGCGCAGATGTTACAGAGGATTGAGAAGATGTGGTGTGCTCGGTGAAACAAACACAGCAGGCAAGTCCGCTTCTGTTACAGCTGACGGGCTCTCACTCAGCCTGACTGGAGCAGGTAGAGAACCAGAGGTTCTGAGGTGGGAGACCTGCGTGACAATACTTGGCATGGTAACAGAGAAGGAGGTGTCTGCCCATAGGGCAAAAGGTAACCTCCTCGTCTTCCTCCGCCATTATCAACAAGGCATATCACTGTGCAGCTGCCAAAGAAAGAGAGTGGAGTAGCCCGTCCAGTAACAGAAGTTGTCAGTTGTCTTTGGATAGGCCATGATGGTGTTGGTTCACTAGTGCTTTCACTAACATTACCACCTACCCCACGCATACCTTGAACACCATGCCTATTCCCCCTTCCACCACAACTTCTCTTTTTCCCACTCATGTTGCTCAGATACTGTGGTAGGAGCACACTATTAGCAAAACAAAATTAGTTTTTTTCCTCTGCAACAGCTCTGCACACACCTGAATTTCAGCGGCACTAAATGACAAGGTAAGATATGGCTTGCTGTATAACATTACTAACAGAAGGAAAGTATTTTTTTAGTGTGGAACTGTGGATGAGGCCTATATAACACACGAGATATTCTCCAAACTATTTCAAACTGAGATGTCCCCTGCTGTATAACGTTACTAACAGAAGAAAATATTTTTTTTTTACTGTGGATGAGGCCTGTATAACATACGAGATATTCTCCAACTATTTCAAACTCATATCTAACCTGCTGTATCTTGTTAGGAACAGCAAAAAATAGATATTTTTACTCTACATAAGCTCTGCATACAGCTGAATTTCACCGCCACTAAAGGACTAGGTGGCATATAGCAGAGTGTATCACGTTTGCGCCTCAAAAAAATCTTTGGTGGACTCCGGCTAGTAACAGAAAAAATATATTTTTTTTACTCTGAAAACAGCTGAAGCTCACCGCCACTAACGTAGTAGATGGCTTATAGCAGAGTGGATCACTTTTGTCACACTAAAGAATATTTTTTGGACCCTGCCTAGCAAGAGAAAAAATCTAAACAGCTAAACTTCAACTTCACTAAAATAGTAGGTGGATTTTAGCAGAGTGTATCATGTTTGCAACACAAAACAATCTTTTGTGGACTCTTGCTAGCAAGAGAAAAAAATATTTTTTTTACTGTGCATACAGCTGAATTTCACCCACCAAAAAATGACAAAGTGGGCTGCTATAGCTTGCAGTATCACATTAGCAAATGAAAAAAAAAGGTTTTTGTGCTCTGCACTGAGAAGCTCTGCAGAGTTTGCATACAGCTCAATTTCAACCCCACAAAATCAAAAGGTGGGCTGCAAGTGCTTGCTTGCTTGCTTTATCACATTAGAAAGTGAAAAAATAGATTGAAGGCATACTCGTGCATGGAGCACAATACAACCGATGCACAACACTGTTCTATGCTATGGGCCTTGCTCTTTCTGTCAGAATCTCAGTAATTGCACAAGAAAAAAAATGTGCTGCAACATCGATTTCACAGCTAAACAGCACAGGACTTACACACGTGGTCAAAATTGTTGGTACCCCTCGTTTAATGAAAGAAAAACCCACCCACAATGGCCACAGAAATAATATGAATCTGACTAAACTAATAATAAATTAAAAATCTGTGAAAATGAACAAATGAAAGTCAGACACTTCACTCATCTAACACATCCCCCCGCTCATTATAAAAGGCACTATGCTAGCCAAACTGTTCAAAACGCTGTAGTTGCCCCGCAATCACGTTCACACACTTTTTCACCAAACGGTGCCGATTTTACCGAATTTAAGAAAAAATGCTTGCCTTTCCGATCACGAATCCGAATGTGCCACATTAAGTTTGGAGATCGGATTTTGAACATATTCGCTCCTCACTAATCTTGTCCCGGGTGCCAAATTACCTAAAGCTCACCCGTATAATTTATCTGGGCCTGAATGTACTGCCATAAAAAATTATGTGAACGAAAGTTTATGGAAAGGTCATATCCGTCTCTCCTCCTCCACTGTGGCTGCTGGATTCTTCTTTGTAGAAAAGAAAGATGGGAGTCTCCATCCTTGCCTTGATTTCCGAGAACTGAACAAGATCACAGGTAAGAATACATACCCACTTCCACTCATCCCCGACTTTTATAATCAGCTTATGAGGGGTGTGGGGAGAATGTCTGCTCCACTCCCCTATAGAACTGTACTGTTTTAATAATTCTACGTATGTTTTAGTCATCTGAAAAATGTGCTATTTTCAGATACAGCCATTAGATGGCAGCAGAAATACTGTTTGAGTTTACAATACCCTTATGTCAGGGGGACACAAGGTTAACGGTTTTGTGGACCACCCTTAGTGACAAAGGAGAACTGATCGATCTCTGGGAGATTAGATTCCAACATCTTAGTTAGTTAAGTGGTAGCAGTCAGTAAGGACAGATGTGATGAGAGCACAGAGAAGAAGAGAGACGGGTGTGTGTGGGAGAAACCAGGAAGATTAACAGGAACGGGCACACCACAGCCTAATCTATACTCTAATGGTCAATTTGTGGATCCTGGCCTCTTCCAGCCGATAGGCAATAACCAATGTGCCTGGACTAGGGAACCTCAGAAGCTAGGTAGTCCCTGCTAGAGTCAGGTATTGGGAGCCATGGGTAGAAGCAGGAGCTTCCTCACGAGAAAGTCCAGAGGCAGTTTCCCCTAGGTCCGAGTCACACCGTGATTAGCACCATGTGGGGATTGAGACTGTGTTTTACCATCTGTGAATGCCGTGTTTTGCACCAAGTGTTGTGCCTGTAATCCCCTGTTTTTAAGGCCATGCTGAACAAGTAAACTGGACTGTTTTTAAAGAACTGTGTCATCTTTCATTCAAAGTACAGAAGATCTGCACCCGTCTGAACCGAGGATGGAAGTGAGTAAAGACTTCCACAGCATACAGCCCAAAGTACAGCACACAACACACACCCAGGGACAAGCACGTCACTCCCCATATTTCTGTGAAGAAAACACTGCGACACTCGCCCATGACTACCACCCTGCGGCCCGTTACAAGCTTTCTGGAGTTAAATGGTTTTCTAAACTTGGTCTTAGAGGGGTTTACAATTTAATATGTATGCGGAAGGGTGAAGAGTGGAAAATGGTGTTTTTAACGTTGGAAGCTCTATTCAAAAATCTTGTCATGCCCTTTGGGTTAACCAATGCGCCAGCAGTGTTTGAAAACTTTATGAATGATGTCTTTTCTTATTGCATTGGGAGATTTGTTGTTATTTACCTTGATAATATTTTAATTTTCTCGTCTGACTTCGATTCTCACCATGAACCTGTCTGTGTAGTATTATAAAGATTGAGGGAAAATTCTTTGTTTGCAAAAATTGAGTAATGTATTTTTTCTGTTCAGGAGGCTTCATTTCTGGGATAAAATGTGTAGGCTGATGGTTTTAAATTGGATCCTGGGAAGGTGCAAGCTATAATTGATTGGGTTCAACCTAGTGACCTGAAAGCATTGCAACATTTTCTAGGATTCACCAACTATTATAGAAAATTCATTAAGGGATTTTCTCAGACTGTTAAACCTTTTACGGACTTCACATGTAAGGGGGCAGACCTCAAGGTTGGTCACCGGATGCTGTTGGGGTTTTTCAAAAATGTAAAAAGTATTTTATGTCTGCTCCTGTTCTAATCCAATCCAATCTTCAGGAACCATTCATTGTGCAGGTGGATGCTTCAGAGGTCGGGGTAGGGGCTGTTTTCTCTCAGGGGCCCTAAACTCTAACTAATTTGCGGTCATGTGCATTTTTCTCAAATAAATTTTCATCTGCTGAAAGAAATTATGATGTCGAGAATCTTGAGTTACTAATTAGCTTTTGAAGAATGCAGGTTCATCAAATCACTGTGGTCACTGACCATAAAAATTTAGCTTACATCGACTAAATGGTTAACTCCTAGACAGGCCAGATGGTCCTTATTTATCTCTAGATTCAAGTTCTCGATCACATTCAGGCTTAAGTTTAAGAATGTGGAGGCTGATGCATGGTCATGCAGTCTTGATTCAGTTTAACCTCCAGAGCATCCATCCTCCATTCTTCCTAAGGGCATTGTGTTTTCTGTGGTATCCACAGAATTGGAAGCGGAAGCCTGTAAAACTCAGTTGTTGGCCCCATCTGCCACTCCAGGGTTCAAGCTATTTGCATCTGTAGCTACAGCTTGAGATTGTGCCTGTACAGGAGTTTCAGGATTTCATCTTGAGTGGTGACCCTGGGGTCACAGCTACACAAAAAGCTATTTCTAGACTCTTTTGGTGGCTGTCCACGAGTAATGATATCAAAGATTTTGTATTCACCTGTGAAGTCGGTGCATGCGTTAAAGTTTGTCATAACTGGTTAGCCGAGGAATTGGTTCCATTGCCAATTTCAGAAAGGCCCTGAACTCATCTGTCCATGGCTTTCATCACGGATTTGCCTCTGTATGATGGGAAAACTGTTATTTGGGTTGTGGACCGATTCAGTAAACAAACTCATTTTGTTCCTTTAGCAGGGTTACCTAATGCAGAGACACTCTCCAGGTTGAAACCTTATTGTGCTACCCAGGGCGAGCGAAACCCCGCTCGGCTATGAACTGTACTATACTTTATCTTTTTGTTTTCCTGTTATAGCGGAGAGTCCGTGTTTATTTTGTGGATCCCTGCCGTGGTTTATGCTATGTATTAATAAACCAGAAGGAAGTTAACCCTAGAAGTGTTTCCTGTGCCTGTCTCTGTGAAAGCCAAGCAAGTCGCTTTACCACAGTTGGTGGAGAATTCAGGCAAGATTCAAGGAACACGTGTACCTGCCACAGAGAAAGGTGGATGTCCTGGCTGAAGGCCGCCAGCCAGCAAGAGATGTCCAGCAGCAAGGAGGTGCTCATCAAGCATCTAGTCCAGAGCCAGCAGCAACAGCACCAACAGAACCTGTAGCAGCTACAACAACACCGGGAGATACAGCAGCAGCAGCTCCTGCAGCAGCAAGCTCAACAGGAAACAACCAAGCTGTTCCTACAACAGATCGAGTTGCAGCAGAAAATGCAGCAGCAGCAGATACAGCTTCTGGCGGATGCCATCCAGGGCAGACCGACTGCCCCACCCCCAGGTCCGACTGATGACTCACACAGCAGGAAGGTGGGAAGACAAGCCATGCAGAAGATGACCCCGGGGGATGACAGTCTTTGAGAGGGTGGCAGATCGGGAAAGTCTTCCACCAGAACAGTAGGCAGAGGTTCTGTCACCATATTTGTCGAGCGAACCCCAAAAGGCATATTATGACTTAGCACAGCAGGATGCCAAGGAATATGCCAAACAAATAAAGACAAAAATCTTGGCACGCCTGGGAGTGACTATGGCAGTGAAAGCCCAAAAAGTCTACCACTGGGCGTATGCCGATGACAAACCCCCTCGCTCGCAGAAGTTTGACTTACTGCATCTAGTCCAGAAGTAGTTGCAGCCAGAGTCTTCCATGCCTACCCAGATGGTCGGGCGGGTGGTGATTGAAAGATTCATACACTCCCTTCTCAGGCCAGTACAGACTTAGGTTGCCCAGGGCGACCCTCAGAACGACAATGACCTCGTCGGCCTAGTAGAGAGGTACCAGGTAGTTGAGAAATCCCTCAGAAAACTGGACATTGTCACTTCCTCGTACTGGAATACCCAAATGGGGGCGGGGTCTAAAGCCACAACTGGGGGGCGTCCCAATTCCATTGAGTGTCCTGCAAAGACTGTTGTTAAGGATGTGGTCTGTTAGCATTGTCACAATCCTGGACACGTAGCTGCCTGGTATCATATGTCCACTGAGCCAATGGACTAGGCCAGCCTTGTTCCTATTACACCTATCCGGCCTGTAGTATACTGTCAACCTGGCCAGGGGTTGCCGTGTCCATTATTGGGGTGAGGGTGCTTGTGTAGTAGTGGGGAAGGAAGTAGCTTCCCACTGGCACTAAAAGGGTTAAACAGAATGTTCCCAATAGTTAGATCTCTCTGGGCTGCAGTTAGGTCCAGTTAAGGGGTTAGCTGTGATAATCCAGCCCAGTAAAGTAAAAGGGGAACCCAGTGCTATGGTTGAGAATAGAATGTGAATGAGGCTTTTTTTTTTTAATATGTTTCCATGTGGGCTGTAGTATTGGCAGCCAGTCACAAGATGCCACTGTCCCGGCTGCAGATGACAGGTTAAGTCTGCCAATAGTATTGCAGACATTCAGGACAGTGAAGGGGTTAATTGTGTGTGAGGACAGCTCATAGAGACAGCTCGTTGAGAAGGATGGTTGAGACTAGGACAACCTATTGCCATTTCTACTCTTCTCTGTAAGGGAGGTTCTGCAAGCCTCTACTGGTTTCTCCCCATTTGAGCTACTGTATGGCCGACATTCGCGAGGGCTCCTGGATATTGCCAAGGAAACCTGGGAAGCTGAGGTTACACCCCACCAGAGCATCATTGAGCATGTCACCCAGATGTTGGAGAGAATGGCGAAAGTGATGCGTATTGTGAAGGCGCATCTCCTCTAGGCACAGGAGGCCCAGGCAAGGGTGTATAACCGGTCAGCAAGGCTGAGGCAGTTCCAGCCTGGGAACCACGTTCTGGTGCTTATCCCCACAGTCAAGAGCAAGTTACTGGCCAAGTGGTGAGGTGGTGGAGAAACTCCGCAAAGTTAATTCTAAAATCCATCAGCCCGGCTGAAGAAAGCCGCACTAGATATATCATGTGAACTTCCTCAAGCCATGGCTAGATCGGGAACCCGTGTGAGCTCCTTGCCTTGGAGCCAGTCTTGAAGCCAAGGTGGAGGATATCTCGATAGTGGAGACTCTATCACCAGCCCAGAAGTAACAGTGTAGAGAACAACTGCAGCAAAACTGTGACCTGTTTTCGGAGTTGCCAGGGTGTACACAGGTGGTGGAGTATGATGTGTTAAGGGTGAACCTGAAGCCCTATAGGATTCCTGAATCATGGCGTGAGGTGATCACAACCAAGGTGAAGAGGATGTTAGACCTCAGCGTGATAGAGGAATCAAAGAGCAGATGGTCGAGTCCCATCATTCTTGTGCCAAAGCCTGATGGGGAAATTTTGCAATGACTACCCCAGGTTGAATGAGGTATCCAAGTGTGACGCATACCCAATGCCCCGTGTTGATGAACTCATTGAGCGGCTTGGACCTGCGAGGTACCACCATTACCACCCTCGACCTGACAAAGGGCTACTGAAAGATTCCCATGTCCCAGAGGGCAAAGGAGCAGATGGCTTTCTCAACATCTGATGGGTGTTTCCAATATACTAGAATGCCTTTTGGACTGCAGGGGGCCCCAGCCACCTACCAGAGGGCCATGGATCGGATCTTAGCCCCTCATAAGAAATATGCCGCAGCCTACCTTGATGACATTGTGGTCTTTAGCCCAGATTGCACTAATCATCTACCAAAGGTACGGGCAATTCTGGATGCTCTGAGGAAGGCAGGGTTTACTATAAATCTGAAAAATGTGCCATTGGGAAGGAAGAGGCCAAGTACTTAGGTTATGTCATTGGCAGAGGCAAAAATAAGTCGCAAGTAAATAAGGTCGAGGCAATCCAGAACTGGCCGCAACCACTCTCCAAAAAGCAAGTGAGAGCGTTTCTTGGAATTGTGGGATATTAACGGCGGTTTATAAAAAAAATTGCCACGATGGCCGCACCACTGACAGATCTTCTGAAAGGCACCAGGTCAACGATGGCCAAATGGACTGTTGAAATGGAGATGGCATTCCAAGAGCTGAAGATGGAATTATGTAAGCAACCAGTCATGGTCGCACCAGACTTTAATAAAGAATTTGTGGTTCAGACAGATGCTTCAGAAGTTGGCTTAGGATCCTTATTGTCCCAAGAGATAAATGGGGAGGAACATCCCATCCTGTATATGAGCCAGAAGCACTCTTCCTGTGAGAAAAATTTCGTTATAGTAGAGAAAGAATGCTTAGACATAAAATTGGCCGTACATACGCTGAGATATTACCTACTAGGCCAGAAGTTTAAACTTGTGTCAGACCATGCCCCTTTAAGATGGTTAAAGGAAAAGAAGGGTAAGACTGCCTGACTGACTTGGTTGGTTCTTAGGTCTCCAGGACTTTAGTTTTCACATAGAGCATAGACCTGGGAAGTTACACGGTAACGCAGATGCCCACTCTAGAATTCCCTGTCTAGTGTCTGAAGGTGCCCAAACCCCCAACTTTGGGCAGAGGGGTGGAATATGTGACTCACTGGTGATGTTTGTGAGGAGAGATATGTTTCACTGCGGCTACTAGCTTCAGTTAACTGAAACCTAGAAGTCTCCAGCATGTTCGGTGCTGAAGAGGTTAATCGGCCATTTTCTGGGATGGGTTTTTTGTGAGTAGGTATGAGATGGGCGTGACGCCTGCTCACCATATCTCCACCTCAAGGGTGTGGTCTGGAGAAGGAAGTCTCCAGACTGTGTGTGTGGAGGCCAGAGAGCTCCACAAAAGGACTTTGTGGTGAAACCTTATTGTGCTACCTGGAGCGGGCAAACCCCACTCGCCTATGAACTGTACTATACTTTATCTTTTTGTTTTCTCATTATCCTGGAGAGTCCATGTTTTGTGGAACCCTGCCATGGTTTATAATATGTATTAATAAACCAGCAGAAAGTTATCCCAAGAAGTGTTTCCTGTGTCTGCGTCCACTTTACCACAACATGCTGAATGAAGACTATGTGAAAAGTGAAGAACATACCACCATTGCTGCATTAACAAATTGAAGAAACACCCCAAAAACAACGATGTGATGAAGAAGGCCACACTCACTGTAACTAGTGAAGAGCAGAGGGTCAGAGCAGTTTAGTTGAAGAGAGTGACTGGCAGCGCATCATTGCCGCTTACCATCTTTCTTGATTCCTCAAAGTTTTGAAGCACCTCACACATGTCAAACATCCATGCCCACTCGTCGGTTCTTACGGTTCTTTTGTGCGGAGGCTGACTGGAAAAATGATGGGCCTGGTTGTGGGTCCAGCAGCAAAAGCCCAGATCTGTCTAGTCCCCTGGACCTTTCAACGACTCTGCTGCGGTGTGCTTATTGTCACATAAAAAATGCCTGTTACTGCTTCACTGAGGCAGTGCTGCAGTGCTTACAGCTTGTGACTAATATGGACAACAATTCAGAGATGGAGTAAGAGGTGGTGGTGTAAGTAGTGGTGTAGGAGGTGGGGGAAACTCTCATGGAACTATGTCCCACAATTCTAGGTGGCAGTAGCTCGTGTGCCATCCCAGGGTGCAACTCGGTCTCAACCTCCACAAGGTTCACCCAGTGTGCCATGAGGGAAATGTAGTGTCCCTGGCCACAAGCACTTGTCCACGTGTCATTGGTTAACTGGACCTTCCCAGTAACTGCGTTAGTCAAGGCACGGGTGATGTTATGGGACACATGCTTGGGGACAGGACAATGGAAGAAATAGTGGCGGCTGGGGAGCGAGTATCGAGGGACGGCTGCCACCATGAGGTTGCGGAAAACCTCAGTGTCCACGTGCCTAAACGGTAACATTTCCATAGTAAGCAGTCTGGAAATGTGGTCATTTAGTGTTTGGGCCTGTGGGTGGGTTGATGAATATTTTGGCCTGCATTCCAAGGCCTGGGGTAGAGACAGCTGAATGCTGTTCAGCCAAACTGGGGAACACCTAACCCTTGACCTGGGATCTTGCCGCTTGTGGGTGCTCTGAAGCACAGTTGCCTACCTTCTTCCTCTGGCCACCCCACTGCCTTTGCTTGCCTGTTGCAGTGCTGCGGATCCCTCCCCCTTTCCGCTGCTGTGCTCACTCTGCATGGCACCTTTCCAGGTTGGGTGAGTGATTTGATTGTCCACCACCTCGTTTTCTACTTCTGCACTCTGGACTTCCTCCTGACTTGTTGACTTTAAAACCTGACTCATTGGCAACTGTGTCTCATCATCATCCACCTCTTGAGACAGTATATGCAGTTCCCCTCCGTTGTCTTCTACTGACCATGGATGCTCAAATATATGGGCATCACTACACTCAAGCTCCTCATGTCCCTCTTGAAACATGCAGGACAAGAGGCCAGAAGAAGCAATAAATAGAAATGTAAAGAGTTCCTCAGAGTGTCCGAGTGTTAGATCACTTATCTCCTGGGAATCACCATAGTAAGAGGAAGAAGAATCAATGTGAGGATTATGGGGTCCAGACTCTTGGCTAGTGAGCCTGGACCATGTGGAAGACAGGGTGGTGTTGGGAAGCAGACTGGAAGCATTATCTGCCATTCAACCTACCACCTGTTCGCACTGTTCTGGCTTCAAGAGTGGTGTCCTGTGCCCCCCTGCAAAGAGGGACAGGAAGCTAGGTCTCATGGATGAGCATATTTATTGTGCTCCTGCAGCAGGCACAGTTTCATCTGACCCATGGCCTCGGCCTCTGCATGCACCATCAGCAGCATGTCCACTTCCCTGTCCCATACCGCATGGCTTTCGCATATTAAATTTGGTATGCAGTATTAATAGCGACTAGAAAATAATAAATGTAGCCATGATAAGGAGTTTTCGTTTTAGGTTTCTGCAGCAAGGACTGTAAGGTTATAAACCCTACTTCTAACTACCTATAGTCCTGTAATACACTACTATCCCTTCTCCAGAAACTATCCCTACACTAAATAGTACAGCTAACAGCGGTATTGAACAGAGTAGATGTAGGCCTGATAAAGGAGTTTTGGTTTCTGCACCAAGGCATGTAATGCACTACTAGACCTTCTCCAGCAGCTATCCCAACACTAAATTGTACAACTAACAGCAGTATTGAATAGAATAGATGTAGGCCTGATAAGAAGTTTTATTTTAGGTTTCTGCAGCAAGGTCTGTAATGCAATATAAAGCGTGACTAGGCCAGTAATGTAACTTTCCCTTCTCCAGCACCTCTCCCTACTCTGGTTCCGGGTGTGAGGCAGTGACTGGGATCGTATACGAGGGACGTTATATATCCCCAGAATGTGTACAGAGACCTATTAAATCCAGTGAAGTGCATTGCAGTCACAGACACAGCTGCGGCTGCAATGCAGGAATGAAGGTGAGCATTGACCTGGTCAGGCTATCTGGCTAAGGCAGATTAAGTAAAACCCGGCAGGGCCTTCATTTCTTGGGGGAGGCTACAGGAAGGCAGTGGGGCGGCCTCCTCCCTCCAACTAGGTTTCTCCAGTGGCTCTTGCTACAGGTCCTTTAAAAACCCTGCATTAAGGGTTAGTTATGTTCAGTGTTGGGACCTGCTAGGAGGATAGCAGGAAAGCTCGGCGGGCCTGTGTGTAGCTGAACCCACGCTTGGGAAGGCTCTGTGCCTGTCAGGCTCTGAACGGCCCAGCACGGCCGTTGCCCCTGGCAACCGTTGTTATGGACTTGTGTTAACCCGGCTGTGAACCGGAGGACTTTCTGTTTACCTGTAAGTTTTGCTGAATAAAAGCTGCTTATGTTGGACTTGCTTGGGTCACTGCCTCAGTTACTGCACAGTGTGAACACCGCCACCTTACACGGGGTACAGTGTGGCAAGCATCGCGTCACTGGGTCTTATATAGACCCAATGAAGTGATGTGGCTGGCCAATCACAGTAGTGCCAGTATGGCAATAGCGTGATTGTCAGACAATCCCTGTATGTTTAGTGGCTGAAACACAGCTGAGAAACATGCGGGGTAGGGATTTAAGCATGTGCAAGAGCACCGGATACTTGAACAAGTACCGAGTGTGCCCGAGCACCCCGATGCTCGATCGAATATCGAGCAGTGTAGAGCGCGCTCGCTCATCGCTAGCAATTTAACTTTTAAATGTTTTTTGTAAAAAAAAACCCTATGTTACCTTTTGTTTAATTTTTGTGGCTTCTAAAGAAAGGTGTACAAATAAAAGATAATTAGGAAAAGGAAAAGAAAGGGAAAGGATATGAATAAAAATGAACTTTTATTAAATTATAGATAATAAAATAGCAACAAATTTACATACAACCAAATACACTGTGTGCCGAATTATTAGGCAAATGAGCATTTTGATCACATGATACTTTTTATACATGTTGTCCTACTCCAAGCTGCATAGGCTTGAGAGCCAACTACCAATTAAGTAAATCTGGTGATGTGCATCTCTGTAATGAGGAGGGGTGTTGACTAATGACATCAACACCCTATATAAGGTGTGCTTAATTATTAGGCAACTTACTTTCCTTTGGCAAAATGGGTCAGAAGAGAAATTTGACGGGCTCTGAAAAGTCCAAAATTGTGAGATGTCTTGCAGAGGGATGCAGCAGTCTTGAAATTTCCAAACTTTTGAAGCATGATCACCGAACAATCAAGTGTTTCATGGCAAATAGCCAACAGGGTCGCAAGAAGCGTGTTGGCCAAAAAAGGCTCAAAATAACTGCCCATGAATTGAGGAAAAGCAGCGTGAAGCTGCCAAGATGCCATTCACCACCAGTTTTGCCATATGTCAGAGCTGCAACGTTACTGCAGTATCAAAAAGCACAAGGTGTGCGATACTCAGGGACATGGCCAAGGTAAGGAAGGCTGAAAAACGACCACCTTTGAACAAGAAACATAAGATAAAACGTCAAGAATGGGCCAAGAAATATCTTAAGACTGATTTTTCAAAGGTTTTATAGACTGATAAAATGAGAGTGACTCTTGATGGGCCAGAGGCTGGATCTGTTAAGGGCAGAGAGCTCCACTCCGACTCATACGCCAGCAAGGTGGAGGTGGGGTACTGGTATGGGCTGGTATCATCAAAGATGAACTTGTGGGACCTTTTCAGGTTGAGGATGGAGTGAAGCTCAACTCCCAGATCTACTGCCAGTTTCTGGAAGACAACTTCTTCAAACAGTGGTACAGGAAGAAGTCGGTATTGTTCAAGAAAAACATGATTTTCATGCAGGACAATGCTCCATCACATGCATCCAACTACTCCACAGCGTGGCTGGCCAGTAAAGGTCTAAAAGAAGAAAAAATAATGACATGGCCCCCTTGTTCACCTGATCTGAACCCGATAGAGAACCTGTGGTCCATCATAAAATGTGAGTTCTACAGGGAGGGAAAACAGTACACCTCTCGGAACAGTGTCTGGGAGGCTGTGGTGGCTGCTGCACGCAATGTTGATCGAAAACAGATCAAGCAACTGAGAGAATCTATGGATGGAAGGCTGTTGAGCATCATCATAAAGAAAGGTGGCTATATTGATCACTAATTTTTTTTTTTTTTTACATGTCAGAAATGTTTATTTCTAAATTTTATGCACGGATATTGGTTTACCTGGTGAAAATAAGCCAGTGAGATGGGATTATATTTGGTTTTTATTAAGTTGCCTAATAATTCGGCACAGTAATAGTTACCTGCACAAACAGATATCCTCCTAAGATAGCCAAATCTAAAAAAAAAAACACTCCAACTTCCAAAAATATTAAGCTTGGATATTTATGAGTCTTTTGGGTTGATTGAGAACATAGTTGTTGATCAATAATAAAAATAATCCTCTCTAAAATACAACTTGCCTAATAATTCTGCACACAGTGTAGAGATGTACAGTACAGACCAAAACTTTGGACACACCTTCTCATTTAAAGATTTTTCTGTATTTTCATGACTATGAAAATTGTACATTCACACTGAAGGCATCAAAACTATGAATTAACACATGTGGAATTATATACTTAACAAAAAAGTGTGAAACAACTGAAAATATGTCTTATATTCTAAGTTCTTCAAAGTAGCCACCTTTTGCTTTGATGACTGCTTTGCACACTCTTGGCATTCTCTTGCTGAGCTTCAAGTGGTAGTCACCGGAAATGGTCTTCCAACAATCTTGAAGGAGTTCCCAGAGATGCTTAGCACTTGTTGGCCCTTTTGCCTTCACTCTGCGGTCCAGCTCACCCCAAACCTTCTCGATTGGGTTCAGGTCTGGTGACTGTGGAGGCCAGGTCATATGACGTAGCACCCCATCACTCTCCTTCTTGGTCAAATAGCCCTTACACAGCCTGGAGGTGTGTTTGGGGTCATTGTCCTGTTGAAAAATAAATGATGGTCCAACTAAATGCAAACCGGATGGAATAGCATGCAGCTGCAAGATGCTGTGGTAGCCATGCTGGTTCAGTATGCCTTCAATTTTGAATAAATCCCCAACAGTGTCACCAGCAAAGCACCCCCACACCATCACACCTCCTCCTCCATGCTTCACGGTGGGAACCAGGCATGTAGAGTCCATCCGTTCACCTTTTCTGCGTCGCACAAAGACACGGTGGTTGGAACCAAAGATCTTAAATTTGGACTCATCAGACCAAAGCACAGATTTCCACTGGTCTAATGTCCATTCCTTGTTTTATTTAGCCCAAACAAGTCTCTTCTGCTTGAGCCTGTCCTTAGCAGTGGTTTCCTAGCAGCTATTTTACCATGAAGGCCTGCTGCACAAAGTCTCCTCTTAACAGTTGTTGTAGAGATGTGTCTGCTGCTAGAACTCTGTGTGGCATTGACCTGGTCTCTAATCTGAGCTGCTGTTAACCTGTGATTTCTGAGGCTGGTGACTCGGATAAACTTATCCTCAGAAGCAGAGGTGACTCTTGGTCTTCCTTTCCTGGGGTGGTCCTCATGTGAGCCAGTTTCTTTGTAGCGCTTGATGGTTTTTGCAACTGCACTTGGGGACACTTTCAAAGTTTGCCCAATTTTTCGGACTGACTGACCTTCATTTCTTAAAGTAATGATGGCTACTCGTTTTTCTTTACTTAGCTGCTTTTTTCTTGCCATAATACAAATTCTAACAGTCTATTCAGTAGGACTATCAGTTGTGTATCCACCAGACTTCTGCACAACACAACTGATGGTCCCAACCCCATTTATAAGGCAAGAAATCCCACTTATTAAACCTGACAGGGCACACCTGTGAAGTGAAAACCATTTCCGGTAACTACCTCTTGAAGCTCATCAAGAGAATGCCAAGAGTGTGCAAAGCAGTCATCAAAGCAAAAGGTGGCTACTTTGAAGAACCTAGAATATAAGACATTTTTTCAGTAGTTTCACACTTTTTTGTTAAGTATATAATTCCACATGTGTTAATTCATAGTTTTGATGCCTTCAGTGTGAATGTACAATTTTCATAGTCATGAAAATACAGAAAAATCTTTAAATGAGAAGGTGTGTCCAAACTTTTGGTCTGTACTGTATATTGAGTCACAGTTGATAGATTGCTATATATTATTAGCAACTGTGACCCAATAAAGCCCTGATAGAAAAGTAGATAAAAAAGGTGTCATAATTTATGGATCCCTAACCAATGTCCCTTTTTTAAATAAATGGTTGGGTTTCATATATCCATATAATAGAGTCTCAGATTTATTGCCATACATATAATTGTAAAAACACATGAATGATATCCAGAATTGTACTGCACTGGATCAGAAATGCCCTTATGATCTAAATTATTCAATGAGGTATGCTATAGAATGTTTAACATATAGTTATAAAACAAATATGGCCATATTATCATACAAATGTAGAGAAGGCAATTAATGTTCGCAATATCTCTAATCATCATAGGTCTCTCTCTATGTATACAAAAAGTATTCTGCAGTGCTGCTTAAAATGATGTAATACTTTTAGTACTTTAAACAGGCACATTGCCAATAACATGGGTATCGAATTCATATGTATCTGTAGTACAATGTGTCGCGCAGTCCCGTGCTCAAGACCGCCGACACCATCTCACGCCACTCGCACATGTGTCTAATTTTCCTGTATTGTGCACACATATACACAAAGGCTACGTTCATAGAGTCATTTAGCATATCAGTATTTTTAGGAGTATGAGGGAGAAACAACTATACCTGAAGAATACCCACAAAAAACATGGGATAAACATGTAAACTTCATGCAGAAGTTATCTTAGGTCATAAGTGAACACAGGATGCCAATACTCTGAGAATCTTAGCTGCTCAATATCTATTAATAGCACAATTTTTCTAAAACCGAAAAATGCTTTTACTTATTTTTCCTTTCCGTGTGAGTTACAGACCCAACGAAAATGATTCAATGATTAAACATTGAAACCTCAAACTAAGAACATGGGAAATAAGATATTTTTATGTTGTCATAATCACATCTAATAATGTAAGATAAAGAGACTCAGCAAGCACAAAAGCAAGCTGCACGGTAAATCAACAGGAAAGAGTAGGAGGCAGTCACTGGGTCAGAAAGACAGATGTTGTTTGTGGCTAAACATATGGAGAGTACGAAGCACCTGCTTGTTGCTGTAGAGCACTTTGCACAAAAACAACTAAATCAATCAAATATAAAAATAATACTTTAATAAACAACTGTTTGAAAGAAAAAATGCGGTATCCACTGCAGTCAATCATATTGTATTTCATAGTTATATAGTTGCATAGGTTGAAAAAAGACCTAGGTCAATCAAGTTCAACCTTCCTCCACCAATTGTACATTTTGTCACTAATTTAACTATAACCCACAATGTTATGTCATATTACTCCAACATTGAAAGCTTAAAATGAAATTCCTTTGCAAGTTATCACTAGAGGTGAGCAAATAAAATGTGATGAATTTCGCAGGCCCCAGGCCAATATGAAACACGATTTGCACAAATCCCCCAAAAAATGTCAATGCAGAAGACTGCATCAGCCATAGAAGGCTGACATGACCTCAGGAGTGACCATGCCGGCTTCCTCATAATGCTTTGCAGTTATCACATCCCCCATGGTATATTGCAGCTAATCAGGAGGGACTATCATAGTTTTGACAGAAAATACAACAGCCATTTTAGGGTGATTTAAGATAGTGAGAGGACGTCAGAGCGCGCGGCTCATCAATAGAGATAGGAAGAAAAATCCCTAAAACATTGGACAAATACTCCAGACAGTTATGTGTACTTTATGTAACTTTAGCAGTGTAATAGTCTCAAAATAATATAGAGATTTAATTGATAGCAGGAGAGAGATAGGGGAGAAGCTAGAATGAGCATTCACAGACTCAGAGTGATTTAACAGTGATGTGTAGCTTGCATTTGTCCTGCTGCATTGAATTACAATAAACATTTTTTTCTACATTTATAATGCAAAAATAAAGCATCACAATAATTTTTATAGAAAAAATCTCAAATTTTTGTAAATCAAAGATGGTGTACTTGCTTGTCAAAAGCAACTGTACAGTCATAGTCTAAAGTTTTGAGATTGACATAAATTTTGATGTTTTCAAAGTTTACTGTTTTGGTGTTTTTAGATCTTTTAGTCAGATATTTCTAAGCATTTATTGACAAATGCATCAAGTTTATGTAAATACTGAATATTTACAATATTGTCCCTTTTTTTTCAAGACTTCTGCTTTTTGCCCTGGCAGCCGGATATCAGCTTTTGGGCCAACACAATTACAAAAAAAAAAACTTGAGACATTGAGCAAAATGTAAAGAAAAACAAGAATTCCATGATTTGGAAATCTCTTATAGCCATATTTTATTCAAAACAGAACATGGAGCACAGGTAAGAAGGTAAAAGATACACATTTTTCCATTTCATTTAAATAAAAAAAATTAACTCATTTAAAAATTGATCACAGCAACACATCTCAAAAAAGTTGATGACATACTGATGCTCTGGATACTTGAAAATTGTAAATCCTTCATCTCTACCTTAAATAGTAATCCTTGGAATATAATTTTAACATCCCTTTTTTAATGTTCCTCCATAGACTTTTTGAGTCTGAAAATTCTACTGGAAGGATTATGAATAAGGACCACCCTATTCCGTATTCCAACAGCCACCAACAGTTACATTATAACACTTTTCATCTACTGCATTTATGAAATGGTATTCCGAAGGGGCAATTTTTACGTCTCAGAAGGAATTGCAGCACATTGGAGGATTTCAAGATAGAGGTTCAGAACCTTACAACCAGATATGCGTAAAGAAGTTACCCACGCAAAATTATCTCACAGGCATACCAGTATTCCCAGAAGATTGATTGTAGGGAAACTTTTCAACTAAGATCTCGAGAAACACCACAAATTATCATCCTTACCACCACCTACAACAACCAATGGCAGGATTTTCGTGCGATCTTGAATAAGAATTTGGGGATCAAACTCAGCAAACCCAGACTACAACAGTTTATTTCACCATACCCCAAGATGATAGCTAAAAGAGCCAGAAACCTAAAAGACCATCTTACAGTTGGCCATTTTAAACAACCCACCTAGCATCTCAACAGGGGGGTCAACCTGAGGTATTTATACTCCTATGGGAATTGCATGGTTTGCCCATTCATGATTGCAAATGAGAAAATTTCTCTTACTATTTTTCCCACACAGATTTGCTTGCATGCATATTTTAAATGTTACGCTTGTAATCTTGTTTATGCAATTATATGCGGATACGCCAAGGTCTATGTTGCCCAAACTACGCAGGAACTGCGGGGAAGGATACAGCCAGGAAGGAATTGGAAAAAGGTAAGACACTTACTATATTTTTTGGACTATACGATGCACTTATAGTCCAAAGGGAAGAAAATGGGGGTGCGTCTTATAGTCCGAATGTAGCTTACCGGAGGGGGGGCGGTGGTGGTGGAGCAGGTTCACAGGAGCCAGGAGCAGGGTTTCCGCTATAGGAAGCTGGTGGCGGCAGGAGTGGGGCATCACCTCATTCCTGGCACCTGTGACCCATGACATGCCTGATCCTGATGATAGGTTAAAATTTTTTTCCTATTTTACTCCTCTAAACTTGCGGTGCGTTTTATGGTCAGGTGCGTCTTAAAGTCCAAAAAATACAGTACCTCCATTGCTGCCCACTTTTTGCAGCATCATGGAGGCAAAACAAAGGGTACACATGTCATGGGCACGAAATTGTTCATACCATTATAATATAAGAGGTAGAGATGTTACCTTGGAGCTTTTACACCGAGCATCTACATGGATCTACAACTTGCGTAGTTTGGCCCCACACAAACTAAATGAGGAACTTCTATTTACAGGATTTTATAAGCAGACTTGAATTCATGGAGAACTATGAATATTTCCCTACTAAACAACTAAACAATGTGTGTTTAAGGGGGCACTTACTCACACCAATTGGAGTATTAGTATCATTTGATTTTCCTTTTTCTTTTTTAGATCATCCACTGAAACGGTTGGTTAAAATATTCACTTCACGAGTGATCCACTTCAGCATCTTTATCACATTTGCGGATCAGTTCTTCAAAAACAACCTTATATTTTTGTCACTACATTTTTATACACCTATAGTTATACATATATATATATCTGATTATTGGCGGACACATACAGAAAAGGGCCCCTGTGCAAGAACAATATATGGGCCCTTTGCAGCCCAAGAGCTCATAAAAATGCAAAATTGCACCTGCTTTCGAGGTATAAATGGGCCCCCTTACCTCTTGGACCACTGTGCGGTTGCACAGATTGCACCAATGATATATCCGCCCCTGTATCTGTTTTACAATTTTTGAATATGTATTTTCACTCGTGTTTTTCACTTCACATTGAAGGTTCTCTTACTTATTTACATACTGTCGGCACAATTGCAAATATTTGTCTACTCATGGGCATTCCTATATTGTTTGTTTGTTTTTTATAATACTTACCTGAATATATTTGTTCCCAGATACCACATTCCATTTTTTTATCAATTTTATTTGACTACTTTTCGTATGCACGGGCAACTTATGCTGTCTTTTACCAAACTTGTGTGAAATATGACCTTTGTCTCTTAATACATACTGTATGTCTGAGCAGAGCTTATCTATCTCATTTACACACAAATATCATTATCTTATCCCATTATGTATATCTTGTGATAATAAATAGACTAGTTCATAATACCATCTGCTATATTATTTATATGAAAAGCTTATTTAGAGACTCTGGTTAGGATACTACAGTATGTTTGTATAGGTTTGGCGCGTGCGCATGGAGATATTTTGAATGATATGCTTAATAGTCCTATTTAACACACTTTTGCATATGTGACTTCTCTCTAAAATACTTAAAAACTTTATTACGTGTGTCCTTCCCAACTTTAAATTTTATTGCTTGTACATACATGCAGACCTTAAGGTACTTTTGTTTGAGTGTCATTATTTGTATGCCAGGATTCTTGCTTTTTGCTTCTGTTGGATTTTGGTCCTCTATTTATGTCTGCGCAGGCACCTATGTGGTGCTTGGTGATCACTGCACTCATTTTGTCCCTGTCTGTTTTACAGGTTACCTCCCATCAGCCTAATATTTGATCTTTTATATATATATTTACTCTTTGTAGCTATTTACAATTGTGCCAGCAGTATGATTTTTGAGCTACCTTTTTGCTATCATACAATTGTTGCACATACTCCTCTTTATCATCTGTCACTTTGTGCTTTTTGTACATCATTCATTGAGCATATATATCTTTAGCCCTCTATGCACTTTATATATCTACTGGCCCTTATCTTAGGGTCCAGGTCATTGATATAACAATTTACACAGTACTGATATAGCTGTGATTTGGGGTATATTTTAATATATCTGTATTAAAGTGGTATTAACTTTTGGTCTCCTAAATTACCTTATTGATGGATAGGTTAGATCTAGTGATAAGCAAACGTGCTTGCCACTGCTTGGTACTCGCCCGAGCATCTCACTGCTCGGTACTCGCCCGAGCATCTCACTGCTCGAGATGCTCGGTGCTCTGCGAGTATTTCATGGTTGCTCGGGTGGGAGCTCGGGTCCCCTCCCTGCATGTTTGGCGCTCTTTAGAGCGCCAATGAACATGCAGGGATTGTCTGCCATGCACTGTAATGCTGTAGCTATGTTGGTTGTTGCATTACAGTGATTGGCTGGCCGCACAGTGTCATCAGGTCTATATAAGACCTGGTGCTACCATGGTCGTCACAGTCTATCCCGGAAACAGGCAGTGTAGGGAGAGATGCTGCTGAGCTAGGGAGAGATTTTCTTGTTTATTAGTTAGTGTAGGTATACCACAACATCTACATATATCCATCTGAACTAACAGTCCTTCTGAGGATTAATCCAGCTGCATCTATTCAGTGGTGACAGCAGGAGTTAGGCAGGCAGGCAGTGTATGTGGCAGACTGCAGTGCATACAGCACAAGAGGCTCCATTCCAGTTCTGTCTGCTGCTGCTGTTACAGATATTTCTAGAAATAGCCCCAGGTATCAGGGGCCAGGGATAATTTGTTTTATCTTAATCCTGATTATTTGCTTAAAAAGCAATCCAGAGAACACCATTTTTCTGTTCCATTTGCTTGTTGCCACTGCAGAGTACAGCCAGATTCTTTCCATATTACAGCGATAAAAATCTAGAAATTTGTAGTGAACGTGGAAAATATTGGCCTCGATTTAAATTTTGTTGCAATGTGTTAGTGAAGTTATTGACACCAGGTCGCTGTAAAAAATAGTAACCTACAGGTCAGCTATTTAAAACTGTGGTTTTCCGTCACACATCACATATAAATTCGCTCCAAATTCAGCCATTTCTAGCCTCCATTCAATTTTTGTTGCAGTGTGTCAGTGAAGTTATTGACACAAAGTCACTGTGAAAAATAGTAACCTACAGGCCAGCTATTTAAAACTGTGGTTTTCTGTCACACGTATCACATTTAAGTTCGCTCCTAATTCAGCCATTTCTGGCCTCCAGTCAATTTTTGTTGCAGTGTGTCAGTGAAGTTATTGACACGAGGTCGCTGTGAAAAATAGTTACCTACAGGCCAGCTATTTAAAATTGTGGTTTTCCGTCACACGTATCACTTATAAGTTCGCACCAAATTCAGCCATTTCTGGCCTCCGTGTAAATTTTGCTGCAGTGTGTTAGTGAAGTTATTGACACGAGGTCGCAGTGAAAAATGGTAACCTACAGGCCAGCTATTAAAAACTGTGGTTTTCCGTCACATGTATCACATATCACTGCTGTTCAAATCCAGCCATTTGTAGTGAACGTGGAAAACATTGTCCTCATTTAAAATGGGCAAGGCGCGTGGTAAGGAACGGGGAAGTGGACATGATGATGGTGCATGCAGAGGACGAGGCCGAGGCCGTGGGCAAGCTGAAATTGTGCCACAACAAACACCCACATCTTCTCGCTCGAACTTCCTGTCCCAATTAATAGGGGACTGCAGAACACCACTATTGAACACAGAGCAGTGTGAAAAGGTTATTGGTTGGATAGCAGATAATGCTTCCAGTCACATATCCACCGCCACCACCACCTTGTCTTCCACACGGTCAAGTCTCAGTAGCTGTGAGTCTGGACCGCATATTCCTCAACCTGATCCTCCTTGCTCCTACCATGCCGAGTTCCCGGAGACAACTGATCCCACACTTGGACACTCCGAAGAGCTATTTACTTTTCCATTTATAGATTCGGGCCTCTTGCCTGGTCCACTTGAACCGGGGCAAGAGGAGATCACATGTAGCGATGCCCAAATATTTGAGTTGCCACGGTCACACGAAGGCGACGGTGGGAAACTGACACAAGAGGTGGACAATGATGAGACACAATTGCCAGAAAGTCAGGAGGAGGACCAGGGTGCGGAAGTGGAAAATGAAGTGGTGGACGATAAGTCACTGACCCAACCTGGCAAGGTGACATGCAGAGCGAGGACAGCAGCACACAGGGGGAGGGAGGCATAGCACCACAACAGGCAAGAAAAAGCAGTGTGGTGGCCGCAGACAGAAGGTGGGCAACCTTTCACCGTAGCATCAACATGATGGAAGTTGCCAGTACAACTGTTAGGTCTTCCCGAGTCTGGTTGTTTTTCAAAGACTCTTCCGAAAGAGGCCATTTGAACCACATGCAAGACCAGCATCAGCAGGGGTAGCAAAACTAGCAGCCTGACCACCACCAGCATGATCAGGCACATGGCAGCAAAGCACCTGTCTAAGTGGGCCGAACCCCAGGAACAGTGTCTGCGGATAACACCACTGCTTCTTCCACTGTTTCGTGTGCATGCCAATCCCCTGTCAATGGCAATGCCTCCTGCTCTGCACCTGTCATTGCACACTCTCAACTAGCACCATCAGCAAGGAAGTCCACATCCTTGTCCCAGCGCAGTGTTTAGTTGTCCCTACCCCAGTCTTCGGAACGCAAGCGCAAATACGCAGCCAATGCCCCACAGGCCACACTACTAAATGAACACATTTTGTGAATGCTTGCGCTCGAAATGTTGCCTTTTGGGCTCGTGGAGATGGAAGCTTTCCGCAACCTGATGGTGGCGGCCATCTCTCATTACTCGGTCCCCAGAAGCCTCTATTTCTCCCGGTGTGCCGTCCCCGCATTACACAAACACGTGCCCTACAACATTAGCCATGCCCTCAACAATGCAGTTACTGGGAAAGTCCACCTAACCACGGACAAGTGCTTGTGGGCAGGGATGGTACATCTCGCTGACTGCACGCTGGGTTTATATAGTGAAAGCCAGGATCTATTCGGACCTTGGGACGGAACACGTCCTCCCAACGCCGAGGATTGTGGGCCCTGGGTCAATCAGGGTTGCCCCCACATTCTACAGGTCCTGCACCTCCTACTCTTCCTCCTCCTTTTCAGCCTCCATCTCCAAAATGACCACATCAGTCGCATGCTGGAAGCACTGCAGCACTGCCTCAACTAAGCGGCAACAGGCTGTGCTAAAGATAATATGCTTAGGTGACAAATCGCACAACGCTGAAGAGTTGTGGACAGCTCTGAAAGAGCAGGCAGATCTGTGAATGACACCACTGACCCTACAGCCAGGCATGGTCATGTGTAACAATGTCTGGAACCTTGTGGTGGCTCTGAGGCGAGGCGAGCTCACGCAAACACCATGCCTGGCCCATATGCTTAACCTCGTGGTTCAGAGGTTTCAAAAAATGTACCCGGATGTGCTTGTCAAAGTACGCTGCCTGTGTGCCCATTTTATAAAGTCAGCTAGCTACAGCCGTGCTTCAGCAGCATTTGCGGCTTTCGGCTCATCAACTGGTGTGTGATGTCCCCACGCATTGGAACTCTACATTGCAGATGTTGGGAAGGATTTGTGAGCAGAAGAGGGCAGGTGTTGACTACCAGCATCAACAAGGCCGTCGGTATTCAGGTCAGACTCCACACATAAGACCTCAGGAGTGGACATGGATGTCAAACATATGTACTATCCTCCAAAACTTTGAGGACTCCACCAAGATGGTGAGCGGCGATGGATGGTGAGCGGCGATGACGCCATAATTGGCATCACCATCCCGCTTCTCTGTCTTCTGAAATGCTCCCTGCTCACAATTAAAGAGGATGCATTGCAGGTGGAGCACGATGAGATGGAGCAAGGAACCATACAGGGTGATTACATACAGCCCAGCCTCATCTTATCCCAACGTGGATTGGGTGACAATGAGGAAGAGGAGGAGGAAGAACAGGAGCTAGTTTCCTGCGCAACTACCTGCTACTACCTGCACAACTGTCATACCGTCTGTTCAGTGTGGATGGCCTGAGGACAGAGAGGAGGAGGAAGAGGAGGAGGATGAGGAGGAGAGCATGGTCAGTCGTCCTCTTGGTGAGGACACGGAAGTCTTGCCTCTTTGCAGTCTGGCACACATGGCTGAGTTTATATGCTATGCAGCCTTTCCCGTGACCCTTGTGTTGTCCAAATTTTGGATGACAGTCATTACTGGTTGGTGACACTTCTAGACCCATGCTACAGGGAGAACTTTTTGTTTCGTATTCCCTTGCAGGACAGGCCTAATAAACATTGTTGACAGCAGTGACCTGGGCATCCAAAATGCTTCCATGGGTCTTCCCCATGCTGTTCCAATGTCATTTGAGCACTGTTCCCATCGATTTGGGCAATTTTTATGCCCTCTGCAGACCGCCAGGGAAAGCTCCTGGAAAAATGCTCGAGTTTCCCATAGACTCACATTGCGCTCGTTACTCGGTCCGAGCACTCGAGCATTCCAATTTGCTTTATTCGAACAACGAGTACCCGAGCATTTTAGTGCTCGCTCATCACTAGTTAGATCCAAGCACTATAGTGCAGTGGTCTGGAAAATTCATGTTACAGCCATTTGTGCTTTTTAAATGTTTTTAAAATGTCTTGTTTGGCTTTTATGCTAATAAAACTATTAACTATGTTAATTAACTATTTTAGGTGATCCCTCTTTTTGCATATTTTTTTTCTGAGCACTTGTTACATCTCAAAAAGTTGGGACAGGTTTACCAGAAGGCTGAAAAAGTAAGCGGCACAAATAAAAATCAACTTGAGGGTCAATTTTCAACTATGTTACATGACTGTGTATAAAAAGAGCATATTAATGAGGCAGAGACTCTCAGACGCAAACATGGTCAGAGGTTCACCAATCAGTGGACAACGGTGTCTTAAATTGGGAAACAACTTAAGAAAAATATTCTTCAACATAAAATTGCAAAGGCTACCATCTACAGTACATAATATAATCAAAATATTAAAAAATACTTCCAGAAATCATTGTCTGTGAACACAGTTTACCGTGTAACCAAAAATGCAAGTTAGTTAAGCACTATTATGCCGTCTTCTCTGGGCCAAACCTCAATTAAAATGGACTTATGCAAAATGTAAAACTATTCTGTAAACAGATGATCCAAATTTTGAAATGATTTATTGAAACCACAGACTTAAGAGGAGAGGAACAAAAAAACTTATTATCAGCGCAAAGTTCAAAATTCTCTATCTCTGATGGCCCGGGGTGCATTAGTGACTATGGCATACACAGATTGCATATCTTGAGAAGCAATATCAAAGCATTATTTAGAGGTTTAAGAACAAAATGTGCTCTCATCCATACAACGTCTACTTCAGGAAAGGTATTGTATCTTTTAGCAAGACAATGCTACCTTCTGCAAACCATCTACTGCATCCATCACAGCAGCATGGTTTTGCAGAAAAAGAGTTTGGGTTATGAACTGGCCTGGATGCAGTCCAGGCTTTTCACCAATTGAAAACATTTGGTGCACACATTGTAAAACAAAAAATTCTACAACGAAGACCTAGGACCATTGAGCAGAATCTTACATCAGACAAGAATGGAACATCACTCTCCCATAAACTCAAGCATTGGCCCCGTCAGTTCTTAAGTGTTTACAGACATTTGTAAAAAGAAGAAAGAATGCTGCACAATGGGAGACATTGTGAGTTACTATTTTCAAATGAAATTGAAAAGTGTCTAACATTCACATTCTAATCTGTGTTCTATGTTGTGCAGTACAGTGATAAGTCACCAGTACCAGGCTCTCGTTATCAGATGCTAGGAACAACGTGGGCCTAGAATCCTGGGCAGTGGATTGCCAGAGAACCCCTCTGCAAGATTCCGCTTTGCCAGCCTGTGAACCTCGAGCTAGACGTCGGGGCCTGGAGGCACATTCTGTCTGCGAGGCTGCAGAAGATTTAGGACTCAAACTCTCAGAGGCTGAGTGAGATGGGATCCAGATATACTGTCAATGGTGAGGAAGAATCTCTAGGGCTAGAGAAAATAGCGGAAGGGATTCTTCACCTACATCAGGGACCAGGGCTGAAGTTCTATCAGGTGCCTTGTGGGAAAGATGACAACCCGTATCCTTTATACCTGTTTGTAAATACTGCCAGTTACCAAGTAAAGTTCTGGTTGTTTTTATGAACTCTGTGTCCTCTGAATTGATGGCTACCCTGGTTCCAGAAGACGGATACCTGGAGTCAGAAGAGGCCTGCAGGCCAGAAGTAAATGGAAGACACCACATACACAGCAGCAGACCAGGACTGGGACACACGTTGTCTGTAGGGTGCCAAAGCGAGTGGAAGCGACAGCTCACCCATGACTACCTTGCTTGGGCACCTTACATTGTGAATAAAATATGGCTATATGAGTGTTATTACTGTATAAGTGACGCGCCCCCTGGGCCATATTCTTTAGAGTGAATATCCGGAGCCGGATCAGATGGGGGTTGTAGTCTTCCGAGTGGCTGTGACCCGGTCCGTGCCCAGGGTGTCAAACTCAGTTGTATGTGGCAGTCCTACAGATGTTATTAAGTTCTTAATGTCGACTACGCCACCCGTTGTGTTGCGGTCACTGTGGCCGCCGCTGCAGCAGGGTCCGCTGAGGCTGATGGTGTAGGTGCAGCTTTTGATGGTATAACCCCCAACGGGTGGGGTATAGCCTCAGGGGGATCAGGTGCAGAGGATGGGGGTTGTGGTGGTGCAGTGTAGACGGCAATCAGAGACAGAGTCGGGTTATGCAGTTTAGGATGTTTACTCACTGCTGATGTTCTGGTCACTCCAGCTTCGAGTGACCTCCCGAGCCGTGCTGCGTCCACCAGGTTCTGGATCCAGCCAACCCCCAAATAAGTCCGGAGCGTGACCCTGAGCTCTCCTTCTGTCCTTTCTCTGGCCGTCCCCACTATTGATCCACCCAGGTCCAGCTCCCTCGGGCCTTCTGTTGGGAGACCCTTGGCCTTGGGTTCCCTGACCCTCCACGTGGTATGCCTTCGGGGTGGATGTGGTGGGTGACCGTGGCAAACGCTGCCCACGGTCTCCGGTCTCTGGCTGGGGTGTGTTTTTGCCCCCACCAGCTTGGGTTCCGGTACCCTGTGCCGACTCTTCACCCGGGGATTTAATTTGGGGTCTTAGAGTCCTTTTCTTCTGTTTCCCCCTCTGGGTCTCTCTTTCTCCTCTCTCACTCTGGGTCTCTCTTCTCCTCTGCTCGCTGACTTTCTCTCTGCAACTGACCCTGTTCTTAGTTGGTGCCCACCTTATATACACCCTCTATGTGTGAGCTCAGGTGACCAGCACCCAATGAGCTCCTATCTTTACCCAGGCTGCTCCCCCTATCTGCCCCTACACTACTTGGGATGTACCACCCCCCTCCCACTCCAGCCAGGAACAGACTCGGTCGTACCTGCACATTTCTAAGTGGGAGTACCGTCGGTCTGCTCCTCGGAAATGGGATGTGTGTAGTGCATGCAGCCTACCGAGCTCAGTTCCACACTCCTTCCTTACCCGGGAGTGGAATATCACACCTCTGGGTTGAGGTGCAATACCCCTGTAGCAGCCGAATCCTCAGGGTGCTACATTCCCCCCTGGTAAATCACAGCACGTCCTCGGGCTGTAAGACAAAAACATCACAAAACATACAAAATTTTTCATAAACATATAAAACATATAAAACATTATATAAATTAGCAGCATTAAACATTCTCGTCGTCTCTTGTTCCTCCTCCGGTCACTGGGCAACTGTTGACCGGGCAAAGTGCGACAGTTCCTTTCTTTAAGGTGGTTTTACAGTAAAACCAGTAGGGGGCGCTTTAGGACGCGCAACTATATACAGGGATATGGCCGCTCTCAGTCCTCGGCCAGTTAAGGAGGGAAAGGGAATGGCTGCTCACAGTCCTCAGCCTGTGGGATTAAGGGTTAACGGGTGAACAGTTCACTCAGCTGGTCCCAACGGGGACTATATTAGCAATAACAGTTTCTTTGTACCCCGATCGGGTAACTATTTACAGCACCTGCTCCGCTGTACTCAACAACGTCTTCCTCCTGCTCTTTCTTTGCGGTTACCTTTAGCTTCAGACCCGTCCGGGTCCTCTTGTTCTTCCTCCTCACACCGCAGCTCTTCCTCCGTCAGGCGATGCTCATGGAGGGCGTAGGGTCCTTTGGCACACTTGTGCCGCGTGAAGGTGACCTCGTCCCCTATATACAGGTCACGACCTCTGTGTCCCTCCGGTAGGTGGGACTCAACGTCTCTCCTGGTCACGAAGACGTCGCCTGGGGTGCGGTGATCTCGGATGAAGCCCCACCCGTGCTGCGTATTAAACTTGATCACAGTCCCGGTGGAAGGGGGACCATGGGCTGCACGGGGACTCCTCCTGGCCCGGCTCTTCTGCTCCGCGCTCCTTATCTGGGCTTGTTGTTCCCGGACCCGCCTCTCTCTCCGCTCCCTCTCAAAGACCTCGAGCTGCTGGCGGCAGCACTCTGCACGCTCCGCTGCGGCTGCCCGGGTCTCCTGAGTGAACCCCATGAGATCTTCTCCGGTGGGGTCCCACTCAAACTGCGCTTCTGCCAGCGGGGGCGAGATCCTCTTTATGGGCTTTGGAGCCGGGATCAGGGGTTCATCTAGGGGTCTCTCTTTCCGGAGTCGGGGATGGTGAAACTCCGGTGGCCAAATAAAGGGCTGCCCATCCGGGCACGTATGTTGGGCAAACAGATCTTCTCCCAGATGCGGCACTCTTGGTTTTATGGGCGCGGTGGTGGTGGCGCCCGGGTTGCCCAGGCCTTGCGGCCAGGCCTGGGGCACCTGGAAAGTGAAGGGCACCGTAAGGACGGCGGCGCCCTGGGCTACTTGGCCCTGCGACCAGGCCGGTGGCTCCGCGGAGGTAGGGGGCGCTGTTGGTATTGCGGCGCCCGGGGGTACTAGGCCTTGCGACCAGGCTGGTGGTACTTCCTGCTTGGTCACGCTCGGGGTCGAGGCGTGTGACGTCACAGGGGTCGCGGCTGCGGCTTCCGGTTGAGGCCTAGTCTGTGGCGGTGACGTGGCGGTTACGGGCACGGCAGGGGGTACTTCGGGCTCTGCGACGGGGAGCTGGGGCAGGTACGCGGTTTCCCGGTTTGGGGTAGAGACGTCCCCTTTACCTGCCTCCTTTCGTTCGGCTCCCTTCTCGGCGCCGTCTCCGGCCTTCAGTCCTCCTGCGCCATCCTCAGAGGCGGTCTGTCTCCTCGTCTCGGGTGGCGTGCTCCGCTGATGAGTCTCGGTCCGCTGGGCCATCTCTCGGCTCCACTCCGCCAACGTCTCTCGTTGCACCCGGGCCATCCTCCGTGCGAGGCCCTCCAGCGCAGTCTGCGCACACTCCCGATCTCGGGGGAGCTGTGCCAAGACCTCCACTAGGCCTAGTGGGGTCGTTGCTTCTAGCAGGCTCCTGACCAACGGGTCGGTGCTGCTCTGCTCTCCTTCTGTTGTCTCCAGCAGGCTCCTGGCCAGCGGGCCGGTGCTGCTCTGCTCTTCTCCCATCTCCGGGTAAGCTTCTTCTGGACTCAGCTCTAGGCTTCTTGCCTCCGGGTGCGCTCGCTCCAGACTGCTCCAGGCGGCACCCATCTTCGTTCTTTTCTTTCGTCTCCTCCCCCTTCGAGGGCGGTCCCGGGGCCACTTGGTGACTGTCAGCTCCAGGGGGAGTTCTTTCACGCTGACAGACACCTCTAGCATCACAGTCTCTGTTGGTGGGGGCGGTTTCCACTTTTGGCGCCATTTTCGGTCCTGGCCCACGATGGGAGGTGGCCTCTCGCCACCCTCTGGCACGCCCATAATGGCGTCCGCTCTTGCAAGGCGGGAAATCCTTGGAAATGGCGGGAACCGCTTCCCAGTGGCGGGAAACTCTGCAGATGGCGGGAAAAAGCTGTTAATGGCGGACAACCGGCGGGAATCGACTGGTGATGGGGTCCGATGGCGGGGACCCTCCGGAACCGGCAGGAGACTTCTTTTTGAGGTAAACTCGCTCTTTTCTTCAGGCACGCAGTACCCGGGTGTTGCGGGCACGTAATCCTGCCGACTACGCCAAAGTTGACGCGCCCCCTGGGCCATATTCTTTAGGGGGAATATCCGGAGCCGGATCAGATGGGAGTTGTAGTCTTCCGAGTGGCTGTGACCCGGTCCGTGCCCAGGGTGTCAAACTCAGTTGTATGTGGCAGTCCTACAGATGTTATTAAGTTCTTAATGTCGACTACGCCACCCGTTGTGTTGCGGTCACTGTGGCCGCCGCTGCAGCAGGGTCCGCTGAGGCTGATGGTGTAGGTGCAGCTTTTGATGGTATAACCCCCAACGGGTGGGGTATAGCCTCAGGGGGATCAGGTGCAGAGGATGGGGGTTGTGGTGGTGCAGTGTAGACGGCAATCAGAGACAGAGTCGGGTTATGCAGTTTAGGATGTTTACTCACTGCTGATGTTCTGGTCACTCCAGCTTCGAGTGACCTCCCGAGCCGTGCTGCGTCCACCAGGTTCTGGATCCAGCCAACCCCCAAATAAGTCCGGAGCGTGACCCTGAGCTCTCCTTCTGTCCTTTCTCTGGCCGTCCCCACTATTGATCCACCCAGGTCCAGCTCCCTCGGGCCTTCTGTTGGGAGACCCTTGGCCTTGGGTTCCCTGACCCTCCACGTGGTATGCCTTCGGGGTGGATGTGGTGGGTGACCGTGGCAAACGCTGCCCACGGTCTCCGGTCTCTGGCTGGGGTGTGTTTTTGCCCCCACCAGCTTGGGTTCCGGTACCCTGTGCCGACTCTTCACCCGGGGATTTAATTTGGGGTCTTAGAGTCCTTTTCTTCTGTTTCCCCCTCTGGGTCTCTCTTTCTCCTCTCTCACTCTGGGTCTCTCTTCTCCTCTGCTCGCTGACTTTCTCTCTGCAACTGACCCTGTTCTTAGTTGGTGCCCACCTTATATACACCCTCTATCTGTGAGCTCAGGTGACCAGCACCCAATGAGCTCCTATCTTTACCCAGGCTGCTCCCCCTATCTGCCCCTACACTACTTGGGATGTACCACCCCCCTCCCACTCCAGCCAGGAACAGACTCGGTCGTACCTGCACATTTCTAAGTGGGAGTACCGTCGGTCTGCTCCTCGGAAATGGGATGTGTGTAGTGCATGCAGCCTACCGAGCTCAGTTCCACACTCCTTCCTTACCCGGGAGTGGAATATCACACCTCTGGGTTGAGGTGCAATACCCCTGTAGCAGCCGAATCCTCAGGGTGCTACATAAGCACACTCACACTGGTTATGTAAAAACCAGGGGAGATGGTAAATCTGCACACCACAGGTACCTATTAAGACTAGACAATCCCTAACCTGGCCCTGATTTGTCCCTGCCTTACTGCGGAGGTTGGCACCCTAAGATTACCCAATTGCGATCCCACTCAACATCGGATGACCCCGAGTATCCTTAACTGCACACTAAACTACCCACAGTGTGTACTCCAAAACAATAACAACAGAAAGAAATGCACACAAGCAGAGGGGGAGAAGAAAGGCAAGGACGTGCTTACATAGTCACGAAAGAGGGAAGAAAATAAAGAATACATGGAAAACCTCCCAGACTCTAAAAGTAAAACAAAGAAATGGCAACTGGGAAGGAAGACACACAAACATACCATATGAAAAGCAACAGGGATTAGTCTGGAAAGATAATCACTAGCTGTGAAGCTGGGTCTCCAAACAACATCCAACTTGGAATATAGCCAGCAAAGACTGCATGTGCCACGACAGTATAAATCCCCCCTCCCAATTTGACAAACCAAAACAGGGAAGTGAAAACACCTGCATAGAAGCAACACAGAAAAGCAAAGACAAGAGCATTATCAGCTGTTTGACAGAGAAAACACAAGCTCTTGGTCCAACAGAGAGGGAACCAACCCACAGTCAGAGATCACCAGATCGCGTTCTAGAGTCGAGCCATGACAATAAGATTTCCACAGGGAAAGTGTGTGATGATGTATACTTTTCCCCTAGGTTCATGTCATATATGGCATAAATAAACTAGTCAGGTAGTTTGGTAGCAGGGAACGGTCTATTTTCCCTGATCCATTAAGTCACTCCAGGTGTTGGTGATAACTGTGGCTAAACACTTGCAATGCTCAGGTATGGTTTACGAGGGCAGGATGTCTCTCTCTGCTCCTGGGAGAGATGCTGTAAGTGAAGTAATTGGTTAGGAGCTGTGCAGTAGGCTCAGCTCTGATGAGTCAAGGGTTGACTCTTTAGTTAGTGGACAGCTGGCCTAGGATTTATTTTGTACCCTTTGTACTTTGTTTTGCTCGTGTACAGAACTATTAAAACTGGCGACGACCAGTTTCCCAAATCCTGCCTGGTGTGAAGTGTTATGGAGTGCCTGAAGAGGCTGTCTAGCTCAGGAGACCATGCTCCCATGATCTAATACCCTAATCCTTTCACAAAAGCATTGCAATATCCAATATTTTTGGAATTGTTATTGTACATTTAGGAAACAAAAAGCCCAAAAACAGTGAAAACGTGTAAATAGTCTTTAACTCAAAATAGTTGAAACAGGTAACAAGGCAACTTTTTTTTTAATATACATGATGCCTATTATATACTTATATATGTATAGAATTACATATCCATGTGGCTGCTGTTCTTTTCATTAAAATAAGATCACACTGTCATTGGTAGACCAGCTCAGATTTTGCAAAGTTAATCTGACATTAACCGAACATTTCTGTCAGTTCCTGTGGCTTTTCTCTGAATCTGTACCACTTATCTCTACTGTAAATTCAGACTTTTTATTTTAAAATTGTCATTATTCTTGTTTTACATTGCCAGAGCTGTTTTCTATACAGTTTACAGTCATTAGTCATCAACCCTTTTAACTGGCCAAAGATAAGAGAGCCCAATGCTGACAGGTAGAGATGTGGCGAAGAAATTTGATTTGTGGCGAAGACATTCTCTGTGAATTGCATAATTAATACATTTTTAGTTGCCTGGTAAATATGTGTATAGCACTCTGAATTCCCCTAGGAGTCTATTGAACCCTTTTTGAGTTCTGTAGTGCAAACAGAGCTTTTGCAATGTCCAAGTGACCTTAATCTATCTGTCTAGAGGAAAGCGGATGGAAAGCGGTGGTAACTAGCAGCCTATTTAACCATACACAGCAGTTTTAGACTTTGCAGTCTGATTGTATTGTAAAAGTGGTCCAAAATTATCCATTTCTGAGTCAGATGCATGCCTTGCTGTTTTTTATACATTGGTGGTGTAAATGAAAAAAACAATGGGATTTTCACACAGTTGGGTACAAACATTATCCTGATTGAGAGGGGAAATGAGCTTAGCACTTTGTTAAACAAAGAGTCAATAGCTTTTTTATAAGCCATTCAAAAATTATCACTTTTATAAAGGAGACAAAACAGGTGTACAATTCTGAATGTGAAGAAGTTATTGGTTCTCAGCTCAGATTGAAAAATTATCCCTTTTTGGGATCTTCAACAGGTCTGCTAATTACAAAATGATTTGGTAATTGCAAAGGATTTTTTTTCAAGCCGGTGTATGGTTTTGAACGTGAAAACAATATTGTTTCTCAAATAGGAGGGAAAAATTATCCCTTTTTGGAGGTGCACAACTGTTTTGCTAATCACAAAATGATAAGGCGAAAGGGCTTTTTATTTTAAAGCCATCCAAAAATTACCCCCCCCCCCTTTTTAGGGCGGTAATACATGAGTACTATTTCATTTTATATTATGTGAAGAAATTATGGCTTGTTCTCACCAAGACTTTAAAAAATTAGCCCTATTTTGGTTGCTGTTTCATTTTTTGTTTGTACACACTCAAGGGAGTACATTTTCCAACATCAATATTATGGGCTAGCACAAGGAAACACCTGGGTAGGAGGTGGGTTTCTGTTGTCGCTGTGTAGTAGCTGCAGCAGGACCTCATGATAAAGAGTTAGGACATTGCAGGCAAGTACATAAGTGGCAGTTTAGAGACATCAACTGCAGCCCCAGCAGCAGCAGTATTATCTAGCATTATGAAACACAGTGGACAGCCAGTAGATGTATGGCTGATGTGGCTGTGGCAGGAGCAGAGAGGAATAGATAGTTAGGATGGGGCAGACAAGGATATGTGTGGCAGTTTAAGGTCAGCAACAGCAGCCCTGACAGCAGCAGTGCTAGATTTAGCACTGTGAAACACAATTCTAAGCCAGGATATGTTTGGCTAGTATGGTTGGCACAGGCTATGGCAGGAGCAGCACGGTAGAGAGTTATAGTGAGGCAGGCAAGGAGATGTATGGCAGTTTAAGACCAGAAATGGCAGCCCTAGCAGGAGCAGTACTACAGTATAGATGATATGATGGACAGGTAGTAGATGTTGGCCTGAGTGTGGTCTATTGGCACTGGAGTCAGCAGAATGGTGTAGAAGATATTCAGACAGTCGGACAGATGGTATGGCCTATTTAATCATTGCCATCAGCTGTTGGTGTGTGAAAGTCGGCACTGATCAATGCCAGATTCATTTTTAGTAATGTTGGGTTTTTCACACATGTGATGGATAACCTGGTCAGCTTTGTTATGACAAATCTACGGCCGCATTGAATACCTTGTCTGACATGATACTGGAAACTGGACACAACAGTAACCTCATAGCAAACTGGAATAGTTCTTGCCACTGGTCTGATTTGTTCAGCCAAGTCTGCTGTTGCTTGTCAGCCATGCAGCAGCAGACTTTTCCTTGGCAAAAGCTCTGCAGAGAAGGTAACAGAGATCATCTTGGTAATAAGCAGATTTGGACTTCCTTTCTGAAGAGGAAGACAATTCTCCTAATTTGCTTTTATAGCAAGGGTCGATAGGCATGGGTATCCAATACTCACCACTGTGCTTCATGTTAACAATACACCTGTCCTCCTACAAGCATTACATCATATTGCTTGCCATGCTTGCCAGCTTGACCGAAGCCTGTGTTGTTTCATTGCCATCACCCCACTGCAATGGTTGGTTGGCATGGCTAGCGTCATCATCATGATCATGATGATTTTTGCAAGACACTCTGAATTTGGAGTGTCTTGGTTCTCTCTTTACGCCTCTGGTTATATCTACATCTGATTATACCTACCACAGAGCACCCAACCTACTAGCCGTTGTCTGCCTACCATATTTCACTACTGAGCCACGTCTATGTCACCCTCCACATCCACTGCCTGATGATCCCCTTCCTCCTGCTCCAAATGCTGCATCATGTAATATGGACCTTCAGGGTCCCCAACAGATACAGGGCAGTGCTGAACAGGTTCAATTTGATGTTCCTGCTCCATCTTCTCTTGCATGTAATTTTTCTGGATAAATATTAGTAGGATTACATAACTGGTTCCACATGTGTCCGTACTAAATTATGTCACCTTTTCCAAAGGTTTCAGTAGGCGACATGCATCCTTCATAAGCTACCAATGTCATATCTCAAAGTAACTCCACGTTTCAATTTGACTGCTACATGATGGAGTCCTTCACCGATTTATGTTCAAACACTGCAACATATACAGTATCGAAATCCAGCGGGTTGGGTTGTCACAAACCAGGTGATGATTCTGTTTTCCAAAGCCAAGAGGGAATGCTTTGCTACATAATATTTATTAAAGTGGGCTGATACTTTACTGGTTATAGTCACATTTTTCCTCATGCATGTATATTTTTAAAAGAAATCTTGCAGTATTAAATTCAGAACGAGGGCTAAGCATAGATCATGAGTTACTTTTCTTGAGCAAATGACAGCCAGAATGTTCCAGGCATTATCGTTTATGACAATTTAAAAATTGCCGTTCTTGGGAAGCCAACCAGAAGGCAAATTTCCTCTTGATGCACAGCAGCAACTCATTCGCCATATGACTTTTCTCCCGCAGGCTTTCAAGCTGTAAAACTGCTTGGCAAAGCTTTGCGTTGCATAAGCAAAAAGTGATTGATGTGCGAAATCAATGATGTGGCCTTTGGCTTTTGAGAAAGGGTGTAACATCCCTGGCGGTGTGCTGCCATGGCTTACCATCTCCCGCCATGCAAGACCGCCAACTTACCTATCAGTCCAGGCTGTGCACTATGCTCCTCTACTTGCTGTGTGCATGTCTCTTGTCTGCTGGCTTAGGGCGGCGGCACTGGAACTTCCTGATTCTTAAAGTTACAGTGTGCGCAGCCCTAATGTGTCCCCAGCCTATTGCTGTGAGTCACTGGATACTTAAACCTCCTCCACCCAGTGGGAGGTGCCTGAGCAACACTTTCTTACAGTGTGTTCTGTGCAACTGTGAGTTGCCAGGTCCTGTCCTGAATCTTGCCTGTTTCTGCTACCCTGGGGGCTGAGTACCCAGGCCCGCTACCTGTATCTGTGACTTCTAGTCTGTTTCCGCCACCCTGGGGGCTGAATGCCCAGGCTCGTTCCTGTATCTCGTTCCTGTGTCAGTTCCTGTCTGAACTGTGTCCTAGCCCGTTACCTGTTTGTCTCTATGTCCGATCCTTCCCTTTTCCTGCAGTGTCTGAACCAGTATCTAACTCCTACTCGTTGTCTCTGTACTTCTGTTTGTGAGTTTTGTGTCCACTCGCTACTTCATAGCAAGTACCTTGTGTGTATCTGGTTCTGCTTGTACCCATTTCCCTGTCTCCATATCTACCTCCTGTGTTCTAGCTGTGTATCTTCCTGTGTTTCCCTGTCCCTGTCTGTTTCATGTGAACAGAGCCCTGTCCTGTCGGTCCGCTCCTGCGGCACTGCTCTGCTCCGCTTCCCGTCCGCACCTGTGGCTCTGCTCTTTCCTGCTCTGCTCCACTTCCCCTCCGCACCTGCGGCTCTGCTCTTTCCTGCTCTATCAAAAAGGGAGGGAGGGGGGAAGAGGAAAAAGGCAAAGAATGTGGATTATTTAATTATTAAAATTCATATATTTTATTAATTCTTTTAAAAAAAATTTAGGAGTAAAATTACTCATGCATCCAAAGATGCATATAGGGTAGCCATCCCATTTGGACGGCACCCACTAAAATTTTAGTTAATGGTATGTAGGATAAATTAGCCCCGTCTCTCAAATCATTGGGCTATAGCTGTATATTATACATTTCCCCTTATGCAGCTTTATACACTACCAAGCATAGTAAATAAGCACTATGACGTGTCTAGCAAATATGTTGTCCAAATATTGCTATCCTCACCCCAGATAAATGAAAATATACAATTGAGGTACTCAGTATTTTATATCACGTTTGTGCTATGTGACACCGCTATTTTATATATCTCCTATATCAGCTCGCCGGCCGGCACAGCTGATCGCCGCCAATAGGAGAGAAGGAGAGAATCTCCTGATTACTGAGCGTTAGGCAATCTATATTGCATAAATCTATGTTCACCCCAACCAGATATATGTTTATTACAGTAGGGGTGCTCAATGTAAGCATGCCGGACCGCACAATGTGGTTACACCGCTGCACATGTCTTTTGTCAGCCTGCCTTCACGCACAGCTGATCGTAACCAGTATGGAGAAATCTCTCCCGGCTGCTAAAAACCAGGCAGTCTATGTTGTAATGGTATGAGGGGATCCGAGCAGCTTTCTATTGTGATCTCACTACCTGCACATGCGGTCAGCATGCCCGGCCCGCATGTCGGATCGCTATAGCACTAGCGGTTGTATTATTGAACACTCTGTTGCTACCTATGCTGTATTGGGGCTACTTTTATACCTCCTAACACTCCCATTAAACTAAAATAGAGTCCCTGACGTGCGTATTGTCGGTATACCGGCTTTTTCTAAGGGCCCTGCTCTACCCTGCTCTGCTTCCCCTCTGCAGCTGCGGCTCTGCTCTTCTCTGCCCTGCTCCGCTTCCCCTCCGCGCCTGCGGCTCTGCTCTGCTCTGCCCTGCTCCGCTTTCCCTCCACACCTGCGGCTCTGCTCTGCCCTGCTCCGCCTCTCTCTGCACCTGCGGCTCTGCTCTGCTTCCCCTCCGCACCTGCGGCTCTGCTCTGCACCATTTCCCCTCCACACCTGCGACTCTGCTCTGCTCTGCCCTGCTCCACTTCCCCTCCGCACACGCCGCTCTGCCCTGCTCAGGTCTGCGCCGCTTCCCCTCCGCACCTGCGGCTCTGTTCCTATATCCCATTCTGTACTGGTCCCTATCCAGCCTGTTTACCTATCTGCCAGTACCCGCCTGTCTGCATACCAGCCGTGCCTGCCAGTACCCGCCTGTCTGCATACCAGCCGTGCCGGCCAGTACCCGCCTGTCTGCATACCAGCCGTGCCTGCCAGTACCCGCCTGTCTGAATACCAGCCAAACCTGCCCGTTCCTGCATTCCCCGGTGTGGGTCAACAGCTGTGTGACCAGGGTCTGACCTGGAGTAGCACCTGGGCCACCACCCACGTCCCTCTTCGGACCACGGAGTCGATTAAGTCGCCGTGCATCCGTGGTCGGATCTGGCGAGGCCCCTAGTCACATCCCTCCATGCACTCCTCGGTTCGTGGCCCAGTGGGACCACTAACCAAGCTCACGCCAAACAGTCCAGGCGTGAGCGTAACAAAGGAATCATGGTATTTGAACAGGATCTGGAGGAGATGTAGGAGGAGACAGATAACCTGGCAGCTTCCAGTTGCTAAGCCCTCACCACTAGCGAAGTGAAAAAAATCTTTTGAAATTCTAATTGCTGGCTTTGACAAATTTTTATCAAAAAAATAGATTTTTGGAAAATAAATTTGAGCAAATATCAATAATCAAAAACTTGTAGTTGCTAGGAAAACACATAATTATAATGTTATATATATAGTGGCAGTGTAATGTGGCACAGGGCTGTAGGCATGGGCAAAGCACTCGTCTTCAGCGCCCCAGTCCGTTATATGAAATTGTGGGTCCTGGCTGGATGTGTGGACTTGTGCTGTGAGGGCCTTACGTCCACTGTGGCCGCAGTTCAATGAGGGAGACCACCATTCCTTAATAAACTCTTTACTGAACAGTAACTTGGTAAGGGTTATATACAAGGGATAGCGAATTCAAAGACTTATGGACATCTCCTTTACAGTAGGAAGCATTATTCCACTCATCCAATCCTATTTTCTACATGCACGTGACTTTTTCTTTTTTATCTTCTTCATTAATATAAAAGGTCTCTTTATTTTTGGTATACATGCTTTAGTTGTCTACTTTGAATAACGTACATCTCATGACTACACTGCCCTTGTTGAGGTATGTTTATTACTAGTTGGGAGCCTATGTTTATCAACTTTGCAGCCTAGCATTTTAGCTTTATTGAATTACTTTTCATTTTAGTTGAACGTCATTGTTAAAAAATAAATAAATATATTAAAACAAAAAAACAATAGTAAGAGATTAAGGCTTTGCAAACTGTTTGATTAGCAGCATTTAACAATTTTAGACACCACAACAATACTGCTGGCTGTTGATGTAAATGACTTTCCATACATGTTTATGTGGCACCCCAGGGGTCTGGTTGCCACAGTAATAGAAATATCATGTCTGGGAGCAAGTGGGAGGTTTCCTGGTCAGGAGCCCTTAAACATGCAACACCTCCTGTCCCAGGCCAGATAGGGGAGGAACCTGCCCTATATAAACTGGATCTGGGGCGGGGTTAGTCAGAGCCTGGAGGGAGAACAAGCAGACACAGGGAAAGAAACAGCAGGAGCTCTGTAGGAGCAGGAGCTGAGTGCCAGGGACTGGAAGCAGATATATTGCTCGTCCTGGCTGAAGAGACTATTACCGGACAACGGAGTCCAAGGCAGTGGGAACCTCTAAGTCCAGCAGCAGAACCCAGCAGATTTCAGGTCCTCTGGCCATAGAAGCCCGGAGGCTTAGTCACAAGGAAGGGACCAGAACCACCATCGAGGAGCGGAGGCTATCAGGAGGCCCCAAGTCACCAGCCATATGGGTGAGCACCCGGCTCCGGGCAACCCACACGCTTGCACACACGGCCCAGGGGGCACGTCAACTTTGGCGTAGTCGGCAGGATTTCGTGCCCGCAACCACCGGGTACTGCGCACCTTCAAAAGACTGTCATACCTGCCGTGGTGAAGGTTCCCGCCATCCGGAGCAGTTTCCCGCCATCTTCAGTCGGTTTCCGCCAACTTCAGCCGTTTTCCCGCCATCCGCAGTTGTTTTCCCGCCATCGGGCGCCATCTTCGGGACGCCGCGTGGGAAGAAGAGGGGCGTGGACGCCGAAAGCGCGCGAGACCTGAAGCTCCGCCCTACGCACCAACTCTGCGCAAGGTCCTGGAAGGAAAGGGAGCGACGCTGACATCACCAGAGCGCGACGCAAGGTCCTCGACCCTGACGATCGTCTGCGGAGCTGCGGCCTACGGAGAAGAAACCACAGAAGGTAGGCCACACTTAACTAGGGGGGAGGAAGATGACGGACACGGAGGGACCCTCTACCACCAGCGCGGCCGCTGCCGCAGTAATGCTGTTCACCATGCCTTACATCCCTGGAGCGGCCTGGCTGCCCCAATACTCAGGGGAGTCGCATACCCTAAGCGACTTTAAAAAGAGACTGTACAGCCTGTTTAAAGTATACCCCCTGACGGAGGGACAAAAAGTGAGCATATTGGTAGGCCAGCTAACCGGCGCAGCCCAACGTGAAGTAAAGTCCTGGTCAGTCAGGGACAAGGAGACCGTGAAGGAGATCTTAGCCCATCTGAGGGACACCTTTGATACCCGCACCTCAGCAGAGATCAAAATGAGATTCTATGGGTGCAAGCAGCGGGCCCAAGACACTATAAGAGACTATACTTTGAATTTGCAAGCGGCCCTGGGAGCCATTAAACAGGCAGACCCTGACAGTGTGCGGAATGCGGATGAACTGTTGACTGAGCAATTCATTGAGGGTCTGCTGTCCAACGCCCACCGAACCCAGTTACGCGCAATGGCCTTGCAGAACCCTGGGTTAGACTTTGCAAAGTTCAAAGACAGGGCCATCCGGGTGCTCCGAGAACCGGCACCGGGTAGCGCTGTAACCCACCGGCGCCCTGCTATTACCTATCACCAGGAGGCGGCGCCCTTGTCTGCAGAGCATGTGGGAGCTGGTGCGCAGGCTTTGGATAAAGACCCGGCTGCAGACTTGCACCATCAGGTCCAAGAACTGACCAAAAGCGTTGCCGCATTAACCAGGACTGTGCAGTCGTTACAGGTATCCTCTCCAGGAAAGATCCAGCTGGCGTCCGGACCGGAGGACGTCCCGTGGCGCCGACAGAGGAGGATCCCGCCGTCCAGAGGAAGACCCAGCGACCGCTACAACGAGGACGGACAACCCATCTGCGGCTGCTGCAATCAACCCAGACATATGGCAAGGTACTGTCATTTAAATGGGCTCAATCTGGGGCAGAGGGCCAACCCCCAGGCATAAGATCATCAGGCCCATCGAACTGGCGTTATAAATACATAGGGGGACGTCCGGTCTTGCCTGTGGTACTGGATGGCATTCCTATGAGTGCCCTACTAGACACTGGGTCACAGGTGACTACCATCCCATACGTGCTCTTTAAGCGGTACTGGAATGACTCGGACATAACCCGCTACCCAGATGACGACCTGAGTATCATCGCCAGCAATGGTCAGCCCGTGCCGCAGGTGGGATTCAAAGAGGTGACCATTAAGATCGGTAAAGTTGAACTAGCGGCACAAGGATTGATTATTGTGGACATTGACCGTCATGAGAGTCACCCTAGAATAACCTTGGGAACTAACGTGATTGAAAATTGTCTTGCAGAGCTAATTCTCATTTTACAGCAGGTTGCCAAGAACGCCAGTTCCAGCCAGCAGCGTGTCCTCCAAAAAGAGATCCGGGCACTGATCAAACGGCAACAGTTGGAATTATCTGGTGGTGAGATTGGTAGCGTGAGAATGTGTGACCCGTTCCCTATTGCCATGCCCCCGAAAAGTGAGATGATGATATGGTGCTGGGCAGCTATTGGTCTAAGAGGTAGAGACTACCAAGCAATGGTAGAGCCTGTCTACTCAGACAGTAGGCCCACCATTTTGACAGCACAGGGGGTGGTCGATGTACGCCATGGGAGGGTGCCCGTTCGCATCATAAATATCGGGGAGAGAGAAGTATACCTGCCCCGGTATGCCACGCTAGCCAAATTGTTCACCATAAACCAAAATTCTGTAAGGGCCGTAGAACCCTTGCCTCCATGTCAACCAGAGGAAGGTAATGGCTCTAAGAAACAAATGGAGGACTGGTGTCAACAACTGCATGTGGGTACTGACTCCACTCCCTCACACCAAAAACAGGGAGTCTACCGGGTGGTTCAGGAGTACGAAAGAGTCTTTAGTAAACACCCGCTAGACTTCGGGCGAGTAAAGGGGGTAGAACATCACATCCCCACAGGAGACCATCCACCCATAAAGGAAAGATACCGACCTGTACCCCCTGCACACTATCAGCATGCAAAGGGGATGTTGCGGGACATGAAGGAGGCTGGGGTAATCAGGGACAGCTGTAGCCCCTGGGCAGCTCCACTAGTTCTAGTGAAAAAGAAGGATAACACAATGAGAATGTGTGTAGACTACAGAAAGGTCAACCGTATCACACACAAAGATGCGTACCCGTTACCTAGAAAAGAAGAATCTTTAGCTGCATTAAAATCTGTTAACTTCTTCTCCACTTTGGATCTTACTAGCGGGTACTGGCAGGTTCCTGTAGCAGAGGCAGACAAGGAGAAGACTGCATTCACCACCCCGATGGGTCTCAGAGAATTCCACTGTATGCCGTTCGGGCTCTGCAACGCACCAGGAACCTTCCAGCGGTTGATGGAATGCTGTCTGGGACACCGGAATTTCGAGACGGTCCTGTTATACCTGGACGATATCATCGTTTATTCCAAAACTTACGAGGACCATCTGAAACACCTGGCAGAAGTGTTTGACGCCCTGGCAAGCTACGGCCTAAAAGGTGAAACCCTCCAAGTGTCACCTGCTGAAACCAAAGGTGCAGTACCTGGGACACGTGGTGAGTGCTGACGGAGTGGCTCTCGACCCCGATAAGATCACCGTGATTAAAGACTGGCCAAGACCCTCCAGCATAAAGGAAGTGCGGCAGTTCCTCGGGTTGGTAGGCTACTACCGAAGATTCATTCCCAGTTTCACCAAAATGGCAGCTCCTATGCAGGACCTCCTGATAGGTCAATCCAGGAAGGCCAAAAACCAGAAGCCGCCCTTCAGGTGGGAAAAGCTGGAAGAGGAGTCCTTCCGCCAGCTGAAGATGGCCCTCACGGGGGATGAAATCCTGGCGTGCCCTGACAACAGCCAGCCCTTTATCCTCCACACGGACGCGAGCAACATTGGGCTAGGAGCCGTACTGTCCCAGATCCAGCAGGGGAAAGAACGGGTAATCGCTTACGCCAGCCGAAAACTACGGCCCACAGAGAGAAACCCTGAGAATTATAGCTCATTCAAGCTAGAGTTCCTGGCAGTGGTGTGGGCAGTGACCGAACGCTTCAAGCATTACCTTGCCTCTTCCAAGTTCACCGTGTACACGGATAACAACCCGTTGGAGCAGAGATGGATGGCCCGCCTGTACAACTATGAATTCACCATCAAATACAGGGCGGGACGCTCAAATGCCAACGCGGATGCCCTGTCCAGAATGCCAAACTTACCGGACGTAGGGGAAGATCCAGAAGAACTGGAAGAAGTCGAACTCCCTGCGTTCCACCGTCATGGGATTACCCTGTATTCCCACCGTGTAAGGGACAGGCTCTCTGCCACGTTCAATCCCTTACCCCACTACAGCTGGGCGGAGACACAAGACAGTGATCCCACAGTCCATCTGGTGAAGGAAATGCTGCCACAGGCTGATGCCCGTCTTGACCCAGACGCTGCGGAGGAGACCAAGCAACTGTGGAAGGAGAAAAGTAAACTGTTTCTTTACAAGGAGAAGCTGTGCCAGAGAATGGTCAACTCTCGAACACATGAGCTGACCTGGCATGTAGTGGTCCCAAGACGAGATGCGGCTATGGTTTTGGAGGCATACCATGACAGAGCAGGACACTTCGAATGGAAGAAGCTGGGGTTCTTGTTGCGTGGACGGTTCTACTGGGTAGGCATGAGAGGAGCCATCGAGAGATGGTGCAGAGACTGTGGCCCGTGCAACCTAAGAAGGAAGGACCGTGCCAGCCAGAAGACTCCCCTGCAGCCCATCATCACCAGGCAGCCACTGGAACTGGTAGCCCTGGACCATGTGAAACTGGCTCCAAGCAAATCTGGGTACGTCTATGCCCTCACCATCGTAGATCACTACTCCCGATTCCTGGTGGTGGTCCCTGTCAAGGACTTGACGGCTCAAACAGCAGCTAGAGCCTTCCAGCAGCACTTCTGCCATCCACACGGGTATCCGGAGCAAGTGTTGACTGACCAAGGGCCAGCCTTCGAAGCAGAGGTCTTCCAAGAGTTCTGCAATCTGTATGGCTGCAGGAAGATAAGAACAACTCCCTATCACCCTCAGACCAACGGACAATGTGAGAAAATGAACCAGGTGGTGATAGACTTGCTAAAAACGTTGCCCCTGGAAGAACGCAGTCTCTGGCCTGAAAAACTGCCTGATCTGGTGGACTTATATAATCACATCCCCGTAGATTCCACCAACTGTACCCCGGCTTACCTAATGAGAGCAAGACCTGGTAAGCTGCCTATTGACCTGGATATGGGAGTCCTGACACCTGAGGACACCTCGCCAGAGGCAGACTGGGATACAGAACGTCAGCAGCAGTATCGGAAAGTACAGGAGAGCGTCGAGGGAAGTCTGTCTCAAGCAAGAGAAAGGCAAGAGAAGGCTTATAACCAGCATGCTCCCGCTGTTCCCCTGGTACCTGGAGAGCAGGTCTTGAAGAGAAAGAGGCGGCTCCACAAGGTGGACGACCAGTGGGAGAAGGACCCGTACACCGTACTGCCCTCAAGCCATGAGAACCCAAAAGTCTGTGTAATCAGTAAGGATGGAGGAGAGACCACAGCCGTTGTCTCCAGAGACCACCTGAAAAAGTGTCCCGAGCAGCTGCAAAGCCCTGACGAAGATCAAGAGAACCCTCAACCCGCAGAGGAAAGGGAAGAAATGATCAGTACCGTACTCGGAGACTTTCCCCGGTCCTGGACTCAAATCAACAGCGCAGTCGTGGTATCCTTCCTCACCTTTCTCCAGCCAGCCCCTCAAGGGCCTACAGAAGGACAGGGAGTGTCAGAAGAGCAGCCGGCCCAGGAGGCAGAAGAATCCATACCAGCAGCCCAGGAGAATCAACCCTCTGCTAGTAGTGAACCTGCCGTGCCCCTAGTAAGCCAAAGAGTATGCAGAAAGCTGCCAGGCCTACCCGCAACACCTTCTACACCCTGTAGTGCAGAACCAGATAGTGGGTTACGTAGGTCCACCAGGAGCACTAGAGGTTTAATGCCCGCTCGCTGGAGAATCTAAATGTAATGTGAATTTGCTTGTAAATTGCCAATGTTGAAAAAGGTTTATGTTTTTGTTACCTAGTTACTAATTATGTTTCTCTAGTTACCCTGCAGGTTTATTTGGACTGACAGGTTATGTTGCACCTTGGTGCCTCTTGCGAAGATGGCCGCGGAAGAGAAAAACCTGTCTGGCGTGGCCTCCTTGTGGCCCAAAGTAGCTAGCCTCAGCCTTGCAGCCACGCCCAGGGCCAACGTTTGGGGTTTGCTTTGGACAGGTCCCCTACTCTGTTCCAAGACTTCACCTTGTTTGGTGACTTGGACACCCGGTTACAGACACGCCGTGACCCCTAAAGACTAAATCTTCTTGTACATATGTTGTTGTATTATTGTTTATGCCCTGTATTTGTGTTTTCTTGAAAATGTGTTTAGTCCCGGAGTACTAAAATTTACTAGGGGGGAATGTGGCACCCCAGGGGTCTGGTTGCCACAGTAATAGAAATATCACGTCTGGGAGTAAGTGGGAGGTTTCCTGGTCAGGAGCCCTTAAACATGCAACACCTCCTGTCCCAGGCCAGATACGGGAGGAACCTGCCCTATATAAACTGGATCTTGGGCGGGGTTAGTTAGTCAGAGCCTGGAGGGAGAACAAGCAGACACAGGGAAAGAAACAGTAGGAGCTCTGTAGGAGCAGGAGCTGAGTGCCAGGGACTGGAAGCAGATATATTGCTCGTCCTGGCTGAAGAGACTATTACCAGACAACGGAGTCCGAGTCTGTGGGAACCTCTAAGTCCAGCAGCAGAACCCAGCCGGCAGGGGATTCCAGGTCCTCTGGCCATAGAAGCCCGGAGGCTCAGTCACAAGGAAGGGACCAGCACCGCCATCGAGGAGCGGAGGCTATCACCAGCCATACGGGTGATCACCACACGGTATACTCAGGAACGTGGGCTACTTCCACTCGCTTACAGCAAGGTAGCCAGGAAGAGTGCAGATAGACGGGGAGGCCTACAACTCCACCTGGCCAGGGGAACTCCTGCTTGCTCGCAGACTGACCAGGCCCCTTATGCTAGCCAGTACTCCCGGGATGGTCTGCCTTAATATTATCAGTAAAGACCCTGAACTGCACTGCAAAGACTCTGAGTCGTTCCTGCTTTCTCACCGCATACAGCACTACTAGTACTGGGACGCCCGTGCACCATCACTCCCATCATCCACATTCCCTGCCCTGAGGCCATACTCTTCCTGTGGGGAGTTATCCCATCTTTAGCTGCGCACACCACACCAGCCTCAGCGGACTGCCTCGCAGCGGCGGTACACCTTGACCGCAATTCACAGGTGGCGTAGTCAGACATTAAACCACAAAAACCCTATAAAGACTGCCACTGGTTTGACAACCCTGAGCCACGGGACCGGGTCGCCGCCACGGAGACTACAACCCCCAGAGACCTGGCTCCGGGTAACCCACACGCTTGCACACACGGCCCAGGGGGCGCGTCATTTATATGTCGCGACCTCTTTTTTTGGAATAAAGATTTTTTAATCGAGAATGAGAGAATTTGAAACCAAAACTATTGTTGAATTTTTTCACAAAGTTTAAAAACATATTAAATGTTATACTTTTGTCAAAAATGTATGCTAAACCCAAACATGGCACATATGATGGATGTGGCAGGACGATAGATAAAAAAACTTAATATCATGTATGAGCATGTAATTGCTGCTAACAGCAACTCTCACCGATAGTGCTGGCAGCAACCATGCCAGCAGTAGTAGTACCAAGTGCAAGTCACATTTAGCCTTCTTTGCGAACTCTGGCAAGCACATTAGCGGTGACAAAGCGGAATGCGTAATAGAATATACTGTATGTCTCATTCCTCATCTCTTATCACAGTAGGATGATGTAGTCTCTAACAATGACACAATCAGTTGAAGTCAGCATTCTGCTCAGTCGCACTTTCTCGGCCATCATAACTTGTTGTTGTATATGTGAGACTGACTCGTAGCTGAATTTCCAATGCATCAATGACACCTGTTTCTATTCTGCCCCAAAGTCACCAAACCCACAGCAACATGGGGGTTTAGGGACATACACCACAAAAACTTCTTCTAGTTGATCTTTTGGAAGACATGAAGAGCAAAATCTTGGAGAAGGAGGTAGACAGGGCCGCCTCCAGGTTTTTGTGGGCCCTGGGCAAAAGAGTGTCAGTGGGCCCCTTTAACACATACCACGATTCATGATGCACAGATATTGCAGAGAAATATATATATAGTACAATGGCAATGATTTCACATCTTACATTACATGACCGATATCTATTGTAAATTCCACAATAGCTCAGAAACCGGCGAATCACTCCATACAGAATACTTGCCCCAATAAAATGTTCCATACAGGATACTGGCCCCCATATAATGCTCCATACAGGATACTGGCTCTCATATAACACTCCATACAGGATACTGGCCCCCATATAACGCTCCATACAGAAAACTGGCCCCCATATAAAGCTCCATGCATGCTATGCCCCCACATAATGCCTCATGCAGGCTGCTCCCCCCACATAATGCCTCATGCAGGCTGTTCCCCCCCATAATGCCCCACGTAGGCTGTTACCCCCTTATAATGCCCCATGCAGGATGTCACCTCCCCCCCTTTTAATGCCTCATGCAGAATGTCACACCCACCCCCCCTTTTAATGCCCATGCAGGATGTCACACCCCCTCTTTTAATGCCCCATGTAGGATGTCACACACCCCTCCCTTATAATGCCCCATGCAGGATGTCACTTGTTCCCCCCCCTATATAATGCCCCTTTCAGGGTGTCACTTGTTTCCCCCCATATAATGCCCCATGCCTCCATACATTAAAAAAAAAATCAAATGCTCACCTCACTTCTCACCTGCTGCTGCTGCTCTGGACTCCAGAGTCCCCGGCGTCTTCCCGCTCTATGCTGTGACTGCTCAGGAGAGAGCGCAGTGTAAAGACGTCACCGCGCCCTCTGACCTGAGACGTCACAGTAAGAGGACGTGGAAGAGACCGGAGCTGCTGCGGAGGCACGGGGAGAGGTAAGTATTGTGCCGGGGCACTGAGCAAGCGGGGGGAGCGGGCGCAGACACCGCTCTCCTCAGCTCACGGGTCCTATAGCATGGCGGGGTGCCCGACAGCGAGTGCCCCACCCCTCCTGCTCAGGGCCCCGGCACTTGCCCGGGTGCGCCAGGTGCTGACACCAACCCTGGAGACAGATAATACAAATCTAATACTCTGCAAGCCAAGGTGATAGGGACCAGAAAAAGCAAGGAAAAAGCGACACTTACCACTGTTCCATAAAATAGTCCTTTAATCCATTTCAAGGGACATAAAGTGTTTACCACTTTATGTCCCGTGATATGGAATAAAGGACTATTTTATGGAACGGTGAATGCCGCTTTTTCCATGCTTTTTCTGGCACCTTATTCTGCTATAGAAGCTGAGCACCACCATATTCCTATGAACTATATGGAGTGTTACAAGAGGTCTCTGTGCACACTGATTTAGCTGATTAGCGCGGTATAACTCTTTTGAACGTGATAGGGACACTGTCTGTGGTAGTAGCACTCTGAGCCATGGCAAGCCTTGGGGTCAGAATCAAGCAGGGGTAGACAAGGAGCACTGGCCATTTCACACACAGAGGCACCTGTGAGGCGAATCATGGACGGCGATGAAGATGATGATGATTCTGTTTTAGACAAAACCTGGGAACCAGTCAGTGATGATAAGGATGTGAGGTCATCAAAGGAGGAGATTGTTGGTGTAAGTGATACACACCTCAGGCAACGTGCATCACAATTTTTTTTCCACATTGCTGGGGGACTACTCTGTGGCATTATGCAGGCTGTGCAGTTGGAAAATAAACAGGGTACATCCTGGCACACATCAAATAAGAACTACATAACCTTGTAAGCACATGAAATAGCATCACATGCTCATGGGAATAAAGAAAACTGACCAGCAAGATGAGCAAAGTTCAAGCTGTTCTACTTCCCCTCTTCATGATCATCTCTCTGGTAACCAGCCTGCACCCGAAAGTAGCACCTTGTTGTCATCAACCCCATCATCATCCTCACTTACGGCTTTCCAAACATTTACCCCCCATCTATCAGTTTTCCTTTTGTGTGCTCAATCTAATAATATGTAAATTGCACTCCCTTATGTCCAAGTTTACCACAATTGAAGCCAGACCACCTGGATTGTATTGCCTATTCAGACACGATTGTGTACTCAGGCTCAATGGAAAATACCTAGCTGCCATTATTTATTATTAAAAGACACAAATGTATCATAAGTGCAGAATTTTTTTAGATACAACAAACCAACATCTTTCTAATTTTGGCTGAAATTAAATATTATTGTGACTGCATCTGGGTTGCATTTTCCCAGTAACTCCCAATAGCACCCTGAACAGGATGGTGAGAAAGTAAAAAATGTTTTCAAATAAAACCAAAATTCTTTTATCTTTATCAGTGAATTTCTCTTTAAAAAACTTTCATTTTTTTTCAAAAATTGTTAAGAAATTGTTAATTTGGAGGAATTGTCATATTTGCAGAAAAATATATTTTCCCTAATTTGTGGAGCTTTTGCACAGAAAACTGTTGCCAACGATTTGTCTGACCAGGAGAACCCTTTTCACTCCCTGCAAAGTCAACACGTCCCTGCGTGTGCGGCCCCTGATCAGAGCAGGTCAGAAAAAGAAAAAATGTAAAAAATTGCTAAATTGATTACAATTATCAAGCCAAAATATTTTGACTTTCCAAAATTGTTAATAGGTGGTGGAGGAATTGGCGTTTTACAGGGCAGGCAGGGCATGTCAGAAAGAATAATATGTTTAAAATTATAAAACCACAATTCTTGAGCACCATGACTGCAATGTTATTTACCAAAATTATATTTTTTTTTCCAAAATTGTTTAAAAATGTTTGGCATGGGGACATTAGCATATTACCAAAACAATCTGTGTTCCCTAATCGAAGAAGCTTTGCCAAAGCAGATGGTTGCCAATTGCATGTATAACCAGGTAACTACTATCTGTTTCTGCAGAGTTAACATTTTCCTGCTTGTGTGGCCCATATGCAGGTCAGGTCAGAAAGGGAAAAATTGTCAACAACAGCTAAATTGTTTAAAATGTTCAAATCAAAATACTTTTAATTCCAAAATTTAATTTAAAATTGTTAGGCAGCAGCACCAATCATAATAAATAAGACCTGATAAACTAGATAGTTATCTGCCAATGCAACAAGATGATGTACATGACTCGCCCATGGGGATATAGGGGACTCGGTACCCGGGCCTTTACCTTCTTGGGAGGTCACGGCAGTCGGCTCCCGGGCCCGTACTCTGGGGTCACTCTTTAAAACGGGGTTTGTTTGTTAACAATTTTTGTCTTGCGACGCCACCTGTGGTTCCCGGTAATGAGTACCGGTGCTGCGGCAGACCTCTGGAGCAGATGTTAGGGCAGCTGGGTTGGTGCGGCTCTCCACAGGCAGAGCACAGCTCCAGGGCAGTGTAGTTGCAGATGGTGATGTCGGTCTCCCCTTGTTTGTCTGGTTAGTGTTATCCTATACACTTCAACCACACACCTCCCAGGGTGGGGGCAGTAGCAGATAAAGGTTAATATAGGAGCATAGCAAGGCATGTGACCCCAGCGTCTCCACCTTCAGGAGTAATCCGGGGGACAGTGATAGGCTAGGGCGCCCCTAGTAGGAGGGATTAGGTAGATGCCCACAGTCCCTAGTCACTACATGACACTGGGGCTGGTGTTGCTGGCCCTGCAGTGCCACACATCTCATTGCCTGACCCATTAGAATTCTTTACTGTGTGGCTTTGCCTACAGCTACTGCACAGCTACACACGTCCACCCTGATAACTGTATTTCATAGTCCTAGACTGTACTGATGCTCACAAGGCTGCCATTGCTGGCCCTATCCCTAACTTAGCAAACTACCAAACATCTCATTGCTTGCCCTGTCCTAACCTCCCACCGTGCTGCTCCTGTCATAGAAAGTACACAGCCATGACAGTGACACGCCCCCTGGGGCCATGGGGTACTCGGTAGCCGTGCCGGTCCTTTTTGGGGTAGTCATGGTGACAGTGACCCGGTCCGTGGCCCAGGGCGGTCAATAAAGTAAAGTCAATTGGAGGGGATAATGTTTCGTGACGCCACCCGCGGTATGCGGCTATATCCACTGGGGCTTTTGGTGACGCAGCAAAGATGGTTCAGCTCTCCACGGGCAGAGCTAGGCCTCATGGCGGTTTATAGAATTTGATGAGGTAGATGTTGGTGTAGTACAAGGCAGGTGGCTAAGCAATTAAGTCAAGGACACAGCAGGGTGTAGTCTTCAAGTATTTACTCTCAGTTATCAAGATGCTCCAGGTTACACTTGCCGGATTATAACCACCCACGTCGTCCTGTGTCCTCCAGGGAAGTGATCCAGTCAACTCTCAGATAACTTAGATGCACTTGAACGGGACCCCTTTCTTGTGTACCTTTCTAGGTCGTCTCTCTCTCTGCGCTGGCTCTCTCTCTCCTGCCCTGCACCTCACACACAGTGTCCTGAGCCAGTGGCCGCGGGCTTTGTTGGGCGACGTCCAGTCTGTCCCCTTTGTCCTGTATGACCACCTTTTCAGCGATTGTGTGTGGATTTTGGCTACGGCACATGAAGATACCGCAACTTTCAGTTTGCTAGCTGAGCCTTAAAGTACTCCACTAGTCTGGGGCCGGTCCCCTACTGCGACCTGATCCCTCCACGATCAGCATGAACTCGGGCGCACGGGTGGCATCCCGCATTCGCCGTGCCCCTAGGATCCCTTCTATTTCTGGAGCCCCTCTCACTGCTCCGGTGTGCTTTCCTCACTCTCCTCCTGGGCCCCTTTGCCATCAGGACCTTACTCCACACGGTCCTCCCTTGCTCCCCTGAGCAGAACTCACAGAACTCCTTCTAGATGTTTCTACCCTTCCTTTTATACTCATCTTTCAGTACTCCCCTAAACTACTTCCTCCACCCACCTCCGCTACTTAGTTCCACCCTCCTGACAGAGACCAGGTCTGTGCTCTCCCTTAGGAGCTATCTCGACCTTCCCTTATGAAGTGGTGTAGTGTTGGATGTGAGTGGTTGGGTCCCGGGTAGTGCTCCCTCCTTACCTGAGAGAGGGGTACCACACCTCTGGCTGAGATGCAATACTTCTGTGGCAACTGGACCCGCAGGGGAGCCACAACAGCCACACTTCCTGACTGACCACTGTGTTTTAGAGTGCTGGATAGTACTACTGATGCTGGGAAATGCACTTTCATGTTTTTGTACCATCAAAAAACAACTCTCAAAATAAGACTAATTATTTAAAAAGGCTTGGTGACAGCAAGACATAACTACTTCACGTTCAAAACAATATTTTGTCTCCAGAAAAAAGGGATATTTGGAAGGCTTGTAAAAAAACTCAAAGTATGAAGATACCCTAATACTCCACAAAAAGGGATAATTGATGAACTCAACCATGTGAAAATGTCACAGCTTCTTCTGTTTGCACCATCTGCAGAAAAACAACAGGCGCTGGTAGGTCTGCCTGGAGGGTGCTGCAGCAAGTTAAGACAAAAAAAACACAGTATGTCGGAGGGTAAATCGTAAAAAGTTACTAACTAGCGCTGGACCCAGGTATAAAGGAAAGGAGGATACAATTGTAAGTGTAAAAACAGATATACTTTATTGGTAAAACTATTTAAAACATGCTGCTTAAAATGTGCACTAAAGTAGGGGTGTGAGTAGGTAGTCGTTAATAGACGTAAGGTTGGTGACGATGATAGAGGAGTGGTAGTCTTCTGCAAATTATGTGATTTTTCTGTAATAATCCTCAGGGTAGGCCCACTGGGTGCTGGTTTCTGGATGGAGGTGATTTCCTGATGGGAAGGAGGAGTGGGTTAGGACAAAGTTTTAAATGACGATTATAAATATAAGGGAGAATGGTAGACAAATATTTACCTGATTATTGGAGGGTGTATTAGTGGAGGAGTATGGAAAAGTCATGAATGTTCGTGAATGGTGGTTCACTGAAAGAGGAATACCATAAATTTAGGAAGAGGTTAGGTGGTAACTGTTCTCAAGTGTATATATTAGTATACCTGTTGTAATGTCCCAGGGTGGATGGGTAGGTATTCTGGTGGAGAAACAAAGTAAATAGGGTCTCAGATGGATGGTGCAGCTGGCTCTGGCGTTCTCTGTAGTTGATGGTGGGTCTGATGATCGGTCTTTGGGATGGAGAATCAGATATTAGGTTTGGGGAGACTGTATTGGAGGATGAAGGAACTCGTCTAGGAATGGAGATATATCTGGTATTACGGATCCTTGGTGTCACCGTTAGAGGTGGGTGTCCAAAGAGGTCTGGTGGTAACCTAAAAGGGGGTAATCGATATAGTGCACAGGGTTGGTCCACGCGAGAAGGACCTAATTGAATACCTGTCGGTAAGACGTATGTAATATGGTTACCTATGAATAGGTGCAGATTGTGAGGCTTATTGAGATCTCTGATATCAAGTCCGGGATAGAGCATGCCTCTGCAGGAGTGGCAGCGGTCACTTTATAAGTTGCCTCTTGTTAAAGACCTGTACTGTTAATAAAATTGCAATTATAGACACAATGAATGCTGGTTATGTCACGCAGGTGGGACACTGAAGGAGAGCGGTATTGGTTGTGGATGGGGGGGTCAGAGACCCGAGCCGTTGGGGAAAAAAATATATAGGAGTACTCACAGTGGAGTTGAAGGTAGAGTATAGGCGTGTGGATGGTCACGTTGGGTCCTGCATTGCGCAGCTTGTGGCGGATTACGGCAGGAGCTGCGGTCCCACGTGCCGAGGTTGGTAGTAATGAGTGCTGTAGCACCGATGGTGAAGCGGTACTTACTGGTCTGGATGTGTTTGAGCAGTGCCTGCTTAGGTGGTTGCAGGATACCGTGCTGAGTCACAGGTGGTATTAGTTCTAGGATGGATCGTTGCAGACCCTCAGGGAAGAGTTGTCTGTGTGGTGAGGAGGGGGAGACGAGAGGGTCAATGTGATTGGATAGGGCTTAAGTGCTGTATTTTGTAATAAAGAGAGTCCTTATTATGAATTTCATTGGTTATTTCTACCAAAAATACACTTCTGAAATAAAAAGTGTTACGCTCACGCCTGGACTGACCGGCGTGAGTGTGGTTAGTGGTCCCACAAACCGAGGAGTGACTGGAGGGGCATTACTAGGGGCCTCGCCAGATCTGACCACAAACACATGGCGGCTTAATCTACTCCGTGGTCCGAGAAGGGATGTGGGAGGTGGCCCAGGTGCTACTCCAGATCAGACCCCGGTCACAGCTGTTCACCCACACTGGGGAATGCAGGAACGGGCAGGTTTGGCTGGTATGCAGACAGGTGGGTAGTGGCAGGCACGGCTGGTATGCAGACAGGCGGGTACTGGCAGGCACGGCTGGTATGCAGACAGGCGGGTACTGGCAGGTAGGAAAACAGGCTGGATAGGGACCAGTACAGACTGGGATAAAGGAACAGAGCCACAGGTGTGGAGGACAAGCAGAGCAGAGCAGAGCCACAGGTGCAGAGGACAAGCGGAGCAGAGCAGAGCCGCAGGTGCGGAGGACAAGCAGAACAGAGCCGCAGGTGCGGAGGACAAGCAGAACAGAGCCGCAGGTGCGGAGGACAAGCAGAGCAGAGCGGAGCAGAGCCGCAGGTGAGGAAGACAAGCGGTGCAGAGTGGAGCGGAGCAGAGCCGCAGGTGCGGAGGACAAGTGGAGCAGAGCCGCAGGTGCAGAGGACAAGCGGAGCAGAGCCGCAGGTGCGGAGGACAAGCGGAGCAGAGCTGCAGGTGCGGAGGAAAAGTAGAGCAGAGCGGAGCAGAGCCACAGTTGCAGAGGACAAGCAGAACGGAGCAGAGCAGAGACGCAGGTGCGGAGGACAAGCGGAGTAGAGCAGAGCCACAGGTGCGGAGGACAAGCAGAGCAGAGCCGCAGGTGCGGAGGACAAGCGGTGCAAAGTGGAGCGGGGCAGGCAGGACAGGGCTCTGTTCACATGGAACAGACTGGGAAACACAGGAAGATAGCTAGAAAACAGGAGGTAGATATGGAGGCAGGGAAACGGGACAAGCAGAACCAGATACACACAAGGTACTTCCTATGAAGTAGCGAGTGGACACAAAACTCACAAACAGAAGTACAGAGACAACAAGTAGGAGTTAGGTGCTGGTTCAGACACTGCAGGAAAAGGAAAGGATCAGACATAGAGAGAAACAGGTAACGGGTTAGGACACAGTTCAGACACGAACTGACACTGGAACGAGATACTGGAATGAGCCTGGGTACTCAGCCCCCAGGGTGGCAGGAATAGACTAGAAGTCACAGATACAGGTAACGGGCCTGGGTACTCAGCCCTCAGGGTGGCGGAAACAGACAAGAAACAGGACAGGACCTGGCAACTCAGTTGCAAGGAACACACTGAAAGAAAGTGTTGCTCAGGCACCTCCTACTGGGTGGAGGGGGTTTAAGTATCCAGTGACTCAGAGCAATAGGCTGGGGACGCATTTGGACTGCACACACTGTAACTTTAAGAATCAGGAAGTAACAGCACCGCCGCCCTAAGCAATCAGACAAGAGACATGCACATAGCAAGTAATGGAGCATAGTGTGCAGCCTGGACTGATAGGTAAGTTGACGGTCTCGCATGGTGGGAGCTGCAAGGATTTTCTGCAGAGAATTTGGAGGCCGATCCTTCTCTTCAAGAAGATTACCTCTTCTGTCCACTAGCGGGAATGAGACTGGTCTCACCATCTTGGTGACTACGATGCTTCGTCCCATTGAGCCATCCTCAGCATCAGATGAAGTGGACGAAGTACCAGGAACAGGGTATAGGAAAGTCCCTTGCCATTTGTAAATATCAGGTAGCACCCCGGAGGATTCAAGAGACAACTCGAGGTCCTCCGCCTGGTAGGAGGGGTGCAGAGACTTGGGGGTAGCCACCGCCTCGACGTACACTTTGCCAAGCTTACTGGATGAAGTGGGCGAAGTACTAGGTACAGGGTGTAGGAAAGTCTCTCCATTTGTGATCAGGTAGCACCCCGGAGGATTCAAGAGACAACTGGAGGTCCTCCATCTGGTTGGAGGGGTGCAGAGACTTGGAGGTAGCCACCGCCTTGATGGACTTATTGCCAGATTTATTAGATGGAAGATCCTTGCTTAGGGACCATCTTCAGTCTGGTTTCTGAGATGACAAGTCTGCGAGGCGAGGCGGTACCTGAAGCCAGATCATTGGTAAAATCATTGAGACTGTGTGGGGACATTGCCTCCGCTTCCCTTGCTTCAGAGACTTCAGCGCACAGCTAGTCAGCGACTAGCAGATCTGGTGAAGAAATTGCTGACTGTCCTGAAGGTATGGGGACTGGACACTCCTTGTACCTCAGCAGTCCCCCAGGAAACACCATGCAGGATCTCCAGACCTGAGTGGGCACTAGATCTCTCAACTCTGGACGACCTGTGGGTAAACCAGACAGCACCTGGAATGTGAACTTCTTCAGGTGTAATTCTCCAATCTGGAGCTTAATTTGTACAGACATATTTTGACTGTTTCTGACTAGGGCTAGTCCTACCCCTGACAATGCCCAAACTGGATTCTGGAGTTGTCGGACAGGGATCAGACACCGACTCTTCACGGCTTTCAGCCCGAAAGTTCCAGTAAATCCTAGGCCTTCGCTTGCCACGGAGACAGTCACGGTCATCTGTGGAGAGGAAACACTAATGCCAAAGGCAGCCTCTCCTACAGGCCTAATGTCTTGGGACTCTCCAACCTTCGCAGGACAAAGACCGTCAGGGTGTCCCAAACAACCGCAGCGGGTCCGCAATCTGATTTTATGACTGAGTTCCAGCCTCTGCTTTGCCTGACGAACAAGGTCAACCTTCATGGATTCTGTGCAGGTAGCTGCCTCTACAGGCTGGGGAACAGGAGGTCTTTGGGAGGACAGAACCTGACGTGACGGTTTACCTCTACGCCTTGCACGTCTGGACTGCCTCTTGAGGTTGGGAAGAGAAGTATTCTGCGGAGCATTGTCATCCTGTGTGGATTCTGCATGGGCAGCAGCCTCTTCTGGCTGGGGACTGGTGGGCTACCTACACGCATCACCCATCTGGACTGCTCCAGGATATTGGGAAGGGAAGCTTTAGCAGAAGCTTCAGGGTTAGGGTCATCAAAGACCATTAGAAAGGCCACCAGGAAGGCCTGCAGGTCAGAGACGATAGGATCCCTTGCTTCCCATAAGGGGGTAACCCAATTTAAGGCATCATCTGCTAGGTAGGACATCAGAAATGCCACTTTAACCCAATCGGTGGAAAAATAGTTGGCAAAGGATTTGAAATGTAGCATGCATTGCTCCACAAACGCACGGCTTTGTTTTGGATCCCCATAGTACCGTGGTGGAACCGCAGGAACGAGTGCTGATAGCTCCATTTGGGCTGGTGCGTAAATCGCCTGGACCTCAGTTTGAGAAGAAAAAATTCTTGGTGCACGTATTCGCCAGACAAGGATTCAAATGTCTCCGAGAGTGAAGGGCCGTGGGACTCAACTTTAACCATGGCCTGAGCAAACTGTTACGCTCACACCCGGACTGACTGGCGTGAGCGTGGTTAGTGGTCCCACTGGGCCACGAACCGAGGAGTGACTGGAGGGGTGTGACTAGGGGCCTTGCCAGATCCGACCACGAACACACGGAGGCTTAATCGACTCTGTGGAGGGACGTGGGAGGTGGCCCAGGTGCTACTCCAGGTCAGATCCCGGTCACAGCTGTTGACCCACACCGGGGAATGCAAGAACGGGCAGGTTTGGCTGGTATGCAGACAGGTGGGTCCTGGCATGCACGGCTGGTATGCAGACAGGCGGGTACTGGCAGGCATGGCTGGTATGCAGACAGGCGGGTACTGGCAGGCACGGCTGGTATGCAGGCACGGCTGGTATGCAAACAGGCCGGTACAGGCAGGTAGGAAAACAGGCTGGATAGGGACCAGTACAGACTGGGATAAAGGAACAGAGCCGCAGGTGCGGAGGACAAGCAGAGCAAAGCGGAGCAGAGCCGCAGGTGCGGAGGACAGGCGGAGCAGAGCCGCAGGTGCGGAGGACAGGCGGAGCAGAGCCGCAGGCGCGGAGGACAGGCAGAGCAGAGCCGCAGGCGCGGAGGACAGGCAGAGCAGAGCCGCAGGCGCGGAGGACAGGCAGAGCAGAGCAGAGCCGCAGGTGCGGAGGACAGGCAGAGCAGAGCCGCAGGCGCGGAGGACAGGCAGAGCAGAGCCGCAGGCGCGGAGGACAGGCAGAGCAGAGCCGCAGGCGCGGAGGACAGGCAGAGCAGAGCCGCAGGTGCGGAGGACAGGCAGAGCAGAGCAGAGCCGCAGGTGCGGAGGACAGGCAGAGCAGAGCAGAGCAGAGCCGCAGGTGCGGAGGACCGGCGGAGCAGAGCCGCAGGTGTGGAGGACAGGCGGAGCAGAGCCGCAGGTGTGGAGGACAGGCGGAGCAGAGCGGAGCGGAGCAGAGCCGCAGGTCCGGAGGACAGGCGGAGCAGAGCGGAGCGGAGCAGAGCCGCAAGCGCGGAGGACAGGCAGAGCAGAGCCGCAGGCGCGGAGGACAGGCGGAGCAGAGCCGCAGGTGCGGAGGACAGGCGGAGCAGAGCCGCAGGCGCGGAGGACAGGCGGAGCAGAGCCGCAGGCGCGGAGGACAGGCGGAGCAGAGCCGCAGGTGCGGAGGACTTGCAGAGCGGAGCAGAGCCGCAGGTGCGGAGGACAGGCGGAGCAGGGCAGACAGGACAGGGCTCTGTTCACATGGAACAGACTGGGAAACACAGGAAGATAGCTAGAAAACAGGAGGTAGATATGGAGGCAGGGAAACGGGACAAGCAGAACCAGATACACACAAGGTACTTGCTATGAAGTAGCGAGTGGACACAAAACTCACAAACAGAAGTACAGAGACAACGAGTAGGAGTTAGGTGCTGGTTCAGACACTGCAGGAAAAGGGAAGGATCGGACATAGAGAGAAACAGGTAACTGGCTGGGACACAGTTCAGACACAAACTGACACGGAAACGAGATACTGGAACGAGTCTGGGTACTCAGCCCCCCAGTGTGGCAGGAATAGACTAGAAGTCACAGATACAGGTAACGGGCCTGGGTACTCAGCCCTCAGGGTGGCGGAAACAGACAAGAAACAGGACAGGACCTGGCAACTCAGTTGCAAGGAACATACTGAAAGAAAGTGTTGCTCAGGCACCTCCTACTGGGTGGAGGGGGTTTAAGTATCCAGTGACTCAGAGCAATAGGCTGGGGATGCATTAGGACTGCACACACTGTAACTTTAAGAATCAGGAAGTAACAGCACCGCCGCCCTAAGCAATCAGACAAGAGACATGCACACAGCAAGTAATGGAGCAAAGTGTGCAGCCTGGACTGATGGGTAAGTTGGCGGTCTTGCATGGTGGGAGATGGTAAGCCATGCCTGCATGTCGCCAGGGATGTTACAAAAAGTTTAATATACGGTAAGTGCCAATCTGTTATGCACTATGTACAAAATACAGAGATAACATATTTTAAAACAGGAAACAGAAAAAAGTTACAATTTGTTGACCACTGTAATCATCATTTAAAACTTTGTCCTGACCCTCTCCTCCTTCCCATCAGGAAATCACCTCCATCCAGAAACCAGTACCCAGTGGGCCTACCTGAGGATTATTACAGAAAAATTGCATAATATTGAAGACTACTACTCCTTTATCATCGCCACTAAACTTACGCCTACCTTCTTCCACCCCTACTTTCAGTGCGCATTTTAAGTAGCATGTTTTAATTAGTTTTACCATTAAAGTATATTTGGTTTTACACTTACAATTGTATCCTCCTTTCCTTTACGCCTGGGTCCAGAACTAGTTAGTAACTTTTTACTAAGTGACAAATGTTGCCTGTGAAGTGTGTTAATTATGCTGCTGGTTACCATCCATATTCAGCAAGGCAGATAGGGTGAAGTCATTTTTACACTATAATAGATGTGTTTTGCATTATAGAGCTCAAAGCATGTTCAGTTGACTACAAGTGTAACTCATGGTGTTCTACACATATTTTTCAGGTAAATAGAGGCATTTTAATTATGCAGTTCGTGCAAGTTTATTGGCCACAAAACAAATTTTTTGACAAAAATTTGGCAAAGTCGGTGAATTTGAAGTTTAAAAGATCTGCTCATCTCTATTTTCGGCTGGAAAAATAAAAATGAGCTAAGGCAATGTGCCCACGATGCATAAATGCTCCAGATTTTTTCCTGAGCATTTCTGCATCTCCCTGGCAGAAAAAACGCATGCGGATTGTACATGCAGATTGTACATGCATTTTCCTGCCAGGGACATGCGGATGTGAAGCGTTCTTCACATGCATTTCCGCATGCGGGTTGACAAGCGCTTTCCAAGCGATTTTAGCATCACTTGGAAAGTGCTTGACAACTTGGTCACACTATATAAATCCATGCAACCGGCATGGATTTATATAGTGTGACCCCAAAGAATGTCAAAAAATAAAAAAATAAATCTATACTTACCTTCTGATGGCCCCCGGAGTCTTGCTTCGCTCCGTCCTGGCTTGCCGGCAACTTGCGGTACACTACACTGAAGGACCTGCCGTCACATGACTAAATGACGTCAGCGCAGGTCCTTCAGTCCACCGCGAGTTTCCGGCAAGTGAAGACAAGGAGACCGGGGGCCATCAGAAGGTAAATATAATATTTATTTTTTATTTTATTCTTTTTTTCCACAGGTTCTATGGTACCCGGGTCCAGAGGAGAGTCTCCTTCTCCAGACCTGGGTACCATCCGCACATTGAAACGCATGGAATGCGCATCTACAGATGCAGTGATGCGCAATCCATGCGTTGCAATGCAAGTCAATGGCGGCGAAAATGCAGCGCTTCCGCAAAATAATTGGTAGTGCTGCGTTTTTTTCCGCAATGATAATCCGCAGTGGAAATTTCCACAGCATGTGCACAGCACATGCGGATTATCATTGGGGAACATGACAGGCGTTCTACCATGCGTTTAAGCGTTTCTGCAGCATTTTTGCCGCTGCGGAAAAGCTTAAAAAACGCATCGTGGGCACACAGCCTAAATATGTACACCCTTAAACTAATAATTTGTTGAAGTAGCCTTTGAATTTATCTCAGCATTCAGTATTTCTGGGTAGGAGCTAGTGTTGCACAAACATGCTCTGATAAGGGGTTATCCGAGCATGCTTGAGTCCTAACTGAGGATCTTCTGCGTGCTCACAAAATATGTTCGTGTAGGAGCCTAAGCCTATCAGCATGAATTTGTACAGATTATGAGTGACATTAAAGGTGGAAAAACTTCAAGTTCTTAAATAATTATTTTTGGTATGATTTTTTTGCATGACAAAAACATGGCATTTTTAGACGGGTCTGTAGACTTTTTATATTCACTGTATGTCACAGATCAGTCAAGTCACAGTCGCAGTGAAAGAAAATACAAGTATAGCAGTTCCCTATTTATCACTTGAGTCTTTGGATTAGTATTCACAGACTGAGCCTATCACTCCCATTTTCAATCTAGCACATCAGCACTGAAGTAGTACACCACAATTGCAATGGATTGCTCTGTGAGCTCTTATCTGTACACTGTACAAGTATAAAATATAATTCCTTGGCTGGCCCCTATCTTTTATACTGAGTATGCTAGTGCCCCTCATTGGCTGGCTAGACCATGTGAACTGACTGCTGGGCAGGGCATTGTGGAGAAGTCTGTGTGGCTGCGCCTGATGCAATTAGCCCTCTAACTCCCTCTTTGGCAACATGTAAAAAGGTGCTGGGCATTTTTATATATATATATATATATGACGCGCCCCCTGGGCCGTGGGGCACCCGGAGCCGGGCCTGTAGACGCTGGGGGTTGTAGTCACCGTGGTGGTGACCCGGTCCGTGACCCAGGGCGGTCAAACCAAGGGGTAGTATTTGTATATGAATGTAAATGTCCGACTACGCCACCTGTGGAATGCGGTCAATAGGAACCGCCGCTGCGGAACAGTCCTCTGAAGCTGGTGGTATAGCAGCTAAGGTAGTGTAACTCCCCACAGGAAGAGTGTAGCTTCAGGGCAGCGTGCGTGGATGTTGGTGGTTATAGTGCAGGGAGTCAGTAATGAACACAGAGTCCGTGTGATGCAGTCCCAAGCTCTTTACCCACGATTATATCAGTTCCAGATACAGGGCCAGTGTAAGAGCCCACGGCGTTCTGTGCTCACGCAGTGAGGGGCTCGGTCGACCCTCAGGTAACTCTGGAGTATTTTGCAGGACCCCCTTCTGTGTGTCCTCTCTCTGGCCTGCTCCCTGCACCTCACACCCAGTGGCACTTCTATCCGGTATCCTCGGGCCTTGGCGGGCGACGTGTGTTCCATCCCCTGGGTCCTATGTGGCTACCTTCTTAGTGTACTGGTGTGGACTTGTGGCCTGCGGTACTTGAAGTGCTGCAGCCTCCGGTTTTCTAGTTGAACCTTGTAGTTCTTGCTAGTTGAGGAACCGGTTCCCTCTATCTGGCCTGACCCCTCTACCTCCTGGGAGCAGCGGGCGTACGGGTGGCTTGCTGCACGGCCCGTACCCCTAGGGTCCCTTCTCTTCCCGTTCCTGGAGCCTCCAGCTCCCTCTCCTCCCAGGCTCAGGCCTCCTAACTAGGTCCGCCTGTGGAGCAGAGCTCATACAGAGCCCCTGCTCCCTGTCTTCACCTCAGTCTGTCTGACTAGAACTGAACCAAACTGAACTCCGATCTAAGATGGTTCCTCCCTCTTATACCTCCTTCTACAAGTGCTCCCAGGATCTACGTCCTCCACCCATCCACTACATAGTTCCCCCTCTCTAATTGGTTCCACCCCACTCCAGCCAGGGATCAGGGACTGTGTTCTCCCGTAGGAGCAATCTCGCCCTGTCCCCCAGAAATGTGGTGTAGTGGATGTAGTGTTAGGGTCCTGAGCCATACTCCTTCCTTACCTGAGAGTGAAGTACTACACCTCTGGTTGAGATGCAATACCTCTGTGGCGACCGAACCCTCAGGGGCGCCACATATACAGGGTAATATATATTATTTTTTATTTTTTTGCAGATCCTCACAAATCAAATAGCTGAGTTTTCGAATTCGCAAGAAACCGCAAATTTCAAGAAGTTAGACTACAACTCAAACCTCCATGAATTGATCCGCTCACCTCCACTAAACATACCTGTAAAGACAGACTTTGTATGTGGAATAGGAAGGCTCCCTTCCTACCATTGAACCAGAAGCTTAGAGGAAATCTGAGTGATGACAGCGTAGTAGTTAGAAGGGTAGTCATTTGTAATGAAAAAGTGCAGTTGGTGCAGATGGCCATCCTGTCTGTACTAGTTTCATTCATCTAGAGGTCAGGTGTAGAAAGAAAAGCTTTGGAACGGTGAGCCTGTGTCTGGTACAGGTGAACCTAAGGCTACCTTCACATGTCCGTGTTTGCAGTACGTGCGGCATCCGTTTTTTTCAATGGATATCACACATACCCATTATAACCTATGCTGCTGTGCACATGTCTGTTTTTACATGGTCCGTGTGTCTATGTAGACCACACGGAAACATGTCCATTTTTTTAAAACCCATCTGAGGCCATCAAGGTGTGCTGTGCGTGTTTAACATTGCAAAGTATAAGAGATGCTTTGTAATTTCTTTTTCCATACCAAAAAAACACTGATGGCACACTGACGACAAACTGATCCAAAACACTGATGACACCAGTACTGTTTTTTTCCAGTACTGTTTTTATACGGACATGTGAAGGAGAGTCAGTGACACTGGAGGGCTTTGAGAGAGAAATGCTGTTTAATTGGCTCTGCTAGAAAAAATTAAATTTAAAAAGGACTGTACCTCAGTAGCAGGGAAATGTATCATTTTTAAATTCTTTTGTGTCTGTGGGGTCAGTATGATGATGAAAAGTTCAAGCAGTGTTATCAAATTGAAAGACCATAAGTGTATGTACCATGTATGCATGATGTTTTTATTACCACCATATTTTGTCAGCCTGAAGTAATAGCTGCAAGCAGTGACCCCTATGTCCACCTGCCATAAGTAACTGTGCTATCCACTCTAAACATGCCTGCTAAAGTATAGCCATATAGCCAGGGAGCAATTGAGCTTCATGAATACCACATTGCTCAAAGCGTAAAAAGTTGAAAATTTTAATGTAAATATGCAGGGGTGTACATAGGAATCATATGTATTGTCATACCATAAGTTTGATGCCAGCAAAAGTGCCCCCCCAAACACAGTATGATACCCATATGGTGAATTCCTCCACATGCACAGTATAATGACGCTACTGCACCCTACCTCAACTCTCAAGGCAAAGTATGGTGACCCCCAACACAGTATGATCTCCCAACTGTGACCCGCACAGAGCCCTCCATGTAGTATAATGGCCCACACCTCTTAACACTCCACACAGTATAATGCACTCACCATGGTCCTCCACACAGTATAATGCACTCGCCATGGTCCTCCACACAGTATAATGCACTCGCCATGGTCCTCCACACAGTATAATGCACTCGCCATGGTCCTCCACACAGTATAATGCACTCGCCATGGTCCTCCACACAGTATAACGCACTCGCCATGGTCCTCCACACAGTATAACGCACTCGCCATGGTCCTCCACACAGTATAACGCACTCGCCATGGTCCTCCACACAGTATAACGCACTCGCCATGGTCCTCCACACAGTATAACGCACTCGCCATGGTCCTCCACACAGTATAATGCATTCGCCATGGTCCTCCACACAGTATAACGCACTCGCCATGGTCCTCCACACAGTATAAGACACTCGCCATACAGAATACTGGCCCCACAGAGTACTCCATACAGTATACTGGCCCCCATATAGTCCTCCATACAGAATAATGGCCCCCATATAGTCTTCCATACAGAATAATGGCCCCACATAGTCCTCCATACAGAATGGCCCCATATAGTCCTCCATACAGAATACTGGCCCCCATATAGTCATCCATACAGAATACTGGCCCCCATATAGTCATCCATACAGAATACTGGCCCCCATATAGTCCTCCATACAGTATAATGGCCCCCATATAGTCCTCCATACAGTATAATGGCCCCACATAGTCCTCCATACAGAATACTGGTCCCCATAGTCCTCCATACAGAATACTGGTCCCCATATAGTCCTCCATACAGAATACTGGCCTCCATATAGTCCTCCATACAATATACTGGCCCCCATATAGTCCTCCATACAATATACTGGCCACCATATAGTCCTCCATACTGTATACTGGCCCCATATAGTCCTCCATACAGTATATTGGTCCCATATAGTCCTCCATACAGTGTACTGGCCCCCATATAGTCCTCCACACAGTTTATGGGCCACCATATAGTCCCCCATACAGAATAATGACCCTATATAGTCCTCCATACAGAATAATGGCCCCCATCTAGTTCTCCATACAGAATACTGGCCCATAACGGGCGACTGTTAGGGGCCCCCCCAGCTCACGAGCCCCATAGCAGTTGTGTGGCCTGCCACCATTGGCGGTACGCTACTGTAAATATGGTGTGCTCCGACGTTTGTAGCTCTACTACACAAGAATATTGGTGTGAATCATTAATAAATAAATCCCCCTATTGACTTCCTGAAAAAAATTTTGTCATTGTTATCCATTTTTCCTTGTCCATTTCCTTGGTTGATTATTAACGATTTGCGAAACAAGGACAGAGTGCATAGATAAGACATGCTAAATTGGATGGATTACCGTAGATGTTTTTGTTGATACAAGTTGGGCATGAATCCTGTAAATTCTACTATTAACATTGCATTTTTCCTATTTTATGGTTTGCAAGATGTAAAAAAAAAGCTTATTGATCAATAATAATTAAAAGAGTTGGTCGACCATAGACATTTCTCTAGGCTGACCATATTTTCATTAGGGTGACCAATGAAATATTAGGCTAGCAATATGCAATTGATACCAGTCTGCCCAATACTCAGGATAGAATAGCATTACAGTGTTTGATGCAATATTGCTTTTTATTGCCTGATGATTCTTCATCAGGCTGAATGGCAGTGGTGTTAGCACAGAGAGTGCCATGTCCAAGAGCCCTCTTTGCTCCATCATTACTACCATTCAGCCAAAGACAATGGTGGAGAATTATCAAAACTGGTGGGATACAGTCAGGGGCGTACATAGAAACCATGGGGCCCCATAGCAAAAGTCCTAATTGGGTCCCCCTTCCCTCTCGGTGGAGTAGGCGGGGTCACAGTGCATTGGAGGAGTCACAAAATGGCATACCTCATAACTTTTAAAGATAGAGAGAGAGACATGGACTGCAGCACATACATAGTAATTTAGCTCTTTCTTAAGCCCCTTACTGTTTTCACTCACTACAATACACCTTTTTTGGCCCCATACAGTATAATGCCTCTAACACACTGCATGATGCCCCCACCCAACAGTCAAATTCCCCACACGCACAGCATGATGAACCCAAAGTCTCCAAAACAGTAGGATATCCCCACATACCTCCACGTAGCATGATCCCCCCCATATCACCTCATACAGTATAATGGCCTCACCAGTACAATTCCCCTAAACACAGAATGAACGCTCGCATAATGGACCCCATCACCACAGAGAACGAAGGTCCTATAAGTACTGACTGATAAAAGAAAGCAAACATACCACTCACCTGCCACGTTCCACTGTTGTGCAACTCCACTCTGTGTGGACTGAGGCTCTGGGAAACTGATGCATCAGAGAATGTGATTTTCCCGGTGGCGGCAGAAGTGGTGAGATGCATGTATTACTGCATGCGTGACTAGAGAGAGACCTGCCAGTCACTGGCAGCGGGTGGGAGAAGCCACCGAGAAACATCTGTCCAACTAGTCCTCAATGTGACTGGTTCCACGGCGGCTTTTAAAGTATGGGTTTATCTGAAACTCCGCAAGTGGATGGAGCATCATGCATCATCTGTCAGGGTCACTTCAGGCAGCGCTCCATATCACAGGTGGTACAGAACAGGGACAGATTCTCCAGCGGAAACAAAAAAAATACACCGCAGTCATCATGAAATGTATATGAAATGTATTCATTCACCTGTATATTAACATGTGGCACTTCAGCTCCACCACACGGGGTCTTAACAAACGGGAACTGAAATGCCACATATGAACACATGAGAATACATGGATGTACCACAGATAAATACACCTGCATCACATACATATATGCAGGGCTGCCACCAGGAAATTCAGGGCCCCATACTTGCAAAATTTTCAGGCCCCCTTGAGGCTCCACCCCAGCTCCACCTCCACCCCTCGAACCTTCCACTGTCCCACCATCCAGTCTTGGAAAAACTACAGTTTTGCACAAATCATACATGAACAGTTCCCATTGAACACCACATCAATTACCTAGCCAACAGCTTTTGGCCAAAAGTTTTTTTAAACCTCCACGACAACAAGGTAGACTCTTCTGGCAGGGTCCTACTCTACTCTACCCTATTAAACATTTCTTATAATCCCAATACTCTTTGATATATTTTTCTTTATGGGAACGTGTGACATTTTTAAAAAAATTTGCAATAATACCACATACAAGGAACAAATACTGCCACACCATGACCAGACCACATATTACCACCACATTGTGACCGAATAATACCATATACAAGGAACAATGATATGGCCACACCATGACTAGACCACATATTACCACCACTTAGTGACCAAATAATACCACATACAAGGAACAAGTACCGCCACACCATGGCCGGATCACATATTACCACCACATTGTGACTGAATACTACAATACTGATCATTAATAAAAAACACAATACTAATATTACCATAAATGCTATTATACACATGAGCTCTGTACATAGTATACAGTGTATAGTGTCAGTTAACAGATAACACACTGACTCACCAGTGACATTATACATAGGAGCTATGTATATAGTGTACAGGTAATACAGGGATCACCAGTGACATTATATATAGGAACCCTGTGTATAGTATATAGTGTATAGTGTCAGTGTCCAGGTAACACACTGACTCACCAGTGACATTATACACAGGAGCTATGTATATAGTGTACAGGTAATACAGTGATCACCAGTGATTTATACACAGGAGCTCTGTATATAGTGTCAGTGTACAGGTAAGTGATCACCAGTGACATTATACACAGGAGCTCAGTATATAGTGTATATGTGGCGCCCTGCTGTGCATTGGTGCCACTGAACCCAGAAGGGTGCATGGATGGACTTTCTTCACAAGGGGCCCTCACACATTCACACACCTCCACCCTACCACCTCAGACCAGCAAAGGGAGCCCGTTAGGGATACATATAGGGAGGGTGGAGCCAGGCAGCTCAGGTTAGTTCCTGCTTAGAGACAAAGAGGGACAGAGCTCAGAGTTGAGCAGAGAGCGTGCTGACGCTCAGAGAGCAGCGAAGAGGCAGCGAGCTGGCTGCTGTGCTTAGGCGATCCAAGGCCTACAGCACGTGTGAGGGCCTAGTGAGGGCCTTGAGTGGGCCGAAGGCGAGAGGAGAAGGAAGAAGTAGCAAGGGGGCAGAGGAGCATACCAGGCTCACCCTGATATATATACACCGGACATCGGGTCCGCACCTACAGGGACCCTTTATACCCAGTAGGAACCACCGGAACCCCTGGAGGACTACAGGTCCCAGGTTCACCAAACGCTGATTACGGTACCAGGGCTAGGAGTCACGGAGGTCCCAGCGTCCAGGGAGAGTGATCTCCAAAGAGAAGGCCCAACCACCAGGTCAGCAGGTGCAAAGAGAGACAGTAACCAAGCTAGGCCTAGTTCCAGGCAGGTCAGAAGCTTAAAGAATAAAGCAACGGATCAGGAGGCCCTATACCCTCTCACTGGGGAGAGTCCAAAAGTGTGCCCTTCGCCTGGAGTACCCTGGACCGTGCCGGCAACATCACCAGTAAAGGTACTGAAGCTTACCCCCGTGTGAGTGTCCGTCTTTCCTCCGGGACCATCCTGCCGTCTCTCCCCTGCACCACCATCCATTACACACCCCACGCTGCCCTGGAGCTAGCTCTACCTGTGGAGAGCCACACCATCCCTGCTGCCGTAACACCAGCTCCAGAGGACTGCTCCGCAGCAGCGGCACCCCTTAGCCGCATTCCACAGGTGGCGTCACGAACACTTAAATCCCTTATAAATACCCCCATTTTTACTGACCGCCCTGGGTCACGGACTGGGCCAGCTACCGTGATCTCCCCCAGCAACCAGAGGCCCGGCTGCCGAGTACCCCACGGCCGAGGGGGCGCGTCAGCCTTGGCGTCACGAACAGGATTCCGTGCCCGTTGCCACTGTGCGCCTTAAAGGACTGTAATACTTACTGTGGTGAAGTTTTCCCACCATTCCCGAGATTTCCCGCCATTGTCCGCCATCTTCCAGTCGCAGCGCAGGAAGAAGAGGGGCGTAACCGCGGGAATCGGAGAGGCGTAACCTCTGGAAGCGCGCGAAGCCGAGGACACGCCCTGCCCCTGACGTCGAACCAGGAAGCGTCAGGTCCTGGAAGGAGCCCAGAGGACGCTCTGACGTCAGACGCGAGCGACGCCAGGTCCTGGAAGAAGACAGTCGCCCGCTGAGCTGCAGCCTACCTGATAAAGAGAGTGAAGAAGGTAGGCTCCGGTTCACTAGGGGGGGGGCGCAACCATGGCCGACGACCAGCAAGCCGCCGGAGCACCGGTTAACGCTCCTGATGCTCAACCTGCGCCTGGCACTGCACAGGCCGGAGCGGCCGCTCCTCCAGCAGGGGTCGTGACTCCGTTGATACCCATGACCCTGCCATATATCCCTGGAGCGAAGTGGCTCCCCAAGTATAATGGCAAACCGGACACCCTGTCCGGATTCAAGAGAAAAATATGCGGTGTGCTAGACATGTATTCTATGACAGGTAAACAGAGAGCTGCTGTTGTGCTGGGACAATTGACTGGTGCCGCAGAGCAGGAAGTTGAAACCTGGCCAGCCGCAGACCAGGAATCAGTATCCATCATCTTTAAGAGACTGCAAACTGTGTTTGAAAACCGCAGTGAGACAGATCTCCGGATGAGGTTCTACCACTGTGTCCAGAAACCTGAGGACAGTGTCCGGGATTATGCCTGGCGCATACAGGAAGCCCTGCAACAGGTTAGTCCAGCCAGAATACAAAATGAAAATAAAATGCTGACGGAACAGTTCATCCGGGGGTTGAGGTCCCAGGAGGAGAGCAGAACTGTACGGTGCTGGGCCTTAGACCATCCAGATGCCACCTTTGACACCCTTAAGGACATGGCTATAAAGGGTCTGCAGCCCCTGGAAACATCAGATACTGCTATCCAGCGTTACCAGGGTGGGGCCACCCCAGTGCCCGCAGCACCCACTGCTCCTTCATTAACGGCGGAAACAAAGATGCAAATGTAGCACCCTGAGGATTCGGCTGCTACAGGGGTATTACGCCTCAAGCCAGAGGTGTGGTATTCCACTCCCGGGTAAGGATGGAGTGTGGAACTGAGCTCAGTAGGCTGCATGCACTACACACATCCCATTTCCGGGGGACAGACCAATGGTACTCCCACTAGAGAAATGTGCAGGTACGACAGTGTCTGTCCCTGGCTGGAGTGGGAGGGGGGTGGAACATCCCAGTAGTGTAGGGGCAGATAGGGGGAGCAGTCTGGGTAATGCTAGGAGCTCATTGGGTGCTGGTCACCTGAGCTCACACATAGAGGGAGTATATAAGGTGGGAACCATCTTAGATCAGGGTCTTTTGTAGAGGTTTGGTCAGTCTGTCAGAGTTGAGTCAGAGAAGCAGAGCAGCTCAGCCAGCTCCAAGGCCAAGAGAGAGAGAGAGGAGAAAGAAGGACCCAGAGGGGGAGAAGAGGGAACTCCAAGAACCCAAAATTAGACCAGAGGGTGAAGAGTTGGCACAAGGGTACCGGAACCCAAGCTGGTGGAGGGCCCTAATCCTTAGCCAGAGACCGGAGGTCGTGGGCAGGATCTGCCACGACCACCCACTAAATCCACCCGGAAGGCAAACCGTGAATAGGGTCAGGGAACCCAGAGACAAGGGTTTTACCAACAAGAGGCCCGAGGGAGCCGGACTTAGGTGGATCCCTGGTGGGGAAGGCCAGAGAGGAGGACAAGTCAGAAAGGGAGCTCAGGACCACGCTCCAGAATCACCTGGGGGTTGGCCGAGTCCAGGACCTGGTGGACGCAGCACGGCTCGGGCGGTCACTCAAGGCCGGAGTGACCAACACAAAAGCAGTAAGTAAAACCCTGAACTGCACAGCCCGACTCGGAGTCTTATTACCACTCTCACTGCACCACCACAACCACCACCCTCTACAACTGACCCCCTGAGTCTATACCCCTCCCGTTGGGGGTTATACTACCTGAGCTGCACACACACCACCAGCCTCAGCGGACCCTGCTGCAGCGGCGGCCGTAGTGACCGCAAATCAACGGGTGGCGTAGTCGACACTAAAGAACATCCAGCAACATCTGTAGGACTGCCACACACTGAGCTTGACACCCTGGGCACGGACCGGGTCACCGCCACTCGGAGACTACAACCCCCATCTGATCCGGCTCCGGGTATCCCCCAAACAACACTGGCCCAGGGGGCGCGTCACAAACAGTGCCTCCTAGCGAGCTGGACAGCCTACGCTCTGAAGTGCGCCAGTTAAGTAAAACCCTGGCCACTGTCCTGAGCACCCTGAAGCTACAGAAGGAGCCCGAGCCGGAAGGAAGTATACTACTCGCCGACAGCCCTGAGGATGTCCCCTGGATGAGAAGAAGTAGGAGGACAATGCCACCCCGGAGGAGGACCAACGACCAACGTCGCCCTCCAGGAGAATTCATCTGCTATCGCTGCCAGAAGGCAGGCCACACAGCTCGGAACTGTCCTTTAAACGAGCAAACCCTGGGGCCGAGGGCCGACACCCAGGAGTAAATCAAGCAGGCCCATCAAACTGGTACCATCGGTTCGTGGGGGGGGGGGGACCTTTCCTGTCCATTGTGCTGGATGGCATCGCGACACCTGCCCTGCTGGACACTGGATCTCAGGTAACCATCATGCCTGATGTCCTCTACAAAAGGTTCTGGTCCATAGAAGAACTCCAGCCGCCTGCCCCGAACCTCTCCGTGTTTGCCTCTAACGGCCTTCCTCTTAACCTAGTAGGGGTTAGGGATGTGACAGTGAAGGTGGGGAGAGCGGAACTAAAGGACCAAGGACCGATTGTAGTGGAGTCTAATCCTGGTGATACAGATTTGTATATGATACTTGGTACAAATATTGTCGGTAACTGTTTGGGAGAAGTGTTGTTTTTGCTCCTACAGATTGCTGAAACCGCCAAAAAAGGGCGGAGGAGGGTGCTCCAGAAAGAGATCTGAGCCCTTATGTACCAGCAACAGGTAAAGCTATCAGGTGGTGAAATTGGTAATGTACGGGTGACAGACCCGATACCCATTGTGATTCCCCCAATGAGTGAAATGCTGATTTGGTGTAGAGCAGCAATAGGTCTTAAAGGACAGAACTATCAGGCAGTAGTGGAGCCCATTAGTTCGGAGCACAGACCTACACTCTTAACTGCCAGTGGGGTGGTTGATGTACGCAATGGGAGGGTACCCGTACGACTCCTAAATTATGGGGAGGATGAAGTTAAATTACCAAGATACGCCACTGTTGCCAGGTTGTATACTGTGGATAACAACGCCATACACACAGTGGAATCCTTGACCCCACCAGATACAGTGGAGGACAATGACTCAGCTGGAGGATTGGTGTCAACAGCTCCATGTTGGGACTGATGCCACTCCTGTCCATCAAAAACAAGGTGTATACAGGGTGGTCCAGGAATACGAACAGGTATTCAGCAAACACCCACTTGATTTTGGGAGGATTAAAGGGGTACAGCACCATGTACCCACAGGTGACCATCCACCCATCAAAGAACGTTACAGGCCCATACCACCAGCACACTACCAGAAAGCGAAGGAAATGTTGCATGACATGAAGAAAGCAGGGGTAATAAGAGATAGCTGTAGCCCCTGGGCAGCTCCCCTGGTCCTGGTCAGGAAAAAGGATGGAAGCATGAGGATGTGTGTAGATTACAGACAGGTAAATCGCATAACACATAAAGATGCATACCCTTTGCCCAGTATAGAGGAATCCCTGGCTGCACTAGTCTTCAAATTACTTCTCTACCCTTGACCTCACTAGTGGGTACTGGCAAGTAGCAGTTGCTGAAGAGGACCGGGAGAAGACGGCCTTGACTACCCCGATGGGACTCTGCGAGTTCAATAGTATGCCGTTCTGACTCTGCAACGCCCCTGGAACGTTCCAGAGATTGATGGAGTGCTGTTTTGGACACTGTAACTTCGAGACCGTGCTGCTATACCTGGATGACATGATAGTGTACTCCAAGACATATGAGGACCATTTGAAGCACCTGGCGGAGGTATTTGAGTCATTGTCCCGGTATGGGATGAAATTGAAGCCTTCCAAGTGCCACCTGCTCAAACGGAAGGTTCAGTACCTGGGGCACATTGTCAGTCCAGAAGGAGCAGCTCCAGACCCGGAGAAGGTCACTGCCATCCAGAAATGGCCGGAGCCGAAGAATCTCAAGGAGGTACGTCAGTTCCTGGGACTGGTCGGGTATTACCGGAGGCTTGTAAAGGACTACACCAAGAAGGCAGAGCCTTTGCAAGATCTCCTGGTAGGACAGTCCCACAGAGGCAAGAACCCCCCTTCCAGTGGGGTAAAGAGCAGGCTGAGTCCTTTGCTGTGATGAAAGAGATCCTGACCGGCGAAGAAATCCTGGCCTACCCTGATTACAGCCAACCTTTCCTGCTGTACACTGATGCCAGCAACGAGGGACTAGGAGCTGTGTTGAGTCAGAAGCAGTATGGCAAAGAGAAGGTGATTGCCTATGTCAGCAGGAAGCTTCGTCCTACCGAGAGGAATCCAGAAAACTATAGCTCCTTCAAGTTGGAGCTCCTGGCCTTGGTCTGGGCCATCACTGAACGATTCAAGCACTACTTGGCCTCCAGTAAGTTCACGGCTTACACTGACAACAACCCCTTGACACATCTAGAGACAGCCAAGTTGGGAGCCATGGAACAGCGTTGGATGGCCCGGCTGTCAAACTATCAGTTCACCATCAAGTACCGGGCAGGCCACAAGAACGCCAACGCCCATGCCCTATCCAGAATGCCTCACCAGTCGGACACTGAAGAAGAAGTGGATGACCTGGAGGAGATTGAGCTACCTGCCTTCCATAGAAATGGGATGGTCCACGAGCAGCGCACCTCCAGGGGGTATCGTGGTAAGACACTAAACCCTTTACCTCATCACAGTTGGAAGGAGACCCAGGAAAGCGACCCGGTTGTCAGCCGTATCAAAGAACTGATAACCCAGGAAGGTTCCTCCCTGGAGAAGGATGCTCCTCCACAAGTCAAGCAACTGTGGAATGAGAGAAGCCGGCTGTTCATCTATAGAGAGAAGCTGTGCCGAAGGTATGTCAACCCCAGGACCCATGAGATGGTATGGCAGATCGTAGTGCCCAGGACAGACATCCAGATGGTATTGGAGGCCTACCACGATCAAGCAGGGCACTTTGGCTGGAAGAAGCTGGAAACCCTCCTGAAGAATCGGTTTTATTGGGTTGGAATGCGGAGTTCCATAGAGATGTGGTGCCGGGATTGTGGACCCTGTAGCCTCAGAAGAAAAGACTACAGCAGCCAGAAGGCACCCCTGTAGTCCATCAAGACAACACAGCCCCTGGAGATCGTCGCTCTGGACCACGTCAAGCTGTCACCCAGCAGGTCAGGCTACTCGTATGCCCTGACCATGGTGGGTCACTACTCCCGGTCCCTGGTGGTAGCCCCCGTCAAGGATCTGACGGCAGAAACTGCAGCAAGGACGTTTCAAGCATACTTCTGCAGGCCCCATGGATACCCGGATAAGGTGCTGATGGATCAAGGTCCAGCCTTTGAAGCCGAGCTGTTCAAAGAGTTTTGCCATCTGTACGGGTGTAAGAAGATCCGGACTACACCGTACCACCCCCAAACCAATGGGTTATGTGAAAAGATGAATAACATAGTCATCGACCTGTTGAAGACCTTACCTCTAGAAGAAAGAAATCAGTGGCTGGACAAACTACCTGACCTGGTAGATCTGTATAATCACATACCTGTGAGTTCCACCAATTGTACTCCAGCGTACCTCATGAGAGCAAGACCCGGAAAGTTGCCCATGGACCTGGAGCTTGGAGTGGTAGAGCCTGAAGCAGATATGTCCACTGAAGACTGGGATGTGACCCGACAGGAGCAGTACAAGAAAGTACAGGCCTGTGTCGAAGACAGTCTAAGTAGGGTGAGAGATAAGCAGGAAGCACAGTACAACAAGAGTGCACCAGCCGAACCCTTGACACCTGGAGAAGTTGTGCTGAAACGAAAGAGAAGAAGCCACAAGGTTGACGACCAGTGGGAAAGGGAACCTTACACTGTGTTGAATTCCAGATTCGACAATAGGAAAACCTGTCTAATTAGTAAAGACGGTGGAAGAACAACTGCAACGGTATTGAGAGACCATCTGAAGTTGTGCCCAAGTCCGCTGAAGCCCCAGGAGGAAGTGCCTCTCACCGTACCGGAGGAGCCTAAAAAAGAAGTACTCCATACTGTCTTAGGAGATTTCCCATGCAAAAAGAAAAGGGAAAGGGCGCATGTGTAGACTCACAGGGCTATTTATATAAATTAAAAAGTGCAAGTGCACTCACCTGTGATGGTTGTGTACGTCTACACAACCAAGATTAAGCGTGTGATTGATGAGGCTCCGGGTCACCTCTCTCTATTTGTAATACCGTCATGTCGGTGTTTGCATCGCAACTCCGTGCTCCTCGAGTGGTCACGCGATCCTGCCGGACCGGATACCACGTCACTGCAGGTCCTCAGTTGTTTATTCCGGTGGCTGGATAACCGCAGGTCCTCAAACATCCAAATATGCCAGGCTGCTCCTGCCGCTTTGGCTCCTTATGGAGATATTTCACATGTAAACAATGCTGCAGCGATCTCAAGGAGCGCCAAAGGAATACTGGACAATTTAATAGATGATAACCGACCTTTATTCTTCCTCCAATACCACAACGCGTTTCGACGGTCTAAGCCGTCTTCATCAGGTGGGGTAAAGGAGAATGATACAATGACAGCTTTATAAAGGGGTGGTATTTTACATAATTTAGACCACGTGTTGTAATCAATTAACCCTTTCATTGAAAAACTCCATATAATGCATTCTTTACCAATTAACCTCTTATTTCCCCTTGAAACACCATTGTGCACTCATATTTAAAAATCCCTACATGGATTCATAAACTCACAATTCTTAATAAAAATTTCCTATTTGTGTTTAAAATTTTTTTATTTTTTTTTTTATATTACCAACTATTAAAATCACCCTGGGGACCTTCTTAGGGTGTCTTGACAGTGCTATACTGCGATTTCCAGCCCCCAATTCAAAAGCTAAGTTTCTTAAAGAGACAGTACACTTTCATATAAAATGGCTGAAAATAACCTTGTACCGTTGCCCACTACTATTATAAAGCTCCTAAAGCCCAATACTATCCATTATCATGATCGGAACCTATGCTTCCAGTAAACCAAGTAACCGACGACAATAGGAAAAATGAGCTAAATGACAACCCGAAAGGGCGAGCAAGTCTCCTGCTAGGCTGCCTCATACCATACCTTCAATCCTGTGCAGGTAACCCCGCAAGCTGTCATTAAACAGCTGATGACAACCCGGGAAAGATATGAGAGGGACAACATTAAACCTTCTCGGATTTAATGGTTTGATGTGTTTTCAATCGTAAGGTTCAAACCCTCAGGGTACAAAGTACCCATTTTGTACATCCAAAAACTTTCTTTCTTTATAAGTGTACTCAATCGTTCTTGTCCATTATCCACAATATGGTTAATGATGGTTATTTTCATTTTACTTGGTTCTTTGTGCTGATGGTTTGCATAGTGTCTAGAGACACTATGTAATTGATATCCTGCCCTACTATTAGATCTGTGTTTATTTAATCGGGCATGGGCCGTTTGAATTGTCCGGCCTATGTATTGCAAGCCACAAAGGCACTCCAACAGGTATACTACATAGGTGGATTGGCATGTTAATCTCTGTTTGATCTGAAAAAACTCATTAGTGGTATTAGATTTAAAGGTTTTTGCATTATTGGTTATAATGCCGCAACACATACATTTAGGTGTATTGCATTGCTGAACAGCCTCCTGTGTTAGTATTAGTCATCACATCCCTTATTTTTTTCTTTCTATTCGTGTTGCTGGGAGCTAGCAAGGTTTTTAAACTTCTATTCTTCCTGAAGATAATATTTGGTTTATCTGGAATGCTTTTGTAGAGAATGGGGTCACCTTTTAAAATAAACCAATGTTTCTGTAATAACTCCCGTACTACCGACCTGGATTGGCAAAATGTAGTATAAACTCCACTTTGTCTTTTCCTCTGTTCTTAAAGAAGCCCTATCCGGATTCTCCCTTCTATCCAAGCACGAATCTTGTGATAGGGTGCATGTTCTTTTATATGCATCTTTTAAAAGTTTTTTTGGATAGCCTTTTTCCAAGAATCTCTTTTTGAGAATCTTGGATTCCACCTCAAAGTCAGAATCCAGAGTACAGTTTTTCCTGACTCTCCAATACTGCCCATAAGGCACATTTTTGATCCATCCGGGAAGGTGTCCACTGTTGAATTTGAGGTAGCTATTCACATCCACTGGTTTAAAAAACGTGGATGTGAATACTCTCCCCACGTGGTCAAACTGCACCCATAGATCCAAGAATTGGAGAGAAGTGGATGATGCTGTGGCCGTGAATTTTATCCCCCAATCATTGATATTTAGTTTGTCCGCAAAGCTCAATGCCTACTCCATTGATCCATGCCATATAATGAATAAATCATCTATAAAGCGCCTATAGAAAAGTACTCCACTCATGGATGATCCCGGCTGCGCGATGAGGACGGATTCCACCGCACCCATAAAGAGATTGGCATAGCTTGGTGCAAATCTTGTCCCCATCGAGCAGCCCTTGATCAGTTTATATAATCCATCCTCAAAAGAAAACACATTGTTCTCCAATATGAACGCTATTGCGCTCAGATTGAATTCTCTTTGGTTTATAGGCATATTAGGGTCTTCAGTTAAAACCTCTTCGATGACCTTTATTCCCAATGTATGTGAAATATTATTGTAGAGGGCCACTACATCCAGAGAGAGGAAGATGCATCACTCCATGGGTGGTAGAGCCCTTAATTCTCTAATTAATTGTGACGAGTCCTTTAGATATGATGTTAATCTCACCACATATGTCTGCAAAAATAAATCTACATACAGTAATGCGATAGATTACTTGTAATGGATTGGATCCCTGATATTATTGAGCGTCCGGGAGGATTTTTTGGGTCTTTATGCAGTTTGGGCAGAAAATAGAAAAAGGGTACTCTATATTGTGCAATATCTAAAAAGTTCTTTTCTTTTTTATTGAGTATCCCCTTTTCATAAGCCTTCTTAATTAGAAGATTATACTTTATAAAGATACTGATATTAGGATCATCCTCCAATTTTTCATAAAATTCCGTATCACTCAATATTCTCATGCCCTCTTCCACATACCAATATCTATCCATAAGGACAATTCCTTCTCCCTTATCTGCATTACGAATGATGATATCATTATTTTCTCTGATGGATTCAATGGCTGCTCTCTCTACTTTTTTCAAATTCTCTCTCATTTTCATGCGGGGAATTGATCTTACTTCCTTTAATATTAGTTGTTGGAATGCCTCAATATGCGACCCCTTATGGTGTAGAGGATAAAAAAATTTTTATTTGGGTGTTTGATCTCTACATGTACTATTTCATCTATTGTGGTTCTATCCTTTTCTGTCTCTTTTTCATCATGGGGGGGGGTGGTTTCCTCTTAACATTTTTACCATTTTTTTCTTCAAGTAAGAAATGTCTTTGTACCGTGAGTTTCCTAAAAAACACATTAAAGTCAAGGTAAAGCGAGAATGTGTCTATTTCTGCTGTGGGACAAAATGAGAGCCCCTTACTTAGAAGGGAGCGTTCATCATTAGTAAGTGTATAGCTCGATAAGTTGTATATTCCACTATCCTGATCATCAGGATTCCCTATTTGTATCATGCTTATGGAGTTTAACCTGATTTCGTCTTTTTCTTGCTCTGTGCCGTGGGGTTCTCTTCTTCTAGTTCTTCGACTGCCTCTGCACCCTCTTGTTCTCTTTCTTTTGGGGTGTCGCCCTGGGGCCACCCGAAAAAATGGAGTGATTTTTGAGTCTTTTAGGTTTGTTTGGATAATAGATTTTGGTAAGTTACCTTCATTGGAGTTTTTCCTTTTGAGGTGCATACATATTTACATTTGATGTCTCTGTGATTACAGGTAATATTTCCAATTGACCCCCAACCGTGATACCAGTGAAGCTGTCTATATACCCATTTTCACCCGTGTTTTCCATATTACTATTTTACTTTTCATTTATTATTATTTCCTGTGTACATATTTCAATGTTCTGATCTATATTTTCTATATTTTTTTCAATTTTAATCGGTATTGGTGTCCAATTCTAAAATTTATGTTTCACTGGGAGAATCTCCAATTGGACCCAGAGCCACCCGTTGTTTGAGTTGAAGTCACCTCGTGTATAGTAATTTCAGAGAAACTGATATTCTCAGTTTCTCTGTTTATTACTTGCATGTCCAGTTTTGCTATTTTTCCATGTGTGCATGCTTTTCACTCTTTATTTGACGTGCATTCTTTATTTGGTGAAAATTTATTAGTGCTAGTTCTATTATCTACTCTTACATTGAAATCATTTGCCATGGAAGTTATAATACTAGTTACTTGTTGATTTGATTTCATTTCTTTTTTCTTTTTCTGATTGTTAGTGATTTTATTCATATGTTGTTCATAATATGCCCTCGGTTTCTCTGTCTTGAGGAGAGTAAATGACCTTTCTTTATTGGAATTGGTGAGTTTATCCATTTTTTCTCCTTTCCCTTTTTTATCAATCCCTTCCACATCTAATTGTGCTCTTAATCCCTCCTCAGATGCATTTATTGGGGTGGTGGTATCCATTTTTTCATACTCACTTATCCTTTCCTTTCTATCCCTCCATAATTTCATAGCTTTCTTTCTAATTAGATCCTCTTCAAATTTATTTAATTTGACTTTTAATGCCAAATCAAATTCTTTGAAGTCAGGAGATGGGGAATACATTTCCAGGTTATCCCTAAGACGTTTAACCCCCTCCAAGGCTATCATGGCTAATGAGTCCCTCTTACAAATTAACATTTTCATAAAGCCTATTGAGCAAGATGTGGAATATTCATCCCATTTCTTTGTAAATTCCACATCTTGGGGGAACGAGGATTTTTGGATTAACCTCAGTCCCCTGGGAGCTATGGTTTCCTCAATATAACGTCCAAGAAACATTGTGTCAATATGATTAAGGCTATGTGCCCACGATGCAGAAATGAAGCAGAAAATTTCTGCAGCATTTCTGCATCTCCCTGACAGAAAAAACGCATGCGGATTGTACATGCAGATTGTACATCCATTTTTCCTGCCAGGGACATGCATATGTGAAGCGTTCTTCACATGCATTTCCGCATGCGGGTTGACAAGCGCTTTCCAAGCGATTTTAGCATCACTTGGAAAGTGCTTGTCAACTTGGTCACACTATATAAATCCATGCAAACGGCATGGATTTATATAGTGTGATTGTAAAGAATGTTTAAAAATAAAAAAATAAACCTATACTTACCTTCCGATGGCCCCTGCAGTCTTGCTGCACTCCTGTGCTGGCTGTCGGGAGATCGCGTTGCCCTGTACTGAAAGACCTGCCATCACATGACTGACGTCACCGCAGGTCCTTCAGCAGCATATACTCTAACAATCTCCACCTTGCTTTTGTTTTCTAATTCAAAAAACAGGTCAGCCATATGTTTTTTTATCAGCTTCACTTAGGTGGGATGAAGGATTCTGATTAATTCTATCTGTACCTTGGATGTTACTGGCCAGACCTATTGTATCTGCAATAAATAATTCCCTATGGGTGGGGCGTGGCCTAGCCAGCGATGTAAGAAGATGTGGTCCGGAGCTCTCCCGCCGACCGTCGCTGTGTGCGCTGAGCCAGTGCACCGCTGAGCCTTTCAAATACCGCCGGATCCTGGGGGAAGGCCTCCTGTCGCCCTGGGGAGCGTTCCTGGCGAACAAGATAGCCGCAATGACCCGCACCAGGCAACGGGATCCTGGCCCTGGAAGAGGAGGTAGGGGCCAAGATGGTGCCGTAGGTCAGGAGGAGGCGGCCAGAGAGAATGCGGCGTGCGCCAAGAGGATGTCGTCTGCTGCACGCCTGGAGAAGTTTGCGAGGGTGGAAGCGAGTGAACACAAAGCTAGACTCTCAGAGTGGGAGGCTGGGGCAGAAAATGATATGGAGGATCAGGAGATCACAATAGGTGCAGTGGATTGTGAGGCTGATGGCTCTTGAGATGATGGAAAGGACAATAATGTGGAGTCTGCTGTTGATCCTGCTGTGGGGGAACACACTTTGAAAGATGTGTTCACTGTGGTGTTGTATTGCAAACTGTAACATACCTGGCGGCGTCCTTGCATAGTGGTCCATCTCCCACTGTGGAAGAGCGCGCACTTGATCTCCAGTCCAGAATGTCTCTCTGGCTTCCCTCCATGCTGTCTGTTTGTGTCTGTTTCTGCTGCTTAAGGGCGGCGCCCGATCACTTCCTGCTTTTTGTACCTGCTGTGGGTCACACCCTTTGTGCGTCCTCAGCCTATTGCTGTCTGTCACCTGGTATTTAACCCAGCTGCTCCAATCAATCCCTGCCTGAGCATTGTGTTTCATTCAGTGTGTGCTTGCACTCTGAATGTGCCAGGTCCCTTCTGTGTTCTCTTGTCTGCCTATCCTGGAGGCTGTATTTCCAGGCCTGTCTGAACATGCTCCTAGCCTGTTCCTCTCGCCCTCTAGGGGCTGCATTCCTAGACCCGCTCCTGTATCTAGTCTGTCCTGTCTGAACACGCTCCTAGCCTGTTCCTCCCTCCTTCTAGGGGCCGATTACCTAGAGCCGCTCCTGTATCTTGCCTGTCCTGTCTGAACACGGTCCTAGCCTGTTCCTCCCGCCTTCTAGGGGCTGCTACCTAGACCCGCTCCTGTACCTTGCTACTGTGTCTGTTCTTGTCTGTATACTCTTCTAGCCTGTTTTCCATGTTTCTCTATGTCCATACCTTTCCTTTTTCTGCAGAGTCTGAACTCGTACCTTACTCCTGCTTGTTGTCTCTGTACTCCCGTTTGTGAGTTTGTGGTCCACTCGCTACTTCACTGCAAGTACCCTGTGGGTATCTGGCTCTGCCTTTCCCTTCCTGTCTGTTCCGTGGGAACAGAGTCCTGTCCCCCCTGCCCTGCCTTGCTCACCGCTCCGGCGGTTCTAGCCTGCCCTGCCTTGCTCACCGCTCCGGCGGTTCTAGCCTGCCTTGCTCACCGCTCCGGCGGTTCTAGCCTGCTCTGCCTTGCTCACCGCTCCGGCGGTTCTAGCCTGCTCTGCCTTGCTCACCGCTCCGGCGGTTCTAGCCTGCTCTGCCTTGCTCACCGCTCCGGCGGTTCTAGCCTGCTCTGCCTTGCTCACCGCTCCGGCGGTTCTAGCCTGCTCTGCCTTGCTCACCGCTCCGGCGGTTCTAGCCCGCTCTGCCTTGCTCACCGCTCTGGCGGTTCTAGCCTGCTCTGCCTTGCTCACCGCTCCGGCGGTTCTAGCCTGATCTGCCTTGCTCACCGCTCCGGCGGTTCTAGCCTGCTCTGCCTTGCTCACCGCTCCGGCGGTTCTAGCCTGCTCTGCCTTGCTCACCGCTCCGGCGGTTCTAGCCTGCTCTGCCTTGCTTACCACTCCGGCGGTTCTAGCCTGCTCTGCCTTGCTCACTGCTCCGGCAGTCTCGCTCTGCTCTGACTCCTTGCTCACTGCTCCGGCAGTCTCGCTCTGCTCTGACTCCTTTGCTCACTGCCCCGGCAGTCTCGCTCTTCTCTGACTTCTTGCTCACTGCTCCAGGCGGCCTCGTCCTGCTCTTCTCTTGCTCACCACCCCAGGCGGCCTCGTCCTGCTCTACTCTTGCTCACCGCTCCAGGCGGTCTCGTCCTGCCCTGCTCTCGCTCACCTCTCTGGGCGGCCTCACTCTGCTGTGTTTGTCCGCCACATCTGTGGTTCTGTTCCTGAGTCCCAGTGTGTACTGGGTCCTATCCCGTCTGTGTTCCTACCTGCTAGTGCCTCCCTGTCTGCACTCTAGCCGTGCTTGCCTGTACCCCCCTGCCTGCATACCCGCCTGCCTGCATACCAGTCGTGCCTGCCTATACCCACCAGTCTGTTCCTGTATTCCCCTGTGTGGGTCAACAGCCGTGTCCGGGGTCAGTCCTGGAGTAGCACCTGGTCCCTCTGCTCGGTTCCTCCTTGGTGCACTGGCGTCGTATGCCGTCGTGCGACCCTGGTCGGATCGGGTGAATACCTAGTTACGCCCCTCCAGGCATTCACTCTCCGGCACGGTCCAGTGGAATCACACGCACACGCCGCTCAGCCCGGGCGTGTGCATTACACAAACAAGCGCTTACTAAGCTGTCAAAGCAGGTTACTGGAGTGCAAGCAGAAATTACTAATATTAAAGCTGCCATGCAGAAAGCCGATGTCCGCACAGGAGAGGTAGAGGAAAGAGTGAGCACGTCTGAGGACACCATAATATCTCTACAAGCTGCTCAAAAAAAGCAGGAGAAGCAATTACCTGACGTCATTGTTAAAAATGATGACTTGGAAAACAGGTAGAGACTTAATGTCAGGATTAGTGGGGGTCCCGGAAAAAGCAGAGGGATCAAACCCTACAGAATTTATTGAGAATTGGCTGCTGGAAAAATTTGGAGCTGATAAACTATCAAAAGTCTTTGTTGTAGAGCGAGCTCACAGAGTCCCACTGAGACCCCAGCCTCCAGGAGCAGCTCCCCGAGCCATGTTGGCTAGGATCTTAAATTACAGAGACACTATCCTGCGTATGGCGAGAAAGACTAAGGAGTTAACAATAGATGGACAAGATATCTCGTTTTACTCAGACTATTCACCCATGGTGCAAAAACTACGCATGAATTCTAGAGATGTAAAGAAAAAATTGAGAGACATGGGACTTGCATATTCTATGATGTATCCGGCCAAGCTGAGACTGGTTGCACTGGGTAGAGTACACTTTCTGCAATCTCCAGAAGAAGCACTGGACTGGATTGAAAAGAATTCTAGACGAGTGCGGGAACACAATGACAGCTGAAGAGATGCAGAATACATGTTTTGTGCATGTGTTTATACATTTGCTGTCCTTTTTCAATGGCATTTAACTGTTTGTTGCAGGATTCAAGTTTGATTTTGGACTGAGGTGGTGTACTGGTGATGCATACAGTTTATATACCTGTTATCTAATATGTTTTTCATAAGGCAGGCGAGACCTTGGGGAAGACTGTTGGATCTTTGTTTATCTGTAGTTTAGGCGGGAGGGATCATCTGGCGGAATAGGCCGGTTTCATTCACCCACTCACGGATAGAGAGAACGGAACGACAAATTTGGAGGCGGATTGGGGGTGACAGGGATGGTTAGAACAGTTAGAGTTTTGGTTTGGGGTATGGGGAGGGGGGGGGAGACGGGTGGAGACGGCCGGCATGGGGGGCACTTTATGATGTGGTTATATACACAGATGTTGAATCTGATAAATAATGGCGGGTATGGTTAAGGTATTAAGCTGGAACATACGTGGTTTGGCAGACCATAAGAGACGGGCTACTATTCTCCAAAATATTATGGGTCAAGGGCCCTCCATTATATGCCTCATGGAAACACACCTGACGAGTGACAAAATTGGTTCTTTAGCGAGGAAATGGGTTCAAAGAGCATACCACTCTACCTATTCTGGATATGCAAGGGGGGTTTCTATCCTGGTGCATGCGGGGATTCCTTTTGAAGAGGTTGAGATTAAAATAGATAAAGATGGGCAATACATTTTTCTAGTCTGCAGACTTTATGGCAAATTATATTGCGTGGTGGCAGTGTATTTTCCACCGCCATCTACTGGGACGAAACTGCAGGAGATTATAGAGCTCACAAGGCATTGGACAGGGATTCCTGTGCTGCTGATTGGAGATATTAACAACATAATGAATAAAATTTGGGACAAAACTAGTAGGCAACCGGGAAGAAATGACGGAGAGGAGGAGACACCCTTTGCTAAGTATGTGTCAGAGGTGGGCCTGATGGATTTGTGGAGAGTGAGACATATGGGAGTGAAGACATGCTCATGCTACTCCTCAATGCATGGCTCTATGTCTAGAATAGACTTAGCCTTGGGAAATGGGATGGTTGACCAAAACATTATGCATATTGAATATCTACCCAGGATACTCTCTGATCATTGTCCCTTGTTGGTAGAGCTGAGGTCCGGTATATGTGGGGACGGTAGACGGAAAGAGTGGAAGGTTCACCCGGTATGGCTGGAAATGGTGGATATTCAGAAAATAGCAGGAGAAGTGGAGGAATTCTTCCAGAATAACGTGGGAAGTACAGCCATAGGAACTGTGTGGGACACAATGAAGGCCTATGTTAGGGGTTTACTGAGCCGAGATATCTCCAGATGTAAAAATCAGAGCAGAATGGAGGAAAGAGAGGCATTGGCTGCACTGAAGAGGGCAGAGGAGGAATTGGTGCTTGACCCCACCGTAGAGGCGCAACAGATCATGAAGGAAGCTCAAAAAGAGGGTGGATAAAATATTTCTGGCCAGTGGGGAAAAGAGGGAATTTCAAAAAATTGCCTATTATGAAGACGGTGAAAAAGTTGGTCACCTGTGGTCTATTATAGGGGCAGCGCAGAGAGAACCGGGATTTGTATATGGTCTCCTGGATTCAACTGGCACCCTAGTCACTGAAATGCGAGATATCTTGAGGGTGTTTAGGGACTTTTATAGTGACCTATATAACTCTAAATTAAGTAACACGGGAGATGATATAGACCAATTTTTGAGGGGAAACCAGATATCTAAGCTTAGTGAGGAGGCTAGGGATAGCATGGAAGGCCCCCTAACCGCAGAGGAGATGGAGGAAGCTCTGGCTTCAATGGCAAATAATAAAGCCCCAGGAGCGGATGGCCTACCAACAGAATTCTATAAACATCTTAGAGATGTACTATTGCCAAAATTTAAAGATGAGTTTTTGGCCGCCCTGGAGGTGGGAGAATTACCAGAGTCAATGTGGGAGGCTACGGTGGTGGTTTTGCCCAAGGCGGATAAGGACCGGACACAGCCAGATTCGTATAGACCCATATCCCTACTACCGGCTGATATTAAAATCTTAGCTAAAGTACTGTCTAACCGACTAAACTGTGTAGTTTCTAGTGTTATACACTCGGATCAGTCAGGTTTTATGCCAGATAGATCAATGGCCATTAATTTGAGGCGACTATTCTTTAACATGCAATTGGCCGCTGACAATGCTGGGCATAGAGTTGTGGTCTCCTTGGACACACGGAAAGCCTTTGATAGTGTGGAGTGGAGCTATCTCTGGTGTGTTCTCTAATTGATGGGATTTGGTCCGGTTTTCATGGCCTGGGTAAGGCTATTGTATACACGCCCAGTAGCCAGAGTAAGAGTAAATGGGGAACGGTCAGATAAATTTGATATGACAAGAGGAACCAGACAGGGCTGCCCCCTTTCCCTGTTGTTATTTGCCCTGGCCATAGAGCCGCTGGCTTCTGTAATGAGACAGTCAGACGTGGTAAAGGGATTTCGGTATGGAATGGTTGAGGAGAAGATAGCGTTGTACGCAGATGATATTTTATTATCCTTACAGGACCCTCAGACGTCATTACATGGTGCAATAGCTATCATCAATAGATTTGGTCTGCTATCTGGGCTACAAATTAATTGGGATAAATCTCATACTATGGAAATAGATACCCTGGATGGCTTAGATGTTGAACAGGTGGAGCGTACACAACTCAAATTAGTACGAGAGTTTAAGTATCTTGGAATTATAATAACATTACCAGTAAAGGAGTACCTTCAGTTGAATGTATACCCGATACTTGGGAAATTAAAAGATAAAGCATCTACATGGAGCAAAATGCGCCTCTCGGTGGTGGAATGCACCAATCTTCTTAAAATGGTGCTGATGCCCAAATTGTTATATGTTTTACATAACTCCCCCGTGTGGATTCCTCAGCCGGTGTTCCAGCACATTAATGCAATATTTAGGAATCTGGTCTGGGGTGGAGGACAACCTAGGATTAAGCTGGAGACTCTCCAGAGGCCGAAAGAGGAGGGGGATCTCGCCCTACCAAACCCGTGGATATATTTTTTGGCAGCACAGTCCCAGCATATTAGAGGGTGGGCGCAGAGGGCAGCGAAGAGGACTATCCAGGCGGTTTTGGAAATTCATCTTAAAAAAAGTCCATTGGTAGTGGGCCTAGAGTCGGGACTTTTTGGGAAGATGGGCAGGTCATACCCGACCTGTGGCCTAGTCCATAAACTGTGGACGAGGGTGAAGAAGATTAGAGGCATAGTGGGAATGTCTATGTATACTCCTATTTGGGATTAGAGATGAGCGGTGTTCGACTAGAACTGTTCGCCAATCTCAAATTCGAGCTGTTTTGGGCGGTGTTCGAGTTGTTCGACGAACCCGAACGATTTGCAAAAAATTCGGCTGTTCGAGGTTATGTTCGATAACTGTTCGTGCACCAAAAGCGTGTCCTGCATGTCTGGCGCTATTTAGAGCACCAATCATGCAGGGATTGTCTGCCACTCACTGTAATGCCACAGCCATGGTGGTTGTGGCATTACAGTGATTGCCCAAATCGATGGGAACAGTGCCAACAGTGAAACATGAAAAGCCGGCAATTCAGCAGCGGCATACACCGGTACCCGACAATTTAGAACCGAAAGAATAGAGCTTCACACATAGATTAGATAGATATAAACATGTCAGCCACATATATACGAAGTACAGTGAAAGTGCTGCTTACTGTACTTGTCATTTAGCGTAAAGGATTTATCAAAAAAAATAACAGTGTTTTCATGCACCGTCTCTTTAAAAAAGCCGCCGGCAATTCAGCAGCGGTACCCGACAATTTATAACAGACAGAATAGAGCATCATACATAGATTAGATAGATAGAAACATGTCAGCCACATATATACGAAGTACAGTGACAGTGCTGCTTACTGTACTTGTCATTTAGCGTAAAGGATTTATCAAAAAAAATAATAGTGTTTTCATGCACTGTCTCTTTAAAAAAGCCGGCCGGCAATTCAGCATCTGTACCCGACAATTTATAACAGACAGAATAGAGCTTCACACGTAGATTAGATAGATATAAACATGTCAGCCACATATATACGAAGTACAGTGATAGTGTTGCTTACTGTACTTGTCATTTAGCGTAAAGGATTTATCAAAAAAAATAATAGTGTTTTCATGCACCGTCTCTTTAAAAAAGCCGGCCGGCAATTCAGCAGCGGTACCCGACAATTTATAACAGACAGAATAGAGCATCATACATAGATTAGATAGATAGAAACATGTCAGCCACATATATACGAAGTACAGTGACAGTGTTGCTTACTGTACTTGTCATTTAGCGTAAAGGATTTATCAAAAAAAATAATAGTGTTTTCATGCACCGTCTCTTTAAAAAAGCCGGCCGGCAATTCAGCATCTGTACCCGACAATTTATAACAGACAGAATAGAGCTTCACACATAGATTAGATAGATAGAAACATGTCAGTCACATATATATGAAGTACAGTGATAGTGTTGGTTACTGTACTTGTCATTTAGTATTAAAATAAAGGATTTATTATTAAAAAAATTGGCGTGGGGTTCCCCTTAATTTTAGGCTCTAGCGGAGGTTAAGCAGACGGCTGGGGCAGATGTTTGAAGCCTGGGAAGGGGGTAATACCCACGGAGCTTCCCAGGCTACTAATATCAGCCCCCAGCTGAATACATAGCCTTTACTAGCTATTAAAATGGGGGACCCCCCCAAAAAAATGACGTGGGGTCCCCCCTAATTTAATAGCTAGCAAAGGCTAGGCAGACAGCTGGGGGCTGATATTAATAGCCCAGGAAGGGAGCCATGAATATTGGCCCCCTCCCAGGCTAGAAACACCAGCCGTCAGCCGCCCCAGAAATGGCGCATTCATAGGATGCGCCAATTCTGGCACTTAGCCTCGCTCTTCCACGCTGCCCTGGTGCGGTGGCAGGGGGTAATAGGGTTGGGGTTGATGTCAGCTTATAATGCCAGCTGACATCAAGCCCAGGTTAGTAATGGAGAGGCGTCTATAAGACACCCCCATTACTAACCCCATAGTCAAAGTTAAAAAAAACACAAACACCCAGAATAAAGTCCTTTAATTGAAATAAAGACACAATCCTTTATTGTTCTAAATTAAACCATACTTACCGTCACGCCCATTCCAGCTGAAGCCAACGATCTCCTGCAATAAAAGAAAAATAATAAAGCAACCTCATCCTTACCTTTCCATGGTTCCCACGACAGCTTCAGCTCTGCTACATCGAGATGACAGGCTGGACCGCAGCAGAACGCTGCCATCCAGCCTCTCATCCCGCAGACACTGAGAAGCGCAGGCTTACTTGCGCTGCTCAGCGTCTCTCTGTGACGACATCCAGATGAGCCGAGTTCATGTCCAATGAACTCGGCTCACCTCATGCACGTCACTGACAGCGTGGGAAAATTCTCCTGCACTCAGCGCTTCAGCGTGAGAATTCTCCCGCTGAAGCGCTGAGTGCAGGAGAATTTTCCCACGCTGTCAGTGACGTGCATAAGGTGAGCTCATGTCCAATGAACTCAGCTCACCTCCTGCACGTCACTGACAGCGTGGGAGAATTCTCCTGCACTCAGCGCTTCAGTGTGAGAATTCTCCCACGCTGAAGCGGTGAGTGCAGGAGAATTTTCCCACGCTGTCAGTGACGTGCATGAGGTGAGCCGAGTTCATTGGACATGAACTCGGCTCATCTGGATGCCCTCACAGAGAGACACTGTGGAGCGCAAGCAAGCCTGCGCTTCTCAGTGTCTGCGGGATGACAGGCAGGATGGCAGCGTTCTGCTGCGGTCCAGCCTGTCATCTCGATGTAGCAGAGCTGAAGCTGTCATGGGAACCATGGAAAGGTAAGGATGATGTTGCTTTATTATTTTTCTTTTATTTCAGGAGATCGTTGGCTTCAGCTGGAATGGGCGTGATGGTAAGTATGGTTTAATTTAGAACAATAAAGAATTGTGTGTTTATTTCAATTAAAGGACTTTTTTCTGGGTGTTGTGTTTTTTTTAAATACTTTACTAGAAATTCATGGTGGTCATGTCTAATATTGGCGTGACCCCATGAATTTCGGGCTTAGGGCCAGCTGATAATGCCAAGCTGGCCCTAACCCCTTTATTACCCAGTGAGCCACCGCATCAGGGCCCTGGATGAGTTGGGTACAGCGCCAGAAGATGGCGCTTCTATGAACGCGCCATTTTCCGGGGTGGCTGCGGACTGCAATTTGCAGCGGGGGTGGCCCAGAAAGCTTGGGCCTCCCTGCGCTGCGGATTCCAGCCCCCAGCTGCCTAGTTGTACCTGGCTGGACACAAAAACAGGGCGAAGCCCCACGTCAATTTTCTTTAAATTATTTCATGAAATAATTAAGAAAAAAAGGGCTTCCCTATATTGTTGTGTCCGGCCAGGTACAAATAGGCAGCTGGTGGTTGGGGGCAGCCCGTTCCTGCCTGCTGTACCTGGCTGGACACAAATATAGTGCGAAGCCCCACGTCAATTTTTTTTAAATTATTTCATGAATTTCCTGAAATAATTTAAAAAAATTGAAGTGGGGCTTCGCACTATATTTGTGTCCAGCCAGGTACAGCAGGCAGCAACGGGCTGCCCCCAACCACCAGCTGCCTATTTGTACCTGGCCGGACACAACAATATAGGGAAGCCCTTTTTTTCTTAATTATTTCATGAATTTCATGAAATAATTAAAAAAAAAGTACGTGGGGCTTCGCCCTATTTTTGTGTCCAGCCAGGTACAACTAGGCAGCTGGGGGCTGGAATCTGCAGCGCAGGGAGGCCCAAGCTTTCTGGGCCCCCCCCCCGCTACAAATTGCAGTCCGCAGCCACCCCGGAAAATGGCGCGTTCATAGAAGCGCCATCTTCTGGCGCTGTACCCAACTCATCCAGGGCCCTGGTGCGGTGGCTCACTGGGTAATAAAGGGGTTAGGGCCAGCTTGGTATTATCAGCTGGCCCCAAGCCCAAAATTCATGGGGTCACGCCAGTATTAGACATGACCGCCATGAATTTCTAGTAAAGTATTTAAAAAAAACACAACACCCAGAAAAAGTCCTTTAATTGAAATAAAGACACAATTCTTTATTGTTCTAAATTAAACCATACTTACCATCACACCCATTCCAGCTGAAGCCAACGATCTCCTGCAATAAAAGAAAAATAATAAACCAACCTCATCCTTACCTTTCCATGGTTCCCACGACAGCTTCAGCTCTGCTACATCGAGATGACTGGCTGGACCGCAGCAGAACGCTGCCATCCAGTCTGTCATCCCGCAGACACTGAGAAGCGCAGGCATGCTTGCGCTCCTCACTGTCTCGCTGTGACGGCATCCAGATGAGCCGAGGTCATGTCCAATGAACTCGGCTCACCTCATGCACGTCACTGACAGCGTGGGAAAATTCTCACGCTGAAGTGCTGAGTGCAGGAGAATACTCCCACGCTGTCAGTGATGTGCATGAGGTGAGCTCATGTCCAATGAACTCAGCTCACCTCCTGCACGTCACTGACAGCGTGGGAAAATTCTCCTGCAATCAGCGCTTCAGCGTGAGAATTTTCCCACGCTGTCAGTGACGTGCATGAGGTGAGCCGAGTTCATTGGACATGAACTCGGCTCATCTGGATGTCGTCACAGAGAGACGCTGAGCAGCGCAAGCAAGCCTGCGCTTCTCAGTGTCTGCGGGATGACAGGCTGGATGGCAGCGTTCTGCTGCGGTCCAGCCTGTCATCTCGATGTAGCAGAGCTGAAGCTGTCGTGGGAACCATGGAAGGTAAGGATGAGGTTGCTTTATTATTTTTCTTTTATTGCAGGAGATCGTTGGCTTCAGCTGGAATGGGCGTGATGGTAAGTATGGTTTAATTTAGAACAATAAAGGATTGTGTCTTTATTTCAATTAAAGGACTTTATTCTGGGTGTTTGTGTTTTTTTTTAACTTTGACTATGGGGTTAGTAATGGGGGTGTCTTATAGACGCCTCTCCATTACTAACCTGGGCTTGATGTCAGCTGGCATTATAAGCTGACATCAACCCCAACCCTATTACCCCCTGCCACCGCACCAGGGCAGCGTGGAAGAGCGAGGCTAAGTGCCAGAATTGGCGCATCCTATGAATGCGCCATTTCTGGGGCGGCTGACGGCTGGTGTTTCTAGCCTGGGAGGGGGCCAATATTCATGGCTCCCTTCCTGGGCTATTAATATCAGCCCCCAGCTGTCTGCCTAGCCTTTGCTAGCTATTAAATTAGGGGGGACCCCACGTCATTTTTTTTGGGGGGTCCCCCATTTTAATAGCTAGTAAAGGCTATGTATTCAGCTGGAGGCTGATATTAGTAGCCTGGGAAGCTCCGTGGGTATTACCCCCTTCCCAGGCTTCAAACATCTGCCCCAGCCGTCTGCTTAACCGCCGCTAGAGCCTAAAATTAAGGGGAACCCCACGCCAATTTTTTTAATAATAAATCCTTTATTTTAATACTAAATGACAAGTACAGTAACCAACACTATCACTGTACTTCATATATATGTGACTGACATGTTTCTATCTATCTAATCTATGTGTGATGCTCTATCTTTCTGTTCTAAATTGTCGGGTACCGCTGCTGAATTGCCGGCCGGCTTTTTTAAAGAGACAGTGCATGAAAACACTATTATTTTTTTAAATAAATCCTTTACACTAAATGACAAGTACAGTAAGCAACACTATCACTGTACTTATTATATATGTGACTGACATGTTTCTATCTATCTAATCTATGTGTGAAGCTCTATTCTTTCTGTTCTAAATTGTCGGGTACAGATGCTGAATTGCCGGCCGGCTTTTTTAAAGAGACGGTGCATGAAAACACTAATATTTTTTTTAATAAATCCTTTACACTAAATGACAAGTGCAGTAACCAACACTGTCACTGTGCTTCTTATATGTGTGACTGACATGTTTCTATCTATCTAATCTATGTGTGATGCTCTATTCCTTCTTGTCTAAATTGTCGGGTACCGGTGTATGCCGCTGCTGAATTTGCCGGCCGGCTTTTTTAAAGAGAGTGTCTTCTGAGCAGTTTGTCAGCTTTTGGACACCTTTGCAGGTGTTTTCTATGTGTTTCTATGTGTTTTTGTTTGCTTGCCATTGGTTTTAACGGTGTTCGACGGTGTTCTAAGGTGTTCGACGAACAGTTCGACGAACAGTTCCTCGAACATCCCGGTGTTCGACGAACCGAACCGAACCCGAACACTACGGGGGTGGCTCAACACTATTTGGGATAATGAAAACTTAGGGGAATTTTATAAAATAGGAGAGCTGAGAGGATGGGTGGCAAGGGGTATACAATATATCTACCAACTGATGGATAATCAAAACCCTAGAGATGCTGAAAGAGGAATTTCACTTATTAGACGGACACAGCTATCAGTATACACAGGTTAAGCATGCGTTTATTAAGCAAAGGAAAATAAGGAACCTATCTGTTCAAAAGGATATCGTTATTGACTATATTTGTATGGGGGGGGATGTACAACAGGCGTCATATCTGCGGTGTATGCTGATCTGCTTCACACCTTTCTATTGAACTATCCTGTTTTGGCGAGGGAAAGGTGGGAAGCAGATGTTGGTACCATTGAAGATGACAGGTGGGAGTCCATATTGGAATATATCCCCAAGTTATCTCTAAATGAACCTGCCAGAATGTCCCAACTACTTCTTGTACATAGAGCATATAGATCACCCGATTTTTTGTTTAGAATAGGGGTAAGAGAGAATTCGGATTGCCCGAGATGTGGGTCAGAAGTCGCCGGTATACTACATGTTATGTGGAGTTGCCCAAAGCTTGCAAACTATTGGTCTGAAGTAGTTGCCCTAATTGAAGGACGTTATCATTGTATAATTCCTAGAGATCCAGTGGTTTGTTTGCTGGGATATGTGGAGGAACTTGTGGGGAATGATGTCGCAAAACTGGCAATTGCCAGACTCTTATATGCAGCTAGAAAGGTAATAGCTAGGTATTGGGTGCGAACGGAGCCTCCCTCTAGACAACAGTACATAAGGCAGGTGGATTATGTGGTACGGATGGAGGAGAAAATTTATTTAAAAAGGAAAAACGCCAAACTCAGTGACAACCTATGGGCACCATGGAAGGTGTGATTAATGCTTTTAGAGGGAAGAATCCGGTGATTACACTATAAAATGCATTGCAATGCTTATAAGATGTTTTTTGTGATATTGAACCATATTTTATATAACAATAAAGGTTTATTGTTGTCCTTAAAAGGGGAGGGGGGGTTGAGGGAGGGATTCTTTTTGATAATAAGAAAATTGAAAATTATTATACTGAAGTTGTATTTCATTATTTTATCTTTAAATGAATAAAAATTTATCTGATTTAAAAAAATAATTCCCTATGGGTACATCTATTCACCATAAAAAAAATCCATCACTCCAACAGTTCAAATTATTTCCACAGATGAGACTAAACACCAATATCACTTTTATCCAACTCCTCTTGCAGTTACTTTTTTGGTATTAATTCTCAGTTCACAATTCAATCAGTCACATGGTCCTAGTAAGACGATCTTTATGCATATAACGGATAATCCTCTAAACAGTTCCTGATGTCCACTTGCAGCAGCCTTAGTGGTTGTTTCAACCAACGCCGAAGCGTTAATCACATGCAAAAAGAAAAGGGAAAGGGCGCATGTGTAGACTCACAGGGCTATTTATATAAATTAAAAAGTGCAAGTGCACTCACCTGTGATGGTTGTGTACGTCTACACAACCAAGATTAAGCGTGTGATTAATGAGGCTCCGGGTCGCCTCGCTCTATTTGTAATACCGTCCTGTCAGTGTTTGCATCGCAACTCCGTGCTCCTCGAGTGGTCACGCGATCCTGCCGGACCGGATACCACGTCACCGCAGGTCCTCAGTTGTTTATCCTGGTGGCTGGATAACCGCAGGTCCTCAAACATAGTGTTGAGCCACCCCCGTAGTGTTCGAGTTCGGTTCGGTTCGTCGAACACCCGTGTGTTCGCCGAACTGTTCGTCGAACTGTTCGTCGAACACCTTCGAACACCGTTAAAACCAATGGCAGGCAAACAAAAACACATAGAAACACATAGAAAACACCTTCAAAGGTGTCCAAAAGCTGACAAACTGCTCAGAAGACATAACTAACACATGGAAAAGTGACAAGTACATATAGTCATGCGAAAATAAAAGAGGTGGAGGAGTAAAAGGAGGGGGAGACACAGATATAGGCATGTCATGCCCTTCTAAAATCCAAAAAGTGAGAAGCCGACACGGCCAGTCCGCTCCTGCCCGTGCCACCTCCGTGTCGCCGGGTTTGTGCCAGAGCCGCGGTGAACCCTGATGGCCAGCCCCCCTCTCCCAATACTGGTGCCTGTCCGCTGGTGGGTCGAGCGAGCCCCCCTGTGGTGGAGGCAGCTCTAAGCTTTTTAATTTAAATTGTCTCTCTAATTTGAATGAATACACTTTAAATCCATTTACAAGGATCTATTGGAGAGCAAGTCTCATGCCAGCAGCCGCGTAATTCCAGCTCCAGTAGCGTCCACTAAAGCTGCTGCAGTTAAAAAGCTTTTATAAGGATCGAGCTCGGCTGTCCACCGCAAGGCATCCTACTGCCAGTCCCAGCCCCTATGCCTTGGGGTGCCTCCTGATGCTCTTCACTAAGTATCCCATGGTCCCGAAGCATTTCCTTTGAAAAAATTAAGTGTCTAAACTACAGGTGGTGTAGCTTGCTTAACAGCCGGGATAATCCGCTGACTAGCAGACACTGCTACTAGGCACAAAGTATTTCCTGGGCTAGATGCAGTTAAAAATTTGTAATTAGATACTCTCATTGGATGCTGAGAAAGCATTCCATAGAGTCTCCTGGCACGCCATATATGATTCTCTTAAAAAGCTTGGGGTAGGGGTCTAGGGGACCCTTTTATAGCCAAAATCACGGCCCTGTATCACAATACGTCACCTAGGCTGAAGATAAATGGAACTGTAGCACCCTGAGGGCTCGGTTGCTACAGACGTATTGCACCTCACCCAGAGGTGTGATATCTCACTCTCAGGTAAGGATGGAGTGTGGATCAGGACCCGACACCTGCATGCATTACACCACATTGCCGTGGGGCAGGGCGACCAATATGCCCCTGAGATGGGCACGACAGTCCCTGTCCCTGGCTGGAGTGGGGCGAGGGAACACTGAGGAAGGGGAACCCTGTAGTGCAGGAGCAGGGAGGAAGCAGTTCCTGGGTGCATTGAGAAGGGAGTATAAAAGGTGGGCACCATCTTAGTTCAGTGCAGAGAAGTCTGAGCAGAAGTGGCAGGGAGCAGGGGCTCTGCATGAGCTCTGCTCCGGAGGCGGGCCTAGTAACAGAGGCCCAGGCCTGGAAGAGGGAGAAGGAAGGAAGAGGAGCGGAGAAGGCTCCAGGAACGAGGAATGAAGGGATCCCAGGGGTGCGGACGGGCGAGTTGCCACCGCACGCCCGAATCCACCTGCGTGGAGGGGTCAGGCCAAAGGGGGAGACCGGTCCCCGAACTAGTGGAGGCAGGAAACGACCCTCAGCTAGAAACCGGAGGCTCTGACATTTTATGTGGCGCAGCCCCTCGCTACACCCGCTAGGAAGGCACCACATAGGGTCAGGGAAACTGGCGCCAAGTTTACCAAGAGGAGGCCCGAGGCAGCCGGACAGAAGTGTTGGTAAGAAAGGCCAGACAAAGGACACACAAAGGGGGTCCTGTGAAGTGCTCCAAAGTTATCTGGGAGTTGTCTGAGCCCCTCACCTGGTGAGCACAGTACGACGTGGGCAGCCGTTACCTGCAGACGTGGTCTGGATAATAAGAACTGTGAGTAAAGGCCCTGAACTGCATCACTGACTCCGTGTCGTTACTGCTGCTGCCCTGCACCATCACCCCCATCCTCCGCATACACTGCCCTGAGGCTATACTCCTCCCGTGGGGAGTTATGCTACGCTCTGCTGCACCCACAACACCAGCCTCAGCGGTCTGCCCTGTAGCGGCGGTTCACTCTGACCGCAATCCACGGGTGGCGTAGTCGTACATTTAAACATCAAAACCACATAAATAGTTCCGCCACTGGTTTGACCGCCCTGAGCCACGGAACCGGGTCGCCGCCACGAAGACTACAACCACCAGCATCCACCAAAAAGGGTCCGGCTCCGGGTGTCCCAAGGCCCAGGGGGTGCGTCAGAACATTTTCATCACCTTTCACAATCACCAATGGGACAAGGCAGGGATGTCCTCTGTCCCCTCTCTTATACATCCTAGTGACGGAGCACCTGCTCTCATCAATTCGCCATAACCCCAATATTAGGTGGATTGAGGTGGGAGGCACCGAGTACAAGTGCTCTCTATTTGCTGATGATGTCCTAGTATATATCACTCAATCACATATATCCATCCATGCTGTTATGGCTGAAATAGATCACTTTGTTACATGGTCAAATTTTAAAATCAATGCAGCGAAGTCTGAGGCCCTCGATGTCTCCCTCCCCAAATCCATATAGGATTCCATCCAGTCCAACTTTCCCTTTGCCTGGCCCTCACAGGGTATCAAATACTTAGGAATTCCTATTCATAGAGACCTCTCCCATCTATGTTATCTTAATTTTGGGCCCTTTATTGAACAACTCCATACAGACCACGGTTGGCAAGTTAGAACTGTAAGATTTACTACGTGAACCACTGGTGTTTTGTGAAAAAGCACATGTACACTGCGTTCCAAATTATTATGCAAAAAGTGTTTAGGAGTGATAAGGGAAGAATTTGTTTGTTTGTCAGTTAAACTCATTGATGGTGATGTGTGTCAGGGCTCTTTATATCACTGTAAGCAATTGCAGACACCTGTGCTAATTAGTTTGGCAGGTGTGTCCAATGAAAGGCAAGACTACTTAAGAAGACTCTCTCACATTATTAAGCAGCCTACATTTTCTGCCAAAATGGGAAAGAAAAAGGATGTGTCGGCTGCTGAGAAGCAACAAATTGTGGAGTGTTTAGGTCAAGGCATGACTACAATCAACATTGTGCGATGATCAGGATGAAGTGTCTTGGCAATCAAGAAGTATGTAGCTGATTCACAGTACACACGTGTGCGTGCTGATAAGGGCAAATTGAGGACTCTTTCCTACAGGCAATTACGTCAGGTTGAAAGAGCAGCGTCAAAAAAGCCTTGTCATAGCAGCAGACAAGTTTTTCAAGCTGCTTGTGCCTCCAACGTCCCCCGAACAACAAGATGCAGGGTCCTTCAGAGGTTTGCAGCTGTGCATACGCCATCCTGTCGACCTCCTCTATCCACTTCACACAAGCAGAAACGGCTCCAGTGGGCCAAACATTACATGAAGACTGATTTCAAAACAGTTTTGTTCACGGATGAGTGCCGTGCAGCGCTCGATGGTCCAGATGGATGGAGTGGAGGATGGCTGGTTGATGGACACCCCACGCAAACACGGCTACAGCGCCAACAAGGAGGAGGTGGAGTAATGTTTTGGGCTGGAATCATGGGGAGAGAGATTGTCGGCCCCTTTAGGATCCCTGAAGGCGCTAAAGATGAACTCCATAATGTATGTGGATTTTCTCAAACAGCACTTCCTGCCATGGTTCAAGAAGAAGAACCGTGTATTTCACAGCAAGATCATTTTTCTGCATGATAATGCACCATCTCATGCTGCACATAAAACATCTGCATCTCTGGCTGATATGGGCATAAAAGGGGACAAACTTATGGTGTGACCCCCATGCTCCCCTGACCTCTACCCCATTCAGAACCTTTGGAGCATCATTAAAAGGAGTGTCTATGATGGCGGGAGGCAGTTCACATCTAAGCAACAGCTCTGGGAGGGTATTCTGTCCTCATGCAAAACAATTGAAGCAGAAACCATCCAAAACCTGACAAATTCAATGGACGAGAGAGTTCAGAAGCTCCTTTCGAACAAGGGGTCCTATGTGAAAATGTAACATCACCTAGAATAAAGTTTTGAGTTGAAAACTGTTTGATTTCAGTTTCTAACAACCTGCTAATGCTTATAATTTCAAAAATGACCATTTTTTTGGTCTTTATTAAAATGAAAAGGTTGATCGAAAAGTTTGGGGGATCTAAGAGTGTGGCAACCCAGTAGTCATGATTACTACGAATTCTGACAATATGAGGGTCATGCTGCAGGTAGTGCAGCAAGAAGGCACTTATGTGCCTTGCGCATCTCGGAGCCCCAAAATTATTTTCCGGGCTAGATGCAGCTAAAAATTATTTTTAATTTTAAATCTGGTGAAGCTTTAGTATAGATGGCCTAATAGGATCAGTGCTGCACACTGCTACAAAGCCCAAATTATTTTCCAGTCAAGATACAGATAAACATGATTAGTAATTTGAAAGCTTAAAACGGTTGGTAGGGTGATTTTAACCAATCATCAAGCTTTTACTCTCCCCAGGATGACACAGGGGTAGAAAAGTCGTTTCGGATCCATGATTTGTTCATCTTTATGAACGTGAGTCTGTCTACATTATCAGTGGAGAGCCGCGTGCGCTTATCTGTCAGCACACCACCAGCAGCGCTGAACACACGTTCAGACAGAACGCTGGCTGCGGGGCATGACAAGATCTCCAAGGCGTAAGTGGCTAGCTCCGGCCATTTATCCAGATTGGAAGCCCAAAAAGAGCAAGGGTCCAGTGACACAGTCATGGCTTCAATGTTTACTTGGAGATACTCCTGTACCATCGTCTCTAGGCGTTGACTATGTGTCAGACTTCTTGTCTCCTGTGGCCTTGCAAAGGATGGGCTAAAAAAGTGGTGAAATGATTCCGCAAAATTGATGTTACCAGCAGATACTGTGGTTCTGTTACGGTTTGAGTGCTGAACACTTGACGGTCCCACGGTTGGCAAGTTGGAACTGTGAGATTCACTACGTGCACCACTGGTATTTTGTGGAAAAGCACATGTAAGATTCTGCAACAGTCTCTGCTGATACTCCTGCATGCGTGCATCCCTTTCTATGGCAGGAATAATTTCTGCAAATTTACTTTTGTACCGGGGATCTAACAGTGTGGCAACCCAGTAGTCAGGATTATTTCTAATTCTCACAATTCGAGGGTCATGTTGCAGGTAGTGCAGCAAGAAGGCACTCATGTGTGTTGCGCATCCAGGAGCACCAAGTCCCTGTTGTGTTGGTGGCGAGGTAACAATCATGCTTCCTTCCTCTGTCCTCTCCCCCCAACCTCGCACAACAGAAATGTGATCAAGGTCTCCCTCATCTGATGAGTCTTCCATCAGTTCGTCCTCCACTTCTTCTTGGGCTCCTGCACCTTCCTCACTAGTTTGGCTGCTACCATGCGCCCTGGTAAAACCATCTCCCCCACCCTCACATGCCTGCCGCCTTGGTGCTGCCGACCGTCTGGACCTTGCAGATGTTAGCCCTTCCGCATACAACTCCTCCTCCTCTACTTCCTCCACCTCCTCTTGTGCCACCACCTGACTCCGAATTCTGTTTAACATGTGCTCCAGCATGTAAATCACCGGAATAGTCATGCTGATAATGGCATCGTCAGCACTAAACATCTTCGTCGCCATTTCAAAACTGTGCAGAAGGGTGCATAGGTCCCTGATCTGAGACCACTCCTCCAGCGTGATTTGCCCCACCTCTGAATCTCGTTGGCCCAGGCTATACGTCAGAACGTATTGCACCAGGGCTTGTCGGTGCTGCCACAGTCGCTGCAACATGTGCAGAGTTGAATTCCACCGGGTAGGCACATCGCATTTTAGCCGGTGAAGTGGCAGGCCCAACGACTTCTGTAGAGATGTAAGTCGCTGAGCTGCGGGATGCGAACGGCGGAAGTGAGCACACAGCGACCGTGCCCTCTGCAGAAGGCCATCTAGTCTGGGATAGTGGGCTAAAAATTGCTGGACAACCAGGTTCAACACGTGAGCCATACAAGGCACGTGTGTGACATTGCCCCGGCGAAGGGCCGCACCCAGGTTTGCAGCATTGTCGCACACGGCCTTCCCTGGTTTCAGGTCCAGTGGAGACAACCATTCATGAAATTGGTTCTCCAGAGCTGACCACAACTCCTCAGCTGTGTGACTCACATTTCCCAGACATTTCAATGTAAAAACCGCCTGATGACGTTGAGCCCTACTGCCAGCATAGTAAGGAGGTGTGCAGGATCCCTTCTGCGCAGTTAGAAAGCTTGTGGCATGACCAGACAGGCTTTGTGTGCAGGTGGAAGACCGAGAGGAGGTTGAGGAGGCAGAAGCAGTGGAGGAACTTTGACATAAAGAGGATTGACGCACAACTCGTGGGGACGGCAAGACTTGGACAGCAGCCCCTTGTCCTGCTGTCACCATAGTTACCCAGTGCCCAGTCAGCGACATGTAACGCCCCTGTCCATGCCTACTCGTCCAAGTGTCTGTGGTGAAATGCACCCTGTCACACACAGAGTTTCTCAAAGAAGCGGTGATGTTGTGTGCGACATGCTGGTGGAGCGCAGGCACACCTTTCTTTGAGAAGTAGTGCCGACTGGGCATCTGGTACTGGGGCACTGCGACGGACATAAGGTCTCGAAAATCCTCTGTGTCCACCAGGCGGAAAGGCAGCATTTCTGTAGCCAAGAGCTTGCAGATGGTGAAATTCAACCTCTTAGCTTTCTCATGGCTAGGAGGAAATGGTCTTTTACTTGTCCACATCTGAGGGACCGAGGGCTGGCTATTGTGCTTAGACGGGGTTGATAAGGGTGTCCCCGGCAAACTCCCGGTCTGTGAGGAAGATGCAGGCGGACATGTTAGGTTGCCTTGATCCAAAGGTGGTGCTATCGATGTCGGACAGCGCTCAACACCAGCTGGTGTTCCCACCTCCAAAGAAAATGATGACCTGCCAATCACGCTGGCTGTTGCGGGTAAAGAGGTGGCAGGTCTGCGCCCCAAAACAGGTGTGACTGCTGTCCCCCCAGTCACAGAGGATGAAGAGGACGCGGATGCACAAGATATGGCAGACGGTGGTTGGCCCGGCCGGCTAGGCCGCATTGTAGCACACTGAGCTTCCCACTGCAACTTATGCTTCATGTCCATGTGCCGGTTCATGCATGAAGTACTCAAACTATGTATTTTTTGGCCTCTACTTAGCTTTTGCTGACAAATGTTACAGATAACACGAGTTGGGTCATCTTTATCGATCTGAAAAAATGCCCAGGCTATGCAAGGCTTAGCACCCATGCGACCTGAAGAGCCACCACGACTTGTGGTGAGAGGCAGAGTTGTATTTGAGGATGCAGTTGTTGACGTGCTTCCAGTACTACGTCTCTGTCCAGGAAGGCGCAACCTGACCTCGTCGTCACTAGCATCTTCCTCCACCTCCTCTGCTGACCTCATCTCTTGGCTGACTGTGGGTTGACAGTAAGTGGGATCTCCAACCTCATCATCATCACCCTGTGCGTTATCACACCCGTCGTCCTCAGAGCCAACCTGTTCCTGCCCTGACAAAAAACTAAAGTTGTCGCTCCAATCAGGTATTTGAGTCTTATCATCGTCTTCCTCATTGTCTCCACCAACAGGAGTTACAGTTTGGGAATGAGGGTCTACATTATGGTCAGAACCTTCTGCGTCTGGTCCTGGATCCGACTCATAAAGATTCTGGGCATCAGTGCAGATCATTTCCTCGTCTGGATTCACAGAAGCGCTGGAGTCGACCTCTGATTCCCAGGCTATAGTATGAGTAAACAGCTCTGCAGACTCAACCATCTGTTCTACCTCATACTCAGACGGGCAGCTGGAGATTTGGGAGCTGTGAGGAAGCAAGTGCGATTGGGGTGACACCTTTGAGGACTGGAGTATTTGTGATGTTGAAGTTGATGTGGAGGAGAGCCCACTTAAAGGAGCACTTGATATCCGTTGAAGCACCTGCTGTTTTTGTGCCTCATCTGGAATTTGTAGCGATTGGCGTGGCCGTAAGAAAGGGATCTTATCACATTGTCCACTAAACGAAGTAGACATTTTAGTTTGGCTGGAAGATGGTCTTTCTTCTGCAGATGTTACTGTTGCTTTAACACCTACCCCACGGACACAACCTTTTTTCCCCTTCCCAACACGCCTATTCCCCTTTCCACCAGCAGCAGGCCTTTTTCCACTCATTTTGGTGGTTAACTAATTCACAACTCTGGAGTTGTTTGCACAAAAAAACAATGGATGGTAACCGAGCAGAGCTGAGTGGCCAAACTGTGGTATTAGGCCAAAACTATTGGCTGGGTTAGATGCAGAAAAAAATTATATTCAATTTGCAACCTGATGGAGGTCAGTATAGATGGACTAATACAACAAGTCCCACACACAGCTAGAAGCCCAATATTTTTTCAGAGGTAGATGCAGAAAAAAATATATTCAGTTTGCAACCTGATGGAGGTCAGTATAGATGGACTAATACAACAAGTCCCACACACAGCTAGAAGCCCAAATATTTTTTCAGAGGTACTGTAGATGCAGATAAAAATTATTTTTAATTTGCAACCTGATGGAGGTCAGTATAGATGGACTAATAGAGAAAGTCCGACACACTGCTAGAAGGCCAAATATTTTTTCAGAGCTAGATGCAGAAAAAAATTATATTCAGTTTGCAACCTGATGGAGGTCAGTATAGATGGACTAACAGAGAAAGTCCCACACACTGCTAGAAGGCCAAATATTTTTTCAGAGCTAGATGCAGAAAAAAATTATATTCAGTTTGCAACCTGATGGAGGTCTGTATAGATGGATTAATAGAACAAGACCCACACACAGCTAGAAGCCCAATATTTTTTCAGAGGTAGATGCAGAAAAAAATATATTCAGTTTGCAACCTGATGGAGGTCAGTATAGATGGACTAATACAACAAGTCCCACACACAGCTAGAAGCCCAATATTTTTTCAGAGGTAGATGCAGAAAAAAATATATTCAGTTTGCAACCTGATGGAGGTCAGTATAGATGGACTAATACAACAAGTCCCACACACAGCTAGAAGCCCAATATTTTTTCAGAGGTAGATGCAGAAAAAAATATATTCAGTTTGCAACCTGATGGAGGTCAGTATAGATGGACTAATACAACAAGTCCCACACACAGCTAGAAGCCCAATATTTTTTCAGAGGTAGATGCAGAAAAAAATATATTCAGTTTGCAACCTGATGGAGGTCAGTATAGATGGACTAATACAACAAGTCCCACACACAGCTAGAAGCCCAATATTTTTTCAGAGGTAGATGCAGAAAAAAATATATTCAGTTTGCAACCTGATGGAGGTCAGTATAGATGGACTAATACAACAAGTCCCACACACAGCTGGAAGCCCAATATTTTTTCAGAGGTACTGTAGATGCAGATAAAAATTATTTTTAATTTGCAACCTGATGGAGGTCAGTATAGATGGACTAATAGAGAAAGTCCGACACACTGCTAGAAGGCCAAATATTTTTTCAGAGCTAGATGGAGAAAAAAATTATATTCAGTTTGCAACCTGATGGAGGTCAGTATAGATGGACTAACAGAGAAAGTCCCACACACTGCTAGAAGGCCAAATATTTTTTCAGAGCTAGATGCATACAAAAAATTATTTTGAATTTGCAACCTGATGGAGGTCAGTATAGGTGGACTAATAGAACAAGTCCCACACACTGCTAGAAGGCCAAATATTTTTTCAGAGCTAGATGCAGAAAAAAATTATATTCAGTTTGCAACCTGATGGAGGTCTGTATAGATGGATTAATAGAGCAAGACCCACACACAGCTAGAAGCCCAATATTTTTTCAGAGGTAGATGCAGAAAAAAATATATTCAGTTTGCAACCTGATGGAGGTCAGTATAGATGGACTAATACAACAAGTCCCACACACAGCTAGAAGCCCAATATTTTTTCAGAGGTAGATGCAGAAAAAAATATATTCAGTTTGCAACCTGATGGAGGTCAGTATAGATGGACTAATACAACAAGTCCCACACACAGCTAGAAGCCCAATATTTTTTCAGAGGTAGATGCAGAAAAAAATATATTCAGTTTGCAACCTGATGGAGGTCAGTATAGATGGACTAATACAACAAGTCCCACACACAGCTAGAAGCCCAAATATTTTTTCAGAGGTAGATGCAGAAAAAAATTATATTCAGTTTGCAACCTGATGGAGGTCAGTATAGATGGACTAATAGAATGATGCTATGCCCAAAAGATTTTACTTCACTAGGTGCAGTAAAAAAATTGGTATTCTATACACAGGTGGTATATCTTGCAACACAGATAGGCTACTCCACTGACTAACACACTCTGCAATAGGCCAAAAAGGATTAGCTTTGCTAGATTCAGCCAAATGCTGTGAAAAAAACTTGCACAGCACTGGCACAGACCTGCCTGGCAAAAACTGATAGGAACTGATGTAACCTAGTCCTGAAAAGGACTCCAATTACAATTAGTCTTTACTCCCACAATCTATCTATTTAAGAGCACAGACCTCCCTGATAAAAGTCGTAGGAAATGCTGTAACCTAGTACTTAAAAGGACTGCAATCACAACTATTCCCTACTCCCAAGCTATCTGTATATTTGTGCGAAAATTGGCTTGAAATTAACAAGGTATAGCGCACACAGCAACAGCGGTGCCGTCTAACACGCAGCTGCAGCAGTGAGAAAATGGTGGCGACGGGGAAAATGGCTTGGTCTTATAGGGCAAGGACACGTGACATACACTGCCAATGACACATGCCCTTGCTTGTGTGAAAAAAAGCACTTCGCTTCGTGTGTGCGCTGCTGATAGGCTGACAGATTGCACCTCCCCACTGCAAATGCGGGAAAGAGAAAAAAAAAAATGGAGATCTTCATTGTTCCTGCAGAGATCCATCCCCTGCCCCTCCCCCCGCCCCGCTGTACACTCAAACTGCGTATTAACATTAATTTTCAGCATTCTTGAGAAAAAATCCAGTTATGATTTTGGTGCACGAACAGTTATCGAACATAACCTCGAACAGCCGAATTTTTTTCAAATCGTTCATGTTCTCCGAACGGCTCGAACACCGCCCAAAACAGCTCGAATTTGAGATTGGCGAACAGTTCGAGTAGAACAACGCTCATCTCTACTCAAACATCCAAATATGCCAGGCTGCATTTCACATGTAAACAATGTAGCAGCGGCCTCAGGGAGCGCCAAAGGAATACTGGACAATTTAATAGATGATAACCGACCTTTATTCTTCCTCCAATACCACTGCCACAACGCGTTTCGACAGTCTAAGCCATCTTCATCAGGTGGGGTAAAGGAGAATGTTACAATGACAGCTTTATAAAGGGGTGGTATTTTACATAATTTAGACCAGTGTTGTAATCAATTAACCCTTTCATTGAAAAACTCCATATAATGCATTCTTTACCAATTAACCTCTTATTTCCCCTTGAAACAGCATTGTGCACTCATATTTAAAAATCCCTACATGGATTCATAAACTCACAATTCTTAATAAAAACTTCCTATTTGTGTTTAAAAAATTTTTTTTTTTTTTTTATATTAGCAACTATTAAAATCACCCTGGGGACCTTCTTAGGGTGTCTTGACAGTGCTATACTGCGATTTCCAGCCCCCAATTCAAAAGCTAATTTCTTAAAGAGACAGTACACTTTCATATAAAATGGCCGAAAATAACCTTGTACCGTTGCCCACTACGATTATAAACCCCATACATTTTTAAAATCACCCTGGGAACCTACCCAGGGTGTCCTAACAATGCTATACTGCGATTACCAACCCCCAATTCAAAAGTTAAGTTTCTTAAAGAGACAGTACACTTTCACATAAAATGGGCGAAAATAACCTTGTACTGTTGCCCACTACTATTATAAAGCTCCTAAAACCCAATACTATCCATCATCATGATCTACCTGAGGATGATAGCGTCTGCTATCGAAACGCGTCGTGGCGTTAGAGAGCGTACTAAACAATAAAAAGTTTGTGTGTTATAACCTATTCCCCTGTCTAGTTGTTCTAGCGCTTCACTAACACCGCAGAATTCCTTCTTTCTTGCTCGTAGAGAGGTTAAGGCAGTCTTGCAGTCCTGCAACACATAGAGCGGAAAATAGCGCAAGCATCCACACTACACGCATCCTCGTACTACGTAGGTCATCGCGTAGCACAAAAGGCCAGACCCCTGTCAGGTATAAGGAGTAATTTAAAAATACCTGCAGTATAAATAGTTACCCAGTAGGGTACTGCATAATGTTTTTTGGGGAGACTCCAAAAGTGTGCCCTTCGCCTGGAGTGCCCTGGACAGTGTGAGTGTCCGTCTTTCCTCCGGGACCGTCCTGCCGTCTCTCCCCTGCACCACCATCCATTACACACCCCACGCTGCCCTGGAGCTAGCTCTACCTGTGGAGAGCCACACCATCCCTGCTGCCGTAACACCAGCTCCAGAGGACTGCTGCGCAGCGGCGGCACCCCTTAGCCGCATTCCACAGGTGGCGTCACGAACACTTAAATCCCTTATAAATACCCCCCTTTTTACTGACCGCCCTGGGTCACGGACCGTGCCAGCTACCGTGATATCCCCCAGCAACCAGAGGCCCGGCTGTCGAGTACCCCACGGCCCAGGGGGCGCGTCATATAGTGTACAGATAATACAGGGACCCACCAGTGACATTATACATAGGAACCCTGTGTATCGTATATAGTGTATAGTGTCAATGTCCAGGTAACACACTGACTCACCAGTGACATTATACACAGCAGCTATGTATATAGTGTACAGGTAATACAGGGATCACCAGTGACATTATATACAGAAGCTCTGTATATAGTGTACAGGTAATACAGTGATCACCAGTGATTTATACACAGGAGCTCTGTATATAGTGCACAGATAATACAGGGATCACCAGTGACATTATATATAGGAACCCTGTGTATAGTATATAGTGTATAGTGTCAGTGTACAGGCAACACACTGACTCACCAGTGACATTATACATAGGAGCTATGTATATAGTGTACAGGTAATACAGTGATCACCAGTGATTTATACACAGGAGCTCTGAATATATTGTGTCAGTGTACAGGTAAGAGATCATCAGTGACATTATACACAAGAGCTCTGTATATAGTGTATAGTGTACAGATAATACAGGGACCCACCAGTGACATTATACATAGGAACTCTGTGTATAGTATACAGTGTATAGTGTCAGTGTACAGGTAACACACTGACTCACCAGTGACATTATACACAGCAGCTATGTATATAGTGTACAGGTAATACAAGGATCACCAGTGACATTATACACAGAAGCTCTGTATATAGTATCAGTGTACAGGTAATACAGTGATCACCAGTGACATTATACACAGGAGATCTGTATATAGTGTACAGGTAATACAGGGATCACCAGTGACATTATACACAGCAGCTATGTATATAGTGTACAGGTAATACAGGGATCACCAGTGACATTATACACAGAAGCTCTGTATATAGTGTCAGTGTACAGGTAATACAGTGATCACCAGTGACATTATACACAGGAGATCTGTATATAGTGTACAGGTAATACAGGGATCACCAGTGACATTATACACAGAAGCTCTGTATATAGTGTTAGTGTACAGGTAATACAGTGATCACCAGTGACATTATACACAGGAGATCTGTATATAGTGTACAGGTAATACAGGGATCACCAGTGACATTATACACAGCAGCTATGTATATAGTGTACAGGTAATACAGGGATCACCAGTGACATTATACACAGAAGCTCTGTATATAGTGTCAGTGTACAGGTAATACAGTGATCACCAGTGACATTATACACAGGAGATCTGTATATAGTGTACAGGTAATACAGGGATCACCAGTGACATTGTACACAGCAGCTATGTATATAGTGTACAGGTAATACAGTGATCACCAGTGACATTATACACTGGAGCCCTGTGTATATTGTAGTGTATAGTGTACAGATAACACACCAACTCATCGGTGATGTCTCTATCTCTAGTTGAAGACCTTCATCTTCGCTTTTCTCCTTCATCCAGCGCAGATCGCCATAATTTCTTCCAGCCAGGACTCGTCTCTGCAGAAAATAACACCGAGTTATCTAGAGCAGTTTGCAGAGCTCATTCCCCAATTTTTCCCCAACTTCTACACTACACCAGATGAAGACAAAAGCAATACATTGTCGCCCTGCAGAGTAACAGGACCCCCTCACTGAAAACAGTATCCTCAAAAATAAAATACATCCTACCCCCGTGTGTCTCATCACCAGCCTGCCCTCAACTCACGTGTCTCATCATCACCAGTCTGCCCCCAAGTGTCTCATCGTCACCATTCTGCCCCCAAGTGTCTCATCGTCACCATTCTGCCCCTCATGTGTCTCATAGTCACCTTTCTGCCCCCCATGTGTCTCATCGTCACCTTTCTGCCCCCCATGTGTCTCATCGTCACCTTTCTGCCCCCCATGTATCTCATCTTCACATTTCTGCCCCCAAGTGTCTCATCATTACCATTCTACCCCCAAGTGTCTCATCGTCACCATTCTGCCCCCATGTGTCTTGTCACCTTTCTGCCCCCCATGTGTCTCATCATCATCAGCCTGCTCCCGTGTGTCTCATCATCACCATTCTGCCCCCGTGTCTCATCATCACCATTCTGCTCCCGTGTGTCTCATCATCACCATTCTGCCCCTGTGTCTCATCATCACCATTCTGCCCCCGTGTGTCTCATCATCACCATTCTGCCCCCGTGTGTCTCATCATCACCATTCTGCCCCCGTGTGTATCATCATCACAATTCTGCCCCCGTGTGTCTCATCATCACCATTCTGCTCCCGTGTGTCTCATCATCATCAGCCTGCCCCCGTGTATCTCATCATTACCATTCTGCCCCCATGTGTCTCATCATCACCATTCTGCCCCCGTGTGTCTCATTGTCACCATTCTGCCCCATGTGTCTAATCATCACCATTCTACCCCAGTGTCTCATCATCACCATTCTGCTCCCGTGTGTCTCATCATCACCATTCTGCCCCCGTGTGTCTCATCATCACCATTCTGCCCCCGTGTGTCTCATCATCACCATTCTGCCCCCGTGTGTCTCATCATCACCATTCTGCCCCCGTGTGTCTCATCATCACCATTCTGCTCCCGTGTGTCTCATCATCACCATTCTGCTCCCGTGTGTCTCATCATCACCATTCTGCCCTCGTGTATCTCATCATTAGCATTCTGCCCCCATGTGTCTCATCATCACCATTCTGCCCCGTGTGTCTAATCATCACCATTCTACCCCAGGGTCTCATCATCACCATTCTGCTCCCGTGTGTCTCATCATCACCATTCTGCCCCCGTGTGTCTCATCATCACCATTCTGCCCCCGTGTGTCTCATCATCACAATTCTGCCCCCGTGTGTCTCATCATCACCATTCTGCTCCCGTGTGTCTCATCATCACCATTCTGCTCCCGTGTGTCTCATCATCACCATTCTGCCCCCGTGTGTCTCATCATCACCATTCTGCCTCCGTGTGTCTCATCATCACCATTCTGCTCCCGTGTGTCTCATCATCACCATTCTGCCCCCGTGTGTCTTATCATCACCATTCTGCCTCCGTGTGTCTCATCATCACCATTCTGCTCCCGTGTGTCTCATCATCACCATTCTGCCCCTGTGTGTCTCATCATCACCATTCTGCCTCCGTGTGTCTCATCATCACCATTCTACCCCAGTGTCTCATCATCACCATTTTGCTCCCGTGTGTCTCATCATCACCATTCTGCCCCCGTGTCTCATCATCACCATTCTGCTCCCGTGTGTCTCATCATCACCATTCTGCCCCCGTGTCTCATCATCACCATTCTGCCCCGTGTGTCTCATCATCACCATTCTGCCCCCGTGTGTCTCATCATCACCATTCTGCCCCCGTGTGTCTCATCATCACCATTCTGCCCCCGTGTGTCTCATCATCACCATTCTGCCCCCGTGTGTCTCATCATCACCATTCAGCCCCCATGTCTCATCATCACCATTCAGCCCCCTGTGTCTCATCATCACCATTCTGCTCCCGTGTGTCTCATCATCACCATTCTGCTCCGTGTCTCATCATCACCATTCTGCCCCCGTGTGTCTCATCATCACCATTCTGCCCCCGTGTGTCTCATCATCACCATTCTGCCCCCGTGTGTCTCATCATCACCATTCTGCCCCCGTGTGTCTCATCGTCACCATTCTGCCCCCGTGTGTCTCATCGTCACCATTCTGCCCCCCGGGTGTCTAATCATCACCATTCTACCCCAGTGTCTCATCATCACATTCTGCTCCCGTGTGTCTCATCATCACCATTCTGTCCCCGTGTGTCTCATCATCACCATTCTGCCCCCGTGTGTTTCATCATCACCATTCTGCCCCCGTGTGTCTCATCATCACCATTCTGCTCCCGTGTGTCTCATCACCATTCTGCCCCCGTGTCTCATCATCACCATTCTGCCCCGTGTGTCTCATCATCACCATTCTGCTCCCGTGTGTCTCATCATCACCATTCTGCCCCGTGTGTCTCATCATCACCATTCTGCTCCCGTGTGTCTCATCATCACCATTCTGCCCCCGTGTGTCTCATCATCACTATTCTGCCCCCGTGTCTCATCATCACCATTCTGCCCCCTGTGTCTCATCATCACCATTCTGCCCCCGTGTGTCTCATCATCACCATTCTGCCCCCGGTGTCTCATCATCACCATTCTGCTCCCGTGTGTCCCATCATCACCATTCTGCTCCCGTGTGTCTCATCATCACCATTCTGCCCCCGTGTCTCATCATCACCATTCTGCCCCCTGTGTCTCATCATCACCATTCTGCCCCCGTGTGTCTCATCATCACCATTCTGCCCCGTGTGTCTCATCATCACCATTCTGCTCCCGTGTGTCTCATCATCACCATTCTGCCCCCGTGTGTCTCATCATCACCATTCTGCCCCCGTGTGTCATCATCACCATTCTGCCCCCTGTGTCTCATCATCACCATTCTGCTCCCGTGTGTCTCATAATCACCATTCTGCCCCCGTGTCTCATCATCACCATTCTGCCCCCGTGTCTCATCATCACCATTCGGCCCCGTGTGTCTCATCATCACCATTCTGCCCCCGTGTTTCTCATCATCACCATTCTGCCCCGTGTGTCTCATCATCACCATTTTGCTCCCGTGTGTCTCATCATCACAATTCTGCCCCTGTGTGTCTCATCATCACCATTCTGCCCCCGTGTGTCTCATCATCACCATTCTGCCCCCGTGTGTCTCATCATCACCATTCTGCCCCCGTGTGTCTCATCATCACCATTCTGCCCACGTGTGTCTCATCATCACCATTCTGCCCCCGTGTCTCTCATCATCACCATTCTGCCCCCGTGTGTCTCATCGTCACCATTCTGCCCCCGTGTGTCTCATCATCACCATTCTGCCCCCGTGTCTCATCATCACCATTCGGCCCCCGTGTGTCTCATCATCACCATTCTGCCCCATGTGTCTCATCATCACCATTCTGCCCCGTGTGTCTCATCATCACCATTCTGCTCCCATGTGTCTCATCATCACCATTCTGCCCTCGTGTGTCTCATCATCACCATTCTGCCCCCGTGTGTCTCATCATCACCATTCTGCCCCCGTGTGTCTCATCATCACCATTCTTCCCCCGTGTCTCATCATCACCATTCGGCCCCCGTGTGTCTCATCATCACCATTCTGCCCCATGTGTCTCATCATCACCATTCTGCCCCGTGTGTCTCATCATCACCATTCTGCCCCCGTGTGTCTCATCATCACCATTCTGCTCCCGTGTGTCTCATCATCACCATTCTGCCCCCGTGTGTCTCATCATCACCATTCTGCCCCCGTGTGTCTCATCATCACCATTCTGCCCCCGTGTGTCTCATCATCACCATTCTGCCCTCGTGTGTCTCATCATCACCATTCTGCCCCCTGTGTCTCATCATCACCATTCTGCTCCCGTGTGTCTCATCATCATACTGCCCCCATGTTTCTCATCATCATCATTCTGACCCCATGTCTCCGCTTTACAAAAAAGTAAAAAAAATGAATAAATAAAGTTCCTCCTCACCTTGCCTCCACTCCAGAGGCGACTCTTCTTCGTTATCTGAGGTGCGGATGCCAGCCAGTCACAGGCCGGCAGTGACGTTATACGCTGGTGACATGTTCGCTGACATCAGCTGCCGGCCTGTGATTGGCTGGGGGCTGTTAACTATTGAGTAAAAAAAAACAATAAGGGCCAAATAATGAACCCTGGGTATTCTGAAATTACCATCAATAATTTATGATGGTGTATACATGCGAACCACACCTCAACATGTCAAAAGCCAAATGTGTAGGGTTTAGAAAAGATCAACCTCCATTCATCCAGAGAATTGAGTTAAACACTACCTTTACTAGTATCAATTGGCATTTTTAGTAATAACAATATATAGGGACACCATATATGTGCTCAAAACAACTAGGTGTACAAAAAAAACTCCCATATGCCCTTTAAACACAGAAGGTACCATGGATTATACAATGGAATCCCACATGACCTCTATTCAAAAAGGTACCGTGGATTATGTCAGGGAAAATCAACAAAGCCCCACTGAAAGATTCCTTCGGGTTGTTGTTATATCAAACAAAATGAAACAATCTCACCCAATCCTAAAGTGCATCATGGCTTGATTCATCCTGGTGAAATGTCATCCTAAAATTCATGACCAAAACATACTGGAGATATCCTGCTCCCAACGCGTTTCCTCCTAAAGTAGATTCATCAGGGGAGACTGAAAAAGGGGGCTGAGGGTCTCCACCATTTCAATCAGCCCTTATCCTCCTTTCAAAAGACCCAGGGTTCCAACTGTCACTTCCCACACCGTGTCTCCTTTTAAATGCCGCGCCAAGCGACACGCCGCTGCGTCACTTCCGTTCACGTGGGCTGGTATATCCGGTATCTGGATCGCAAACCAATCGGGTGGAACGCATATGGAATCCCGCCGACGTCACATTCGGTGACATCCTTCCTGTTTCCGGTAAATGGAACGCATGCATATAGAAATGAAGCGCATCTCAGGCACACTAGCGCTTCAAACCAACCGCAACCGCTGATCCAAACAGCGGTGATTGTGGAGGGAGAGAGAAAATATAATAAACCGCTCTCACAGACATATAGACTGGGAGGTGTAAAGCCCCTCTTCTCCTACAATTACAGATATATTTTCCACTACAGTCCTGCAGCAGCATATCTGACAATGGGACCAGATAATTTATTCAACTTTTTGAAAAAAAGGAAGCATCCATAGTCCCACCCCTTAGGGGTTAAGCATGACCTCCCACCATAGGGCTTATCTTAATCAGACAGCTAGGCAGGCATCAAAAGAAGGCTAAAACCAAACATGCATTTATCCGCAAAAATCCGTTTGGAACATAGTCCGGTAGTGATTCTCTCAGCCAGGACTGGCTCTCGTCGCCTCTGTCCCTGGCTCGCAGCTTCTCCACTGCCTCACGGACTCCTTGGCTACAGCTGAACTGTCCCTCCTTCTCTGGGACTAGTCTCTGTCCTGAGCTAGGTCGTCCAGTTCTCCCTAACCCTGCCCTCAGTTCCAGCTTTTATAGGGGCAGCCTGCTCCCCCTACTGGCCTCGGACAGAAGGTGCTGTATGCTAATTGTCCCTGACCAGGTACCCTCCCTCCTGCTCTCAGACACAGCCTTTAATATTTGTGGCATCCAGACCTGGGGTGACACATATGCATGCGATCCATTTACCGGAAACAGGAAGGACGTCACCGGATGTGACGTCGGCGGGATTCCATATGCGTTCCACCCGATGGTTTGCGTTCCAGATACCGGATATACCAGCCCACGTGACCGGCGTGTCGCTTGGCGCGGCATTTAAAAGGAGACACGGTGTAGGAAGTGACAGGTGGAACCCTGGGTCTTTTGAAAGGAGGATAAGGGCTGATTGAAATGGTGGAGACCCTCAGCCCCCTTTTTCAGTCTCCCCTGATGAATCTACTTTAGGAGGAAACGTGTTGGGAGCAGGATACCTCCAGTATGTTTTGGTCATGAATTTTAGGATGACATTACAACAGGATGAATCAAGCCATGATGCACTTTAGGATTGGGTTAGATTGTTTCATTTTGTTTGATATAACAACAACCCGAAGGAATCTTTCAGTGGGGCTTTGTTGATTTTCCCTGACATAATCCACGGTACCTTTTTGAATAGAGGTAATGTGGGATTCTATTGTATAATCCATGGTACCTTCTGTGTTTAAAGGGCATATGGGAGGTTGTTTTGTACACCTAGTTGTTTTGAGCACATATATGGTGTCCCTATATATTTTTATTACTAAAAATGCCAATTGATACTAGTAAATGTAGTATTTAACTCAATGCTCTGGATGAATGGAGTTTGATCTTTTCTAAACCCTACAAATTTGGCTTTTGACATGTTGAGGTGTGGTTCGCATGTATATGTGGCACCCCAGGGGTCTGGTTTCCACAGTAACAGCAGTGTTATGTCTGAGAGCAGGTGGGAGGTCTCTTGGTCAGGAATCCTATGCATGCCACACCTCCTGCCCAGTCCTGGGAGGGGAAGGACTTCCCCTATATAAACCTGGGGCTGAGGCAGGGTTAGGAAGAAGAGTAGAGAGAAGAAGAGAAGCAGTAATAGGAAAGAAAGATCAGGAGCTCTGTGGGAGTCGTGCTAAGAGGAGGTCAGGGCTGGAAGCTGTAGAGCTCGCCCTGATTGAAGATTTCTTACCGGACCCGGAGTCCGAGGCTGTGGGGACTAACTCCTACCAAGCAGCAGAAACCGACCGGCAGGGGATTTCAGGTCCTCTGGCCCAGAAACCCGAAGGCTCGGTCACACGTGTGGGACCAGCACCGCCGTCGTGGAGCGGAAGCTACTAGAAGGCCCCGAGTCACCGGCCATACGGGTGAGCACCACACGGTACACTCAGGGACGTGGGCTACCTTTACCCGCCTCTAGCAAGGTAGCCAGAAGAGTACAATTAGTTGGGGAGGCCTACAACTCCGCCTGGCCAAGGGGGATCCCATCTGCTCAAGGACTGACCAAGCCCCGACCGCTAGCCAGTACTCCGGGAGGGTCTATCTTTGTCACCAGTAAAGACCCTGAACTACACCGTATCGTCTCTGAGTGATTCCTGCTACCCCCATCATCCACGTCGGCTGCCCTGAGGCCATACCCCTCCCGTTGGGGGTTATACCATCCACGCTGCACCATCCTCCCACCGGCCTCAGCGGTTTGCCCTGCAGCGGCAGCTCCATAGCTGCATTCAACGGGTGGCGTAGTCGTCCTACATCTACTGCTAATATACCGCCACTTAGTCTGACTCCCTGGGCACGGACCGGGTCACCGCCACGAGACTACTACCCCTATCAGATCCGGCTCCGGGTAGTCCCTGCGTGCGCAACGCTACATCACATAGGCCCAGGGCGCGTCATATACACCTTCATAAATTATTGATGGTAATTTCAGAAGACCCAGGGTTCATTATTTGGCCCTTATTGGGTTTTTTTTAATTAAAAGATAAATTTTAATACATATCTAATAAATGTTATATTTTAACTATCTTGCTAAAAAAATTTGATTAATATGGTGGTTACCCCGATAGCTTGTTATATTCTGTTAACTATTGCCTTGCGGGAGCTTCCTGCATGGTAATAGATTTAAAGTGAACATGCGTCCGAGGACGCAAATTCAGTTCGCCGGAGCCCGGTGAGCAGAGAGGGGGCCGCATCCAGGCAGTAAGGGCAGGAATGCCCTGATGGTGGCCCTGCACATATGTACACAAATCTACACAGGACATATTTCACACATCTATACAAACATATTAGACATGTGTGACGCCCAGCTGCGCTTGGTATCACAGATCCTAGAAGAGTGCATTGATGGAATCCTCCACAAGAGGCCCCCATGAACATTCACACATCTCCACCTTCCACCTCAGACCAGCAGAGGGAGCCCATTAGGGATATAAATAGGGAAGGCGTAGTCCCGAACATTGTCCTCTGGTTGTTGGGAGCAGCTGTAAAACCTCATTCGGAGGTCCGCCTCAGTAAGGTCCTCAAATACAGTCTGTAGTTTTTGGAATATTGCGGACACTGACTCCTGGTCTGCGGCTGACCATGTTTCCACTTCCCGCTCCGCAGCACCGGTCAGTTGTCCTAATACAACAGCAGCTCTTTGTTTGCCAGTCATAGAGTACATGTCTAAGATACCTCATATCTTCCGCTTAAATCCAGACAGGGTATCTGGTTTGCCGTTGTACTGGGAGAGCCACTTTGCTCCAGGAATGTACGGTAAAGTCATAGGAATTACAGGTGTTACGGGCGCTGCTAGTGGAGCGGCGACTTCAGCCTGCCCATTATCGGGCGCGGGTTGGACTTCAGGGACGTTGACCGGCAGGTCGGCGTTCTGCTGTTCAACGGACATCTTAGCGCCCCCCTAGATAACCGTGGCCTACCTTCTGAGTTTTCTTCCGGTAGGCAGCAGCTCCGCAGGTGACGGTTACCTTCAGGACCTTGCGTCGCTTGCGTCCTACGTCAGAGCGTTCAGCGACGCTCCGTACAGGACCTGGAGCTTCCTGATTTGACGTCGAGGCATGGGGCGTGTCCGGGACTTCGCGCTCTTTTGCAGGTACGCCCCTTATTTTCCCGCGGTTACGCCCTTCTTTTCGCTCAACGGCACAACAATGGCGGCTATCTTCACCACAACTTTACGTACACAGTTCAAAATAAAGGCGCACAGTACCCGGTGGCAACGGGCAAAACACTTCGTCGTTGCAGCGGGCACGCAATCCTGTTCGTGACGCCAGAAGAGATGACAAGCCCAGGGGATGGGGGATGACTCGGTTACCCGGGCCTTTAGCCTTAAGGAGGTCGCGGTGGTCGGCTCCCAGGCCCGTACTCTGGGGTCTCTCTTTAAAAGGGCATTAATCGATGTTAAGTTTATAAAAGAAAGAGTTTGTGACGCCACCTGTGGTTTTTGGTGAGGATCACCAGCGCTGCGCAGTCCACTGAGGCTGATGATAGGGCAGCTTGATGGTATTGCTCTCCACAGGTAGAGCTGGGCCTCAGGGCAGTATAGGAACGGGGATGCAGGACAAAGAGACTACGCCGGGCAAGAGCAAGAACAGGGAAGGACACAAAAGTCACTTCAGTACCTTTTACTGATGGAAACTCAGGCACTCCCCGGAGCACTGTAGGGTGAAGGGTGTATGTCCGGATCCTCCCCATAGAGCAGGTTTTGGGCCTCCTGGTTCTTGCTGCTGCGTAATAAGTCTCTGTCCTGCCTGGAGCTAGGCCTAACTTTGTCTCTGTCCTGTGCTGGCTGACCTTGTGGTAGGGCCTTCTCTTGGAGTGCACGCTCCCGACCTACGGGGCCTATGTGTCTCCTGGCTCTGGTACGTATCAGCACTTTAGCGATCCTGGGACTTGTAGTTCTCCAGGGATTCCGGTTTATCTTACTGGGTCGTGGAGATTCCGGCAAGCTTTGGACCCGGTGTCCGGTAACTACTTCTTCGGGGTGAGCTAATTAAGCTCCTCTGCCCCCTATGAGCTAACTCTCTACTCCTTCGCCTTCGGCCTACTCGGACCCTCAATAGGCTACTCATACTAACGGCAACGGGCCGCGTTTCACCGCTCTTATCGCGCCGGCACACCTAAAGCTCAGCTCACTGTACTGCACCGAGTCTCGATCTGGATAAGTTCCACTGCAGGATAGCAATTGCAGGAGTTGAACAGGCTTTTGTCCTCTGAGGTAACTCCTCTCAGGCTGTACTGGACTCACTGCTATACCAGAATAGACTAACTGCTCACACAGACTGTAGTCTCAAGACTCACTGCTGCCTGGCTCCACCTTCCCTTTTATATCTCCCTAAGGAGCTCCCTCTGGTGGTCTGAGGTGGAAGGTGGAGATGTGTGAATGGAATGGGGGCCTCTTGTGGAGGAATCCTTCAATACACCCTTTTAGGATTTGTGATACCAAGCACAGCTGGGCTTCACAGTGTCACTGGTAGGTTGAGCAACTTCCTACGTATTCTTTGGCTTACCGTGGGTACGACAGGTTCGCTACTAGCAGAGGGTAGATTCTCCTGGTCTGCTGATGAGGAATCTTCTGCCTCCGGGGCCAACAGTTCTTCCAACTCTACTGAGACTTCTGTAGGCGCTTGAGGGGCTGGTTGGAGAAATGTAAGGACAGGCACAACAATGGCGTTATTCACTTGTGTCCATGACCGGGGAAATTCTCCAAGTACCGTGCTGACCATTTCTTCCACTTCCACTGCGGGTTGAGGGATATCTCGGTCTTCTTTAGCACGTTGCAGCTGCTCGGGACATTTCTTCAGGTGGTCTCTGGAAACTGTTGCTGTTATTTCACCTCCGTCCTTACTTATGAGGCACACCTTGGCATTATCATGACTTGATGGTAGAATGGTGTACGGCTCTTTTTCCCACTGGTCATCCAACTTATGGAGTCGCCTTTTCCTCTTTAGGACTTGCTCTCCAGGTGCGAGGGGAACAGCAGGTGCATGTTGATTGCAAGTCTTCTCTTGTCTTTCTCTTGCTTGGGACAGACTTCTTTCAACACTTTCCTGTACCTTGCGGTATTGCTGTTGCCGCTCAGTATCCCAGTCTGAATCTGGTGAGGCTTCCTCTGGTGTTAGGACTCCCATATCCAGGTAAATGGGCAGCTTACCAGGTCTGGTTCTCATCAGGTAAGCAGGCGTGCAGTTGGTGGAATTCACTGGGAGGTGATTGCACAGGTCCACTAGATCTGGCAACTTTTCTGGCCACAGACTGCGTTCTTCCAGGGGCAACGTCTTCAGTAGGTCTATCACCACCTGGTTCATCTTTTCACACATCCGGTTGGTCTGGGGGTGATAAGGCGTTGTCCAGATCCTCTTGCAGCCATACAGGTTGCAGAATTCCTGGAACACCTCCGCTTCGAAGGCTGGACCTTGATCAGTCAGCACACTTTCTGGGTAACCGTGTGGACGGCAGAAATGCTGTTGGAAAGCTCTGGCCGCTGTCTGAGCCGTTTGGTCCTTGACTGGCACTACTACCAGGAACCGGGAGTAGTGGTCTACGATGGTGAGAGCGTAGACATAGCCTGACCTGCTTGAGGATAGCTTCACATGGTCCAGGGCTACCAGTTCAAGTGGCTGCTTGGTGATGATGGGCTGCAGGGGAGCCCTCTGGCTTGCACGGTCTTTCCTTCTCAGGTTGTACGGTCCACAGTCTCGACACCACCTCTCGATTGCTCCTCTCATGCCAACCCAATAGAACCGTTCACGCAGCAGGACTTCCAGCTTTTTTCCATCCGAAGTGTCCTGCTCGATCGTGGTACGCTTCCAAGACCATAGACGCGTCCCGCCTCGGGACTACCACTTGCCAGACCAGCTCATGCGTCCGGGAGTTGACAGTTCTTCGACACAGCTTCCCTTCATAGATGAACAGCTTACTCTTCTCTTTCCACAGCTGTTTGGTCTCCTCTGGAGCATCTGAGTCAGGGTATGAGTCGGCTCGTGTAAGCAACTCTTTGATTAGGTGGACGGCCGGGTCACTGTCTTGTGTTTCTGCCTAGCCGTGGTGGGGCAAGGGATTGAACGTGGCCTCTTTGGTGGCAGAGTACTTGTCTTTCACACAGTGGGAGCACTGAGTTATCCCATGATGGTGGAAAGCGGGGATTTCTCTCTCTTCCAGTTCTTCTGGGTCTTCTCTCCCATCTGGCAAGATAGGCATCCTGGACAGTGCATCTGCGTTGGCATTCTTGCGCCCAGCCCGGTACTTGATGGTGAACTCATAATTGGAGAGTCAGGCCATCCATCTCTGCTCCAGGGCACCAAGTTTCGCAGTGTCCAGGTGTGTCAGCTGGTTATTGTCTGTAAATACGGTGAACTTGGAAGAGGCGAGGTAATGTTTAAAGCGCTCTTTCACTGCCCATACCACTGCGAGGAACTCTAGCTTGAAGGAGCTGTAATTTTCAGGGTTCCTTTCTGTGAGCCGGAGCTTCCTGCTGGCATAAGCGATTACCCGTTCCCTGCCCTGCTGAATCTGGGACAGCACCGCTCCCAGTCCCACGCTGCTCGCGTCCGTGTGGAGGATGAAGGGCTGGCCATAATCAGGGTAAGCCAGGATCTCGTCCCCCGTGAGGGCCATTTTCAGCTGGTGGAAGGACTCATCTTCCAGCTTGTTCCATTTGAATGGCGGCTTCTGTTTTTTGGCCTTCCTGGACTGGCCTATCAGGAGGTCCTGCATGGGTGCCACCATCTTGGTGAAGCCTGGAATAAATCTTCGTTAGTAGCCTACCAGCCCGAGGAACTGCCGCACTTCCTTTACGGTGGAGGGTCTTGGCCAGTCCTTGATTACTGTGATTTTATCGGGGTCTGGAGCTACACCGTCAGCGCTCACCACGTGCCCCAGGTATTGTACCTTGGGCTTCAGCAGATGACATTTTGAGGGCTTCACCTTTAGACCAAAGCCAGCCAGGGCGTCAAACACTTCCGCCAGGTGCTTCAGATGGTCCTCATACGTCTGTGAGTATACAATGACGTCATCCAGGTACAGCAGGACTGTCTCGAAATTCTTATGTCCCAGACAGCACTCCATCAACCGCTGGAAGGTTCCTGGGGCGTTGCAGAGCCCGAATAGCATGCAGTTGAAGTCGCTGAGGCCCATCGGGGTTGTGAATGCGGACTTTTCCTTATCCGCCTCTGCTACAGGAACCTGCCAATACCCACTAGTAAGATCCAAAGTGGAGAAATAGTTAGCAGATTTTAATGCAGCTAGTGACTCCTCTATCCTGGGTAGCGGGTATGCATCTTTATGAGTTATGCGGTTAATTTGCCTGTAGTCTACACACATTCTCATAGTGCCATCCTTTTTCTTTACAAGATTTAATGGAGCTGCCCAGGGGCTACAACTGTCTCTTATTACCCCAGCCTCCTTCATTTCTCGCAACATCCCTTTGGCATTTTGGTAGTGTGCAGGGGGTACAGGCCGGTACCTTTCTTTAATGGGTGGATGGTCTCCCGTGGGGATATGGTGTTGAACCCCTTTTACCTGCCCGAAGTCAAGTGGATGTTTACTGAAGACCCTTTCGTATTCCTGTACCACCCGGTATACTCCTTGTTTTTGGTGTGGAGGGGTGGAGTCAGTGCCCACATGCAGCTTCTGACACCAGTCCTCCCTTTGTCCCTTGGAGCCGTTATCCTCCGCCTGTTGGGATGGAGGCAAGGGTTCCACTGTCTTTATAAAATTTTGGTTGACGGTGAACAGTTTGGCTAGGGTGGCATACCGGGGCAAATGGACTTCTCTCTCCCCAATGTTTAGGATGCGGACGGGTACCCTCCCATGGCGGACATCAACCACCCCCTGGGCTGTCAAAATGGTGGGCCTACTGTCAGAGTAGACGAGCTCTACCATGGCCTGGTAATCTCTACCCCTTAGACCAATAGCTGCCCGGCACCATATCATCATTTCACTTTTTGGGGGCATGGCGATAGGGAATGGGTCACTCATCCTAACACTACCAATTTCACCACCAGACAGTTCTACCTGTTGTCTTTTCATCAGGGCTCTGATCTCCCTCTGTAGACCCGCTGCTGGCTGGAACTGGCAGTTTCCGCAACCTGCTGCAATAAGACAATTATTTCTGCAAGACAATTTTCAATGACATTAGTGCCTAAAGTTATCATAGGATGACTTTCTCGGCGATCAATGTCGACAATAATCAGTCCTTGTGCTGGCAGTTCGACTTTGCCACCCTTTATGGTCACTTCTTTGAACCCCACCTGAGGTACGGGTTGACCATTGCTGGCATAAATGCTCAAATGTTCATTTGGACGGCGGGTAATATCAGAGTCAGTCCAGTACCGTTTGAAAAGAATGTAGGGGATGGTGGTCACCTGGGATCCAGTGTCCAGCAACGCGCTTATTGGAAAGCCTCACCACTGCGCTGACTATGAATAAAGTGGCTCGGTCCCTTCTCCCAAGGTCTCCGAATGCTCCATAGGCCCACCCGGCGTAGGACAGAGTAGCCAGCCGCGGCCAACCAATGGAAGCCCCCACCCTGTTGTATACCTCTGTATTAAAGGGACAATGAAGCAGGAAGTGCTCCATGCTTTCCAGCACGTTAGCACAAGCCTCACGGGGGCAATTCCTGTCCTCGGAGCTCCTGTACTTCAAATTGTCCCTCACATACAGCTTACCATGGAAGCAGCGCCAAGTCAAGTCCCAGTACTTCTCGGGGATCCTGCTAGAATTTAACAAACTCAACCCAACCTCCAGATCCCGACTTGGGCAGTCTTTGAGGGCCAATGGACTCTGAAAATGAGAAAGCAAGACCCTCATATCGAGGAGTTTCCTCGGGAGGGACCTCACCTCCCACATTCCCACATTCCCAGACCCCACCGGCGGATCATTTTCAGAACCGGGGTAACATAAGCCGGGAGATGCCCGTGTGGTGTGCGAAGATCCTTCAATCTTCCCCCTGTCTCCCATTCCTGGAAGAAAGGCTGAAACCATCCCTTGCAGGTGAATACCCACGGAGGAGCCCTCTCTTTCCAGAGGTTTGCCACGTTCACTTTCAAGAAGGTGTTCACTAGGAACACCAAGGGGTTCACCATATTCAAACCCCCTAGTCTCCTCGTGCGGTAAGTGACCTCCCGCTTGACTAGGTTCAGTCTGTTCCCCCATAACATCTGGAAGAACAGACTGTAGACCCATGTCCAGAGAGGCTCTGGCAAGACACAGACGCTACCCAGGTAGATTAGCAAGGGGAGCAGGAAAGCTTTGCACAGGCCAACCTTTTCCCTCAGGGTCAAAGACCAACCCCTCCATTGGTCCACTCTTTGGGCGACACCTTTGATTCTGCCTTCCCAGTTTTTCGTGGGGTAATCACCCTGGCCAAATTCGATGCCCAGGACTTTGGCATGTTCTTGGGGTTCGGGGAGGGTGTCCGGAAGATCAAACCCGGGATCTCCGCCTCCCAGCCAGAGACTCTCACACTTATCCTGGTTGACCTTGGACCCGGATGCCTCCAAGTAGTGCTCCACTTCTGACATCACCACCACTGCCTCCTCTTGCGAAGAAACAAAGACGGTGACATCGTCCGTGTAGGCCACCACCCTCAGGATAGCCTCCGGTGCCGCCCCGCCCATCCGCACCCCCGCCAACGGTCCACAATCGATACTTCTGAGGAAGGGATCGATTGCAAACGCGTAAAGCAAAGGGCTAAGAGGACAGCCCTGATGGACACCGGATCCTACCCCGAAAGGTCGTCCAATCCACCCATTCACCAGAGGGAAAGTCTCAGCCCCTGCATACAAGGTCTTAAGCCAGTCCACAAACCCTCCAGGCAGACCATACCTCAAAAGAGTGGACCAGAGGTACTCGTGGTTAACCCGATCAAAGGCTTTTGCCTGATCCAGGGTCAGCAAGAACCCCTTCCAGAGGCCCGCCCTGCCTTGCTCCACGGCCTCTCGGACACCTAGAACAGCAGTAAAAGTGCTACGGCCAGGAACGAAACAGTGCTGAACCTCCGAAAGGAGCCGGGGTGCAAACTTCACCAGCCTGTTGAAAAGTATCTTAGCCAAAATCTTCCTGTCCACATTGAGAAGTGCTATGGGACGCCAGTTCTCAATGCGTGACGGATCCTTACCCTTTGACAAAATGATCAAAGCTGACCTCCTTAATGATCTCGGCAGAGTGCCCGAGGAGAGACACTCGTTAAACACCTGAGTCAAGAGGGGGACCAAAGAGTCCCTAAAGGACCTAAAGAACTCTGATGTTAAGCCATCCGGACCTGGCGACTTTTTGGGCCTAAGCCCATCGATCGCCAGTCTCACTTCCTCTTCTTTGATCGCTTCTGCCAAATCGCCCAGCAAGAGGTCAGCCCCTGGCTCAGGAACAGATTCAGCCAGGAAAGCCGACATCCCGTCACGATCAAGCTCCCTCCTTCCCAAGAGGTGTGAGTAGTAGGAACTGACGACCTCCAAGATCCCTGATCTGGACCTTCTCAGGGACCCCGTACTGTCCACCAGCCCCGTCACTATCTTACTATTCACTGACATCTTACAGTTTCTGTAAGGGTCGAGCGAGCAGTACTTCCCGTAGTCCCTCTCGAAAACCAAAGATGCGTGCCTATCGTACTGACACCTCTTCAGCAAGGACTTCACTCTGGAGATCTCCTCGCGGCCACCTCCAGTCGAGACAAGATGCTCGAGTTTCCTCCTCAGGCTCTGATACAGGCGATCCCTGTTCAGGCTTCTGAGGTTCGAGAGCTGCCGGAAGAATCTCGCCACCCGATGTTTGAACATCTCCCACCACTCTGACTTAGTGTTACTTAGGCCCAGAAATGGTAACTGGCTCTGAAAGAATTCCTCAAAAGACCGTCTTACAGCTTCTTCCTCAAGGAGTGACGAATTCAGCTTCCAATAGCCTCTTCCCATCCGAGGAGTCTCTGTAACGTTCAGAGAAAACATAATCAAACAGTGATCGGAGAACTCCACCTCCACAACCGACAACGGTGAAGAGACGGCCTCCTCCTTCAAATAAAACCTGTCTAGCCTAGACCTGCACTGACTACCTCTAAAAAAGGTGAATCCCGTGTCGCCCGGGTTGTGCCGAATGTGGACATCCACCAGGCGAGCCTCACTCACTATCCTGTTTAACGCGACGCAGTCATAAGCCAGCCGGTCTCCGGAACCTCCTCTATCACAGGATCTCGTGACATTGTTGAAATCCCCTCCGAAGACCACCTGCCGACTCGAAAATAAAAAAGGTTTGATCTTCAGGAAGAGACATTTGCGGTCCCACTTGGATTGGGGAACATAGATGTTAATGAGCCGAAGCTCTTGTCCCCCCATGGAGACATCTAGGATCAAGCATCTCCCCATTTCTAATTCGATCACTCGTCTGCATTCAACAGCTGCGGTCTTAAAAAGGACCGCCACCCCGCTATACGGCTCGGCCGCAAGAGACCAGTAGGAGGGCCCATGCCTCCACTCCCACCTTGCTTTATGCAAGGTTGATATATCGGTCAACCTGGTCTCCTGCAAAAACAAAATGTCGGCGTCAAGTTGGCCGAGAAAATGAAAGGCCATGTACCTTGCTGCATCTGACTTTATGCTGCAAACGTTAATAGTTGCCAGCGTCAATGGGGTGGGTGCCGCCATCATGATTGATTGAATTAGATAGCCTTTTTCTTCCCACCACTGACAGTCCCAACCTCTTCCTCCTATAATGACGGGTTTTTAGTGCGCTTAAGACAAACAGACTCGTCCATTCTCTCCTTACATACATTCTTTCCCTCGTCTGGTGGTCCTGGGTTAGTCGTCCCCCCAGAGGGCTTCGTATTTTCCCCCCGAGAGGAAGACCCAGCCATCTCCTGAGCCCCAACCACCTTGTCCGCAACCTCCGGCCCCGGGTCCCCACTTCCCCACTCCAGAGGGAGGTCCTGGAGAGCCCCGAACCGGTTGGAGAGATCCACCAGAGGGGGGGCGGCTGAACCCTCCAATGGCGCTTGGATCACGGCCAGAGAGTCAGAGGGGTCGCACTCCAAAGAGGCAGCTCGAGACCTGGTCCCCCTCCTACCTCTGGCCATTTTCCTGTTACCCTTTTTCCTTTTCTGTGACCACTCCCCCTCTCCCTCATCTAGACTGTCACCAGAAGAGGGTTCCTGGGAAGACGTGGTGTCCTCTCGCTCTTCCCTTTCAAGTCTCTTGACTTCCTCGCTCAATTCACTCTTTAAGATCCTCAGCTGCAAGTGAAGTACCTGGGTCAGAGTTTAGGGACATTACTCCCTGCCCCCTGTCCCCACGGCTCTGCTCCTGCCGCCTGATGGTGGATGGCAGCAGCTTGCTCCTCACTGGTTCCCTGCCTCCCCCGCCCCTACTGGTCCCTTCACCGGCAAGATTAGTCCCGGCTTTCGCCTGTCCCGCACTCGCCGCTTTCAGGACCGCATTGGCGAAGGAACGCGGACAGCGACTGAACGGGTGACCGAGGTCACCACACAAGTTACACCTAATCCTACGACAGGCAGCAGCAAAATGACCAAGGTCCCCACACAGTGCGCATTTCAGGGTGGTACACTGCGCACTGAAGTGTGTGGGGCTACCGCACCTGTGACAGACCTTAGGCTGCCCCCGGTAGAAAATCAAGATCCTATCCCTCCCCAAAAAGGTTGAGAGGGGATATGGGTAACAGTGTTTCCCGAAACCTTCAATCTCACCATGAAGGTCCAGGCCCCTGACCAGATACCATGGTCATCCAGATTCTTTTCGGGAATATTGGTGACCTCTCCGTATCGACTCACCCAGGTCGTAATGTCCATACAGGAAAGCGACTCGTTACTAGTCAAAATGGTCACTTTCCTGACTGAATCTTGGCGGGTTATTGCCAGGGGAAAGAGACCATGCCATTCGGGGCGACTCCGAGCCAGCTCATGGCGAGACCAGAAAAGCTCAAGGCCCTCCGGTCTCACGAAGCTGACATCGAAGTAGGAGGTCCCGTAGGGATGGATCAAGGCAAAGATGTCATATGCCGCAAAGCCCATCCCCAGCAGGAGCTCAACCACCTTCGACCTATCAGGACAGGCATCCTTGCTTACCCACTGGAGACGGACCACGTTCCTACGGTTACTCCTCTGCCCCGTTGTCGGCAGAGACCAGACAGTCTCTGCCCCTCTATCTCGGAAGGCTGAAAGACCATGTCTCTCTATCCAGAAAGACAGATCAACCTCCCTCCCCTCTACAGTGATGGAGCTCTCCCCTCTCCTCAGGGCATCCAGGAGCTGCTGTTGCAAGTCACCATCCCCAGGGCCACCAGACGAGGATGCACTACTACCCCCAGCACTGACAGCTCCTGAATAGCTTTGGGCTGAAGCCCCCGCCAATGCTGGGGGGCAGCGGGACCAGCGCCTACTTCCCCCCCACCAACACCAGTGCTGCTCCCACCATTCACTCCACTACTACTCACACCATTCGCAGGACCATTACTCCCATCATTCACTCCACTACTTCTCCCACCATTTGCTGCATCACTACTCCCACCATTCCCACTACTCTCAGCATTCATTCCACCACTGCCCCCACCATTTGCTGCATCATCATTCACTGCACCACTACCCCCACCATTTGCTGCATCATCATTCACTGTACCACTACTTCCCCCATTCCTACTACTCTCACCATCTGCTCTACCATTACTCCCACCATCTGCTCCACCATTACTCCCATCATTCACTGCACCACTACTTCCATTCCCTTTACTTGTCACCCCATTACCTCTGCTGTTCTCTGCACCTTCCGCAGTCACCTCCATTCCTTCCTCACTTGTGTCTGGTGTCTCTGCACTCACACCTGCTGGGCCGGGGGAGGGGAGCACTTCCAGAGACTCCTTTCCCTGCAGCACCACACCCATTTCCCTTTGGTTGCTGCTGGCTTTCTGCAGGTCGTCTCCTGGAGTGCCCCGCCCCCCTACTGGAGCATTTTGGTCCTTGTGCTGGGCAGACTGTTTGTTGGGCACCGCTGCCCGCCCTGCACCCACAGACTTTGGGATCTTAGTGTCCTTTTTGGGCGCTGGGGCACACTGCCCCCCTGTCGCAGCAGTGTGCCCAGTGTTCCTTGCAGATGTGTTTTTCACATCCTTCCCTGCCCCCCCAGCCCCGGTGATAACCAGCTTAGCCGCAGAGGGCAAGGAGGGAAACTCCACAGAACTTCCTATGTCCGCGCTGTGAGTACCTCCACAGCCTCGCCCCCTGCACTGTTCCCTGCACAGATGGCAGCATCGCCGGACGTCCTTCTCCTCTCCCCACCTTGCCTCTGCCTCGAGCCCACTGCAGAGCCCGTGCCTTTAGGTTTGGTAGGGTTTAAACAGAAGGTGGCAGGCGCAACATCAGTCATTGGTACATACTTGTAACTCACCACCTCCTGTGCAGCTCCTCCGGTCTTCCTCTTCCTCCTCTTGGTCTCCTCCACTGGTTTGTCCTCACCGAAAGAAAACTTTGTCAGGTCCACTGGAGACTCCAGCAGTCGGATCTCCCTCAGCAGTCCACCTTCCTCCTCCTCCCCCGACACTCCAGCCTCTGCTGTCGGAGTCCTCTGCCCTGCAGGGAGACTACTGGAACTCCCGCTCTGCCCCTCACTGGCTCCAGCAACTGAGACTCCAGTCACCTCTTCATCCTCCTCCTCCTCTTCACTAAGGACGCCGGCTGGCGGTTCTCCTGAGGTGTTTAACCCCTTCATTTCTGAGAACCGCCTCTGGTTCTTAAACCTCTCCAGGAAGGGACCTGCACTTTTCTCAATCCCCTCCCGGAGGAGCACTAACCTGACCACCTCGTCTCTGAGGGCTTTAAACCTCTGGGAGGTCGCGGGTCTTTCCTTGTTGGACGCCCGGGTGTTCAGGATCCGGGCCTCCCTCAGCTCCTCTTTCAGCTGGGTTAGTGCTTTGCCGGCGTCCTCGTACTCTCGCAACGTGGCGACCACTCGGGAGGAGAAGGAACTTGTGGACTCGCTGGAGCTCATCTCACCCCAGGATCTTGCTGGGCTCTTGTTCCTGGGGCCTGGGGTGCCCCGGTCTCCCTCTCTGGGCGGGCGGTGAACAGTCTCGGGGTTGGAGCAAGTGGATGTACTCTTCCTCACCCTTCCCGATCTCCTCACTCCCTCCTGGGCCGGTTGTTGAGGCTCCTTCTCCCCCGCCGGCATAGACCGGGGGATAGGAGGCTGGGAAGCCATGCCGGCCACCCAGTAGGCCTGCCTCTCCCTGGGGAGAAGAGAGGCAGATGACGACCCTCCTCCTGGAAGTGCTTGAGCTCAGGAGGCAGGTGCTACTCTCAGCACTTCTCCTGTCCTGTATATATACACTGCACAGTACTGACAAGCCCAGGGGATGGGGGATGACTCGGTTACCCGGGCCTTTAGCCTTAAGGAGGTCGCGGTGGTCGGCTCCCGGGCCCGTACTCTGGGGTCTCTCTTTAAAAGGGCTTTAATCGATGTTAAGTTTATAAAAGAAAGAGTTCGTGATGCCACCTGTGGTTTCTGGTGAGGATCACCAGCGCTGCGCAGTCCACTGAGGCTGATGATAGGGCAGCTTGATGGTATTGCTCTCCACAGGTAGAGCTGGGCCTCAGGGCAATATGCAGGACAAAGAGACTACGCCGGGCCAGAGCAAGAACAGGGATGGGCACAAAAGTCACTTCAGTACCTTTTACTGATGGAAATTCAGGCACTCCCCTGAGCACTGTAGGGTGAAGGGTGTATGTCCGGATCCTCCCCAATGAGCAGGTTTTGGGCCTCCTGGTTCTTGCTGTGCGTAATAAGTTTCTGACCTGCCTGGAGCTAGGCCTAACTTTGTCTCTGTCCTACGCTGGCTGACCTTGTGGTAGGGCCTTCTCTTGGAGTGCACGCTCCGGACCTACGGGGCCTATGTGTCTCCTGGCTCTGGTACGTATCAGCACTTTAGCAATCCTGGGACTTGTAGTTCTCCAGGGATTCCGGTTTATCTTACTGGGTCGTGGAGATCCCGGCAAGCTTCGGACCCGGTGTCCGGTAACTACTTCTTCGGGGTGAGCTAGTTAAGCTCCTCTGCCCCCTATGAGCGAACTCTCTACTCCTTCGCCTTCGCCCTACTCGGACCCTCAATAGGCTACTCACACTAACGGCAGTGTGCCTCTTTTCACCGATCTTATGGCGCCGGCACACCTAAAGCTCACCTCTCTGAGCTACACCTGAGTCTGGACTCCACTCTGTATTCAGGCTGGCACCAACTGAACTCTCAGAGGAATTGCTGAGTCACTGAGCTCCACTGCAGACTGACCTGTTTCTGTGTCTCGCTCTGCAGGAACTCATCAACAGGTTTACTCTCTGTCAGTTCCAGTCTAGACTAACTGCTGCCTGGCTCCACCTTCCCATTTATATCTCCCTAAGGAGCTCCCTCTTGTGGTCTGAGGTGGAAGGTGGAGATGTGTGAATGGTTATGGGGGCCTCTTGTGGAGGAATCCTTCAATACACCCTTCTAGGATTTGTGATACCAAGCACAGCTGGGCTTCATAGTACCACTTCTCCTGTCCTGTATATACACTGCACAGTACCACTTCTCCTGTCTTGTGTATATACACTGCACAGTACAACTTCTCCTGTCCTGTATGTATACACTACACAGTACCACTTCTCCTGTCCTGTATATATACACTGCACAGTACCACTTCTCCTGTCCTGTATATATACACTGCACAGTACCACTTCTCCTGTGCTGTATATATACACTGCACAGTACCACTCCCCCTGTCCTGTATATATACACTGCACAATACCAGTTCTCCTGTCCTGTGTATATACACAGCACAGTACAACTTCTCCTGTCCTGTATATATACACTGCACAGTACCACTCCCCCTGTCCTGTATATATACACTGCACAGTACCACTTCTCCTGTCCTGTACATATATACTGCACAGTACCAGTTCTCCTGTCCTGTGTATATACACTGCACAGTACCACTCCTCCTGTCCTGTATATATACACTACACAGTACCACTTCTCCGGTCCTGTATGTATACACTACACAGTACCACTCCTCCTGTCCTGTATATATACACTGCAAGTACCACTCTGTCACGGGTGTGTCAGAGGTGACAGACAGTCATACTGCAGTTGGTTGCAGGAGATCTCTACATTTGGCATTACAAACATCTTCCTAGAGGCTGGCTGTCTCTAGGACCCAGTAGCTACCTCCCTCTGGCTAATTAGCTCCCTGGCCTGGGTATATAAATACCTGGTGTGTCTGAGAGGGAGATGCCTGTGATATTCATTACTACTTGTGAGGCTTAGCAAGAGCAGTACTTCGTCCTCTCTGGAGCTTGAGGCTGTGTGCGCATTTGTTTGGAGTTGTCTAAAGGTAAGCAATTTCCCCTGTTTGTCTACCCTTGATGTCTATAGAGTTTAGTGGCGATCGACTAATGCTCATCTCCTTCCTTCCCTAGCCTTAGCCATGCGCCAGGGAAAGTCAGGGCGTGGCACGCGTACGGCGATTGGTGAAGAGCCAATATAGGGACGGTAGTTGAGACAGGGTGACACTAGACCAGACTAGGAGGTCTCCACTCCCCCCTTTCTTAGTGTCTGTGCTCCCTTTCTCTCTTCCCTCTGTGTTGCACTGGAAAGGCTATGTTCCAGAGGAGAGGATGTGGGTTTCAGCGTCAGAGGTAAACGCTCCCAGATTGGTTCCCACATCTCTTTTCCTGAGAAACCTGGTCCTGAGTGTCCGGAGGCCACTCATAGAGGGGGGTGGTACTGTCTTGGGTGTGTCAGAGGTGACAGTCGCAGGAGATCTCTACGTTTGGCATTACAAACATCTTCTTAGAGGCTGGCTGTCTCTAGGACCCAGAGACTACCTCCCTCTGGCTAATTAGCTCCCTGGCTTGGGTGTATAAATACCTGGTGTGTCTGAGAGGGAGGTGCCGGCGATATTCATTACTATTTGTGAAGCTTAGCAAGAGCAGTACTTTGTCCTCTCTAGAGCTTGAGGCCATGTGTGCATTTGTTTGGAGTCGTCTAAAGCTAAGCAATTCCCCCCTGTTTGTCTACCCTTGTTGTCTATAGAGTTTAGTGGAGATCGACTAGTGCTCATCTCCTTCCTTCCCTAGCCTTAGCCATACGCCAGGGAAAGTCAGGGCGAGGCACGCGTGCGGCGATTGGTGAAGAGCCAATATAGGGATGGCAGTTGAGACTGGGCGACACTAGACCAGACTAGGAGGTTTCCACTCCCCCCTTTCCCTGTGTCTGGGCTCCCTTTCACTCTGTGTTGCACTAAGCCTTTCCCACAACTTGCGTGACACACTCCTCCTATCCTGTATATATATATATATATATATATATATATATATATATATTTATTTATTTACACTACAAAGAACCACTTCTCCTGTCCTGTATATATACACTGCATAGTACTACTTCTTGTCCTGTATATATACACTGCACAGTACCACTCTGCCTGTCCTGTATATATACACTGCACAGTCCCACTCCTCCTGTCCTGTATATATACACTGCACAGTACCACTCTGCCTGTCCTGTATATATACACTGCACAGTCCCACTCCTCCTGTCCTGTATACAGTTATATGAAAAAGTTTGGGCACCCCTATTAATCTTAAGCTTATTGTTTTATAAAAATTGGTGTTTTTGCAACAGCTATTTCAGTTTGATATATGTAATAACTGTTGGACACAGTAATGTTTCTGCCTTGAAATGAGGTTTATTGTACGAACAGAAAATGTGCAATCTGCATTCAAACAAAATTTGACAGGTGCATAAGTATGGGCACCTCACCAGAAAAGTGACATTAATATTTAGTAGATCCTCCTTTTGCAAAAATAATAGCCTCTAGTCGCTTCCTGTAGCTTTTAATGATTTCCTGGATCCTGGATGAAGGTATTTTTGACCATTCCTCTTTACAAAACAATTCCAGTTCAGTTAAGTTTGATGGTCGCCGAGCATGGACAGCCCTCTTCAAATGATCCCACAGATGTTCAATGATATTCAGGTCTGGGGACTGGGATGGCCATTCTAGAACATTGTAATTGTTCCTCTGCATGAATGCCTGAGTAGATTTGGAGCGGTGTTTTGGATCATTGTCTTGCTGAAAGATCCATCCCCTGCATAACTTCAACTTTGTCACTGATTCTTGAAAATTATTGTCAAGAATCTGCTGATACTGAGTGGAATCCATGCGTCCCTCAACTTTTACAAGATTCCCGGTGCCGGCATTGGCCACACAGCCCCAAAGCATGATGGAACCTCCACCAAATTTTACTGTGGGTAGCAAGTGTTTTTCTTGGAATGCTGTGTTTTTTTGCCACCATGCATAACGCCTTTTTGTATGACCAAACAACTCAATCTTGGTTTCATCAGTCCACAGGACCTTCTTCCAAAAAGAAATTGGCTTCTCCAAATGTGCTTTTGCATACCTCAGCCGACTCTGTTTGTGGCGTGCTTGCAGAAACAGCTTCTTTCGCATCACTCTCCCATACAGCTTCTCCTTGTGCAAAGTGCATTGTATAGTTGACCGATGCACAGTGACACCATCTGCAGCAAGTTGATGCTGCAGCTCTCTGGAGGTGGTCTGAGGATTGTCCTTGACTGATCTCACCATTCTTCTTCTCTGCCTTTCTGATGTTTTTCTTGGCCTGCCACTTCTGGCCTTAACAAGAACTGTCCCTGTGTTCTTCCATTTCCTTACTATGTTCCTCACAGTGGAAACTGACAGGTTAAATCTCTGAGACAGCTTTTTGTATCCTTCCCCTGAACAACTATGTTGAATAATCTTTGTTTTCAGATCATTTGACAGTTGTTTTGAGGAGCCCATGATGCCACTCTTCAGAGAAGATTCAAACAGGAGAACAACTTGCAAGTGGCCACTTTAAGTAGCTTTTCTCATGATTGCATACACCTGGCTATGAAGTTCAAAGCTCAATGAGGTTACAAAACCAAAAAAAGTGCTTTAGTAAGTCAGTAAAAAGTAGGTAGGAGTATTTAAAACAAGAAAATGATAAGGGTGCCCATACTTATGCACCTGTCAAATTTTGCTTGAACGAAGATTGCACATTTTCTGTTAGTACAATAAACCTCATTTCAAGGCAGAAACATTACTGTGTCCAACAGTTATTACATATATCAAACTGAAATAGCTGTTGCAAAAACACCAATTTTTATAAAACATTAAGCTTAAGATTAATAGGGGTGCCCAAACTTTTTCATATAACTGTATATACACTGCACAGTACCACTTCTTGTGTCCTGTTGTCGGAGAGGCGACATTAGACTTTGGGAGGGTTAATATTGGTTTATTATTTTCAATATTCCTATGGGAAAATAAAAATAAATATTGGAAAACCCATTTAAACGGATCATCCTAAGTAATCCCCTATCCCGAGCACTTTACAATCTCTGGAGTCCGACGACTGAGACCCCCATGATCCTGAGATCCAGAGCTCTGAAGAGCACCATGTAAATGCAGCTGTGGTGCATCATACACACTGCTGCACCATTTACATGTGGCTCATCAAATAACTTGTTTAAGGAAGTGATGAGGGGCACGACAAAGTATAGCCAAATTTACTGGTCGAGGGGTAATAGTCTTATAGTATATGGGCTGGTGGGGCTTGTGTGGCAGGGCTGCTTTTTTGTACCAGTCCAGCCCTGTTTGTATTTGTTAAAGATTATCACATTTGAAGCATTTAGACTCTAACCTTTCTCCTTTATGTCATAATCGTTTCTGTGGAGTTGCTTTTCAGGGTCATCCAAGGCATTTGCCTCAATCTGACCCTCTTACTATGCAGATTTTATACCTTGTGGGCTTTTGTTTAACCATCTCTATGTACTATGCATTGTCTATTGACAGTGAGCTGCTTATCAGAGGAGAGGGCGTGGTAGGTCTAGCAAGTGCCTGAGACCAGATCTGGTCGTGATAATCACCAGGTGATAAAACATTCATTGTAAGTAAACAACAGCACACAGCCAAAAAAGTGACACATCATTCAAATCTGTGTTTCCGATCCTATCTCCTGCTGTCTTCAGATTACATAGCAAAAACCTGCTGACAGATTCCCTTTAAATTGGTCATACCATCAGCCTGCCTGCATGACTGTACATTATCTCTCTTCTACACAATTTTGCTGCCGCCATGGTCCACACTAAATTGTTCATTTACTCCCTGTCCATCAAGACATGTACTGTAAACTGTAGTACTGCTGCAGCCAACACTACTATAGCTGGCCCTAAGCTGCCACACATCTCCTTCGGTGTTCTGTTCTAATTCTCTGCCATGCAGCTTCTGCCGCTGCCATATCCGCTTTACAGCCACGCCAGCCACTCATGTTCTGGCTTTCCACCATGCTGTGTTTTATAATGCTAGACTGTACTACGGTTGCCGAGCCTGCATTTGCTGACCCTACACTGACAAATTCTCCTTGCCTAATTCTCTACCATGTGTCTTCTGCCATTGCCACTGCATAGCCTTGCCAACCAAACATCTCCCACTGAGTTTTATAGTGCTAGACCATACTGCTGCTACCAGGGCTGCCATTGCTGGCTCTACACTACCATACATCTCCTTGCTTAACTGTCTACCTTGCAGATTCTGCTATTGCCACTGCATAGCCATGAAAGCCACACATCTCATGGCTGGCAGTTGTATTCTATAGTGCTAGATTTTACTGCGGCAGTCAGGGTTCAGTTGCTGTCCCTACACTGCCATACATCTCCTTATATGCTTCATTCTAATTCTCTACCATGCAGCTTCTGCTGCTGTCACTGCCACGGCAGAGCCACACCAGCCAACCATCTCCTGGCTTTCTAGTGTGTTTTATAGTGGCAAAGTGTACTGCTGTTCCCAGGGCTGCCGTTGCTGTCCCTACACTGCCAGATATCTTCTTTCCTGCCCCATTTTAATTCGCTACCATGCAGTTTCTGCCACTGCACAGCCACGCCAGACCCACATATCCTGATTTCTTGCCCCTTGTGTTTAGAATGATAGACTGGGCTGTTGATGCAAAATGTATTCTCTTGAGGGTACACAAACATGAAACTGCTGTCACAATAGAGCTAATATTTGGAAAGGCTTGGTAATAAGCCATTGTTTCTTCACTTCGAAAACTGCTAGTCTGTTCCTGCTCCCTAAATAAAGTGATCATTTTTGAATGGCTTGATAAAAAGCCTTTGCAATTGCTTAATCCTTTTTTGAACAGCAAACCTGTTGCGGGTCCCAAAAAAGGGGTAATTTTTCACTCTTAGTTGAGAAGTCATTACTTCTTCATGTTCAAATAGGTATACCTGTGTTTTCTCCCTAAATAAAGAGATCATTTTTGGATGGCTTGTGAAAAAGTAATCTCTACAACATTTAACAAAGAACAAAGCTCCTGATACTACCCAAACAAAGATATTTTTTGTACTCCATGTGTGAAAAAACTATGGCTTCTTTCAATTGCACCACCTATATATAATCAGCAGCAAGGCAGGCATCTGCCCTAAAGAGTGATCATTTTTTAGCCATTTATACCATTTTAGCAGGCTACAAAGTCTGAAACTACAATGTGTAGTTAAATAGGCTGCAGCTTACCACTGATTATCATTCATTTTCTTCTAGCCAGTTAGGTTGAGATCAGTTGGACATTAATAAGGGTATGTTTGCACTAAAGAGCTAAAAACAGGTTCAACACACATCTAGGAGATTCAGAGTATTATGCAAATATTTTTCAAGGCAATTAGAGGTTTTTAGAATAAGAATCAAATCAAATTATTTTAGAAAATCCGCACATCTCTAGTTACCAGTAGCTACCAACCATTTATCTATAGCCAGATTTGACATTTCTAAGGCTGTGTTCGTGTTAAAGAGCTCAAAAAGGAGTTCACCACAGTCTTAGGAGATCACTGAAAGTTGCACATATATTTTCATGACAATTGTAGGCTTTGCAGTATTTGCAATTTGTGGCAAATCAATTTGCTGTAAATCAAATTCTTCATGAAAAATTGTCTAAGCTATCACCGAGAGTGCGTCACCATAGACTGGTTATTTTTCTATATAAACTGGAAGTTATAGTCTAAGATGCGCAGGACACTGTTTATTTTCCCCCAAAGGACTGGTTTTCTAACAAAAATTGAGCCCAAACTCTTCTGGGTGATGAATTCCCAGCAAGTCCTCTGTCACTTCTCTCCCAGTGAAAGAGCAAAATTTTGCCTGGTATAGTGAGATTTTGCTATTTTCACTTTGCAGAATAAGTTATTGCTATATAAGGAAATCAGTTCATATGAAATGATAAGGAAATCATTTTAAAAATATTTGATTTTGGTAGTCTGAATCACCAATAATCTTCAATGTCTTCATGGTTTTTATGGAGAGAGATTGAAATTATTGCCATTTTATCTACACATATTTTATTGAATTTGAGTCTAACATTGTAAATCCCTGATTCCAGACAAGGTCACTTTCCCATTTTTCTGGATATTTTCCTCAGTTCCTTGGTTGAGTTTTTTAATTAGATTTTTTTCGTATATAAGTGGATGGTATGCACCAAAAGTACAAGCTACATCAAAATAGCGTTTGTAATAATAACACCGATCTGTTTGACGTGAAGATGGAAGAAATTCATACACATTGACTTCATCACAAATATTCATCATCAACAGGATCCCTGTACAGAGACAAAAATGAACATTTTTTGTAACAAAGTTGCAATTAGTTGTTTTATGTGTATTCCTCTAGATTGTATTTCTACTGCTGTTAGGCTTAGGCTGTGTGCCCACCTAGCGTTTTTCAAGCGTTTTTGATGCGGAATTTCCGCAGCGGAAACGCTTGTAAAACGCTTGGTAACCCGCACCCCATGGTCCCCAATGGGATTCCGCAAGTTCTATGCACATGCTGCGGATTTTTCCGCAGCGTTTATGCTGCGTTCAAAAATCCGCAGCATGTCATTTAAAATTGCCTTTGCCCAATGCATAAAAAACGCAAGGCAATTCCGCATGTGGAAAACGCGTGATAAACGCGCGAAAAATGCGCGATAAACGCGTGCGGAATTCCGCATGCGTTTTTCCGGGAGAGGACTTGCAGAAATGAAGCAGAAATTTTCTGCTTCATAAATGCAACGTGGGCACATAGCCTAAGTGTCCACGATGCAGAAATGCTGCATATTTTTTCCGCTTCTCCCTGGCTGGAAAAAAGCATGCGGATTTTACATGCGTTTTTCCTGCCAGGTAGAAGCGTTTGTCAAGCGTTTTTGCATGCATTTCTGCATGCGGGTTTTCAAGCGCTTTTCCAAGCAATTTTAGCATCAAAAAATCAAGAGCGACAAAATTACGCTACAATTTCACAAAAAATGCTGTCACAGAGCATCAAAAGTTACCAAAATGGTATCAATAAAAACATTGTCTTGCCCCATAAAAAAAATCTATTACACAGATCTATTGACTGAAAAATGAAAACGCTATGGGTCTTGGAAAATGACTACACAACCCAAAACATTTTTTTTACAAACTTCTGATTTTTTTTCACCACTAAAATAATTTTAAAACATAGACATTTTGAAAATCGCCATAATCGTTAGAATTGCGCTTATTAATTATTTATGTATGCTCACCAATTGACCCTGATGATGGAGGATTTGGATGGATAAATTCTGGTGAGTTCTCTTGAATTATGTCCCACAGCTGCCAAATCATTTGTGGTTTCAGGATGTAAAACGGCTGCTCGGGATTTGCCAATCGATAATTTCTATATGGTTCAAAGAATTTATACTCTGGTTTCTCATACCACTGAGGGGAGAAATAAGAAAATAAAGATATGATGTGGATATAACATAACATAGCTCAAAGCTCAATGACATTATTTAGACATGTGGAATCATGTTTGTTTGGTAGCCGCCTCTCCACATTGTGACTGTTCGTGGATGTGAATTCTTTGGAAATGAAGGATGAGACTTTTCATGCCAATCATTAACCATTGCTGCTGATAACTAGCACATGAAACAAGATAAGGCTTGATTAAAAGTACCAAGAATAGTTGTAGTTTATACAGGTGCTTCTCACAAAATTAGAATATCCTCAAAAATTTAATTTATTTCAGTTTACAAAAAGTGAAACTCGTATATTATATAGAGTCATTACAAACAGACTGATCTATTTCAAGTGTTTATTTCTGTTAATGTTGATGATTATTGCTTACAGCCAATGAAAACACAAAAGTCATTATCTCAGTAAATTGGAATAATTAACAAAAAACACATGCAAAGGCTTCCTAAGGGTTTAAAAAGGTCCCTTAGTCTGTTTCAGTAGGCTCCACAATCATGGGGAAGACTGCTGACTTGACCGATGTCCAGAAGGCAGCCATTGACACACTCCGGATGGAGGATAAGACACAAAAGCTCATTGCTAAAGAAGCTGGCTGTTCACAGAGTGCTGTACCCAAGCATATTAATGGAAAGTTGAGTGGAAGGAAAAAGTGTGGTAGAAAAAGGTGCACAAGCAACCGGGATAAAAGGAGCCTTGAAAGGATTGTTAAGAAAAGGCCATTCAAATATCTGGGGAGATTCACAAGGAGTGGACTGCTGCTGGAGTCATTGCTTCAAGAGCCACCACACACAGACGTATCCAGGACATGGGCTACAAGTGTCGCATTCCTTGTGTCAAGCCACTCATGACCAATAGACAACGCAGAAGCGTCTTACCTGGGCCAAGGAGAAAGAGACCTGGACTGTTGCTCAGTGGTCCTAGGTGTTGTTTTCAGATGAAAGTAAATTTTGCATTTCATTTGGAAATCAAGGTCCCAGAGTCTGGAGGAAGAGTGGAGAGGCCACAATCCAAGCTGCTTGAGGTCTAGTGGGAAGTTTCCACAATCAGTGATGGTTTGGGGAGCCATGTCATCTGCTGGTGTAGGTCCACTGTGTTTTATCAAGACCAAAGTCAGCGCAGCAGTCTACCAGGAAATTTTAGAGCACTTCATGCTTCCCTCTGCTGACAAGCTTTTTGGATATGGAAATTTCATTCTCCAGCAGGACTTGGCACCTGTCCACACTGCCAAAAGTACCAATACCTGGTTTACACAACAGCAGTATCATTGTGCTTGACTGGCCCGCAAACTCGCCTGACCTTAACCCCATAGAGAATCTATTATAGAGAATCTATGGGGTATTGTCAAGAGGAAGATGAGAGACACCAGACCCAACAATGCAGACGAGCTGAAGGCTGCTATCAAAGCAACCTGGGCTTCCATAACACCTCAGCAGTGCCACAGGCTGATCACCTCCATGCCACGCCGCATTGATGCAGTAATTGATGCAAAAGGAGCCCCGACCAAGTATTGAGTGCATTTACTGAACATACATTTCAGTAGGCCAACATTTCGGATTTTAAAAACATTTTTCAAGCTGATGTTATAAAGTATTCTAATTTACTGAGATAACGACTTTTGTGTTTTCATTGGCTGTAAGCCATAATCATCAACATTAACAGAAATAAACACTTGAAATAGATCGCTCTGTTTGTAATGACTCTGTATAATATATGAGTTTCACTCTTTGTATTGAAGTACTGAAATAAATAACATTTTTGAGTATATTCTAATTTTTTGAGAAGCACCTGTAGTTTCATTATTTTGCCCAAACAGTCATTTCTGCAGTGCGGTGCCTTTTTTCATTCTTGCCCACCATTACATTCAGATATAATAACATTGGTAACTAGTGATATCATACTGTGTATTTTGACAAGCGAAAAATTACTGCACATTCACAAATGCAGTGTAGCTCTTTTATCCAGAAGAGGATCAAATATAAGAAACGTACTACGTTTTCTTGAAGAAGCCCTGCTTCTTGGGAGAATTCAGTCAGATGATCTTCTTTGGAGTGTATCTAGAAGAATTGATGCCAATTCGAAGGCAAAGTGTGTTCATACCAAATAATGATATGATTTTGATTTCTCTTTTGTTCATTCACTTTGCTTCTTGCTAATTGATTAAAAATAAACTTCTATTTTTTAAAGCATTCTTACTTTGTAGCATTTTTCTACACCTGCCTAAAACTTTTACACAGTGCTCTATACTGATCTGCGTAGTGTTTTTTGTACCTTGTACAAACAAGGATGTGGCTTCCCCTTTTTGGGCTGGGAATTTTGTCTATATACAGTGGGTACGGAAAGACCCCTTCAAATTTTTCACTCTTTGCTTCATTGCAGCCATTTGGTAAATTCTAAAAAGTTCATTTTTTTTCTCATTAATGTACACTCTGCACTCCATCTTGACTGAAAAAAAACAGAAAAGTAGACATTTTTGCAAATTTATTAAAAAAGAAAAACTGAAATATCACATGGTCATAAGTATTCAGACCCTTTGCTCAGACACTCATATTTAAGTCACATGCTGTCCATTTTTTTGTGATCTTCCTTCAGATGGTTCTACTCCTTCATTGGAGTCTAGCTGTGTTTACTTAAACGGATAGGACTTGATTTGGAAAGACACACACCTGTCTATATAAGACCTCACAGCTCACAGTGCATGTCAGACCAAATGAGAATCATGAGCTCAAAGGAACTGCCCAAGGAGCTCAGAGACAGATTTTTGGAAAGGCACAGATCTGGCCAAGGTTACAAAAGAATTTGTGCATTACTCAAGGTTCCTAAGAGCACAGTGGCCTCCATAATCCTTAAATGGAAGAAGTTTAGGACCACCAGAAGTCTTCCTAGACCTGGCTGTCCAGCCAAACTGAGCAATCGTTGGAGAAGAGCCTTAGAGAGAGAAGTAAAGAAGAACCCCAAGATCACTGTGGCTGAGCTTCAGAGATGCAGTATTGAGATGGGAGAAAGTTCCACAAAGTCAACTATCACTGCAGCCCTCCACCAGTCGGGCCATTATGGCAGAGTGGCCAGGTGGAAGCCTCTCCTCAGTGCAAGACATATGAAAACCCTCATAGAGTTTGCTCAAAAACACATGAAGGACTCCCAGACTATGAGAAATATGATTCTCTGTTCTGATGAGACGAAGATAGAACTTTTTGGTGATAATTCTAAGCGGTATGTGTGGAGAAAACCAGGTACTGCTCATCACCTGCCCAATACAATCCCAACAGTGAAACATGGTGGTGGCAGCATCATGCTATGGGGGTGTTTTTCAGCTGCAGGAACAGGACGACTGGTAGTAATTGAAGGAAACATGAATGCGGCCAAGTACAGAGATATCCTGGATGAAAACCTCTTCCAGAGTGCTCTGGACCTCAGACTCGGCTGAAAGTTCACCTTAAACAAGACAATGACCCGAAGCACACATCTAAAATAACAAAGGAGTAGCTTCAGAACAACACTATGACCATTCTTGACTGGCCCAGCCAGAGACCTGACCTAAACCCAATTGAGCATCTCTGGAGAGACCTGAAAATGGTTGTCCACCAACGTTCACCATCCAACCTGACAGAACTTGAGAATATCTGCAAGGAAGAATGGCAGAGGATCCCCAAATCCAGGTGTGAAAAACTTGCTGCATCATTCCCAAGAAGACTCATGGCTGTACTTGCTCAAAAGGGTGCTTCTACTCAATACTGAGCAAAGGGTCAGAATACTTATGACCATGTGATATTTCAGTTTTTCTTTTTTAATAAATTTGCAAAAATTTCTACATTTCTGTTTTTATCAGTCAAGATGGGGTGCAGAGTGTACTTTAATGAGAAAAAATGAACTTTTTAGAATTTACCAAATGGCTGCAATGAAACAAAGAGTGAAAAATTTAAAGGGGTCTGAATACTTTCCGTACCCACTGTAGCTTTCCATGGGCAGGTTTCTGAACAGTGGGGTCTGGATCCTTCTCTGGCCCCATCTTTATTGAGGTCTGCTGACATAGTTTAATACTAGAGATAGGACTGCCCCGATTGGGTACATTTTGTCTCAGTGGGATGGCTTTTACGCTTTTTTGATCAAAACAGTGTCAACTAAGTACCCTATGTTATTTACATGTACTATTACTATTTATTTATTTAATTTCTACAGGGTATATGCTCAGCTTGTTTTTATCTTAGGTTTAGTCTTTTAGGTGGTCGCAGTGTGAATGTGCACATACACATTGCACGTATACCAACATATGTTCCGTCTCTTTTATTTTGTTTTACAGTACTGTGGATAACCTAAAATCATGCTGCTTTATTATAGATTTCCATTGTATTTATAAAAATATAGAATGACCGTGATTTTTGGCAAAGTTGCTCAGAAAAAAAAAATTCCAGTTGTGAACCCTGAGATTTAATATTTTTCTCACATATAATAATGCTTGAGTCATCTGCTTTCTACAAAAAATTTTTAGGCATAGGTCCAAGCAGTGGTGTAACTAGAGTCTGATGGGCCCCGGTGCAAGGTAGTCCTCCATATAGTATAATGCATAGCCGATAATCCTCCATAAAGTATAATGCACCCCCGATAGTCACCCATAAAGTATAATGCACCTCCGATAGTCACCCATAGTAGTATAATGCACCCCATAGTGATCCTATAAAGTATAATGCACCCCATAGTCATCCATAAATTATAATTCACCCCATACTATATGTGTGGTATTTTGAACCTTCATAGTCATCCAATTAAGTATAATGCACCCCCATAAACATCCTATAAAGTATAATGCACCCCATAGATATCCATAAAATATAATGCACCCCCACTGTCATCCATAGTAGTATAATTCACCCCATTGTCATCTATAGTAGTATAATGCACCCCCATAGTCATCCATAGTAGTATAATGTACTCCATAGACATCTATAGTAGTAAAATGCACCCCCTTAGTCATCCATAGTAATATAATGCACACCCATAGTCATCCATAGTAGTATAATGCACCCCATTGTCATTCATAGTAGTATAATGCACCCTTGTAGTCATCCTATAAAATATAATGCACCCCATTGTTATCCATGGTAGTATAATGCACCCCCATAGTCATCCATAGCAGTATAATGCACCCCCATAGTCATACATAGTAGTATAATGCACCCCATATTTTAAATAAATAAATACTCACCGTTCCTTTGCGTGTGACGTCACTGCAATGCGCCCCGTCACGTGCACGTGACGTCAGCTGCTGGCCACTGATTGACCGACAGCATGTATTGTGGTGCGCGGACTGCAATACACTTCAACTGTATGTGCATCTGAGGACGCACATTCAGTTGAAGATTTTGTTGGCGTCGGTGGGCCCCGGCTCTCACCCGCTGGGCCCCTGACCTGCTAAACCCAGTCACAGTGGGTCGTTACGCCACTGGGTCCAAGATAAACATAATTCTCCCATTGTGCAGACATATCTCCAAACTTTCCAGGAATTAGTGGGACACACAAAGATTTCATATCTTGTCCCATTGCACTGAGTTCCCTACTAAATGTCCTTATGTGTAGCATCTGCATTGCAGCTAATGAAGTTCTTGACTATTGATTTGCATTGGTCTAATGGTTCAAGCCAATCACAATGCCAATACATGCAAAGTGGCATTCATGCACCATGTGGCACTGAACACAGGGAGAGGCAGAAGGACACTCCTGCATATATAGTGAAGCAGAAACAGGCCAAATATGGGAAATTACAGAGGCTAAATTTGGAGAATAGCTGGGCTACAGTGACATAGAAAATAACCACTGCACTAGAACATTGGGCAGAGTTGAAATGAAGACTCACCACCTAATGTGAATGAGAGATAATGTGAACAGGGTCCTTAGTTTCTGAATAAGTAATCCAGTAGAAAATCTGTACCTGAGCAGCTGGTATCCTCATATATGTCACAGTTCTGATGAAATAGAGTGGATAAATCCAAGTTACAGGGTTCCTATGTCAATAAAAAGGAATATAGTATAGATCCGCTAAACTAAATGAACAGTAAATATTGTATTTATTATACTTACAAAAGTTTTTAAAAACAGCTCATTATGGAATAAAAACAAATGTATGGAGCAATCCACCTCATGGGAGACATCGAATGTGCAGCCTGACCCAGGGTTTCGCCATACAAATGACAGCTTCTTCCAGGGCGTCAGCAGATACCGATAGTGCAGTGTCGGGCTGCACACTTGGCATCTGTCCTGAGGTGGATTGCTCCATGCATTTGCTTTTATGACATAAATGAGCTGTTTTAACTACTTTTGTGAGTATAATAAATACAATTTTTACTGTTCATTGAGTCAAGTGGATCCATACTATATTCTTATCAGCACAGATACCTTGTCATTTAGCTTTATCAACTGTATTTCGTCTGACATGTGAGGTTTCAGGTATATATTTTCTATGATTGACTGACCGATTCCCTAAACTGCAGTAGCTCCACTGGGAGATTTGTCAGGATTGATGCAATGTCACAATTTCCTCGTTTCTAGTTGGAATACAGTGTACGACTCTTTGTCAGCAATAAATAGACCAAATAGCAGAACTTTGCAGGATCAGCTTGGTTATCATGCTGTGTACCAGTGCACAGTTGAGAATGCAGATTGTACATGGCAGCAGAATATCAGAGGTATCAGAGTTCGCTGAGCAAAAACAGTTAAAGGGGTTTTCCAATTTCAGAAAACACCTGTTGACCATCAGCAATTTGTTGTAAAAAAGACAATCTGTGCATTACTCATCCTCCCACACTAAGTCTCCTTCAATGTTCCCCATGTTTGGTATTGTTTGCAAAGTTGACATCAAGCTGACAGCGCGGCAGCCAATAACTGAGCTCAAAGGCTCAGAGCGGTTCATGCTGTCAACTTAAGCGGTGCTGCTGTGATCAGTTATTTGCTGCAGCGCTGTCGCCGTGAAGTTAGCACTGCACACAATAACAGACACTAAAAGTAACGACAATCACTCAGCGCTGTACCCATGGAGGATAAGTAAAGCATGTTAAAACATTTTGTTTTTTTTAAACAAAATGCGGCTAGGGAAGATAATAATGTGTATAATATGCACTTAGTTGTGCTATATCTGTAGTAATATTGACCTTCCGAATTATATAATTATGTCACATTCAGTTTCCCAGTAAAGCAAGTATAATCATTGAGCACTTTCTAGAATAATATCAACGATAAGGGTATGTGCCTACATTAACTATTTTTTGCACCAAAAACCAGAGTGTTGGAAAGAAAAACGATGTGTAAAATACTCACCTTTTTTATGCATTTTTGTTGCATTTTTACATGCGATTTTGATGTGTTTCTACTTGCAATTTTTCACATTCATTTGAATGGGTGAAAAATGTTGCAAAAACACTGAAAAAATTGACATGCTTTAGGTTTAAAAAAAATGTTTGATTCAAATCCGCAAGGAAAAAACAAGAAGCAAGGACAGGAAATTGCAGAAATCACAAGCCCAAATTCAGAGATGTCACTTACCGTAGATACCATATTTCTGTCTCCTCTTATTCTTAAACATTATCAATACATTAACAATTTTAGAGTATAGAATTTCTTTAGTATTAACAGAAAAAAAATTACTTTCAATACATGTCCAGTTTTACCTGGTATATATCAGCATCATATGGGGCTGGATCCCACAAGATTAATATTACATCTTTATAGATAGGGTTTTTCATGAAATTAAACTCTTTCTGCGTCACAACCTGCAAATAAGAGAAACATTACATAGATAAGAATCAGAATTTTACACGTCACATGTTGATAACCACAATTTCCTAATCCTAAGGTACATCTTGTCCTCAAACGCAATCAGGGTGCACAGCTCAAATCATCTAACATTTGTTAGTTGTTTAGTGTCTGTCAGTGGCGTACCGCCAATGGCGGCAGGCCACGTGACTGCTATGGGGCCCGTGTCTGCGTACTGTGTGTGTGCGTGTCTGTGTAATGTGTGTGCGTGCATGTCTGCGTACTCTGTGTGCGTGCATGTCTGCATATATGAAGGATGAGGGGACAGCCTGGGCCCTGTGTACTATACCTATATTTCTTTGCGGTATCTGTGCATCATGAATGTTGGTATGTATTAAAGGGCCCACTGAGACTCTTTCACCCGGGACTCACGAAAACTTGGAGTCGGCCCTGGTTGATAGCAATGATGGAGAAGGGAACGTCATGTGACATTCTCTCTCCCATCATTCCTCCTCTGTGTCTGACGCAGTGGGGTGATGACGCTCCACGCTCTGTCAGACAGTGGAGCTGGCAGCTGCTGAGGTGATGACAGAGGCGCGCTGCAGAGACTGAAGCAGCAGGGAACGAGGAGCGGTAAGTATGTATTTATTTATAAATCAGTGAGTACTGAAAAAACTGGAGGACTGGGGGCTGCATTTTACCCTATGGTGGGGGGAAGCTGCATTTTACCCTATGGGGGGCTGCATTATACTGCGCACAGGACCATGGGGTGCATTATACTGTGTTGAGGACCATTGGGAGTGCATTATACTTCGTTGAGGACCATGGAGAGTGCATTATACTGTGTGGAGGACCATGGGGAGTTCAGCATACAGGACCATGGAAAGAGCATTATACTGCGTAGATGACCATGGCGAGTGCATTATACTGAGTGGAGGACCATGGTGAATGCATTATACTGTATGGAGGACCATGGCGAGTGCATTATACTGTGTGGAGGACCATGACGAGTGTCTTATACCGTGTGGAGGACCATGACGAGTGTCTTATACTGTGTGGAGGACCATGGCGAGTGTCTTATACCGTGTGGAGGACCATGGCAAGTGCATCATACTGTGTGGAGGACCATGACGAGTGCATTATACTGCATACAGGACCATGGGGAGAGCATTATACTGCATGGAGGACCATTGGGAGTGCATTATACTGCGTTTAGGACCATGGCGAGTGCTTTATACTGCGTGGAGGACCATGGTGAGTGCATTATACTGTGTGGAGGACCATGGCGAGTGTCTTATAGTGTGTTGAGGACCATGGCGAGTGTCTTATACTGTGTGGAGGACCATGGTGAGTGTCTTATACTGTGTGGAGGACCATGGCGAGTGTCTTATACTGTGTGGAGGACCATGGTGAGTGTCTTATACTGTGTGGAGGATCATGGCGAGTGCATTATACTGTGTGGAGGACTATGGCAAGTGTCTTATACTGTGTGGAGGACCATGGCGAGTGCATTATACTGTGTAGAGGACCATGGTGAGTGCATTATACTGAGTGGAGGACCATGGCGAGTGCATTATACTGAGTGGAGGACCATGGTGAGTGCATTATACTGAGTGGAGGACCATGGTGAGTGCATTATACTGAGTGGAGGACCATGGTGAGTGCATTATACTGTATGGAGGATCATGGCAAGTGCATTATACTGTATGGAGGATCATGGCGAGTGCATTATACTGTGTGGAGGACCATGGCGAGTGCCTTATACTGTGGAGTGTGGAGAGGTGTGGGGCCATTATGTATGTAGGCCCATTATTCTGCATGGAGGGCTGTGTGGGGGTCACAGTTGGGGGATCATACTGTGTTGGGGTCACCATACTTTGCCTTGGGAGTTGAGGTGGGGTACAATAGGGTCATTATACTGTGAATGTGGAGGAATTCACCATGGGGGTATCATACTGTGTTTGGGGACACTTTTGTTGGCATTGTTTTCATCACACTTTATGGGGCAATGAAAAAGGAATCTAGGACTTCAGCAGGAGGAAAATTACTATGTAAAGGATGGAAAGTTGTGAGATCTGCTCTTCTGTGACCCCGACAATTATTTACTTTTTTTTGGGGGGGGGGGATAAGACCTGCTGCTATGGGGCCCCATGATTCCTATGTACGCCCCTGGTGTCTGTAAACAACATAACATGTCACCTTTCATTTGTATAAGCCTTTCAGGGAAGCTCTCATATAGAGGTTTACCAAATAGCTACAGAGGCTGAAAGCATAGCTTAGGATGTTACCCTGAAATGAATGGAAAATACACTGCAGTACCACCAGCAGTCAGTAAGAAATATACAGAGCTGCTGCTTAGTCTCGTCCACTGCTGGAGCAGTTCTCATCTGATTGGTAGAGAGGCTGTGTGTCGGAAATCCTCCAATCTCATATTGGGTTTCTATGAATAGTTCATCAATTGTTTAATCCTTGAACACCCATTTAAAGGGGATCTGTCAGCAGGTTTTTGCTATGTAATCTCACAGAAGGATGAGGTAGGGACAGAGACCCTAATTGCAGTGATGTATCACTTAGTTTACTGGGTGCAGCAGTTTTGATAGAATTACAGTTCTCTCTGCTGGAGATCTAGCCGAGATCGGTTATTGAGCTTTATATTACACTGCCCACTCCACAGCAGTGTGTAGTGACAGAGAGCTGCTAATCAGTGCTGGGGGCTTGGTTGTGTAAGGGTGGTGGACTGGACTGTCGCATTCCTAGTACTGAAGACACCAATTATATCATGTGTCTTTTGTAAATATTGTGTAGTGTGAATTGTGAAATGTATTGTGATATAGTTATGCCTAGTGTGTAACAGAGTTATAGGTAATGTTAGTAATGTATAGTAATATAATAATGTGAAGTATAATGTAAGGTATAGTGTTATAGGATAGGTAGTGTAAGATGTAGATAGTTGACGATAGGGTAAGGTAGAGTTAATGCTTGGGACTAGCCCACAGTGGGAGGGGTTAGTGTTAGGGAAAGTGACTGTTTTAATGTTAATTGAGGAGTTGGAATTTGGAAAGCTAAGTGAGCAGTGATGCATTAAATGGTGACTCTGAGTGAGAGGAGCCTGAATACAAGGGATAGTGTGAGGAAGTATGCTGTGTGGAAAATGCTTCATACTGTAAAGGAAATGTTTATAAGACTTTGTACCCATTATCCCTTGTATATAACCCTTACCAAGTTGCTATTCATTAGAGACTTTATTTTTGAATTGTGGTCTCCCTCACTGAATTGTAAAACATCCGGTCCTGGCGAGCGCACAACACCGGCTACATGCGGCCTGCATGGGCGTAAGGCCAATGCAGCACAAGTCCACATGACGCGCCCCCTGGGCCAGTGCTGTAGGGGATACCCGGAGCCGGATCAGATGGGGGTTGTAGTCTCCGAGTGGCGGTGACCCGGTCCGTGCCCAGGGTGTCAAGCTCAGTGTGTGGCAGTCCTACAGATGTTGCTGGATGTTCTTTAGTGTCGACTACGCCACCCGTTGATTTGCGGTCAATACGGCCGCCGCTGCAGCAGGGTCCGCTGAGGCTGGTGGTGTGTGTGCAGCTTCTGATAGTATAACCCCCAACGGGAGGGGTATAGCCTCAGGGGGTCAGTTGTAGAGGATGGTGGTTGTGGTGGTGCAGTGAGGGTGGTATTAAGACTCAGAGTCGGGCTGTGCAGTTCAAGGTGTTTACTTACTGCTGTTGTTCTGGTCACTCCGGCCTTGAGTGACCGCCCGAGCCGTGCTGCGTCCACCAGGTCCTGGACTCGGCCAACCCCCAGGTAATTCTGGAGCGTGATCCTGAGCTCCCTTTCTGACGTTCCTTTTCTCTGGCCTTCCCCACCAGGGATCCACCTATGTCCGGCTCCCTCGGGTCTCTTGGTGGGTACACCTCTTCTGGGTTCCCTGACCCTATACTTGGTCTGCCTTCCTGGTGGATTTAGTGGGGGGTCGTGGCAGATCCTGCCCACAACCTCCGGTCTCTGGCTGAGGATTAGTGCCCTCCACCAGCTTGGGATCCGGTACCCTTGTGCCAACCCTTCACCCTGTTGCTTGTATTTGGGCTCTTGAGGTTCCCTCTTCTTCCCCTCTGGGTCCTTCTGACTCCTCTCTCTCTTCTTCCAGGACTGCTTGACCCTCTACAACAGACTGACTAGTAGCTGTCTGCCTGTCTGACCCTGATCTAAGATGGTTCCCACCTTATATACTCCCTCTATGTGTGAGCTCAGGTGACCAGCACCCAATGAGCTCCTAGCATTACCCACACTGCTCCCCCTATCTGCCCCTACACTACTGGGATGTTCCACCCCCCTCCCACTCCAGCCAGGGACAGACACTATCGTACCTGCACATAAACTGGTGGGAGTACCGTCGATCTGTCCCCCGGAAATGGGATGTATGTAGTGTATGCAGCCTACTGAGCTCAGTTCCACACTCCATCCTTACCCGGGAGTGGAATATCACACCTCTGGCTTGAGGTGCAATACCCCTGTAGCAGCCGAATCCTCAGGGTGCTACACACACACCCAGCCAGGACCCACACTTTCATGTAACGTGTCGGGGTGCTGTAGACAAGTGCGGATACCGCCCTGCTCCACGTTATAGTTGGACTAGGAGGCACAAGACACCTAATCCTGTAATGATAATCTCGTGGTGATAAAACACTGATTATATTGAAATAGCAAAACAGCCTAATAAGTGAAACATCACTGTAAACAGAGTCTCTGCCCTTACATCATTGTGCTCTCAAATTACACAGCAGAAACCTAGTGACAGATTTCCTTTTAAGGTTTTTTTGTGGACATTGCAAGAGTTCTACATTTTAAAGAGTACTTGTCAAGGACTGACCATCTTTAGCATAGAACATATGCCTTTGCAAAGCTCTTGCTTTGGAATTTTCACAGTCTGTACATTTTATTATTTATTTATTTTACATACGAAACGCCATCATATTCCTCAGCGCTGTACAGACATCAGAATTGATGAATTTCCTATCAGTATTCCTTTGGAGTTTGGGAGGAAACTGGAGTACCCAAAGGAACACCCACACAAAAACAGGGAGAACATACAAATTCCTTGCTGATATTGTCCAGTGTGGGATTTGAGCCAAGGACCCCAACGCAGTAAAGCTACAGTGCTATTTGGAGATGAACTGATTGATTAGTGTCAAATCAAATTTGAGTCAAATATACTGAAATTATTCAAGTATCCACCCCTTATTCAATTGGAATCTTTGCAGAGAGGAAGAAATGATGGGGTTTTGCTGGTGCCAAATTATTCAGTGTATCTTTTGGTAGTACAATTGCAGCATATTCTTGGCTGGGAGGACCCTGGAGGAGGAGGAGAACAACGCTTGCTGCTTCAGCCCATATATTCTCTTTGAAGCTTTGGAGCCTGATAAAATTAGAATAACGACATACTGAATGCCCACTCTTACCTTAATCCATAAGGTTTGGTGGAGGTGAGGGAATTTTTGGAGCTAAAAGGGGTTACAACACATACTACTCTATTGGATACTCCATGACTTCCTATCCGATACCACTCAGGGAGTTTTGATTGGTGAAGCAAAAAGCGGTAAGGAAGGTGTCACAGATCCTGACCAGTATAGTTAAAGAGGATCTTTCACCAAATTTTTCATGCTGAACAGGACACATTATGAAATAGTGACCGCAGAGTGGAATTAAATGTGTTTGTTTTTTTTTGTTTTGTTTTTTTTTTATTTTGCCTCTCCGTTGCAGAGACATTAGCAATCCAAGTATTTGGAACCTAATGAGCTAACTTTTGTTAACTCCAAATGCCTGTTATCATATAGTTTTCCCTGGGGGCGTGTACTTCTTCTCCCTGTATAACGCTGACCAAACATAAGCAGGCAGAAACATACATGCCCCCACCATAGCTTAGAGTACTTTTCTCAGTGAATGAGATGTATTAATACTTATGCCTTCTGTTCTCAATGTGTAACCAGTCTGTAGAGAGATCAGGGCTGTCATTTCATCTCACACAGGATCACTGTTCTTGGCTACTCCTGTGTGAGATAATGACAACCTGCTTAGATTATCACTGCACAATGATTAAAAGTTGAACACAACAGACATAAGTGTGATCACAGACACATCTTTGGACAGGCAGTATCCAATTGCAGGGAGAGGGCAGTACAGCAGAGCTGGCTGTGCTATGACAGGAGGACAGGTGATAGACTGGTTTGTAATGTGACACAACTAAACTCTGCTGTGTTGTTTTCCCACCCCCCCCAAAGAAATATGAAATGTATTTTGTTAGAACCCTCCTGTTACTTTTTTCTATTTTACTGGTCACTTGACTTTTTGCCTATTTAATCCGGCTCCGCCCTCCTGGCCTTGCTGGACTTCAGTGTTACATTTACTCTTAAGCTAGCCAGGTGCCTTGTACCTTACTCTGTAGTTTGCTTGGTCTTTTGACCACTAGTACTTCTGTTTGTTTGTTTGTCTTTGCTCTGCTACAATTTCTGCTACGAGGTGTCCAACTTTATCCCAGTCCTTAGTTCTTGTAGGGACCCCTCCCTTATATCTATAGGTCTGCGTTCAGACTAGCCGAGGACATAGGTGGGTCTGTTCACAAGGAACAGGTCCCCCGCTGCATCGTAGGGAATCAGCTTAGTCCTATTGTAGGGACAGTTTTCCTTTCTTTCCTTAGTGCTGGTAGCAGTTCATAACAGTAAGTCCAGCCCAAAAATAAAACACTCTAAGGAAAAAAAAAAAAAAATCCTGATTTCATCATGGTGTCGGTTCAGGAGTTGGCTCAACGCCTGCAGGGACTGTCTTTGGAGGTGGCCGAGCTCCAGCAACACGTTAGTAGCTGTCCTGGAGCGCATTTTGTCGAACCGAAGGTAGGACTTCCAGATTTCTTTTATGGTAAACGGCAAGATTTTTTTTCCTTTAAAAACGCTTGTTTATTATATTTTTATATTTTCGTTTAAGACCCAGATCCTCGGGGAATGAATCACAGCGCATTGGGTTTATAATGTCACTTTTGCGCAAAGAACCACAGGGATGGGCCTTTTCTGTACAACCTAATGATCCGTGTTTTAGATCTGTGGAAGATTTTTTTTCTGCTATGGGGTTGTTGTATGATGATCCTGATCGAGTCTCATCTGCTGAAACTGAATTAAGACGTTTGAAGCAGGGATCATGTGATGTGAAAAATTTTTGTACATACTTCAGAAGATGGTCGGCTGAAGTGGAATGGAATGACTCAGCATTAAAATGTTTGTTTCTTGAGGGTCTAGGTGAAAGGGTTAAGGATCTGCTGATTGCCTTCCCAAAACCTGGAATCTTGCAGGAGGCAATGCAATTAGCTATACGTGTGGACAGGAGACTGCGTGCTAGGAGTAATGAAGAGAAATCTACTACTATGGCAGCTCCTATTTTTCAGAGGGTCTGTTCGGAGGGTGGAGAACCGATGGAGATTGGGGCGAAGTCATCCCACTCTCAGGAAAAAGACCGCAGGTTTGCTAAAGGATTGTGTTTTTATTGCGGTAAATCTGACCACTTTATTAAGAACTGTGTGCTTCGTTTGAACAAAGAAAAAAAAAAGAGGTCAGTTACGCCCGCATAGCGTGTTTAAACTCAAAAGGAGTATTTCTTTCTGGAAGCACCTCATTCCAGGAGGAGAATTTTTTTGTGGATTGTGGTTCTACACTCAATGTGATTGATGAGGGTTTTTTGGAAAAATTAAAATTAGAATCCAAACTTTTGTCATCTCCTATTTCTGTGGTTGCTGTTGATGGCTCTCCCTTGAAAAGTATTACTCACAAGGTTTTTGAATTTCCCCTCACCATTAATGGTATCCACCAAGAGAATTTGGATTTGGCGGTATTAAATAATTTGCCTGCTCCAGTGGTTTTGGAGTTACCTTGGTTAAAATTGCACAATTTGTACTGGACTGGTCTACCAATGAAATTAAGTCTTGGAGTCCTAAGTGTTATGATAGATGTTGTAACGGTCGCATTGCTGCTGTGGAAAGAGGGGAATTACCTGTACCTATTCAGGATTTCTGGAAGGTTTTTTCTGAGGAGGAGTCGCAAGTTTTGCCTCCTCATAGGGACTATGATTGTACTATTGAGTTTGTCCCTGGAGCAACTCTTCCCAAGAGTCGCTTATTTAATCTTACTATCCCTGAGAGAAAGGCCTTGGAGGAATACATACAGACAAGTTTGGCCACCGGTCACATTAGACCTTCTAAGTCACCTGTGGCTGTTGGATTCTTTTTTGTAAAAAAAAAGGACGGGGGTTTACGTCCATGTCTGGACTTTCGCGAAATTAATAAAATTACAGTACGCAATTCCTACCCACTGCCATTAATTCCTGACTTGTTCAACCAGTTAGTGGGGGCCAAGTGGTTCTCTAAGACTGATCTCCGGGGGGCATACAATTTGTTACGTATGAAGGAAGGTGATGAGTGGAAAACTGCTTTTAACACTCCAGTGGGTCATTTTGAGAATCTGGTTATGCCTTTTGGTCTTACCAACGCACCAGCGTTTTTTCAGAACCTTATTAATGACATCCTAAGACCGTTGATTGGTAAGAATGTGGTGGTGTATTTGGATGACATTTTGATTTTTGCGCCGGATCTGGAGTCTCATTGGCAGAGCGTACAGAGGTATTGCAGTTGTTAAGCGACAATTCACTTTTTGCTAAGCTGGAGAAATGTGAGTTCGCTGTGCAGAGAATTAGTTTTTTGGGCTACATTATCTCCAGCGAGGGCTTTGAGATGGACCCGGTGAAGGTTCAGGCGGTGCAGGAATGGACTAGGCCTACTGGTTTGAAATCGATACAGAGATTTTTGGGTTTCGCCAATTATTACAGAAAATTCATTAAGAATTTTTGTATAATTGTTAAGCCGCTGACCGATCTCACCAGGAAAGGTGCGAATACGGTCCAGTGGACTACTGAGGCCATTGAAGCTTTTGTGTATCTCAAGGAGAGGTTCAGTTCTGCCCCCATCCTTATGCAGCCTGATGAGACCAAGCCTTTTTTGGTCGAGGTTGATGCTTCTTCGGTGGGGGTTGGTGCTGTTTTGTCTCAGGAAAACAAGGATGGAGTACATCCCTGTGCTTTTTTTTCAAAAAAAAATTCTGAGACTGAACTTAATTACGATGTCGGTAATCGGGAATTGCTGGGGATTAAACTCGCATTTGAACATTGGCGTCATCTCTTGGAAGGTGCTAAATTTCCCATTCAGGTTTTTACTGATCATAAGAATCTGATCTATCTTGATGCTGCCAAGCGCTTGAATGCCCGTCAAGCTAGGTGGGCACTTTTTTTTCGCGGTTTAATTTTTCTGTTACTTACATCCCGGGTACCAAGAATGTAAAAGCTGATGCTTTATCTCGCAGTTTTTCTCCCATGGTTGGTACCGAGGAGAAGGAGAGCCTTTTACAGGAAGGTGTTGTGATAGCAGCATTGGACTCCGTTTTGGAAGATGGGATTCTGAAAGCCCAGGAGGATGCCCCATCTAACACTCCCCATGGGAGGTTGTTTGTGCCTAGGAACTTTAGGAGAGATTTGTTTGTGGAGTGTCATGAGTCTCGGTTGGCAGGTCATCCAGGAATTTCGGAGACTAAGAGACTCGTAGGTCGCAGTTTTTGGTGGCCTGGGTGGCAGAAGGAAGTCATTAAGTGGGTGCGTCAATGTACTGTGTGTGCTAGATCTAAGTCTTCACATGCTCCTGCTGCGGGGTTGCTTTGCCCTCTGGAGGTTTCTAGTGCTCCTTGGACGCATCTTGCTATGGATTTTATTACTGACCTTCCTGCCTCTGAGGGTTTCACTGTTATCTGGGTGGTCATGGACTGTTTTAGCAAGATGTGTCACTTGGTTCCCTTCATCAAACTGCCCTGCGCCAGGACACTCGCTAAGGCTTTTGTTAATGAAATTGTCAGGCTCCATGGCGTTCCTACCGACATTGTTTCCGATAGGGGACCTCAGTTCGTGGCTTGTTTTTGACGTGCCTTTTGTGACAGGTTGGGAGTCCATTTGTCATTTTCGTCTGGTTATCGTCCTGAGTCTAACAGACAGAGAAAGAAAGAACCAGGATGTTGAACAGTTTTTGCGTTGTTTTGTGGCTGACAATCAAGGGGGTGGTCTGAGTTTCTGCCACTGGCTGAATTTGCTCTTAACAACCATACATCCTCCTCTGCTGGGTGTTCTCCTTTTTTTTGTTGTACTGGGAGACATCCGTCGTTTGGGTCATTCTCCAAATTGGTATCGGCTGTGCCGGAGGAGGAGAATTTTTCCGGTGATTTGGAGAAAGTTTGGACTGATGTACGTCGGAACCTTCAATAGGCTAACAAAAAATCCAAGAGGTACTTTGACAGGAAACGTCAAGAGGTTTTGTTTACTGTTGGTGACATGGTTTGGTTGTCCTCTAGGAATCTGCGGTTGAGGATTCCTTCTAAGAAATTGGGCCCGAAGTTTGTAGGTCCGTTTAAGGTGCTTCAGGTAGTTAACCAATCTGCTGTTAGGTTGGAGCTTCCTACCTCCTGGAAGATTAGTCCGGTGTTTCATGTTTCCTTATTGAAAAAAGCTGATGTTTCTGATAGGGACGCCACTGTCTCTGTTCCTCCAGTGGAGGAAGACTATGAATATGAAATTTCTCGCATTCTTAATTCTAGATGGCATAGAGGGAGATTACAGTATCTCGTCGCTTGGAAAGGTTTCGGTCCCGAGGATAACTCCTGGGTAAGGGCCGATGATGTCTCTGCTCCTAGACTTGTCGGAGCGTTTCACAGGAGGTTTCCTGATAGACCTGGGCCTGGAGGATCCGGAGGATCCTCATAGAAGAGGGGGGTACTGTTAGAACCCTCCTGTTAGTTTTTTCTATTTTGCTGGTCACATGACTTCTTGCCTATTTAATCCAGCTCCGCCCTCCTGACCTTGCTGAACTTCAGTGTTACATTTACTCTTAAGCTAGCCAGGTGCCTTGTACCTTACTCTGTAGGTTGCTTGGTCTTTTGACCACTAGTACTTCTGTTTGTTTGTTTGTTTGTTTGTCTTTGCTCTGCTATAATTTCTGCTAGGAGGTGTCCAACTTTATCCCAGTCCTTAGTTCTTGTAGGGACCCCTCCCTTATATCTATAGGTCTGCGTTCAGACTAGCCGAGGACTTAGGCGGGTCTGTTCACAAGGAACAGGTCCCCTGCTGCATCGTAGGGAATCAGCTTAGTCCTATTGTAGGGACAGCTTTCCTTTCTTTCCTTAGTGCTTGTAGCAGTTCATAACATATTTATCATCTGTGCTTCCTTATCAGGCAGTAAATTAGATCAGGCCAGGAGATCAGAGCTGTATCCTTGAGTCACACTGAGAAACCTGCTCTAACCTAATGTGGGGTGTGTTCTTTTTCTGATGCATTGCTGCCTGCTTCTGCTTATGACTGGGCAGATTCATACAGGTTCAAGAAGTACATGCCCCCAGTGAAAACTATCTGATAACACAAACTTGGACTTAACAAAACTTAACTCATTAGATGCCAAATACTTTGATTGCTAATATAAAAATAGCCCCAGGTATCAGGGGCCAGGAATATTTTTTATCTTAATCCTGATTATTTGCTTAAAAAGCAATCTAGAGAACACCGTTTTTCTGTGCCATTTGCTTGTTGGCACTGCAGAATACAGCCAGATCCTTTCCATATTACAGCACTAAAAATCCAGCTATTTAAAACTGTGGTTTGTCCTTCACACGGATCACATATAATTGTGCTGAAAATATTGCCATTTCGGCCCTCCATTGAAATTTTGTTGCAGTGTGTCAGCAAACTTATTGACACAAGGTTGGCTCTGTTAAAAACAGTTACCTACAGGCCAGCTATTTAAAACTGTGGTTTGTCCATCACACGGATCACATATAATTGCGCTGAAAATTCTGCCATTTCTGCCCTCCATTAAAATTTTGTTTTAGTGTGTCAGCGAAGTTATTGACACCAGTTTGCTGTTAAAAATAGTTTCCTACAGGCCAATTATTTAAAACTGTGGTTTGTTCGTCACACGGATCACATATAATTGCGCTGAAAATTCTGCCATTTCTGCCCTCTATTAAGATTTTGTTTCAGTGTGTCAGCGAAGCTATTGACACCAGTTTGCTGTTAAAAATAGTTACCTACAGGCCAGCTATTTAAAACTGTGCTTTGTCCGTCACACGGATCACATATAATTGCACTGAAAATATTGCAATTTCTGGTCTCCATTGAAATTTTGTTGCAGTGTGTCAGCAAACTTATTGACACGAGGTCGGTGCTGATTAAAATAGTTAAATACAGGCCAGCTATTTAAAACTGTGGTTTGTCCGTCACACAGATCTCATATAATTGCGCTGAAAATTCTGCCATTTGTAGTGATCGTGGAAGATATTGTCCTCCATTTAAAATGGGCAAGGCGCGTGGCAACGGACGGGGAACTGGACATGATGGTGATGGTACATGCAGAGGCCGAGGCCGTGGGCAAGGTGAAATTGTGCCAAACACCCACATCTTCTCGCTCGACCTTCCTGTCCCAATTAATAGGGGACCGCAGAACACCACTATTGAACACAGAGCAGTGTGAAAAGGTTATTGGTTGGATAGCAGATAATGCTTCCAGTCACTTAGCCACCATCACCACCCTTTCTTCCACATGATCAAGTCTCAGTAGCCGTGAGTCTGGACTGCATATTCCTCACCCTGATCCTCCTTCCTCCCACCATGCCGAGTGCCCAGAGACAACTGATCCCACACTTGGACACTCCGAAGAGCTGTTTACTTTTCCATTTATAGATTCGAGCCTCTTGCCTCGTCCACTTGAAGCGGGGCAAGAGGAGATCGCATGTAACGATGCCCAAATATTTGAGCAGCCACGGTCATACGAAGGTGACGGTGGAAAACTGTCACAAGAGGTGCACAATGATGAGACACAATTGTCAGAAAGTCAGGAGGAAGACCAGGGTGCGGAAGTGGAAGATGAGGTGGTGGATGATATAGTAACTGACCCAACCTGGCAGGAGGACATGCAGAGCGAGGACAGCAGCACACAGGGGGAGGTAGGCAGAGCACCCCAACAGGCAGGAACAAGCAGTGTGGTGGCCACAGACAGAAGGCGGGCAACCGTTCCCCGTAACACCAACATGAAGGAAGTTGCCAGTACAACTGTTAGGTCTTCCCGAGTCTGATTGTTTTTTAAAGACTCTGACGATAACCCCAAAAAGGCCATTTGCACAACCTGCCAGGCCAGCATCAACAGGGGTAGCAAAACTACCAGCCTGACCACCACCAGCATGATCAGGCACATGGCAGCAAAACACCCGACTTTGTGGGCCGAACCCCAGGGTCCAGGAACAGTGTCTGCGGGTGACACCACTGCTTCTTCTGCTGTTGTGCGTGCAAGCCAATCCCCTGTCCATATTGCATGCGAAGATGCCTCCTGCCCTGTGATTGCACACTCTCAACTAGTACCATGACCAAGCACGTCATTGTCCCAGCGCAGCGTTCAGTTGTCCATACCCCAGTCCTTGGAAAGCAAATACGCAGCCAACGCTCCACAGGCCACTTAACTAAATGCCCACATTTCTCAACTGCTTGCGCTCGAAATGTTGCCTTTTAGGCTCGTGGAGACGGAAGCTTTCCGCAACCTCATGGCGGCGGCCGTCCCTCTGTACTCGGTCCCCAGCCGCCACTATTTCTCCTGGTGTGCTGTCCCCGCATTACACAAGCACGTGTCCCGCAACATTAGCCGTGCCCTCAACAATGCAGTTACTGGGAAAGTCCACTTAACCACGGACACATGGACAAGTACTTGTGGGCAGGGACGGTACATCTCACTGATGGCAAACTGGGTTAATATAGTGGAATCAGGGACCCAGTCAGACTTTAGGACGGAACACATCCCCCCGATGCCGACGATTGTGGGCCCTAGGTCAATCAGGGTTGCCCCCACAGTCTACAGCTCCTGCACCTCATCCTCCTCAGCCTTCTCCTCCTCCTCTTCAGCCTCCATCTCCAAAATGACCACATCAATCACAAGCTGGAAGCACTGCAGCACTGCCTCAGTCAAGCAGCAATCGGCTGTGCTGAAGCTAATATGCTTAGCTGTCAAACCGCACAATGCTGAAGAAGAGGTGTGGACAGCTCTGAAAGAGCAGGCAGATCTGTGGCTGACACCACATGGTCATATGTGACAATGGCCGGAACCGGGTGGTGGCTCTGAGGCGAGGTGAGCTCACACATGCACCATGCTTGGCCGTTGTGCTTAACTTTGTGGTTCAGTGATTTCTCAAAACCTACCCGAAGCTGCCGAATTTGCTTGTCAAAGTACGCCACCTGTGTGCCCATTTTAGAAAGTCAACCACAGCTTCCGCCATCCTTGCCGTGCTTCAGCAGCATTTGCAGCTTCCGGCTCATCGACTGGTGTGTGTTATGTCCCCACGCGTTGGAACTCCACACTGCAGATGTTGGGAAGGATTTGTGAGCAGAAGAGGGCAGTTGTTGACTACCAGCATCAACAAGGCCATCGGTATTCAGTTCAGACTCCACACATAAGACCTCAGGAGTGGATATGGATGTTAGACATATCTACCATCCTCCAAAACTTTGAGGACTCAACCAAGATGGTGAGCGGCGATGACGTCATAATTAGCGTCCCCATCCCGCTTCTCTGTTTTCTGACATGCTCTCTGCTCACAATCAAAAAGGATGCATTGCAGGCGGAGCACGATGAGATGAATCAAGGAATCATACAGGGTGATTACCCACTGCCCAGCCTCATCTCATCCCAACGTGGATTGGGTGACAATGAAAAGGAGGAGGAGGAAGTTAGTTAGGAGCTAGTTTCATGCGCTATAGACGATACTACCTGCACAACTGTCATACCGTCTGTTCAGCAGGGATTGCCTGAGGACAGAGAGGAGGAGGAGGAGGAGAGCATGGTCAGTCGTCCACTTGGTGAGGACACGGAAGTCTTGCCTCTTTGCTGTCTGGCACACATGGCTGAGTTTATGTTACGCTGCCCTTCCCGTGACCCTCGCGTTCTCAACATTTTGGGTGACAGTCATTACTGGTTGGTGACATTTCTAGACCCACGCTACAAGGAGAACTTTCTATCTCTTATTCCTGAGGCGGACAGGTCTACAAAAATGGGGCAGTACCAGAAGGCCCTTGTTGCAGAACTATTAAAAAAATTCCCATCTGAAAACGCTGACGGCAGAGGTCACAGTTCGTTGGACAACCAAGGAGTACAGCCAAGAGAGACACAACTCCAATCCAGCAGAGGCAGGGGAACACTGTCAAAGTTCTGGGAGAGTTTTCTCAGCACCTCCCATCGCACAGTCCCTGAGGCACGGGATATTCTCACAAGGAGTGCAAAGTTTGAGAAGATGCTGAGGGAGTACCTTGCCGACCATACCAATGTCCTCCGTGATTCCTCTGTGCCTTATAATTATTGAGTATCCAAGCTGGACACGTGGAATGAACTGGCTCTCTACACCTCGGAGGTCCTGGCCTGCCCTGCCGTTAGCGTTTTATCACAGCGGGTTTTTAGTGCCACCGGTGGAATTATAACTGATAAGCGTATCTGCCTGTCAACTGAAAATGCTGACAGGCTGACTCTTATAAAAATGAACAAGGGCTGGATTGGGCTAGACTTCTCAACACCACCGAATGATAGCAGAGTAACATAAACTCAAATCCAGTGTCTTTTTTTGGGAGGTGTATTCCCATGCACCTTTTCACACCCACACATGGGTATACAGTTCCTGATTTTGGCTATTTGCTCTTGTTCTCTTCCTTCTCCTCATCCTCATCCTCCACCACCATATCCACCAGAGTGACCGTGGTCCATGATGCAACACCCACATAATTGTTTTAAAGGGTGTTTATGAGGCCTGTATAAAAAATATTTTATACAATATGTTCATGTATACCTCCCCTGGGGTAAATGTTTGTCAGCCCATACACTTAGTGCATGGGCATTACAAGTACAGGAGACCAGCTTCTTTCTAATGGGAACATTTTTTTTATGAGGCCCACCTCCACGTTTTTTCCAAGGGGCATTGGGGTGTCTCCAAATTTTTGGCAGCTCTTGCATTCACTGCATAGGCAAACAGTACGGAAGTCCCACTTCCTAATAATGGGAACATTGTTTTCCGGAGGCTCTCCTCTAAGTCTCTACAAAGGGTATTGGGGTGCGTCCAAATTTTGGGCAGCCCTGCTACTCACTGCATACACAATAACAGTATAGGAGACCCACTCTTTAGTAATGGGAACAACAAAACATAGCCGGCTGATGGCTCTCTAAAGAATAGTGAGGGCTGACTGCTGGCCCTTTAAGTTCCTCCTTCATAAAGGAAACAGGATGTGTCTGATGATGTATGACACACCACATGGCCAGATAAGGTTGTAAAATGTTAAAATGACATTTCCCGGTGAATGCATTTTTCACGGTTGAAAGCAATGCAAAAGTGCAAAAACGCATCAAAAATGCTACTTGTGAACATAGCCCAAGGTGTGGAGGAGTATTTTTGTTTTTGGTTATTTATTTTGCTTTATATACAAGTCATTACCCTGGAAAGGATGTTATTTAACATATTTCCCAGGAAAATCCATTTTGTTTTCGTTTTTGTATGTTTTATTGTCTGTAAAAGTGGCGTATTACCTCTGACAACATTGTTCACAGCAGTGACCTGGGAGTCAGAAATGCTTCCAGGGGTCATCCCCATGCTGTTCCCATGTCATTTGAGCACTGTTCCCATCGATTTGGGCAATTTTTAGGCCCTCTGCAGACCGTCTGGGGGAGCCGCCTGAAAAATTCTCGAGTTTCCCACAGATTTATATTGGGCTCATTGCTCGGTGCGAGCACCCGAGTATTCCAATGTGCTCGACCCGAGCAATGAGCACCCAAGCATTTTAGTGCTAGTAACACTAGCAACAATGTTTTTTTGGAATTTCAGGCTCCATATCTCACCATCCTCTACTGTTTCGAATGTGAGACTACCATCATTTTATAGGCAATCATCTTGGCTATCTCATACATACATTTTACTTGCAACTATTTAGCATATGATTAATTATGCAGATGCTTGTCATATCACTGCATTGTTACTGTTTTGCTTCTAAAAATCAAAATTTTATTTTTTATTATTTTGTTAATATTTCATAAATCCACCTGTTGTTTTCAACACAGCCTGAATCTCTCTGGGCATGCTTTTGATCAGATTCAAGCATGTCTCAACCAAAATCTGATCCCAGGTCTCTTCTACACGTTTCCAAAGTTGGTGCACACTGGTCGACTCACTTAGGCATGTATACAGCTTTTTCTTCAACTTTACCCACAAGTGTCCGATTGGGTTGAGGCCTGGGGACTGTGGGGGCCAATCCAACACCTCTACTTCATCGTCATTGAACCATTTGTTTGTCAATCTCAAAGTACGTTTTGGGTAGTTGTCCTGCTGGAACACTATGATGTTCTTTTCATACACATAGTACTCGAGTGTACGAAGTAACTCGTCTTGTATGATACTCACATATAGCTCATTTGCACCCATCAGAGCCTAGTCTATTGACTTTTGTCTTATTGCTCCAAATCACCCATTTCCAATCTTCTACTGTCCACTTTTTGAACTTTTTTGCATACTCAAGCCGACATGATGATAGTGAAGTCGAGGCTTCTTCCCTTTTTGGTCTACCATCCCAGACTTGTGTAGCATGCGTCGCATGGTGCTTGCATAGAGGTCTGCGATCCTATTATGAAGCATACGAGCCACCTCCACTGCTGTGTTTGTCGCAGCAGAATTTTAGACCTTGTGATGAGCCGACTTGTTGGCTCCGATATTTTGCCCGGATGTCCACCTCTTAGCTTTTAAATGGATGGATGGACTTCATTTTGTATTCTTCAATTTTCATGTCAACTGCCATTGTAGTTTGGCAATTTTCTTGGCTGAGAGACCGCTATCGATGAGCTTGATGATTCTGTTTCTCTCTTTTTGGGAAACCTTCTTCATGGATGCTTCTCGATTCGAACCAGTGACCTTTCATTTGGGAATCAACTTAATAACACACTGAGCTATTATGGAATGCGAAAACAGGTTGTAATTTGTAGTATACAGGAAGAAAAAGATTTTTCCACCACCAGAGTAAAACAGTAACAATGTAGTGACATGACAAGAATCTGCATAACTAATCATATGCTAAATAGTTGCAAGTCAAATTTATGTATGAGATAGACAAGGTGATTGTCTATAAAATGATGGTAGTCTCAGGTTCGAAACAGTAGTGGATGTTGAGATATGGAACCTGAAAGGGAAAAGGTCAAAACATTGTTACCCTTTTGCTCCTCAGTGTATCTCATACTGACTTCTGTAAGTTCTTACAGTTGCGACACACTTATCATGCATAGTCATTAGAGGTGAATAGCGGACTACCCCTTAATAATATAATACATAGCAACTTCAGCCCGGTCAGTTCTGCGGGAGTTATATCTGTGCAATGCTGGACACTGTTAGGTTTAATGTTATCAAAATATCCGGTTCAAATGAAAGAAAAATGCGAAGTGGTTATAGGACCAATTGAAGAGGGATAATGGACAGAAATTTTGGAGAGGGTTTCCCACCTTTTATGTAATGTGGCACATACAGTCATGGCCGAAAGTGTTGGCACCCTTGAAATGTCATTAAGAATGCAGTTCTTTTAAAGCATTAAAGTTATTTCATTTATATATCAATTGAATTACTGAGTTACTGATTTGAACACAATGTTGTCTGATAAAATGTCTGTCTGCACTGCGGACAGTTACATACTGTGGCTATGTTCAATATGTTATGTGAAACCTGTTTGTCTTATCTTAAAATTTCTATTGATCTATTTATTTGACCAACTGAGGTTCTATCCTGTCCATGTTGGGTAGATCGAAGGGATGAATAAAGGTCGCACATCTCTGACACTAAAATTCAGATTAATAATTAATGGAGTCATTCAGATAACAGATGTGCATACACCATTCTGCAAATTTTACAAAATGTTTCTTTACTGTTCAGACAAACTTGTCCTGATTTAAACTATGACATATTTCCAGTTCACACACAAAAAAGATGTCAATTGTACATGAGAGACTGAGCTGTACACACACCAACGTACATTTTTTTTTGCTCATTCTTTGTTCAGGATGACAAAAGGAAATGTAGTAAATGCAACAAGTGTAGGATGCGCTGCCAGCATTAAATGATCTGTCCAGATGAATTTAATTCTAACATCCTTTTATTAATATACAATACATTTCAAGGTCCAACATATTTCAAGGGTCCACTGAGAATCAGGTTGCAAAGTAACTCCTGGATTTTGTCTGTCGTACTGTGCTTCTGTTCTTTTCTGAGGGGACCTTCTCACATCCTGGCCCTCTTAGGATTTTTTGTGGGGTGTCAGGAACCTCTGCGTAGACACCCTCATTGGTCGTTGTGATAGCCAAGTTACTATCTTGCATGGAATTTACTTGAAATTACCTGTGGCTATATGTATGTGACTCGCCCCCTGGGTCGCGTGGGGAACCCGGAACCGGGCCTCTGGTGGGATGCTGGGGGTGGTAGTCTCAGTGTGGCGGCGACCCGGTCCGTGGCTCAGGGTGGTCAAACCAGTGGCAGTCTTAGAGTAATAACAAATGTCCGACTACGCCACCCGTGGATTGCGGTCAGTGGGGACCGCCGCTGCACTGCAGACCGCTGAGGCTGATGTTGTTTGCGCAGCTGAGTATGGGATAACTCCCCACGGGAGAAGTATTGCCTCAGGGCAGCTAGTGTGGAAGATGGGAGTGATGGTGCGAGTGTCCCAGTACTAATGGTGCTGGTGCGGCGATGAAACACAGAGACTTGTAATTGCAGTTTCCAATGCTTTACTCACAGTTCTTCACCAGGTCACTCGTGCGCAGGTAGGACCGCCCGAGTCGTGCTGCGTCCACCAGGCAAGGGGCTCGGTCAACCCCCAGGTAGTTCCAGAGCGTGGCACAGGACTCCCTTCTCTTCCTTTCTCTGGCTGTCCCCACCAGTGACCCACCTTTGTCCAGCTTCCTCGGGCCTTCTGTTGGCGAAACCTATCTCTGGTTTCCCTGACCCTATGTGGTATGCTTTCCTGGTGGATGTAGTAAGGGGTCGCACCAAGATGTGGTCACAACCTCCGGTCTCTTTGGCTGAGGGATTTATTGCCTCCACCAATTTGGGTTCCGGTACCCTGCTCTGCCAACCCTTCACCCGCAATCTCCTGGGCCTATGGGGTTCCTTCTTCACTCGTGTCTCTGGGCCTCTCTTGATGTTTCGTTCCTTGCTTCCTTTCTCCTCTGTTCCAGTTCCTTTCTTACTTTCCTTTCTGTTCCTTCTCCTCTCTCTCTCTCTCTCTCGGGCCCCGGCCTCCTGACAAGGCCTGCCCGTGGAGCAGAGCCCATGCAGCAGCTCTGCTCCCTGTCACTTCTCCTCAGACTGCACACTGTTCTAAGATGGTGCCCACCTTATATACCTCCTTCTTACACCCGAGCCCAGGTGACTAGCAACCAATGGGCTCCTACCTATGCCCAGAGACCCACCCCTATCTGCTCCTACACCACTGGGTTTTCCTTCCCCCGCCCCACTCCAGCCAGGGACAGAAGCTGTCGTGCCTGCACTTCTGTGGGAGCACCGTTGAGCTGTCCCTCGGAAATGGGGTGTGTGTGGTGCATGCAGCCTACCGAGTCCTAGTCCACACTCCATCCTTACCCGGGAGTGGAATATCACACCTCTGGTTTGAGGTGCAATACCCCTGTAGCAGCTGAGCCCTCGGGGTGCTACATATGTCAAGTTGCGCATCATCCAACACTCTATGGAACAAAAGCATGGTCTGCCCACTAGGGGGTCAAAACAGTCTCAGTCACAGTCCTAATTAGCAATGGTACCACCCTTTTATAGTCTATTCACCATTCACCAAAGACAGGGTTGTCTAGGATTTTTTCCATAATGTTTGAGAGTAGGAAATGTGTTAAATAATAAAATAACCACTTTTGTGTTGAGTAGTGTTGAGCGAGCACTGAAATGCTCGGGTGCTCGAAGCTCGGGCCGAGCTCACCGTGATACTCGGGTGCTCGACTCGAGCAATGAGCCCAATGTTAGTCTATGGGAGACCCGAGCATTTTTGAAGCGGCACCCCCGGCAGTCTGTAGAAAGCCTAAGAAGTGCCCAAAATGATAGTGACAGCGCTCAAATGACATGGGGACAGCATGGGGATCGCCCCAGGAAGCATTTCTGACCCCCAGGTCATTGCTGTCAACAACGTGGTCAGAGGTATTAAGCCACTTTTAAGGGCTCACAATAAAATGTTCAAAAACGAAACTGAAACTGAAAAAAAAAATAAGAGGATTTAGATGAAAAAAAAGGATTTTTGCTGGCCCCTGAGACCAAGGGCTAAGTCTAGCAATTTTAGCAGCAGCAGCACACAGGACTGTAATGCAGTGTTTGTTGGTATAACCACTGCGTCTCCTATACAGCCTGCCTGATATCTGGGATAGATATTAGTCCTCAGAAGGACTGTTTGTTTGATTTTGCGGGCTTTAGAGATCCTACACTACCTATTTCGCAGTATAAATCTCTCCCTAGCTCAGCAGCACTCTCCCTACACTATAGACAGTATAGGTACCGTCCCAATTTAGGGTCACCTTGCCGCTGGTGGGACGGCTTGTATACTTTTTTTGATCAAAAATAGTTCACTAAGTACCCTATATTTATTATGCAACTTTGCTTTACATTTATATATAATGATGGTAGGGTATGAGATATATTTTTGTCTTTTGTAGGTTTTGCTTCTTTTTGCTAGTGTGAACATGCTCCTATTTCTTGCATGTCTACCATCTTAGACCTCAGTTCACATTGCTTGGTTTTTTGTCTTGTTTGCATTCTGTGCAATTTAAGGGTGTGGCATCCCCTTTGTTGAGCTGGTTAGTATATGTGTAGCTTACCACGGGCCTAGGTGGTCTGGAGTTGGGACCCGGTCCTATTTGTCTACCCTTTTATATGCATTACTTCAACTTTGATATACAGTAAGGTTTTTAATATAGACAGTATAGGTACCGTCCCAATTTAGGGTCACCTTGCCGCTGGTGGGACGGCTTGTATACTTTTTTTGATCAAAAATAGTTCACTAAGTACCCTATATTTATTATGCAACTTTGCTTTACATTTATATATAATGATGGTAGGGTATGAGATATATTTTTGTCTTTTGTAGGTTTTGCTTCTTTTTGCTAGTGTGAACATGCTCCTATTTCTTGCATGTCTACCATCTTAGACCTCAGTTCACATTGCTTGGTTTTTTGTCTTGTTTGCATTCTGTGCAATTTAAGGGTGTGGCATCCCCTTTGTTGAGCTGGTTAGTATATGTGTAGCTTACCATGGGCCTAGGTGGTCTGGAGTTGGGACCCGGTCCTATTTGTCTACCCTTTTATATGCATTACTTCAACTTTGATATACAGTAAGGTTTTTAATATAGACAGTATAGGTACCGTCCCAATTTAGGGTCACCTTGCCGCTGGTGGGACGGCTTGTATACTTTTTTTGATCAAAAATAGTTCACTAAGTACCCTATATTTATTATGCAACTTTGCTTTACATTTATATATAATGATGGTAGGGTATGAGATATATTTTTGTCTTTTGTAGGTTTTGCTTCTTTTTGCTAGTGTGAACATGCTCCTATTTCTTGCATGTCTACCATCTTAGACCTCAGTTCACATTGCTTGGTTTTTTGTCTTGTTTGCATTCTGTGCAATTTAAGGGTGTGGCATCCCCTTTGTTGAGCTGGTTAGTATATGTGTAGCTTACCACGGGCCTAGGTGGTCTGGAGTTCGGACCCGGTCCTATTTGTCTACCCTTTTATATGCATTACTTCAACTTTGATATACAGTAAGGTTTTTAATATAGACAGTATAGGTACCGTCCCAATTTAGGGTCACCTTGCCGCTGGTGGGACGGCTTGTATACTTTTTTTGATCAAAAATAGTTCACTAAGTACCCTATATTTATTATGCAACTTTGCTTTACATTTATATATAATGATGGTAGGGTATGAGATATATTTTTGTCTTTTGTAGGTTTTGCTTCTTTTTGCTAGTGTGAACATGCTCCTATTTCTTGCATGTCTACCATCTTAGACCTCAGTTCACATTGCTTGGTTTTTTGTCTTGTTTGCATTCTGTGCAATTTAAGGGTGTGGCATCCCCTTTGTTGAGCTGGTTAGTATATGTGTAGCTTACCACGGGCCTAGGTGGTCTGGAGTTGGGACCCGGTCCTATTTGTCTACCCTTTTATATGCATTACTTCAACTTTAATATACAGTAAGGTTTTTAATATAGACAGTATAGGTACCGTCCCAATTTAGTGTCACCTTGCCGCTGGTGGGACGGCTTGTATACTTTTTTTGATCAAAAATAGTTCACTAAGTACCCTATATTTATTATGCAACTTTGCTTTACATTTATATATAATGATGGTAGGGTATGAGATATATTTTTGTCTTTTGTAGGTTTTGCTTCTTTTTGCTAGTGTGAACATGCTCCTATTTCTTGCATGTCTACCATCTTAGACCTCAGTTCACATTGCTTGGTTTTTTGTCTTGTTTGCATTCTGTGCAATTTAAGGGTGTGGCATCCCCTTTGTTGAGCTGGTTAGTATATGTGTAGCTTACCACGGGCCTAGGTGGTCTGGAGTTGGGACCCGGTCCTATTTGTCTACCCTTTTATATGCATTACTTCAACTTTGATATACAGTAAGGTTTTTAATATAGACAGTATAGGTACCGTCCCAATTTAGGGTCACCTTGCCGCTGGTGGGACGGCTTGTATACTTTTTTTGATCAAAAATAGTTCACTAAGTACCCTATATTTATTATGCAACTTTGCTTTACATTTATATATAATGATGGTAGGGTATGAGATATATTTTTGTCTTTTGTAGGTTTTGCTTCTTTTTGCTAGTGTGAACATGCTCCTATTTCTTGCATGTCTACCATCTTAGACCTCAGTTCACATTGCTTGGTTTTTTGTCTTGTTTGCATTCTGTGCAATTTAAGGGTGTGGCATCCCCTTTGTTGAGCTGGTTAGTATATGTGTAGCTTACCACGGGCCTAGGTGGTCTGGAGTTGGGACCCGGTCCTATTTGTCTACCCTTTTATATGCATTACTTCAACTTTGATATACAGTAAGGTTTTTAATATAGACAGTATAGGTACCGTCCCAATTTAGGGTCACCTTGCCGCTGGTGGGACGGCTTGTATACTTTTTTTGATCAAAAATAGTTCACTAAGTACCCTATATTTATTATGCAACTTTGCTTTACATTTATATATAATGATGGTAGGGTATGAGATATATTTTTGTCTTTTGTAGGTTTTGCTTCTTTTTGCTAGTGTGAACATGCTCCTATTTCTTGCATGTCTACCATCTTAGACCTCAGTTCACATTGCTTGGTTTTTTGTCTTGTTTGCATTCTGTGCAATTTAAGGGTGTGGCATCCCCTTTGTTGAGCTGGTTAGTATATGTGTAGCTTACCACGGGCCTAGGTGGTCTGGAGTTGGGACCCGGTCCTATTTGTCTACCCTTTTATATGCATTACTTCAACTTTGATATACAGTAAGGTTTTTAATATAGACAGTATAGGTACCGTCCCAATTTAGGGTCACCTTGCCGCTGGTGGGACGGCTTGTATACTTTTTTTGATCAAAAATAGTTCACTAAGTACCCTATATTTATTATGCAACTTTGCTTTACATTTATATATAATGATGGTAGGGTATGAGATATATTTTTGTCTTTTGTAGGTTTTGCTTCTTTTTGCTAGTGTGAACATGCTCCTATTTCTTGCATGTCTACCATCTTAGACCTCAGTTCACATTGCTTGGTTTTTTGTCTTGTTTGCATTCTGTGCAATTTAAGGGTGTGGCATCCCCTTTGTTGAGCTGGTTAGTATATGTGTAGCTTACCACGGGCCTAGGTGGTCTGGAGTTGGGACCCGGTCCTATTTGTCTACCCTTTTATATGCATTACTTCAACTTTGATATACAGTAAGGTTTTTAATATAGACAGTATAGGTACCGTCCCAATTTAGGGTCACCTTGCCGCTGGTGGGACGGCTTGTATACTTTTTTTGATCAAAAATAGTTCACTAAGTACCCTATATTTATTATGCAACTTTGCTTTACATTTATATATAATGATGGTAGGGTATGAGATATATTTTTGTCTTTTGTAGGTTTTGCTTCTTTTTGCTAGTGTGAACATGCTCCTATTTCTTGCATGTCTACCATCTTAGACCTCAGTTCACATTGCTTGGTTTTTTGTCTTGTTTGCATTCTGTGCAATTTAAGGGTGTGGCATCCCCTTTGTTGAGCTGGTTAGTATATGTGTAGCTTACCACGGGCCTAGGTGGTCTGGAGTTGGGACCCGGTCCTATTTGTCTACCCTTTTATATGCATTACTTCAACTTTGATATACAGTAAGGTTTTTAATATAGACAGTATAGGTACCGTCCCAATTTAGGGTCACCTTGCCGCTGGTGGGACGGCTTGTATACTTTTTTTGATCAAAAATAGTTCACTAAGTACCCTATATTTATTGTGCAACTTTGCTTTACATTTATATATAATGATGGTAGGGTATGAGATATATTTTTGTCTTTTGTAGGTTTTGCTTCTTTTTGCTAGTGTGAACATGCTCCTATTTCTTGCATGTCTACCATCTTAGACCTCAGTTCACATTGCTTGGTTTTTTGTCTTGTTTGCATTCTGTGCAATTTAAGGGTGTGGCATCCCCTTTGTTGAGCTGGTTAGTATATGTGTAGCTTATCACGGGCCTAGGTGGTCTGGAGTTGGGACCCGGTCCTATTTGTCTACCCTTTTATATGCATTACTTCAACTTTGATATACAGTAAGGTTTTTAATATAGACAGTATAGGTACCGTCCCAATTTAGGGTCACCTTGCCGCTGGTGGGACGGCTTGTATACTTTTTTTGATCAAAAATAGTTCACTAAGTACCCTATATTTATTATGCAACTTTGCTTTACATTTATATATAATGATGGTAGGGTATGAGATATATTTTTGTCTTTTGTAGGTTTTGCTTCTTTTTGCTAGTGTGAACATGCTCCTATTTCTTGCATGTCTACCATCTTAGACCTCAGTTCACATTGCTTGGTTTTTTGTCTTGTTTGCATTCTGTGCAATTTAAGGGTGTGGCATCCCCTTTGTTGAGCTGGTTAGTATATGTGTAGCTTACCACGGGCCTAGGTGGTCTGGAGTTGGGACCCGGTCCTATTTGTCTACCCTTTTATATGCATTACTTCAACTTTGATATACAGTAAGGCTTTTAATATAGACAGTATAGGTACCGTCCCAATTTAGGGTCACCTTGCCACTGGTGGGACGGCTTGTATACTTTTTTTGATCAAAAATAGTTCACTAAGTACCCTATATTTATTATGCAACTTTGCTTTACATTTATATATAATGATGGTAGGGTATGAGATATATTTTTGTCTTTTGTAGGTTTTGTTTACTCTCCCTACACTGTCTGATCCGGAGCGACTGTGTCCAAGATGGCGGCGCCTGGTTTTAAATACTCGAGGTGATGCTGTGTGGCCAGCCAATCACTGTAATGCCCACAACATACTTTTCTGCGGCATTACAGTGACTGTCTGGCATTCCCTGCATGTTCATTGGCTCTGAAAAGAGCGCCAAATATGCAGGGCGGAGACCTGAGCTCCGGCCCGAGTAACCCAAAAATGCTCGGTGCTCGCCGAACATCCTGAGTAGTGAGATGCTCAGGCGAGTACCGAGCAGTGTCGAGCATGCTCGCTCAATACTAGTGTTGAGCTATCCACCTAGGATGCTACATCTTACTTCCAAAGGGGTTATAATTTTGAAAAGAAATAGTAAGTGTGCATGGTCTGGGGCTTCTAGCATTCTGCACACTGGCAGTTGGGATGCTTCAGTGAATCACTAACACCACTCACTGCTCTCTGCCTGTGTAGCACCCTGAGGATTCGGCTGCTACAGGGGTATTGCACCTCAGCCAGAGGTGTGGTATTCCACTCCCGGGTAAGGATGGAGTGTGGAGCTGAGCTCAGAAGGCTGCATGCACTACACACATCCCATTTCCGGAGGGCAGACCAACGGTACTCCCACTTAGAAATGTGCAGGTACGACCGAGTCTGTCCTTGGCTGGAGTGGGAGGGGGGTGGACCATCCCAGTAGTGTAGGGGCAGATAGGGGGAGCAGTCTGGGTAGTGCTAGGAGCTCATTGGGTGCTGGTCACCTGAGCTCACACATAGAGGGAGTATAAAAGGTGGGAACCATCTAAGATCAGGGTCAGTCAGTGAGACGTCAGTCTTTGCAGAGCAGTGGAAGAGAGCAGAGGAGCAGAGCAGCCCCAAGGCCCAGAGAGAGAGAGAGAGGAGAAAGAAAGACCCAGAGGGGGAGAAAGAAGGAACTCTGAGAGCCCAAACTAAATCAAAGGGTGAAGAGTTGGCAACAGGGTACCGGATCCCAAGCTGGCAGAGGCTACAGCACACCTTAGCCAGGAACCGGAGGTCGTGGGCAGGATCTGCCACGATCACCCACTAAATCCACCCGGAAGTCAGACCACGAATAGGGTCAGGGAACCCAGAGACAAGGGTTTACCACCAAGAGGCCCGAGGGAGCCGGACATAGGTGGATCCCTGGTGGGGAAGGCCAGAGACGAGGACAGGACAGAAAGGGAGCTCAGAACCACGCTCCAGAACTACTTGGGGGTTGGCCGAGTCCAGGACCTGGTGGACGCAGCACGGCTCGGGTGGTCACTCAAGGCCGGAGTGACCGGTACAAGAACAGCAGTAAGTAAAGAACCCTGAACTGCACAACCCGACTCTGACTCTCATTACCATCTTCCCTGCACTTCCACAACCACCATCCTCTGCACCTGACCCCCTGAGGCTATACCCTTCCCGTTGGGGGGTTATACCACCTAAGCTGCACAAACACCATCAGCCTCAGCGGACCCTGCTGCAGCGGCGGCCGTAGTGACCGCAATTCAACGGGTGGCGTAGTCGACATAAAGAACTTTAGTAACATCAGTAAGGACTGCCACACACTGAGCTTGACACCCTGGGCACGGACCGGGTCACAGCCACTCGGAGACTACAACCCCCATCTGATCCGGCTCCGGGTATCCCCCCCAAACAACACTGGCCCAGGGGGCGCGTCAACTTTGGCGTAGTCGGCAGGATTACGTGCCCGCAACAACCGGTTACTGCGTGCCTGAAGAAAAGATCGCATTTACCTCAAAAAGAAGTCTCCTGCCGGTTCCGGAGGGTCCCCGCCATCGGGCCCCATCACAGGTCGTTTCCCGCCGGTTGTCCGCCATTTGCAGCTTTTTCCCGCCATCCATGGAGTTTCCCGCCACTGGGAAGCGATTCCCGCCATTTCCGAAGATTTCCCGCCTTGGAAGAGCGGACGCCATTATGGGCGTGCCAGAGGGTGGCGAGAGGCCACCTCCCATCGTGGGCCAGGTCGAAGAATGGCGCCAAAAGCGGAAACCGCGCCCACCAACAGAGACTGTGATGCTGGAAGTGTCCATCAGCGTGAGAGAACTGCCCCTGGAACTGACAATCACTAAGTTGCCCCGGGACCACCCTCGATGTGGGCGGAGACAGAAGGAGAGAACAAAGATGGGTGTCGCCTGGAGCAGTCTGGAGAGAGCGCACCCGGAGACAAGACGTCTGGAAGAGAGTCCAGAGAGAACCTACCCGGAGATGGAGGGAGAGCCAGGCAGCACCGACCCAGTGGTCAGGAGCCTGATGCGGGCCGCCACTCCAGGCAGCACCGACCCAGTGGTCAGGAGCCTGTTGCAGGTCGCCACTCCAGAAGGCCTGCTGGAGATCCTAGCACAGCTCCCCAGAGACCGGGAGTGTGCACAGACCGCGCTGGAGGGCCTCGCACGGAGGATGGCCCGGGTGCAACGAGAGACGTTGGCGGAGTGGAGCCGAGAGATGGCCCAGCAGACCGAGACTCGTCAGCGGAGCACGCCACCCGAGACGAGGAGACAGACCGCCTCTGAGGATGGCGCAGGAGGACTGAAGGCCGGAGACGGCGCCGAGAAGGGAGCCGAACGAATGGAGGCAGGTAAAGGGGACGTCACTACCCCGAGCCGGGAAACCGCGTGCCTGCCCCAGCTCCCCGTCGCAGAGCCCGAAGTACCCCCTGCCGTGCCCGTCGCTGCAACGTCACCGCCGCAGACTAGGCCTCAAACGGAAGCCGCGACCCCTGTGACGTCACACGCCTCGACCCCGACCGTGGCCAAGCAGGAAGTACCATCGGCCTGGTCGCAAGGCCTAGTACCCCCGGGCGCCGCAATACCAACAGCGCCCCCTACCTCCGCGGAGCCCCCGGCCTGGTCGCAGGGCCCAGTAACACAGGGCGCCGCCGTTCTTACGGTGCCCTTTTCTTTCAAGGTGCCCCAGGCCTGGTCGCAAGGCCTGGTTAACCCGGGCGCCGCTACCACCACGGCGCCCATAACACCTAAAGTACCGCACCTGGGTGAGGACCTGTTCGCCCAGCATACGTGCCCGGATGGGCAGCCCTTCGTATGGCCCCAGGAATACATCCAGCTGGAGCTGCAAAAAGCAAGGGCCATGTGCGAACCCCTGATCCCGGCTCCAAAGCCCATAAAGAGGATCTCGCCCCCGCTAGAAGAGACCCAGTTTGAGTGGGATCCCACCGGAGAAGACCTCATGGGGTTCACTCAGGAGACTCGGGTAGCCGCAGCGGAGCGTGCAGAGTGCTGCCGCCAGCAGCTCGAGGTCTTTGAGAGGGAGCGGAGAGAGAGGCGGGTCCGGGAACAACAAGCCCAAATAAGGAGCGCGGAGCAGAAGAGCCGGACTAGGAGAGACCCCCGTGCAGCGCATGGTCCCCGTACCATCGGGACTGTGATAAAGTTCAATCTGCAGCATGGGTGGGGTTTCATCAGGGATCACCGCACCCCAGGCGACGTCTTCGTGACCAGGAGAGACGTTGAGTCCCACCTACCGGAGGGACACAGAGGTCGTGACCTGTATTTAGGGGACGAGGTCACCTTCACCCGGCACAAGTGTGCCAAAGGACCCTACGCCCTCCATGTGCATCGCCTGACGGAGGAGGAGCTGCGGTGTGAAGAGGAGCAAGAGGACCCGGACGGGTCTGAACCAGAACCTGGAACCAATCACAAAGAAAGAGCAGGAGGACGCCGTCGTTGAGTACGGTAGTATAGAGACTGTATATAGTTGCCCGTCGGGGCACAGTGAACCGTTGCTGCTAATATAGTCCCCGTTGGGACCAGAGAACTGAACTGTTAACCCGTGTGTCCCTATTCCCACTGACCGAGGACTGAGAACGGTCAATCCTCCCTAATACCTGGCCGAGGACTGAGAGCGGCCATATCCCCTTGTATATAGTTGCGCTTCCTAAAGCGCCCCCTTCCGGTTTTATAGGAAACTGTTTGATTCCAAGAGAGACTGTCGCACTTTACCCGGTCACAAGTTGCACCGTGACCGGAGGAGCTAGGAGCAAGAAACGACTACGAGAAAGTTTAATATGAAAAGTTTTATGATGCTGCTAATATATGTTGTTTTATATGTTTTATTATGTTTATATAAAAAGAAAATTGTATGTTTTGGTGTTTATATCTTACAGCCCGAGGACGTGCTGTGATTTACCAGGGGGGAATGTAGCACCCTGAGGATTCGGCTGCTACAGGGGTATTGCACCTCAGCCAGAGGTGTGGTATTCCACTCCCGGGTAAGGATGGAGTGTGGAGCTGAGCTCAGAAGGCTGCATGCACTACACACATCCCATTTCCGGAGGGCAGACCAACGGTACTCCCACTTAGAAATGTGCAGGTACGACCGAGTCTGTCCTTGGCTGGAGTGGGAGGGGGGTGGACCATCCCAGTAGTGTAGGGGCAGATAGGGGGAGCAGTCTGGGTAGTGCTAGGAGCTCATTGGGTGCTGGTCACCTGAGCTCACACATAGAGGGAGTATAAAAGGTGGGAACCATCTAAGATCAGGGTCAGTCAGTGAGACGTCAGTCTTTGCAGAGCAGTGGAAGAGAGCAGAGGAGCAGAGCAGCCCCAAGGCCCAGAGAGAGAGAGAGAGGAGAAAGAAAGACCCAGAGGGGGAGAAAGAAGGAACTCTGAGAGCCCAAACTAAATCAAAGGGTGAAGAGTTGGCAACAGGGTACCGGATCCCAAGCTGGCAGAGGCTACAGCACACCTTAGCCAGGAACCGGAGGTCGTGGGCAGGATCTGCCACGATCACCCACTAAATCCACCCGGAAGGCAGACCACGAATAGGGTCAGGGAACCCAGAGGCCCGAGGGAGCCGGACATAGGTGGATCCCTGGTGGGGAAGGCCAGAGACGAGGACAGGACAGAAAGGGAGCTCAGAACCACGCTCCAGAACTACTTGGGGGTTGGCCGAGTCCAGGACCTGGTGGACGCAGCACGGCTCGGGTGGTCACTCAAGGCCGGAGTGACCGGTACAAGAACAGCAGTAAGTAAAGAACCCTGAACTGCACAACCCGACTCTGACTCTCATTACCATCTTCCCTGCACTTCCACAACCACCATCCTCTGCACCTGACCCCCTGAGGCTATACCCTTCCCGTTGGGGGGTTATACCACCTAAGCTGCACAAACACCATCAGCCTCAGCGGACCCTGCTGCAGCGGCGGCCGTAGTGACCGCAATTCAACGGGTGGCGTAGTCGACATAAAGAACTTTAGTAACATCAGTAAGGACTGCCACACACTGAGCTTGACACCCTGGGCACGGACCGGGTCACAGCCACTCGGAGACTACAACCCCCATCTGATCCGGCTCCGGGTATCCCCCCCAAACAACACTGGCCCAGGGGGCGCGTCACCTGCATCCTGGCTGTTGTTCCCTCCCAGCATTCAATTGTACTTGCATTCTTTAAGGCGTGAATACAATTGAAAATGTGATCACTGAGAAAGGAGCCAAGAAGCATTAATCAACTCCTTGCTCAGCTAGCTATTACAGAAGGTCTATAGTTATTTCCAGCCTTTGGTCTGTTGGAGGCCTGGCACCACGCAAGAGACATCAGGTGACGTTATGACATTATACCCACTGTTACACAGAATAAGACAGGAGATGAAGGCTGCTATGGATGAGAAGCCAGGATTAGGTGAGTATAACCTTCTTTTATTATTTCTCTTATATTATTTGGCCTGGGAGTCAGAGGTTGGAGCATCATACTGTCTTGGGGGCTGTGGGGGTATATCATAAACCAAAGGGCTTTGTTATAGTTAAGCTCTATTGGTTTCCATGACAATCCTTGTGGTTGACACTTAAAATATAGGATGTCAGGGATGAATATCACTATTTGTCTCTGATATCGTGTCAAAGGACCACAAAGAATGAATGATATCTATGTCTATCTGTGAAATTACACTCCCTGTTAAGCCGCACCACTTTTTTACTTTTACTGGTATTTTTTGTGAAAGAGGTAACAATTCTAGTGGAAGTGGTCATCAGAGCCTGTTCCTGATCTAGCTGGACAAGGTGGGGTGGGTGTTAGGGATCTTATTACCTTACTCTCTCACCCGCTCCTTTGCTGGGGACGCATCACTGGCGTCATCTGCCTAGGGCTTAAAATACCTTTTCCCAGCCCTGCGCTCCTTAAAACAACAGTATCAAGTAGTTAAGGGTCTAGACCATTTTAAGGTGCAGCTTAGCCACTAAGTCTCAATTAAATGATGTAAAACTTGCTGCAATTATATTGCCGTCCTTTTTTGCTAGTGGAAGCACTGTTCCCACTAGGTGTGAGAGTAACCACCAAACACTGTACCTCTTCAGAGGGAGTAACCATTAAAGGGAATCTGTCACCCCCCTGGGACTTTTCAGACCACTAATATGGGCATACAGGTGATAGAAATGTGAATCTATACTTACCTGAATGGCCCATATTAGCAGTCTGATTTCTGTGTAATAGCTTTTTATTAAATTATTTCTGCTAAGCTTGGCGTCCGGGGGACGCCAAGAAATCCCCGCCTACTAGCCCCATTTTCATAATCACCCCACCTCCCCTGCACGTCACAGGACCCAGTGATGTACAGTTCCCGGCCGGATCCCGTGCTTGTGCTGTTTCCCCTATACGGACGGCGCTCTTCTTCCTGCCGTCTGTATAGCCTAGGGGAGCAAGGAACTTGTGCGCAGGCGCTGGGAAGGAAGAGTGACTCACCGGTGCCTGCGCACAAGTTCTCTGCTCCCCTAGGCTATACGGACGGCAGGAAGAAGAACGCTGTCCGTACAGGGGAAACAGCGCAGGAGCGGGATCTGTCCGGGAACTGCACGCTAATATGGGCCATACATATAAGTATAGATTCACATTTCTATAACCTGTATGTTCATATTAGCGGTCTGAAACGTCCCAGATGGTGACATATTCCCTTTAAGCAAATTTGCTATCTTTTCAGAAAGGACATCAGGGAGAGTTAATTTTAGTTTAAAGGAGATTACCACAACAAGGGAAGTGATGAGCTATGGTTAGGATAGACAGGCTTGTCTACTCTACCCAGCTTTCATATTCTGTTACCTGCTCAACCAATCACCTGTACTGTTCAACCACCTGGCTGGACAGGTAGAAGAGTTTTCTGGGTAGAGTCCAGTACAAGTAGACTATTACAGATCACAATCAGCTGCTGTGCTCTGCTAATGTGCAGCACTTTCATCTGTGGCACTAACTCTCACGCTTTTTCTTGAAGCGCAGGCTGCCGTCAGCCCTGGTACTGCTCCCCTTCTCTCTTACCACAGGGGTAAGAATCCCCTAAGTGTGTGTATGTAGTGAGTCAGTAAAGGGCAGCATTATAGGGAGGACACCCACGGAACATACTCTGGGCCCTCAACTACCAAGAGGAACATTAGGGGTCTCCATGAAAATCCCTCTTTTTAAACTCAAGTACCTTATTAATAGTAAGCAATCAATAATTTATAAACTGACATTTTACAGTGTCTATTTCCTGCTTTTTATGTTTCTTCATCTTAATTTATCCAGTCCGTGACTGCAGCACCAGACATATATTGAAATTTTACATTTTTGTTCTCGACTTTCCCTGTGCCTGGTTTGCCTGAAGAGGTATAGTGCAGGTACCACCCCCTAACCATACCTTTATATAAACCAAATGTAACATCCCTGTGGGCGTGCTCGCATGGCTTACCACCTCCTACCATGCAAGACCGCCATCTTACCTATCAGTCCAGGCTGCACACTTTGTTTCAGTACCTGCTGTGTGCATGTCTCTTGTCTGATTGCTTAGGGCGGCGGCGCGGTTACTGCCTGATTCTTATAGTTACTGTGTGCGCACTCCTAATGCGTCCCCAGCCTATTGTTGTGAGTCACTGGAAACTTAAACCCCCTCCACCCAGTAGGAGGTGCCTGAGCAACACTTTCTTTCAGTGTGTTCTATGCAACTGAGTTGCCAGGTCCTGTCCTGTATTTAGTCTGTTCCGCCACCCTCGGGGCTGTATACCCAGGCCCGTTGCCTGTATCTGTGACTTCTAGACTGTTTCCGCCACCCTGGGGGCTGAGTTCCCAGGCTCGTTCCTGTATTTTGTTTCTGGTTCAGTTCCTGTCTGAACAGTGTCCTAGCCCGTTACTTGTTTGTCTCTATGTTCATATCTTCCCTTTTCCTGCAGTGTCTGAACTTGCACCTAACTCCAACTCGCTGTCTCTGTACTTCTGTTTGTGAGTTTAGTGTCCACTCGCTACTTCATTGTAAGTACCTTGTGTGTATCTGCTCCACTTGTCTACCGCACCTGAGGGTTTTGCTCTGCTCTGCTTGTCTACCGCACCTGCGGGTTTTGCTCTGCTCTGCTTGTCTACCGCACCTGCGGGTTTTGTTCTTCTCTGCCTGTCTACTGCACCTGAGGGTTTTGCTCTGCTCTGCCTGTCTACCGCATCTGCGGGTTTTGCTCTGCTCTGGTTGTTTACCACACCTGCGGGTTTTGCTCTGCTCTGCTTGTCTACCGCACCTGCGGGTTTTGCTCTGCTCTGCTTGTCTACCGCACCTGCGGGTTTTGCTCTGCTCTGCTTGTCTACCGCACCTGCGGGTTTTGCTCTGCTCTGCTTGTCTACGCACCTGCGGGTTTTGCTCTGCTCTGCTCGTCTACCGCACCTGCGGGTTTTGCTCTGCTCTGCTCGTCTACCGCACCTGCGGGTTTTGCTCTGCTCTGCTCGTCTACCGCACCTGCGGGTTTTGCTCTGCTCTGCTCGTCTACCGCACCTGCGGGTTTGCTCTGCTCGTCTACCACTCCTGCAGGTTTTGCTCTGCTCTGCTCGTCTACCGCACCTGCGGGTTTTGCTCTCCTCTGCTTGTCTGCCACATCTGCGGCTCCGTTCCTGTATCCCAGTCTGTACTGGTCCTTATCCGGCCTGCGTTCCTACCTGCCAGTACCCACTTGTCTGCATACCAGCCGTGCCTGCCAGTCACCTGTCTGCATACCAGCCGTGCCTGCCAGTACCCACCTGTCAGTATGCCAGCCTAACCTGCCTGTTCCTGCATTCCCCAGTGTGGGTCAACAGCTGTGACCGGGATCTGACCTGGAGTAGCACCTGTTCCCTCTGCTCAGTTCTTTCCTGGTTCACGAAGTCGACTGAGCCGCCATGCGACCTTGGTCGGACCGAGTTGATACTTAGTCACGCCCCTCCAGGCATTCCTCGGTTCATGGTCCAGTGGGATCACTAACCATGCTCACGCCAGTCAGTCCGGGCATGAGCGTAACACCAAACATCTTAAAGGCCACTCCAATGCACTCCAATCTTACCATGACACACTGTTCAAGTGTCATTCTTTAAAGGACTTTCCATGGGTGTCATCTCTAGATAGGTCTTCAATGTCAGGTCACTTGGGGTCGGTCACTGCACCCCAACTTATCAGCTGTTACCAGCACCTGCAGTGACCAGATGTAAACAGTTTACATCCATCACACTGTTTAGTAGCCTCTGTAGAATATTACAGATCAACTCCTACACAAATAATATGTGAGTTGGCAAAGCATCTGGTGCCTATTGGAGGGGTTTTGGGTGCATGCGGGAAAGTTGAATAATGCTATATGACTGCAACAAAAAACCTGGAACACTTATAGAGCACTGGAATGCATGGTGGAGCCCGTAAGTACAGTTCTGTCTGCTACTTAATTTGTGGAGTCATGAAGTCTTTTAGTATGCTGTTATTTGCAGGCTGTTTGAGAGCTTTGTTCTTGACAATTTCTTTAAATTTACCTGTGAGTTTATTAGTCGGAATGTAGTTTTTGATCCCACATCAGTCTCAAACCCTTTTGTAGGTGCAGCATTAAATCTCAGAACAGCATCATGGGAATCTGTAAATTCAAAAACACATCTTGTAGTGTAAATTTACAATACATTTTATTCTGTGCTTGAACAGGGTCACCATCTGTCAATTTCAAGTTAAGAGAATTGATAGGCTTTTCTACATTGAGACTATATACCCACACCGCGTACATCAATACTGTGAGTGACAAAAGAAAAATCACAGAAGCTGTAGACTCTACTCTGCGCTCAACGATCTATTGTAAATGTTTAATTATCCATAGGTGTTGGCCCCAAGAATATTTTTTATGAGTATCCTATGATGTAAATTAGGAACTTCATATCATGTCTTGAGACAAGCTAGAAGAGTGGAGACAATCTGCCGAATTTCAATTCTGGAAGATTGGCTCAATTTAGGGAGGAAATTCAATTTGCATTGATTAAATTGGATAAAAATTGAATCAGTTGGGAAGGAGTGAAAAAAATTTCTATTCACCTCTCTTGGGCCCTTTTCATACCTGTCCCGCTTCTGCCATTCCTTTGATTAGCTCTTCTATCTTTTGTCCAGCTGGGCCTTCCATTCAATAGACCCCACTTGACCGTATGCAGCATGATGCACATCAATGACGTGCAGTTTGCCTAACGTGACAGTTTAGGCGCAAGGCACATCAAGAACATGTCACGTGGAGCCTAGTGAATAAAAGACCTGACTGGAAGTGAGACAGAAGATATAAGCCAGAAAATAAGAGAAGAGCCATTTGAAAAACAGCAGCAGCACGACAGTTATCAGGAGGACCAACAAAGAGGAGTATAAGATATTTTAAATCATATTCTGGCCCTTCATGGTTCAACAAAATGGGGCCATTTCACTGCAATCAACTAGAAGCAAATTGCAAAACATTCTGGTGAATCGAGGTAAATGTGAGTTGTCTTGAATTGATTTGTTTTTCCTTATAACTAGTGTTGAGCATTCTGATACTGAAATATCGGGTATCGGCCGATATTCGCGGTATCGGAATTCCGATACTTAATTCCGATACTTTTACAATATCGAATACCGGAATCGGAAGTTCCCATAATGCCTGCGCTCTGCAGTGTCTCTGAAGGATGACAAGCAGGATGGCAGCGCTCAGCTGCGATCCAGCCTGTCATCAGAATGCCATCCCAGCGTGAGAGAATTCTCCTGATTGTTTAAAAGCCGGCGCGCGGGAAAAAGCCGCCAGCTTTTAAACAATCACACAGCCCCATACTTCTTCCCCGCAGCCTCCCACCCCGATCCTCCGCTCCCCTCGCCACCTCCCATCCCGATCGTAAGTTAGGACCGGGCGGGGAGCGCAGCACCAAGGAGCGGGGAGCGAAGGACCCGGGCGGGGAAGCCGGCAGTGAAAAGACTTCACCGCCGGCTTTCCCGTTCTGTGCTGCGCTTTCCCGCCGGTTATTTCAAATGAACAGCTGAGGTATCAGGTGATGCCGATCAGCTGTTCATTTGAAGTCGCCGCGGTGCCCTCAGAGGGTACATGTGAGTTCATGCTTGACTGCATTGCATGAACTCACATGAACTTTCCCACGGCCGCACAGGTCAGCCTCACCTCCCAGACCATCAGCCCGTCATGATTGGTATGTGCGGGTGTCTGTGCGGGTGTGTGCGCTGTCTGTGCGATGTCTGCGAGTGTGTGCGGTGTCTGTGCGATGTCTGCGGGTGTGTGCGGTGTCTGTGCGATGTCTGGGGGTGTGTGCGGTGTCTGTGCGATGTCTACGGGTGTGTGCGTGCAGGCAGACATAGGCCGATGTGACACTACTACTCCCATCGGCCTATGTCTGTCCCCCGTCCACTCGTGCCAGCAGGATCAGCTCGATGGGAGCAGTAGTTCCCATCAGCCTGATCCTGCTATTTAAATTGCCCTACTGTGTCCCCAATAAATTTTAAATACATGTCATTGGTGGTCAGTGGTTGCCTACAATAAATTAGTTTATACATTAACTGTCCCCGCCGATCACCACCTAAAATAAAGTAAAAAATAAAAAACTACACCTATACTCACCTAGACACCTAATTCCCCGAAGTCATCGATCTCCTGTAATAAAATATAAAATAATAAACCACAACCTTATCCTTACCCCTCCGTAGTAGTCCACGAGTGTCCCACGAAGATCTCCAGTTCAGAGCAGCCACATAGAATGTGACCGCTCTGAACCGCTGCCGCCGCTAGAATGACGGGGCCGTAAAGCAGCCCCGTCATTGCATAAGCGGGTTCGCCGGAGTTCAGTCAGCGCTGCTCCGGTTAGCTGCTTTACGGCCCTGCTGTATCGTGAGAAATTCCCACGGTACAGCACTGCCGTAAAGGAGGTCTCCGGAGCTGCGCTGCCTGAATGCACTCCGGTGACCTCAGTCAGTGGCTCCCGCTGCCGGGAGCGGACGTGTTCCCGGCAGCGTGAGCTTACAGCAGCCATGCACAGCTGTCACCATCTCTAGATGTGACAGCTGTGCATGGGAGATCAGCGCAAGAACGTGGACAGGTAACTATTTTTTTTTAGTAAACTAAGAATTAAATAAAATTGTGTGTTTTATTTCAAATAAATTATTTTTTTCTGGGTGTAGTGTGTTTTTTTTTTTTTAACACTTTGTAGGTTAGTAATGGGGGTGTCTTATAGACGCCCATCATTATTAACCTGGGCTTCATGGCAGCTGGCGCTGACATGAACCCCAGCCCTATTGCCCCCTGCCACCGCACCAGGGCAGCGTGGAAGAGCGAGGCTAAGTGCCAGAGTTGGCGCATCCTATGGATGCGCCATTTCTGGGGTGGCTGACGGCTGGTGTTTCTAGCCTGGGAGGGGGCCAATATTCATGGCACCCTTCCTGGGCTATTAATATCAGCCCCCAGCTGTCTGCCTAGCCTTTGCTAGCTATTGAAATAGGGGGGACCCCACGTCATTTTTTTGGGGGGGTCCCCCATTTTAATAGCTAGTAAAGGCTAGGTATTCAGCTGGGGGCTGATATTAGTAGTCTGGGAAGCTCCGTGGGTATTACCCCCTTCCCAGGCTTCAAACATCTGCCCCAGCCGTCTGCTTAACCTCCGCTAGAGACTAAAATTATGTGGGATCCCCACGCCAATTTTTTTTTTTAAATAAATCCTTTATTTTAACACTAAATGACATTTGAGGAGTTAATAAAGATGCAGTCCCTAAATTATTATTTATTTTTTAATTAATTTTTCCCAAAAATTTTGACGTGGGCTTTGCCATATTTTTGTATGCCAGCCAGGTACAGCATCCAGCTTCTATGAATGCGCCATTTTCCGGGGTGGCTGCGGACTGCAATTTGCAGCGGGGGGGGGGGGGGGGCAGAAAACTTGGGTCTCCCTGCGCTGCAAATTCCATCCCCCAGCTGCCTAGTTGTACCTGGCTGGACACAAAAATAGGGAGAAGCCCCACGTATTTTTTTTTTTAATTATTTCATGAAATTCATGAAATAATAAAAAAATATTGTTGTGTCCGGCCAGGCACAAAGAGGCAGCTGGTGGTTGGGGGCAGCCCGTTCCTGCCTACTGTACCTGGCTGGACACAAATATAGTGCGAAGCCCCACGTCAATTTTTTTTTAATTATTTCAGGAGATTCATGAAATAATTTAAAAAAAATTGACGTGGAGCTTCGCACTATATTTGGGTCCAGCCAGGTACAGCAGGCAGGAACGGGCTGCCCCCAACCACCAGCTGCCTATTTGTACCTGGCCGGACACAACAATATAGGGAAGCCCTTTTTTTCTTAATTATTTCATGAATTTCATGAAATAATTAAAAAAAAAATACGTGGAGCTTCGCCCTATTTTTGTGTCCAGCCAGGTACAACTAGGCAGCTGGGGGATGGAATCTGCAGCGCAGGGAGACCCAAGCTTTCTGGGCCCCATCCGCTGCAAATTGCAGTCCGCAGCTGCCCCGGAAAATGGCGCGTTCATAGAAGCGCCATCTTCTGGCGCTGTACCCAACTCATCCAGGGCCCTGGTGCGGTGGCTCACTGGGTAATAAAGGGGTTAAGGCCAGCTTGGCATTATCAGCTGGCCCTAAGCCCGAAATTCATGGGGTCACGCCAATATTAGACATGACCACCATGAATTTCTAGTAAAGTATTTAAATAAAACACAACACCCAGAATAAAGTCCTTTAATTGAAATAAAGACACAATTCTTTATTGTTCTACATTAAACTATACTTACCATCACGCCCATTCCAGCTGAAGCCAACGATCTCCTGCAATAAAAGAAAAATAATAAACCAACATCATCCTTACCTTCCCATGGATCCCACGACAGCTTCAGCTCTGCTACATCGAGATGACAGGTTGGACCGCAGCAGAATGCTGCCATCCAGCCTGTCATCCCGCGGACACTGAGAAGCGCAGGCATGCTTGCGCTCCACAGTGTCTCTCTGTAACGGCATCCAGATGAGCCGAGGTCATGTCCAATGAACTCAGCTCACCTCATGCACGTCACTGACAGCGTGGGAAAATTCTCCTGCACTCAGCGCTTCAGCGTGATAATTCTCCCACGCTGTCAGTGACGTGCATGAGGTGAGCTGAGTTCATTGGACATGACCTCACCTCATGCACGTCACTGACAGCGTGGGAAAATTCTCACGCTGAAGCGCTGAGTGCAGGAGAATTCTCCCACGCTGTCAGTGACGTGCATGAGGTGAGCCGAGTTCATTGTCGGCTCATCTGGATGCCGTCACAGAGAGACACTGAGGAGCGCAAGCATGCCTGCGCTTCTCAGTGTCCGCGGGATGACAGGCTGGATGGCAGCGTTCTGCTGCGGTCCAACCTGTCATCTCGATGTAGCAGAGCTGGAGCCATCATGGGAACCATGGAAAGGTAAGGATGATGTTGGTTTATTATTTTTCTTTTATTGCAGGAGATCGTTGGCTTCAGCTGGAATGGGCGTGACGGTAAGTATGGTTTAATTTAGAACAATAAAGAATTGTGTGTTTATTTCAATTAAAGGACTTTATTCTGGGTGTTTGTGTTTTTTTTTAACTTTGACTATGGGGTTAGTAATGGGGGTGTCTTATAGACGCCTCTCCATTACCAACCTGGGCTTGATGTCAGCTGGCATTATAAGCTGACATCAACCCCAGCCCTATTACCCCACTGCCACCGCTACAGGGCAGTGGGAAGAGCGAGGCTAAGTGCCAGAATTGGCGCATCCTATGGATGCGCCATTTCTGGGGCGGCTGACGGCTGGTGTTTCTAGCCTGGGAGGGGGCCAATATTCATGGCTCCCTTCCTGGGCTATTAATATCAGCCCCCAGCTGTCTGCCTAGCCTTTGCTAGCTATTAAATTAGGGGGGACCCCACGTCATTTTTTTTGGGGGGTCCCCCATTTTAATAGCTAGTAAAGGCTATGTATTCAGCTGGGGGCTGATATTAGTAGCCTGGGAAGCTCCGTGGGTATTACCCCCTTCCCAGGCTTCAAACATCAGCCCCAGCTGTCTGCTTAACCTCCGCTAGAGACTAAAATTAAGGGGAACCCCACGCCAATTTTTTTTTTAAATAAATCCTTTATTTTAACACTAAATGACAAGTACAGTAATCAACACTGTCACTGTACTTCATATATATGTGACTGACATGTTTCTATCTAATCTATGTATGATTCTCTATTCCTTCTATTCTAAATTGTCGGGTACACCTGCTGAATTGCCGGCCAGCTTTTTTAAAGAGACGGTGCACGAAAACACTATTATTTTTTTAAAGAAATCCTTTACACTAAATGACAAGTACAGTAACCAACACTGTCACTGTGCTTCTTATATGTGTGACTGACATGTTTCTATGTATCTAATCTATGTGTGAAGCTCTATTCTGTCTGTTATAAATTGTCAGGTACCGCTGCTGAATTGCCGGCCGGCTTTTTTAAAGAGACGGTGCATGAAAACACTATTATTTTTTTAAATAAATCCTTTACACTAAATAACAAGTACAGTAAGAAACACTGTCACTGTACTTCATATATATGTGACTGACATGTTTCTATCTATCTAATCTATGTGTGAAGCTCTATTCTTTCTGTTATAAATTGTCGGGTACCGGTGTATGCCGCTGCTGAATTGCCGGCTTTTCGCATAATACATTCTACATTATTCTTAGTTGTTTTACTTCATGTAGAATTAACCTACAAGGAAAGAAAGGGTTTATTTTCATTCCGATATTAGTGTCCCATTGACTTGCATTGGTTTCCGGTATCGGAATCGGTGATATCCGATACTTTTTGAGTATCGGTCCGATCCAATCCGATACGATATTTCCTGATATCGGAAGGTATCGCTCAACACTACTTATAACCTAGAAACCCCAAAAATTCCAAACACTTCTAATGAAAATCTTACAATGCCTCTTGTTCAGTTTTGCTAACTTTCAACACACCACATTTTTTATTCCAAGCCTCTAATGTGTAAAAAAAAAACCTGCAATCAGTTTTGTGCAATTGCATCCACTAGTTTAGCTTTGTAAAATAAATTTACAGATGAGCTACTTGAAAGAAATCCTCCAGTCTAATAAAGTCATAAGAGCATATTGATGGCTTATTTTGCTCCAACAAAAGTGGAGATAAATACAGTTGCACATCTTTTAATAAATCCGACTATGAACAGTCATACATTTACCTTTATTTCTGTAGGGAAACAATTTTTCTCTAAAATTACAAAAATTGTCTCTTGCCTCACAAGGGTTTTTCCCTTTCCTTTGACTTTTGGGAGAATAGGCTAAGCTAGATGGATTTTTTTTAAGTTTTATAAGCTATGTAACCAGGAGGAATATTTAAAGGACTGTTTCACTCACCAATTTCCTGTCCGAGCTTTGAACCTATCATAGATCCAGCTGAAGCAACTACAGCACACCGTCTTAGTTTTCCTAGCGCCTCATTCATATCTTTGTTGGGAAGGTAATGACTCCAGGAATTGGCATTGTCAGATAGGTCAGACCTCCTCAATGTTGTTATGTTCACCTTGAGCTTAATCTGGCACAGAAGGTCACGTGGATTGTGCTGCTGGTTAATTTTGCCCTCATATTTAACTTTGTATTTATTCTTAATTTTAAAATGTATCATCTGTTTCTGTAGTTCCCGGGGAAGGTCACGGAAAGTCATCTGTTTTTCCCACAGTTTCGTTTTATGGTATATGGATCTCCAGCTAGGACTTAGTAAGTGAGTACTCTGTTTTGTGACATATTTTGAGCTGCTTTCTTCAGGCAATGAAATATTAACTTTTGCATATTCCCTAATCATGGTCAATAGATACTGATCTTCCAAAGTTTTGTCAAACGTTTTTGGATGTCGAAAAAGACAAACATAAAGAAAACACGAAATGCAGATAGTTATAGTGATGAAAGTAAGTTTTCTTAAGATGCGAACCATGGTGACAGGTGCAAAGAAGTTGAAACAATCTGTTCTTTAATATCTACAAAAAAAAAGAAAAATCAATGAATTTAGCAGAATTCTGAATGAACTATATGTATTGTCTTAATTTTTATTTTACAAAAAAATTACACATTAATCATAAGATTAATGAAAGAACAGTCAATACTAGTACAAGAATCTCTTCTATTCACTGTAATCCTGTGTATGAAAGATCTGTCTCTTCAGGCATCTCAGAATGTAATATTGTCTGGCATGATTCCTGGTCGGTGATTACAATATACCGTACGCTACTATCAATCTAGAGATTCATTGACAAGGAGGTGTACCCAATACCTATATTATTTGAACATGTTCCATTATCTATACATTTTTGTGGTCTGGGTAAATAACACCTTCAGTTAAATAAAATGTTCTCCATCTCTCATATTTTCCTTTATTTATTGTACATTGTAAGTTCTAAAGGTGGGCAACAAAGATGAGCAAATAGCTTCTATGTGAATTGATTTCACTTTAAATTTTGAAAAAAAATTGGATTCAACCAAATCTGAATTTGTGGGGTATTTGCCCCATGCAAATCCAGCAAAATATTAACGGGTTGAGGTTTAAAAAAAATAGTACACTCATCCTGCCGCTCTCCTGTTCTGACTCTGCATCTCCAACTCCTCCACTGGTCCTCCACTGGCTCCCTCCAGCTCTGGTCTCTTCCAGGCTTCATGACAGGGAGCATCCTCTTCTGCATCTGCCTACACTTTGCACTGTCACTTCTTGAACTGAAAAAGCCTCTGGAGACACATATTGTGATGTCCCGACAGGAAAACATGACGACGTGCATGTCAGTATTTCAGGTGATGTATATTGCTACGTTCTAACTTCACATCATCACAAGGTGTAACATCACACAGGAAGTCCCAGCGCAGAGTGAAGGAAGAGGCGGGAGGCCAAAAGAGTCCAGAGCTGGAGGGAGCTACTAGAGGACCAGATGTGGATTGCGTCAGCCCGACAGGTCAGAGCAAAGTAGTATATGTTTATATTCCCAGATCTGAGAGCGTAAGAACGCACACTAGATTCGCTTAGAATTAATTTGATGCAAATCAAATTTACTGGCCAAATTCAAGCAACCTGATGAATTTCAAATATCAACAGTTTTGCACATCGCTAATAGACACACAAATCAGATAAATCCTAAAAATGAGCAAATACCCTGTAGTAAGTAAATAAATAGTAATAGTACATGTAAATAATATAGGGTACTTAGTTGACACTATTTTTATCAAAAGGGCATAAAAGCCATCCCACCACGACAAGGTGTACCCAATCAGGATGTACTCTAACTAGTGTTGAGCGAGCACTAAAATTCTCAGGTGCTCGAAGCTCAGGCCGAGCTCACCGTGATACTCGGGTGCTCGACCCGAGCAACGAGCCCAATGTTAGTCTATGGGAGACCCGAGCATTTTTGTGGCGGCACCCCCGGCAGTCTGTAGAAAGCCTAAAAAGTGCCCAAAACGATAGTGACAGTGCTCAAATCACATGGGAACAGCAGGAAGCATTTCTGACCCCCAGGTCACTGCTGTCAACAACGTGGTCAGAGGTATTAAGCCACTTTACGGGCTCACAATAAAATGTTTAAAAATGAAACAAACTGTTTTCCTGTGAAATATGTTAAGGAACATCCTTTCCAGGGTAAAGACTTGTGTATAAGGTAAAATAAATAACCAAAAACAAAAATACTCCTCCACACCTTGGGCTATATTCACAAGTAGCATTTTTTTATGCGTTTTTGCACTTTTGTATTGCTTTCAACCTTGACAAATGCATTCACCGGGAAATGTCATTTTAACATTTTACAACCTTATCTCGCCATGTGCTGTGTGACACATGCATACAGTGCTGAAAAGACATGGGAACAGCATGGGGAAGACCCCTGGAAGCATCTCTGACACCCAGGTCACTGCTTAAAAGTGTGCCCATCAGAAGTGATCCTTGCCGCATCAGAAGATGCAGACTTGCAACTATCCCCGTGCAAGTCCTTGTCTATCTGGGATGGATATTAGTCCTCAGAAGGACTGTTTGTTTGATTTTGCAGGCTTTAGAGACCCTACACTACCTATTTCGCAGTATAAATCTCTCCCTAGCTCAGCAGCACTCTCCCTACACTGTCTGATCCGGAGCGACTGTGTCCAAGATGGAGGCGCCCGGTTTTAAATACTTGAGGTGACACTGTGCGGCCAGTCAATCACTGTAATGCCCACAACCAACATGGCTGCGGCATTACAGTGACTGGCTGGCAATCCCTGCATGCTCATTGGCTCTGTAAAGAGCACCAAACATGCAGGGCAGAGACCCGAGCTCCAGCCCGAGTAACCCGAAAATGCTCGGTGCACGCCGAACATCCCGAGTAGTGAGATGCTCGGGCGAGTACCGAGCAGTATCGAGCATGCTCGCTCAACACTAACTCTAACTCTTGTTGTTCACGCCGGTCTTGATGAGAGGGTGTGTTGGAGTGAAACATGCTTGATTCATTAACAGGCACACATGTCTTAATGGATCATACCCGTCTTAAGAGAGGCGTGTGCCTCCGTCCTATTTAAGTGATTTCTTGATTGAGAACAGGTGTGACAGTAATCAGGCCTGTGTGTGGCTAGGGAAATTGAACTCAGCTTCCCAAAAATGTGATAAATTAACTATGGTTTATGTTTAGGGAGGAAGGGGGGCAATCACTTTTTCACACAGGATCCTGAGGTTTGAATTCATTTTTCTCTTAATAATAAAGACCTTCATTTAAAAACTGCATTTTGTGCTTACTTGTGTTATCTTTGTCTAATATTTACATTTGTTTTGTGATGTTAGACATTTAAGTGTGACAAACATGCAAAAGAATAAAAAATCAGGAAGGGGGCAAACACTTTTTCACACCACTGTATATATAATATCTCTAGGATTTGGGGTTTTTCATTATATGTAATAGAGCGTATTTTGTATGAAAATAACCCGATTTTTTTTTTCTTTTTTGTGGTGGGAACTTTTTATTTCTCATGACGAATGTTTTATATTTGTATATTTTTTCATATAAGATCTCTGGGAACATTTTTTATTTTCTTTACTGTTCAATTTTTCCACTATAGTGGGTTCCCCAGCTAGAGGTGTTAGCTGTACCCTGTTGTTACATACTACTTGCAGAATTGATCTTGGTCTGCTAAGACCAGCAGGTCTGCTATGCCTGCCATAAGGTCCTGCAGAAGCAGTGCAGATGTTTCTTGGCTGTTCAGTGCATAGTGCTCATTGAGTCTTTATTTTAAAAAATCCTATCATTTTGCATATACAGTGGGTACGGAAAGTATTCAGACCCCTTTAAATTTTTCACTATTTGTTTCATTGCAGCCATTTGGTAAATTGAAAGAAGTTCATGTTCATATTTTTCTCATTAAAGTACACGCTGCACTCCATCTTGACTGAACAAAAAACAGAAATGTAAACATTTTTGCAAATTTATTAAAAAAGAAAAACTGAAATATCACATGGTCATACGTATTCAGACCCTTTGCTCAGTATTGAGTAGAAGCACCCTTTTGAGCTAGTACAGCCATGAGTCTTCTTAGGAATGATGCAACAACCTGGATTTGGGGATCCTCTGCCATTCTTCCTTGCAGATCCTCTCCAGTTCCGTCAGGTTGGATGGTGAACGTTGGTGGACAGCCATTTTCAGGTCTCTCCAGAGATGCTCGATTGGGTTTAGGTCAGGGCTCTGGCTGGGCCAATCAAGAATGGTCAGAGTTGTTCTGAAGCCACTCCTTTGTTATTATAGCTGTGTGCTTAGGGTCATTGTCTTGTTGGAAGGTGAACCTTCGGCCAAGTCTTAGGTCCAGAGCACTCTGGAAGAGGTTTTAATCCAGGATATCTCTGTACTTGGCCGCATTCATGTTTCCTTCAATTGCAACCAGTCGTTCTGTCCCTGCAGCTGAAAAACACACCCATAGCATGATGCTGCCACCACCATGTTTCACTGTTGGGATTGTATTGGGCAGGTGATAAGCAGTGCCTGGTTTTCTCCACACATACCGCATAGAATTATCACAAAAAAGTTCTATCTTCATCTCATCAGACCAGAGAATCATATTTCTCATAGTCTAGGAGTCCTATATGTGTTTTTGAGCAAACTCTATGTGGGCTTTCATATGTCTTGCACTGAGGAGAGGCTTCCGTCGGGCCACTCTGCCATAATGACCTGACTAGTGGAGGGCTGCACTGATAGTTGACTTTGTGGAACTTTCTCCCATCTGCCTTCTGCATCTATGAAGTTCAGCCACAGTGATCTTGGGGTTCTTCTTTACCTCTCTCACCAAGGCTCTTCTCCCATGATTGATCAGTTTGGCTGGACGGCCATGTCTAGGAAGACTTCTGGTGGTCCCAAACTTCTTCCATTTAAGGATTATGGAGGCCACTGTGCTCTTAGGAACCTTGAGTAATGTACAAATTCTTTTGTAACCTTGGCCAGATCTGTGCCTTGCCACAATTCTGTCTCTCAGCTCCTTGGGCAGTTCCTTTGAGCTCATGATTCTCATTTGCACTGACATTCACTGTGAGCTGTGAGGTCTTATATAAACAGGTGTGTGCCTTTCCAAATCAAGTCCTATCAGTTTAATTAAACACAGCTGGACTCCAATGAAGGAGTAGAACCATCTCAAGGAGGGTCACAAGGAAATGGACAGCATGTGACTTAAATATGAGTGTCTGAATACTTATGACCATGTGATATTTCAGTTTTTATTTTTTAATAAATTTGCAAAAATTTCTACATTTCTGTTTTTTTCAGTCAAGATGGCGTGCAGAGTGTACTTTAATGAGAAAAAAATGAACTTTTTAGAATTTGCCAAATGGCTGCAATGAAACAAAGAGTGAACAATTTAAAGGGGTCTGAATACTTTCCGTACCTGCTGTACAGCTCCTATGCAGAACTATGTTTCTCCATGGTTACAAAATAAAAACATAGCCCATCAAGTAAAACTCCTTTCCATTAGTTCCAAATTTCTTGCTTCCCTGCCAATTGTATAGGTATAAGCAAGGCACAGATGGAATAAAATGGGATGCCAATATATTGTACTGGATTAATTTACAGTGCACTGAAAAAGTATTCATACCTCGTAAAGTTTTCCACATTTTTTCACGTTACGCCCACAAACTTAAATGTTTTTTTCTTGAGAATTTATGTGATACACCAACACAAAAGTAGCAAGTATTTGTCAAGTCTAAAGCAAATGATACATGGTTTTCTAATTATTGTAAAGGTATACAGTGGTTGCCAAAAGTATTGGCACCCCTGCAATTCTGTCAGATAATACTCAGTTTCTTCCTGAAAATGATTGCAATCACAAATTCTTTGGTATTATTATCTTCATTTAATCGGTCTTCAATGAAAAAACACAAAAAGAATTGTCCTAAAGCCAAATTGGATATAATTCCACACCAAACCTGAAAAAGAGGGTGGACAAAAGTATTGGCACTGTTTGAAAAATCATGTGATGCTTCTCTAATTCGTGTAATTAACAGCACTTGTAACTTACCTGTGGCACCTAACAGGTGTTGGCTATAACTAAATCACACTTGCAGCCAGTTAACATGGATTAAAGTTGACTCAACCTCTGTCCTGTGTCCTTGTGTGTACCACATTGAGCATGGAGAAAAGAAAGAAGACCAAAGAACTGTCTGAGGACTTGAGAAACCAAATTGTGAGGAAGCATGAGCAATCTCAAGGCTACAAGTCCATCTCCAAAGACCTGAATGTTCCTGTGTCATCCGTGCGCAGTGTCATCAAGAAGTTTAAAGCCCATGGCACTGTGGCTAACCTCCCTAGATGTGGACGGAAAAGAAAAATTGACGAGAGATTTCAACGCAAGATTGTGCGCATGGTGGATAAAGAACCTCGACTAACATCCAAACAAGTTCAAGCTGCCCTGCAGTCCGAGGGTACAACAGTGTCAACCCGTACTATCCGTCGGCGTCTGAATGAAAAGGGACTGTATGGTAGGATACCCAGGAAGACCCCACTTCTTACCCTGAGACATAAAAAAGCCAGGCTGGAGTTTGCCAAAACTTACCTGAGAAAGCCTAAAACGTTTTGGAAGAATGTTCTCTGGTCAGATGAGACAAAAGTAGAACTTTTTGGGAAAAAGCATCAACATAGAGTGTACAGGAAAAAAAAGAGGCATTCAGAGAAAAGAACACGGTCCCTACAGTCAAACATGGCGGAGGTTCCCTGATGTTTTGGGGTTGCTTTTCTGCCTCTGGCACTGGACTGCTTGACCGTGTGCATGGCATTATGAAGTCTGAAGACTACCAACAAATTTTGCAGCATAATGTAGGGCCCAGTGTGAGAAAGCTGGGTCTCCCTCAGAGGTCATGGATCTTCCAGCAGGCCAATGACCCAAAGCACACTTCCAAAAGCACTATAAAATGGTTTGAGAGAAAGCACTGGAGACTTCTAAGGTGGCCAGCAATGAGTCCAGACCTGAATCCCATAGAACACCTGTGGAGAGATCTCAAAATGGCAGTTTGGAGAAGGCACCCTTCAAATATCAGGGACCTGGAGCAGTTTGCCAAAGAAGAATGGTCTACATTTCCAGCAGAGCATTGTAAGAAACTCATTGATGGTTACCGGAAGCGGTTGTTCGCAGTTATTTTGGCTAAAGGTTGTGCAACCAAGTATTAGGCTGAGGGTGCCAATACTTTTGTCTGGCCCATTTTTGGAGTTTTGTGTGAAATGATCAATGATTTGATTTTTGCTTCATTCTCTTTTGTTTTTTTCCTTGCAAGCAGATTAAATGAAGATAATAATACCAAAGAATTTGTGATTGCAATCATTTTCAGGAAGAAACTGAGTATTATCTGACAGAATTGCAGGGGTGCCAATACTTTTGGCCACCACTGTAAATCAGAAAATTGTGACATAAATTTGTATTCATCCCCCTGTACATAGCTCTAAATTAAATCCCAAGTGACTAATTGCATCCAGAAGTCACATAATTTGTAAATTGAGTCCATCTGTGTGTTATTTATTAACAGTATATGGCCACGGCCCCACTATCAGTATTTGTTCAGTATTTTTCCTCAGGAGTGGGAGCCAAAACCAGGTGAGGAACAATCAGAGAAAAGGTATAATAGAAACAAGTGCGCCTACTAAGTATTTATCACCCACTCCTGGTTTTGGCTCTCACTCCTGAGGAAAAATACTGACCGAATACTGACCAAAAACTGATAGTGGGGCTGTGGCTTTAATTTGGCTGTTCTGTGAAGGCCTCAGAGGCCAAGGAAAACCAAGGAACACACCAGACAGGTCAGGGAGAAAGTTGTGAAAAAGAATAAAGCAGGGTTAGATTATGCAAAATTGAAAAAAATGCCACTGCGCTAAAATATCCAGTTTATACACCACAATTATGGCCAATTGGGGGCAAACTAACAGAGTCTGCAACTGATCAAATATTAACTAAAAGTGGTAGGCTAGCATATGTTATGCAGAAATCCTGGAGTCTGACCCGTGTTGGTCAACCATGTACCATACAAACACATCACTGCACAATTGCATATATACATATAGTGGAAGATTGTATGCCAAAGCAATACCTCACTGGTTATGTTTCATAAAACAAATAAGTGAACGCAAAGAAAAAAGTGAAAAAAGTGTAACCAGTGAGGTTTATATGGAAATATAATGGTTTGCATGGAAATGAATGTAAAATGCACCGTTGGTTACTCCCTCCACAAGGGGTCAGCTCAGCCGCAGGTAGGCCACCGGCCGGGGCTCCCTGCATGCCAGCGCCGCTACTCCTTCACACACGCGACCAGTGCCGGCATCAGAAGCATTAGCGAGCTGTGGATACAAAGAGCGCCAATACAGTTAGTGAATGCGGACTTCTTAATCCAGGTCCTGCCATCCTCCTCTCATATATCAACAGGGACTATTGCCGTTGGACTTTTTGGTAAGCCTCACTGATGCATTTTACATTTATTTCTATGCAAATCATTCCATTTCCATGTAAACCTCACTGGTTACACTTTTTTCACTTTTTTCTTTGCGTTCACTTATTTGTTTTATGCAACATAACCAGTGAGGTATTGCTTTGGCATACAATCTTCCACTATATGTATATATGCCATTGTGCACTGGTCAGACTGCCGGGTTTCTCCGTAACATATGCTAGCCTATCACTTTTAGTTAATATTTGATCAGTTGCGGACCCTGTTAGTTTGCCCCCAATTGACCATAATTGTGGTGCATAAACTGGATATTTTAGCACAGTGGCATTTTTTCAATTTTGCATTGCTACTATTAATCATTCCAGGGATGTTGGTTGCCACTAGCTGCTGAGATGCTTGCTGAAATGACACATTAGTTAACGCAGGTGCCCTCTCTTTTTCCTGTAGGGTTTGGTTATAAAAACATAGGCCAAACTCTGAACATCTCACAGAGCACTGATCAATACAAAAATGGAAGGAAGAAGTATGGCACCACTACAAACCTACCAAGATATGGTTATCCACCTAAACTGACATGAGAGCATTAATTATTTAAGCAGCCTAAGAGACCCATGGTCGCTCTGGAGGAGCTGCAGAGATCCATAGCTCTATTAGTCGTACATTCCATAAATCTGACCTTTAAGAAAGGTATTTTTAAAGCAAGGTATAAGAAGTCTCATTTGTAGTTCGCAAAAAGCGATATAGAGGACATAGCTACCATGTGGAATAAGGTGCTCTGGAAAGATGAGGCCAAAGTAGAACTTTTTGGGCTAAATGCAAAATGCTATGTATGGTGGAAACGAACACTGCACATTACCCTAAAAACACCATCCCCGCAGTCAAACGTGGTGGTAGCATCATGCTGTGGGGATGCTTTTCTTCAGCGGAGACAGGAAAGCTGGTCAGTGTTGATGGGAAGATGGTTTGAGCTAAATACAAGGTTATCCTGGAGGAAACCCTGTTAGAGGCTGCAAAATACTGGGGCAAAGGTTCACATTCCAACAGAACAATGACCCTAAACATACTGCCAGAGCTACAATGGAATGATTTAGATCAAAGCATACTCATGTGGCCCAGTCAAAGTTCAGACTTAAATTCCATTGAGAATCGGTGGCATGACTTGAAAATTGCTTTTCACAGACGCCTCCATCCAATCTCACTGAGCTAGAGCTCTTAGAAAAATCCGGAACTCCCGGCAAAACGCGCGTCAGGGGCGTAATCCTGATAGTTTTGTCAGACAGTGTTATCCCTAATAATTGACCGCATGCTGCAGAGTGCGGTGTTACAACGTTACACAATACAAATCTATCCCATTTAGTTGTCTGTCAGCTTTATCTAGACCTGACAGATCGCAGACATAGTTGAACTTCTAAATTGCCTCTCCCGCTGATCGCACGTACACATGTGCTGACAGCGTGGGAGAAGCCGATATCAAAGTTGTCAGATTGTGTGTTGGATCCCTTGTACAACCCGGGGATCATGATCCATATATGTTATCTGCCTCCCCCGCTGACCACTAATTTGTGTGCGGACAGCGTGTGAGAGCCTGCCTGCGGCACAGGTGAGCCACACGTATATCTAAGCTGGCTAAGCCTGTTCTAATGCCTCCTTATCTTTACTGCCAACAGCAATAAAGGAGCTGCGGCATAATTTAGGATCACCCACACAGACTGTTCGTTAGGTGAAATAGTGTGCCCTGACAAATAAATCATTGTATAAAGGTTCATTATAATCATATCTATTACACCTGTTACACCTTTGAAGTCATCCTGCATATAATATGGGGAGTGTATTCCTTGGGCTAGGATAATGTGTTTATTATTAATTAATTATATATTGGCCATATCAGCCTTCAATTTGACAAAAACCTTCTCCTGGCCGAGGATACCAGCATAATCTAGTGCACCTTGATTTAATTTACGGCATTTTTTTTTGAAAATATAAACCCAGCCATTGATTATAAGGGACATTGGCTATGGATTTATTCTATTTATAATTTGATTCACTGTCTGACCCTATCAGGAATCTAGTGGATCATGGTTTTCTAGGAGTTATAATTCATATTAACCGTGATTCAATATAAATCCTCAATGGGATGTGCGGATTATTAGGTTTTTAACATTATTAAATAAAGATTTATTAATTTTACTCACACCCTTTTCCCCCTTTTCCCTTTCCCAATTGCTACTATCTATGTGTTTTAATGGCTCAGTCAAAGTTCAGACTTAAATTCCATTGAAAATCTGTGGCAAGACTTGAAAATAGCTGATCACAGACGCCTCCATCTCACTGAGCTAGAGCTAGTTTGCAAAGGCCAAAAATGTTAGCCTCTAGATGTGCAAAGCTAGTAGAGACATACCGTATTTTTCGGACTATAAGACGCATCTAGGTTTTAGTGGAGGAAAATAGGAAAAAAAAATTGAAGCAAAAAAAGGAGTCATGATGCACTGTTATAGGGGAGGGGGTCTGCTGCTGACACTGTTATAGGGGTAATGTCCCCCAATTCTGTACTAATATCCCCCATCCTGGTATATATGGCACCCCTCATCCCCATCCTGGTATGCATGGCACCCCGCATCCCCCATCCTGATATGCATGGTACCCCTCATCCCCCATTCTGGTATGCATGGCACACCAATCCCTCATCCTGGTATGCATGGCACCCCTCATCCTGATGTGCATGGCACTCCCCCATCCTGATATGCATGGCACTCCCACATCCTGGTATGCATGGCACTCCCCCATCCTAGTATGCATGGCACTCCCCCCAACCTGGGATGCATTGCACCCCTCATCACTCATCCTGGTAAGCATGGCACCCCTCATCCTAGTACACATGGCAAACCTCATCCTGCTACGCATGGCACACCCCCATCTTGGTATGCAAGGCACTCCCCCAACCTGGTATGCATGGCACCACTCATCCTGGTATGCATGGCACCACTCATCCTGGTATGCATGGCACCCCTCATCTCTCATCCTGGTATGCATGGCACCCCTCATCTGTCATCCTGGTACGCATGGCACCCCTCATTCTGGTATGCATGGCACACCCATCCTGGTATGCATGGCATCCTTATCCCCATCGTGCTGCACACAAAAAATAAATGATTATACTCACCTTCCTCCCCTCTGCTCCAGCGCTGTGTCCTGCTCTGCTGCCAGCAGCTCATCTCACCGTGTGAGAAGAGCATGACGTCACTGCCATGCGCCCTCACACTGTGAGGTGAGCTGCTGGAATAGTCACTGCTCCCCACTCCGGGACTATGGGCACCTTCAGCTGCTCGGTGATCGCGTGTGCCTGCTATAAAATAGCATGAATATTGACTCCTCTCCACTCCCATGGGCATGGAGAAGAGTGAATATTCATGCTCTTTAATAGCTGGCACACGTGACCGCCGAGCCGCTCCAGGAGCCGGCAGCTATTGCCGACACTGTGCGCGCTATTAAAGAGAGTGAATATTCAGTGCTCCACACACCCATGGGGAGCAGTGAATATTAATTTTCTTTAGCAGCGGGCACAGTGTAGGCAGCAGCAGGTGGCTCCAGCCTCCTGTGCCCGGCTCCTCCACCGCTGACGCCCCCCCCACACCATCCACAGCTGGACCGTAGATATGGACTATAAAACGCACCCCGCACTTTCCTCCAAAATTTTAGAGGAAAAAAGTGTGTATTGTAGTCCGAAAAATATGGTACCCCAAAAACTTGCAGCATTAATTACGGCAAAAGTGGTCCTACAAAGTATTGACTCAGGGGGGCTGAATGCAAATGTCACAATTTTCATATATACATTTTTTAAATATTTACAAAACCATGTATCATTTCCTTTACACTTTACAAATCTTTGCTACCTTGTTTTGGTATATCACTTAAAATCCTAATAAAATACATAAGTTTGTGAGTGTAACTTGAAAAAATGAATAGGTGTGCAGTATTTTGCCTTCTTACCTTGGTTTGTTCCTAAAAGATTGAGAGACTCTGTGATAATTATTTTCAATGGAAATCTCAGTTGGATTTATGATTATATTTCTGGTTATATGGCTACTGTCACTAAAGTTTTGCTTCCATTAGACATTAATGCTATCATACCGTTTCAGAATATTCTTGGGGTTTTGTGTTTTTTTCTTTCCTTGTGTAATAATTCTAAATGTTTTTGCAGCTTTATGTGTAATGCATTTGTCCCCACCACATACTTCTCTATGATAGACAGCTGTGTATATACAGTATACAGAAAAGCAGAGCATAACAAAGCTATGAATTGCTGATCAAGCTCTGTCCTCTTTGTTGTATTATCAGTGCTAGTGACTTTCAATTATATATTTATGAATCTTTTTGAACAATAATATAACCGCATAAATAGGCAATTATACAAATTATTACATTAATCACCCATCCGCATTATCCCAGAATCCTAGAATCTCCTGCAAAACCTAGTACAGAGCACTGCAGTTCTTCATCTGAATTGATTGGAGGCGATACCTGTGTACCACTGCTCCATTTATTGTCTGTTGGACTGCCAGAAATATCTGGATACTGAATTTTTGCAGACTGTTTTTTTTTTATTGAGAATCATTATTCACTCAGAACCCCATAGTAGTTGTTACACGCATGCCGCTAGGTTCAGATAGGGGCGAGGCAGGTTACATGAATTCTTTGGAATCCTGGGGGAACCGTTACTCAGGGCGACCATAGATCATGTGCTGCAGCTTATCTCAGGCACGCAGGGGTTTTGACCCTCAGGCACAGACACGTAGGTTCTTTCACTTGCTGACCAGACACACTTGACAAGAGTCCTCATAAACGGTAGAACAGTAGCATTTAATAATAAGCTGCACCGCCAGTGCATGTTAAGTCTTATGAGCAACAGGTTCCAGTGACAAACAGTACAGATTCCTTAGCAGCACAGCAGTTCACAGTTTTCCCAGTAGTACAGGACAGCACAGTTCTAATGCAAAGGCACATTAATGAACACAGCATTCTTTACAGCACAGTGAGATGGAGGAGGGGGGGGGGGTTGCTGAGGGAGATGATCCCTGTGACACCATTTCTTCCAGTCCTTATCTTTATGCCTGACAATACTCTGCACTGCTAGTTCAGGAACTCTACCTGACCTGTGCTTAGCTTCACTCCTGACTTGAATCCTTTTCACTTGCAGGCACGCTTTTGTGAGAAACAGAACACACACACCACCTTTCTCTTCGGCTCCGCCAGACAGTAAACAACTTCCCCACAATCCCCCTGGGGCTCTGCTGAAACACTCCCCTTCTCCTGTGCCTGTGTTAACCCCTCTAGTTGCTGGATGCTTCTGGAGCACAACATTTCCTGTCTCATGTGCTTGTGTTACTTCTAATAGTTACTGAATGCTTTTAAAACAACAGCACTACTTCTGCATGTCACAATGTGCAACAGCACTACTTCTGCATGTCACACTCTTTCCTCCTTTTTGAATGTCGTCCTCAACATTTGTTTTAATTGGTCAATCTGACCAATTCTGAGACAGTGGTGAAAGTTGGATAACTTTATATACAAATTGGCAATGTGAAATTGGTATAACATTCATAAACATTGATAACAACCTAATCTTACAACCTTTTTCTTGTAGGATGCCTGTAAGAAATAAACAATTAACACAATTAAAACAATCAGCATCTCTTCAGCTGGAGCTTTTCGTATGTCTTCAACCAGCTCTCTCTCTCTATGCTTTAACAGTTCTTTGTTTCTACAAAGTCTTTTAAGGAAAATCAAAGCATGAAAACAAGACTTTCCACCAGGCAACATCTTCCATACTGCCTCTCGATGGTGAATACCGCTCAAGTGGGATTACCTGGTCCACAGGCAGAGACACCTGTTTCCAGTCGACAGTCCTTGGCACTTGACTCGGTTCACCAAGTGTCTCATACGTCAGCATCACGGGCCTCCTCACTTCTCGAGTCGACATCCTCCTGGTGGGTTGTTCCTCAGAGACTACAGGTTCTTCAGTCACAGAAGTTTCTTCCGCCGCACTCATTTTCCATGCTTCCTCAGATGCTCTTGGGGCTACCTCTGTAAGTTCCTATACTTTTCCTGAGTCGCTTGTTTCTGCACGGTCTGGTAATTCCGCTCCTCCTGAGTGTCAATCGGTCTCTTCAGGGGCCGGTGTTCGATCATCAGATTTGAATTGGACTTCATCTGTACTCCTTGGTATGAACACTGGAGCCTCAGGACTTGGTTCACTCTCCTGAGGATGGTACATACCTCTCCTTGCCGGTCCGTGAAATACGATGGTGTGCTCTTCTTCATCAGAGCTTTCAAGGTTACTATCCACCTCCGGAGCTTCAGTCTGTGGTGGTCCCTTAGTCGATCTCGGACGATGTCCGTCTACTTCTGGGAAGTCTTGTGGTGGGAGATATCACAGGGTAGTAGTAAATTCCGATGGACTATTCTGTTTTTTTTGTCTCCTGTTTCCAATCAGATTTCATACACTAGGCTGTCATCAGCTTTCCTCCTTATGATCACATACACCTTGTCTTCCCAGTATGAACAAAGTTTTCCTGTACCGCCTTTCTCACGTACGTTCTTGACTAGCACCCGACTTCCCGGTGCAAATTCTGCTCCATAATATTTTCGATCATTGTACTCCTAGGAAAAAGGGTGAGTAACCAGTTGCATCGCTCTTTGTACAGTTATAGGCATGTACCACTTTTAATAGAGAACTCTTCCAGTCTTTCTTCTCGTCAGCTGTTAAAGTGCACAACATCAACAATAATGTCCGGTTAAAACGTTCCACTTGTACATTACCCTCTGGGTGATAGGACATTGTGTGGAATCTCTGAATTCTACAGTACTTTCCTTGCTTGGCAAAGAGCTGGTTCTCAAATTCTCTTCCTTGGTCGTGGTATAACCTCGTAGGGAACCCAAACCTCAAAGCAAAATCATTGAAGATCTTCTCTGCTGCTGTTCGACCTGATTTATTGGTGGTGGTATATGCTTGAGCAAATCTAATGAAATGGTCCATCACCACCAAGATGTATTCGTACCCACCCTTGCATGTCTCGAGATGTAGGAAGTCTATTGAGACCATCTCAAACGGATACGTACTTTGGATGTTGCCCATAGGTGCCCGGGTTGATGTGTTGGGACGTTTATCTTTCAGACACCCACACTCCCTGGTCACGTACCTCTCAATATCTCTCTGCATGTACGACCAGAAGAAACGTTCACGGATCAAATATGTTGTCCTTTCCACTCCCAGGTGTCACATATTTTCATGGAGTTCTTTGAAGACCAACCTACGGAATACTCTGGGTAGTACCAACTGCCAGTTTTGCCCTCCTTTACGATACAAGATACCGTCTTCACTGAGGTAGAGCTTCATCCATTCTTTAATTAAAACAGATACTGCTGGTGACTCATTGTCTCTCTCCCGTTTACTTGGAAACCGATTTTGGTCCACATAAAGTAGTATTCTACCAATTATCTGATCTTCCCGTTGTGTTCTACAGATTTTCCCTTTTGGTAGTTGTTGAATAGACTGGGGGTGATCTTGTTCTCTCGCTTTTATGGTAGTTTCCACCGTCAATGGACACCACAATGGTGTGTCTTCCTCCTAATAAGCTTGTACTGCTTGGGTAGTGCTGTCAATTGCTTCCAGACTGACTTCCTCCGAGCATTCTTGCATGAACTCCTCAGGCTCTAGTGGCATTCTTGACAATCCGTCAGCATCCGCATTGCTTTTTCCTGGCCTGTACTTGATGCTGAAATTGAAGTCAGCTAGTTCAGCGACCCATCTCTGAAACGTTGCATTCAGTTTGGCTGAAGTAAGGACATAGGTCAAAGGGTTGTTGTCAGTGTATACCTCAAACTCTTTGCTGTAGTAGAGATAATCTCTAAATCGTTCACAGATAGACCATTTCAATGCCAGGAACTCCAATTTTCCGGAATGTAGATGGTAATTCTTCTCGGCGTCAACGTTCTAGAACCGTAACCGCTGACTCTCATTTTTCCATCTTGATGCTGATACAGAGCAGCTCCCAGTCCAACTTGAGAAGCGTCACAATGAAGAACAAATGGTAAATTGAAATCAGGATATATCCCAAAATGGGTGGTTTTACCAGGTAGTCACTAGGTCTTCCAATACCTCCTGGGGGTCTGCTATACAGAGAATGGGCTGTTGGGACGAAACGGCATTGTTTCTTTTAAGCCCGGTCCTACCCGCATTCTTCTTTTTCTCCGTGGATGTTGTTGTCTCTGTCGTCCCCCCAGGAGGAGGTATAGTGGGGCGACGATCCTGGAGAAGTTCCGAACGTAAATACGATAGTAGGAGAGGAATCCTAATATCTGCCTCAACTCCCCAACAGTAGAGGGCCACTTGTCTTTTAAGGCCAGTACCGGAGCGATTTCTGCTGGGTCCATAGTTTATCATTCTCCGGACACAATTTTCCCTAGAAATCGGGTCGAGCACATTGGAATACTCGGGTGCTCGACCCGAGCAACGAGCCCATTGTAAGTCTATGGGAAACTCGAGCATTATTCAGGCGGCTCCCCCCGGCGGTCTGCAGAGGGCTTAAAATTTGCCCAAATCAATGGGGACAGTGCTCAAATGACATGGGAACAGCATGGGGAAGAACCCTAGAAGCATTTCTGACTCCCAGGTCACTGCTGTGAACAACGTTGTCAGAGGTATTACAACACTTTTACGGACTCATAAAAAAACATACAAAAACGAAACCAAAATGGATTTTCCTGGGAAATATGTTAAGGAACATCCTTTCCAGGGTAATGACTTGTATATAAAGCAAAATAAATAACCAAAAACAAAAATACTCCTCCACACCTTGGGCTATGTTCACACTTAGCGTTTTTGAAGCGTTTTTGAACTTTTGCATTGCTTTCAACCGTTACAAATGCATTCACCGGGAAATGTCATTTTAACATTTCACAACCTTATCTGGCCATGTGGTGTGTGAGATATCATCAGACACATTGTGTTTCATTTATGAAGGAGGGACTCTGAAAGTCACAAAGCCTATTTTTATAGGGCCATCAGGCGACCTTTACTATTCTTAAAGGTCTACTATTCTTACGTGGGTGTTGCATCATGGACCACGGTCACCCTGGTGATATGGTTGTAGAGGATGAGGAGAAGGAGGAGGACAAGAACAAATAGCCAAAATCAGGAAGCGTATACCCATGTGTGGGTGTGAAAATGTGCATGAGAATACACCTCCCAAAAAAAGACACTGGATTTGAGTTTCTTACGCTGCTATCATTCGGTGGTGTTGAGAAGTCTGGCCCAATCCAGCCCTTGTTCATTTTTATAAGAGTCAGCCTGTCAGCATTTTCAGTAGACAGGTGGATGCGCTTATCAGTTATAATTCCACCAGCAGCACTAAAAATCCACTCTGATAAAACGCTAGCGGCAGGGCAGGCCAGGACCTCCAAGGCATAGAGAGCCAGTTCATTCCACGTATCCAGCTTGGATACCCAATAATTATAAGGCACAGAGAAATCACAGAGGACGTTGGTACAGTCGGCAAGGTACTCCCTCAGCATCTTCCAAAACTTTGCACTCCTTGTGAGAGTACCCCTTGCCTCAGGGCCTGTGCAATAGGAGGGACTGAGAAAATTCTCCCAGAACTTTGACAGTGTTCCCCTGCCTCTACTGGATTGGAGTTGTGTCTCTCTCGGCTGTACTCCTTGGTTGTCCAATGAACTGTGACCTCTGCCGCCAGCATTTTCAGATGGGAATTTTTTTTAATAGTTCCACAACAAGGGCCTTCTGGTACTACTCCATTTTTGTAGACCTGTCTGCCTCAGGAATAAGAGATATAAAGTTCTCCTTGTAGCGTGGGTCTAGAAGTGTCACCAACCAGTAATGACTGTCACCCAAAATTTTGAGAATGCGAGAGTCATGGAAAAGGCAGCGTAACATAAACTCAGCCATGCGTGCCAGACTGCTAACAGGCAATACATCCGTGTCCTCACCAAGAGGATGACTGACCATGCACTCCTCCTCCTCCTCTCTGTCCTCAGGCCATCCACGCTGAACAGACGGTATGACAGTTGTGCAGGTAGTACCATCTATAGCGCATGAAGCTAGCTCCTGTTCTTCCTCTTCCTCCTCTTACTCATTGTCACCCAATCTACGTTGGGATGAGATGAGGATGGGCTGTGTGTAATCACCCTGTATGGTTGCTTGCTCCATCTCATCGTGCTCTGCCTGCAATGCATCCTCTTTGATTGTGAGCAGAGAGCGTTTCTGAAGACAGAGAAGTGGGATGGTGACGTTAATTATGGCGTCACCATCTTGGTGGAGTCCTCAAAGTTTTGGAGGATGGTACATATGTCTGATATCCATGTCCTGATGTGTGGAGTCTGAACTGAATACCGATGGCCTTGTTGATGCTGGTAGTCAACAACTGCCCTCTTCTGCTCATAAATCCTTTGCAACATCTGCAATGTAGAGTTCCATCGCGTGGGGACATCACACACCAATCTGTGAGCCGGAAGCTGCAAACGCTGCTGAAACATGACGGCGGAAGCTGTAGGTGACTTTCTAAAATGGGCACACAGGTGGCGTACTTTAACAAGCAGATCCGGCAGCTCCGGGTACGATTTGAGAAATCCCTGAACCACGAGGTTAAGCACATGGGCCAGGCATGGTATGTGTGTGAGCTTGCCTCGCCTCATAGCTGCCACCAGGTTCCGGCCATTGTCACACACGACCATGCCTGGCTGTAGGTTCAGCGGTGTGAGCCACAGATCTACATGCTCTTTCAGAGCTGTCCACAACTCTTCAGCATTGTGCGGTTTGTCACCAAGCATATTAGCTTCAACACAGCCTTCTGCCGCTTGGGCGAGGCAGTGCTGCGGTGCTTCCAGCTTGTGAATGATGTAGTCATTTTGGAGATGGAGGCTGAAGAGGAGGAGGCGGCTGAGGAGAATGAAGTGCAGGTACTGTAGACTGTGGGGGCAACCCTGGTTGACCTAGGGCCTGAAATCCTTGGCGTCGGGAGATAGTGTTCTGTCCCAAGGTCCAACTGGGTCCTGGCTTCCATTATGTTAACCCAGTGAGCCGTCAGCGAGATGTACCGTCCCTGCCCACAAGCACTTGTCCACGTGTCCGTGGTTAGGTGGACTTTCCTGGTAACTACGTTGTTGAGGGCACGGCTAATGTTTTGGGACACGTGCTTGTGTAATGTGGGATGGCACACCAGGAGAAATAGTGGCGGCTGGGGACCGAGTACCGAGGAACGGCTGCCGCCATCAAGTTGCGGAATGCTTCCGTCTCCACAAGCCTAAAAGGCAACATTTCGAGCGCAAGCAGTCGTGAAATGTTTGAATTTAGGAGTGGCCTGTGGGGCGTTGGCTGTGTATTTGAGCTTACACTCCAAGGACTGAGGTATGTACAACTGAACGCTGTGCTGGGACAAGGACGTGGACGTGCTTTCTGATGCTGCTACTTGAGAGTTGCAATGACAGGTGCAGGACAGGAGGCATCTTCGCATGCACCATGGACAGGGGTTTGGCTTGCATGTACAACAGCGGAAGAAGCAGTGGTGCCACCCGCAGACACTGTTCCTGGACCCTGGGGTTTGGCCCACAAAGTCGGGTACTTGTCTGCCATGTGCCTGATCATGCTGGTGGTGGTCAGGCTGGTAGTTTTGCCGCCCCTGCTGATGATGGCCTGGCAGGTGGTGCAAATGGCCTTTTTGGGATTATCAGCAGAGTCTTTAAAAAACAACCAGACTCGGGAAGAGCTAACAGTTGTACTGGCAACTTCCTTTGTGTTGGTGTTGCGGGGAATGGTTGCCTGCCTTCTGTCTGCCGCCACCACATTGCTTCTTCATGCCTGTTGGGGTGCTCTGCCTCCCTCCCCCTGTGTGCTGCTTTCCTCTCTCTGCATGCCAGGTTGGGTCAGTTACTATATCATCCACCACCTCGTCTTCCACTTCCGCACCCTGGTCCTCCTCCTGACTTTCTGGCAATTGTGTCTCATCATCGTCCACCTCTTGTGACACTTTCTCACCATCGCCTTCGTGTGACCGTGGCTGCTCAAATATTTGGGCATCGCTACATGAGATCTCCTCTTGCCCTGCTTCAAGTGGACAGGGCGAGAGGCCCGAATCTATAAATGGAAAAGTGAACAGCTCTTCGGAGTGTCCAAGTGTGTGATCAGTTGTCTCCGAGCACTCGGCATGGTGGGAGGAAGGAGGATCAGGGTGAGGAATATGCAGTCCAGATTCATGGCTACTGAGACTTGACCATGTGGAAAACAGAGTGGTAGTGGTGGTGGTGGCAAAGTGACTGGAAGCATTATCCGCTATCCAACAAACAACCTTTTGACACTGCTCTAGGATCAATAGTGTTGTGCTGTGGTCCCCTAGGAATTGGGACAGGAAAGTCGGGCGAGAAGATGTGGGTGTTTGTTGTGGCACAATTTCAGCTTGCCCATGGCCTCGGCTTCTGCATGCACCATCACGTCCAGTTCCCAGTCCCTTGCCACGCACTGTGCCCATTTTAAATGGAGGACAATATTTTACACGCTCACTACAAATGGCTGAATTTGGAGCGAAGTTATATGTGATCCGTGTGACGGACAAACCACAGTTTTAAATACCTGGCCTGTAGGTAACTATTTTGAACAGCAAACCGGTGTCAAAAACTTTGGTGACACATCGAAAAAAATTTGAATGGAGGCCAGAAATGGCAGTATTTTCAGCGCAATTATATGTGACCCGTGTGATGGACAAACCACAGTTTTAAATACCTGGCCTGTAGGTAACTATTTTGAAAAGCAAAATGGTGTCAAAAACTTTGCTGACACACTGAAAAAATTTTGAATGGAGGCCAGAAATGGCAGTATTTTCAGCACAATTATATGTGATCCGTGTGACGGACAAACCACAGTTTTAAATAGCTGGATTTTTAATGCTGTAATATGGAAATGACCTGGCTGTATTCTACAGTGCCAACAAGCAAATGGTGCAGAAAAACGGTGTTCTCTGGATTGCTTTTTAAGCAAATAATGAGGATTAAGATCCAAAAAAAAATTATTCCTGGCCCCTGAAACCTGGGCCTTTGTCTAGAAATATCTAACAGCAGCAGAAGGCAGAACTGGAATGGAGCCTCTTGTGCTATATGCACTGCAGTCTACTATATACACTGCCTGACTGATATCTCTGCAGATGGATTAGTCCTCAGGAGGACTGTTTGTTGAGATGGATATGTGTAATATACTTGTTTTCACCCTACACTACCTAATACACAACCAAATCTCTCCCTAGCTCAGCAGCACCTCTCCCTACACTGCCTGATTGTGTAGTAGACTGACGAGCAAAGCGGCACCAGGTCTGATATAGACCTGATGACGCTGTGCGGCCAGCCAATCACTGTAATGCCACAACCAACATGGCTGCGGCATTACAGTGAGTAGCAGGCAATCTCTGCTTGTTGATTGGCACTCTAAAGAGCGCCAAACATGTAGGGAGGGGACCCGAGTATCCGCCCGAGCATCTCGCAAGTACTCGACGAGCTCTGAGCATCTCGAGTACTGAGATGCTCGGGTGAGTACCGAGTACTTGCGAGTTTGCTTGCTAATCACTAGTAATTAGTGCCGCCCCTCCATCCTCCAACTTCAACCTGGTTAGAAACTGTGTTATTTCCTGGAGGACTGTCCCCATGACGTCTTCAGCTTCTTTCTCCTCCAGCTCATCCATTTTTGCATTAATGGCAGCTAACAGTTGTCTGCGGATGTGTGATTTGGAAATCTTTTCTACTGACAACTTTATATGTTCTGCTACTGTTCTCAATAGCTCATGTTACGCACACGCCTGGACTGACTGGCATGAGCATGGTTAGTGATCCCACTGGACCATGAATTGAGGAGTGCCTGGAGGGGCGTGATTAAGTATCAACTCGGTCCGACCAAGGTCGCACGGCGGCTCAGTCGACTCCGTGAACCAGGGAGGAACCAAGCAGAGGGACCAGGTGCTACTCCAGGTCAGACCCCGGTCACAGCTGTTGATCCACACCGGGGAATGCAGGAACAGACAAGTTAGGCTGGCACACTGACAGGTGGGTAATGGCAGGCACGGGTGGTATGCAGGCAGGTGGGTACTGGCAGGCATGGCTGGTATGCAGACAGGTGGGTACTGGCAGGCACAGCTGGTATGCAGACAGGTGGGTACTGGCAGGTAGGAACGCAGGCAGGAAAGGGACCAGTACAGACTGGGATACAAGAACAGAGCCGCAGGTGCGGCAGACAAACAGAGCAGAGAAAAACCCGCAGGTTCGGTAAACGAGCAGAGCAGAGAAAAACCCGCAGGCGCAGTAAACAAGCAGATCAGAGCAAAACCTGCAGGTGTGGTAGACAAGCAGAGCAGAGCAAAACCCGCAGATGCGGTAGACAATCAGAGCAGAGCAAAACCCGCAGGTGCGGTAGACAAGCAGAGCAAAGCGCGCAGGTGCGGTAAACAAGCAGAGCAGAGCAAAACCTGCAGGTGCGATAAACAAGCAGAGCAGAGCAAAACCGCCAGGTTCGGTAGACAAGCAGAGCAGAGCAAAACCCACAGGTGTGGTAGACAAGCAGAGCAAAACCCGCAGTTGCGGGAGACAAGCAGAGTAGAGCAAAACCTGCAGGTGAGGTAAACAAGCAGAGCAGAGCAAAACCCGCAGGTGCGGTAGACAAGCAGAGCAGAGCAAAACCCGCAGGTGCGATAGACAAGCAGAGCAGAGCAAAATACGCAGGTGTGGTAGACAAACAGAGCAGATACACACAACATTCTTGCAATGAAGTAGCGAGTGAACACTAAACTCACAAACAGAAGTACAGAGACAATGAATTGGAGTTAGGTGCAGGTTCAGACACTGCAGGAAAAGGGAAGATTCGAACATAGAGACAAACAAGTAATGGGCTAGGACACTGTTCAGACAGGTGGGTACTGGCAGGCACGGCTGGTATGCAGACAGGTGGGTACTGGCAGGCACGGCTGGTATGCAAACAGGTGGGTACTGGCAGGCACGGCTGGTATGCAGACAGGTGGGTACCGGCAGGCACGGCTGGTATGCAGACAGGTGGGTACTGGCAGGTAGGAACGCAGGCAGGAAAGGGACCAGTACAGACTGGGATACAAGAACAGAGCCTCAGGTGCGGCAGACAAACAGAGCAGAGAAAAACCCGCAGGTGCGGTAAATGAGCAGAGCAGAGCAAAACCCGCAGGCGCAGTAAACAAGCAGATCAGAGCAAAACCTGCAGGTGTGGTAGACAAGCAGAGCAGAGCAAAACCCGCAGATGCGGTAGACAAGCAGAGCAGAGCAAAACCCGCAGGTGCGGTAGACAAGCAGAGCAGAGCAAAACCCGCAGGTGCGGTAGACAAGCAGAGCAGAGCAAAACCCGCAGGTGCGGTAGACAAGCAGAGCAGAGCAAAACCCTCAAGTGCGGTAGACAAGCAGAGCAGATCAAAACCCACAGGTGCGGTAGACAAGCAGAGCAAATCAAAACCCGCAGGTGCGGTAGACTAGCAAAGCAGAGCAAAACCCGCATGTGCGGTAGACAAGCAGAGCAGAGCAAAGCCCGCAGGTGCGGTAAGCAAGCAGAGCAGAGCAAAACCACCAGGTTCGGTAGACAAGCAGAGCAGAGCAAAACCCGCAGGTGCAGTAGACAAGCAGAGCAGAGCAAAACCCGCAGGTGCGGTAGACAAGCAGAGCAGAGCAAAACCCGCAGGTGCGGTAGACAAGCAGAGCAGAGCAAAACCCGCAAGTGCGGTAGACAAGCAGAGCAGAGCAAAACCCGCAGGTGCGGTAGACAAGCAGAGCAAAGCAAAACCCGCAGGTGCGGTAGACTAGCAAAGCAGAGCAAAACCCGCACGTGCGGTAGACAAGCAGAGCAAAGCAAAGCCCGCAGGTGCGGTAAACAAGCACAGCAGAGCAAAACCGCCAGGTTCGGTAGACAAGCAGAGCAGAGCAAAACCCGCAGGGGCGGTAGACAAGCAGAGCAAAACCCGCAGTTGCGGTAGACAAGCAGAGTAGAGCAAAACCTGCAGGTGAGGTAAACAAGCAGAGCAGAGCAAAACCCGCAGGTGCGGTAGACAAGCAGAGCAGAGCAAAACCCGCAGGTGCGATAGACAAGCAGAGCAAAATACGCAGGTGTGGTAGACAAGCAGAGCAGATACACACAAGGTACTTGCAATGAAGTAGCGAGTGAACACTAAACTCACAAACAGAAGTACAGAGACAACGAATTGGAGTTAGGTGCAGGTTCAGACACAGCAGGAAAAGGGAAGATTCGAACATAGAGACAAACAAGTAACGGACTAGGACACCGTGCAGACAGGTGGGTACTGGCAGGCACGGCTGGTATGCAGACAGGTGGGTACTGGCAGGCACGGCTGGTATGCAGACAGGTGGGTACTGGCAGGCACGGCTGGTATGCAGACAGGTGGGTACCGGCAGGCACGGCTGGTATGCAGACAGGTGGGTACTGGCAGGTAGGAACGCAGGCAGGAAAGGGACCAGTACAGACTGGGATACAAGAACAGAGCCGCAGACAAACAGAGCAGAGCAAAACCCGCAGGCGCAGTAAACAAGCAGATCAGAGCAAAACCTGCAGGTGTGGTAGACAAGCAGAGCAGAGCAAAACCCGCAGATGCGGTAGACAAGCAGAGCAGAGCAAAACCCGCAGGTGCGGTAGACAAGCAGAGCAGAGCAAACCCCGCAGGTGCAGTAGACAAGCAGAGCAGAGCAAAACCCGCAGGTGCGGTAGACAAGCAGAGCAGAGCAAAACCCGCAAGTGCGGTAGACAAGCAGAGCAGAGCAAAACCCGCAGGTGCGGTAGACAAGCAGAGCAAAGCAAAACCCGCAGGTGCGGCAGACTAGCAAAGCAGAGCAAAACCCGCACGTGCGGTAGACAAGCAGAGCAGAGCAAAGCCCGCAGGTGTGGTAGACAAGCAGAGCAGAGCAAAACCCGCAGGTGTGGTAGACAAGCAGAGCAGAGCAAAACCCGCAGGTGCGGTAGACAAGCAGAGCAAAGCAAAACCCGCAGGTGCGGTAGACTAGCAAAGCAATGCAAAACCAGCACGTGCGGTAGACAAGCAGAGCAGAGCAAAGCACGCAGGTGCGGTAAACAAGCAGAGCAGAGCAAAACCGCCAGGTTCGGTAGACAAGCAGAGCAGAGCAAAACCCGCAGGTGCGGTAGACAGGCAGAGCAAAACCCGCAGTTGCGGTAGACAAGCAGAGTAGAGCAAAACCTGCAGGTGAGGTAAACAACCAGAGCAGAGCAAAACCCGCAGGTGCGGTAGACAAGCAGAATAGAGCAAAACCTGCAGGTGAGGTAAACAAGCAGAGCAGAGCAAAACCGCAGGTGCGATAGACAAGCAGAGCAGAGCAAAATACGCAGGTGTGGTAGACAAGCAGAGCAGATACACACAAGGTACTTGCAATGTTGTAGCGAGTGAACACTAAACTCACAAACAGAAGTACAGAGACAACGAATTGGAGTTAGGTGCAGGTTCAGACACTGCAGGAAAAGGGAAGATTTGAACATAGAGACAAACAAGTAACGGGCTAGGACACTGTTCAGACAGGAACTGAATCAGAAACAAGATACAGGAACAAGCCTGGGAACTCAGCCCACAGGGTGGCGGAAACAGACTAGAAGTCACAGATACAGGTAACGGGCCTGGGTATACAGCCCCCAGGGTGAAGGAACAGACAAGAGACAAGACAGGACCTGGCAACTCAGTTGCACAGAACACACTGAAAGAAAGTGTTGCTCCAGCCCCTGCTACTGGGTGGAGGGTGTTTAAGTATCCAGTGACTCACAACAATAGGCTGGGGACGCATTAGGAGTGCGCACACAGTAACTATAAGAATCAGACAGTAACCGCACCGCCGCCCTAAGCAATCAGACAAGAGACATGCACACAGCAGATACTGGAGCAAAGTGTACAGCCAGGACTGATAGGTAAGATGGCGGTCTTGCACGGTGGGAGGTGGTAAGCCATGCCAGCATGCCCCCAGGGATGTTACAGCTCACAGGTTAACTGAAGAAGCCGCTCACTAATTCTGTCCATGTGTATTTCCACATCCATTCCTGCTAGTGAGTTTTTCTTTAGGGCTGGTGTACATATACGTTTTTTCTTTTAACTGGTGTAGCAGAGTTGAGTTGAGGTGCTGTGCTGCTGTGTTTTTCCAGACACTTTTCCTTTTCTCCCTCTACATGCTAATTCCCGATCAGGATTTCCCGTACGGGCCACCAATGTTACACGCACGCCGCTAGGTTCAGGTAGTGGCGAGATAGGTTACATGAATTCTTTGGAATCCTGGGGGAACCGTTACTCAGAGCGACTATAGACCATGTGCTGCAGCTTCTCTCAGGCACACAGGAGTATTGACCCTCAGGCACAGTCACGTAGGTTATTTCACTTGCTGACTAGACACACTTGACAAGAGTCCTCATAAACGGTAGAACAGTAGCACTTAATAAGAAGCCGCACAGCCAGTGCAAGTTAAGTCTTATGAGCAACAGGCTCCAGTGACAAACAGTACAGTTTCCTTAGCAGCACAGCAGTTCACAGTCTTCCCAGTAGTACAGGACAGCACAGTTCTAATGCAAAGGCACATTAATGAACACAGCATTCTTTACAGCACAGTTAGATGGAGGAGGGGTAAGGGTTTGAGTGAGATGATCCTTGTGACACCATTTCTTCCAGTCCTTATCTTTATGCATGACAATAGTCTGCACTGCTGGTTTAGGAACTCTACCTGACCTGTGCTTAGCTTCACTCCTGACTTGAATCCTTTTCACTTGCAGGGATGTTTCTGTGAGATACAGAACACACACACCACCTTTCTCCTAGGCTCCAGCCAGTCAGTGAACAACTTCCCCACAATCCCCCTGGGGCTCTGTTAAAACACTCCCCTTCTCCTGTGACTGTGTTAACCCCTCTAGTTGCCGGATGCTTCTGGAGCACAACATTTCCTGTCCCATTTGCTTGTGTTATTTCTAATAGCTGCTGAATGCTTTTAAAAGCAACAGCACTACTTCTGAATGTCACACTCTGCAACAGCACCACTTCTGCATGTCACATAGTGGCAAATAGCAGAGTTTTTGAATATGTAGTTTTATGGAAATTTAGATCGGAAACTGGCTCTTACCAGTACTCAAATATACTATAGAGACATAACCAGTTCAAGAATGGCTCATTTTCCCCTGTTCATTGCTAGCACCTTTTTAAGGTTTATTTTGTACATTAGGGTTCACTAGCTACATTAGAATTGTAACATTTTTCTCGTTCTAAATTTGTTGTTCAGATGTTCCAACAAATGTTGCCTTTGGTTATTCATGATATGTGGAGCCTAATTTTTATGCCATTTTTTTATTCTTTCCTGTTCTTTTCCAATATGAAAGGGAAAGTGGGATGAATATTAAGAAAAAAAAAAGTAAATATGTGTCTGCCAGCAACTTTCATTTTTTATCATTTTTTTTTTTAAAAATTCTACTTTTTCATTTATTTATTTTTTTAATTTATTTCTCAAATCCTCTTTCCACCTCTTAAGACCATAAAGACGTTTGGGGCGTATTGCAACATTTAAATACATTTTTCTATATTTGATTTTCCCTGTAACTGAGGCTGCTATATTCACTTCCAGTTATAGGGTAAACTCTGACTCTTGCCAACACCGTAGAGCTGATATGAATTTGTTAGCACCCAGTAGTTCCGGTTACCTACCTCCACCTAGTTTTCACATATAGTAATTGCTAGGATATGAGGATGAAATGCTGTCAGTGCTTCCAAATTTGCATACACAGCATGCATTCAGCACTGTGTATGCAACAATCAGGAAGGCAAGGATAGTAATAAATATTCTCTTCCTTCTTTATGGCGAGCCAGGCTGCATCTGAAAACTGGTTCCTTTCTCCCACAGCTATACAATCTTGTGCAGCTGCTTACTATGCAATGACGATTCAGAATGTTGCTGCAGACTGCCCAGATTCTTAAAGTGTATGCCCACTACTCGGGCTACAGGCAACCCCTTCTAAATTACTATGTTCCCCCTTATGAAATAATGACAGCTATAATCACCTGTGGTACCAGTACTACTCTAGCAGTGTCGGCACTGGCTCTCCCAGGGCTTGCGTGACATAACAATCTACAACCACTTCACTGTCCCCTCCTTTGGACAAATCAAACATCATGAGGAAGTCAAGGAGCAGCAGCAGCTCTGACTTGCTTCGGAAGTCAGTTATATCTGAAGGAGGGGAGAGAGAAGTAGCTACTGATTGTTATGTCACATTTAGTGCCATTAATACTGATGTACAGTATAGGATCAATATATAATATATTAATACAGTTTTGCTCAAAAGTTTACATACCTGGCAGAATTTTTGCTTTCTTGGCCTTGTTTCAGAGAATAGGAATGATAACAAAAAAAAATTTCTCCACTCATGGTTATTGGTTGGGTGAAGCCATTTATTATTAAACTACTGTGTTGTCTATTTTTTAAACTTAATGACAACCAAAAACATCCAAATGACCCTGATAAAAAGTTCACATACCCTGGTGATTTTGGCCTGATACCATGCACAGAATTTGACACAAATGGGTTTGAATGGCTACTAAAGGTAACATCCTCACTTGTGACCTGTTTGCTTGTAATTAGTGTGTGTGCATAAAAGCTGAGTGAATTTCTGGGATCCAGACAGACTCTTGCATCTTTCATCCAGCTACTGGTGTTTCTGGATTGTGAGTCATGGGGAAAGCAAAAGAATTGTCAAAGGATCTACGGGAAAAGGCAGTTGAACTGTATCACACAGGAAAGTCAGCAGCATTCAAACTGTGATTAATAAATGGAAAATCAGGGGCTCTGTAAAAACCAAACCACGGTCAGGTAGACCAACAAAAATTTTGGCCACAATTGCCAAGAAAATTGTTCGGGATGGAAAGAAAAACCCACAAATAACATCAGATGAAATTCAGGATTCTCTGAAAACTAGCGGTGTGGCTGTTTCAAGATGCACAACAAGGAGGCACTTGAAGAAAAATGGGCTGCATGGTCGAGTCGCCAGAAGAAAGCCATTACTGCACAAACGCCATAAAGTATCTCGCCTAAAATACGCCAAACAGCGCAGAGACAAGCCTCAAAACTTCTGGAACAAGGTAATTTGGAGTGATGAGACCAAAATTGAACTTTTTGGCCACAACCATAAACGTTACATTTGGAGAGAGGTCAACAAGCACTATGAAGAAAGGAACACCATTACTACTGTAAAGCACGGAGGTGGATCGCTGATGTTTTGGGGACATGTGAGCTAAAAAGGCACAGGAAACTGGGTATAAGCTGAAGGAAAGATGAATGCAGCACGTTATCAGCAAATACTGGAGGCAAATTTGCACTCATCAGCCCGGAAGCTGCGCATGGGACGTACTTGGACGTTCCAACATGACAACGATCCAAAACACAAGGTCAAGTTGACCTGTCATTGGCTACAGCAGAACAAAGTGAAGGTTCTGGAGTGGCCATTTCAGTCTTCTGACCTCAATATCATTGAGCCACTCTGGGGAGATCTCAAGCGTGCAGTTCATGCTAGACAGCCCAGGAATTTACAGGAACTGGAGGCTTTTTGTGAAGAACAATGGGCAGTTTTACCATATGAGAAAATAAAGAATCTCATCCACAACTACCACAAAAGACTTCAAGCTGTCATTGATGTTAGAGGGGGCAATACACAGTATTAAGAACTGGGGTATGTCAACTTTTGATCAGGGTCATTTGGATGTTTTTGGTTGTCATTAAGATTTAAAAAGAGAAAACACAGTAGTTTGACAATAAATGGCTTCAACCAACCAATAACCATGAGTGGAGAAAAAGTTTTTTGTTATCATTCATATTCTCTGAAACAAGGCCAAGAAAGGAAAAATTCTGCCAGGGTATGTAAACTTTTGAGCAAAACTGTATAAGATCACCTAGTCATGCTGTCTGCCTTTACATTCGTTAAACAATGGCTCGATGTAATGAGTCAGATGGTGACATACCTTTCCCCCTAAATAACCTAATCAACTTTGAGTGGTGTTATTGAAAAATGGAAGCATTTAGGAAGCACAGCAACTGACCATTAAGTTACAGAACTCATAAAGTCAGTGGCGGACATATCATTGGTGCAACCTTTGAGGCCGTACAGGGGCCCATTTCAACCTCCAGAGCAGGTGGAATTGTGCATTATGATGAGCTATTGGACTTCAAATGGCCCGTATACTGTTCTTGAGTTTGGTCCCTCTTTGTCTGTGTCCACCAGGGCATAAATAGATGCTGAGAAGGGAAGTTCTTTCTGCGCTTTCTGGAGTCACGACAAACCATTAGTATGGATAAAAATGTAGGTTTATTGTCTACGCGTTTCAGAGTTCATCGACTCCTTCCTCAGGACAAGCATATACCACATACCAGGATTTCTTGGCAGATATGGACCAAGAATTGGGTCCCCTAGCATTATGTGCCAGTGTTCTTTTAGGATATTGTGTATTTCATTACTTGCTGAACTAAAAGTGGTAATGAGATTAAATTCATGCTTGTTCTCAGGGGATGCAGATGCCTTGTGTAACAAACGGTCCTGACTAATGCTTTTTGTAGCATTAAATTCCCCTTTTATTAGCTTCCCTGGGTATTCTTGTTCCACAAACCTATTTTGTAAAATATTTGCCTGGGATAGGAAATCAGAATCAGAAGTACATTTTTTTTCTGATTCTTATAAATTGGTTAATAGGTATGTTTCTTAACCATTTATGATAGTGACTACTTTAATAATGTATGTAGCTGTTGGAGTCTACTTTCTTAAAAAAAATACTTTATTTTTTTATTTATTTATTTACAAATATAATTCTAGTTACTAGGTCATTTGAACTTGTATAAACCCACTAGCACAATTGTTAATTGCACCAATCTTTAGAACACAAGTAGCAATCCACTGTTTGGCTCTTCTTTTTCCCTTTTTATTACCAGTTCGCATCCCAAGAACTATGTCACGTCGATACTAACATATTTTATTTATTTAATTATTTGGGTTTTGGCAGATTTCAACATATGTTAATTTTCCCTACCTAGTAGAAAATACTTGCAATTTGCATATCTTCAGATGGTCCGTTCTAAACATGTGACCGTAATAGGCATGTGATTGCATACACCCCTTCCTCTGTTCTTTGATGGCTTTTTTGAATTTTTTTTTTTTGTGAAATGGAATGGGGGCCTGGATGGACACATATGGGGGCCTGGATCATGGACACACATGGGGCCTGGATCATGGACACACATGGGGGCCTGGATCATGGACACACATGGGGGCCCGGATCATGGACACACATGGGGGCCCGGATCATGGACACACATGGGGGCCCGGATCATGGACACACATGGGGACCCTGGTCATGGACACACATGGGGCCCGGGTCATGGACACACATGGGGGCCCAGGTCATGGACACACATGGGGGCCCGGGTCATGGACACACATGGGGGCCTGGATCATGGACACACATGGGGCCTGGATTATGGACACACATGGGGGAAGAAGGCTGGACACATGGGGGCCTGGATGGATACATGGAGGGGCAGGCTGGACACATGGGGGCGTGGATGGATACATGGAGGGGGGCAGGCTGGACACATAGGGGCCTGGATGGATACATGGAGGGGGGTCAGGCAGGACACATGGGGGCCAGGATGGATATATTGGGGGTTGGGCAGGCTGGACACACGGGGGCCAGGATGGATATATTGGGGGGCCCAAGATGGATATATGGGTGGGGAGGCAAGGCTGGACACTTGGGGGTGGCAGTCTGGAAAAGGGACTTAATTATTGTTTGGGGTCAGATTGAGGAACATACATTATTAGTTTATGGTGGCGAGTGGGGAACATTATTACTTTATGGTCCAATTAGGGACATTATTACTTCTGTAATATCATTTACTTTTTAGGAAACTGTTTTCCATGGAGGGGGGGGGGGGGTAAAAGCTGGGGTCCTGTTACTGTGCAGAGCGGCACTATGTCACTTTTTTTCTTCAACTGGTGTAATGTAGAAGTCAGGGGGAAAAAGTGGGAATGTGCTCTAGAAGAGATCAGTTATTGATAACTGTGTGTTATTTTCTGCAGAGATGAGTCCTGACTGGAAGAAGTGATGGCGGTCTGTGCCAGATGAAGAAGAGCGATGATGAAGGACTTCACCTAGAGATGTCACTGATGAGTCAGTGTATTACATGTACACTTACACTATACAATATATTGTATATACAGAGTTCCTGTGTATGTCACTGGTGACCACTGTATTACCTGTACACTATATACAGATCTCCTGTGTATAATGTCATCAGTGATCACTGTATTACCTGTACACTGACACTATATACAGAGCTCCTGTGTATAATGCCACTGGTTTTAATAACAGTGTTAGTATTGTGGTTTGTATTCATGATCAGTATTGTAGTATTTGGTCACTATGTGGTGGTAATATGTGGTCTGGTCATGGTGTGGCGGTTTTTGTTCCTTGTTTGTGGTATTATTCGGTCACTATATGGTGGTAATATGTGGTCCGGTCATGGTGTGGCAGTATTTGTTCCTTGTATGTGGTATTATTGGTGTTGGTACAGTGGATTGCGTTGTGTAAGGCGGTCATTTGTTCTCACTGATATTAACTAGGAGAAGGTTATTTCCATTAGGCCACAGTCCCATTATCAGTATTTGGTCAGTATTCGGTTGGTATTTTTTCTCAGGAGTGGGAGCCAAAACCAGGAGTGGGTGATAAATGCAGAATTGGTGACTTGTTTCTATTATACCTTTTCTCTGATTGTTCCGCACCAGGTTTTGGCTCCCACTTCTGAGAGAAAATACTGGCCAAATACTGATAGTGGGGCCGTGGCCTTAGAGATTAAATACTTGAACCAAAGCAGCAGAGATGCATTTACAAGGGTTCTCCGGTGAAAACAAGTAATCACCTCTCCACAGGATAAGTGATAAGTTATTGATTGGTGTGGTTCTGACTGCTGGGAACTGCACCGATTGGCAGAATGTGGAGCTTTTCTGCTCATTAGATTGGATGTGCAACTTGTCCACTGATCCATTCATTCCCTCAGTGGCTGTGAGCGCTGCTCTTTTTTGGAAGCCCCCAAGAGAATGAATGAGGCTGTAGTCAGACATCCCACCTGCAGCTCCATTTTAAAGTGAGGATAAGTGTCCTGTCAGGGATAAAACGTCCCCATTCTTCTAATCGTTGCAGTTTCCAATGGTTGGACCCAAACGATCAATAAGTGATCACCTATCCTGTGTAGCCCATGGATCAGTGATAACTTGTTTTAATCAAAGAACCCCTTTAAAGGGAAATTCCTATCTCTAAGATCCCAATATGTAGTAGGTGTAATAATAATAATATTAGCTAATATCTCCAATTAGAAATGTAGTATAGTTTTTTTTATTCACTATGTCTCTTACCGCGTGTGCAGGCATTGCAGGATCTTGGGTATCCATGGTTACAACCACTGATATAGTGACAGCTAGTTGCTAGTGGTTGTAACCATGGATATTTAAGGTCCTGCAATGCCTGCAGATGAGAAAAGAGACATAGTGAATCAGAAAAACTATACTACATTTCTAATTGGAGGTATTTGCTAATATTATTATTAACACACCTACTACATATTGGGATAGGATCTTAGAGATAGGAATACTCCTTTAATGCAAACTACTGTAATTGTAAATCCCAGTAATAGTGGCGCACAGTAGGTGTGCAGGAGCCGCCTATGTTTTACAGTCGACGCTCTATTATAACAGGGATAACGACTAACAAGTATTTGCATATAGCTGTAAGGTGGGCCCCTAGAGTCAATTCCCCCTGTGAGCCCCAGAGACCCCAGTCCGACCCTGAATGTAGGGTTTAGTTGTGTTTGCATTAGTAATTAAGGCCCCGTCACACTTAGCGACGCTGCAACGATCCCGACAACGATACGACCTGTCAGGGATCGTTGCTGCGTCGCTATGTGGTCGCTGGTGAGCTGTCAAACAGGCAGGCTCACCAACGATCAGGGGAGCAGCGACATCGTGGAAACAATCTTTCCACGATGTCCTGCTGCTGGTTACCAGCCTGCTGAAGCCGGAGCAGGCTGGTAACCATGATAAACAGCGGGTTACTAGGGGCACACGCGCACCTAGTAACCCGCTGTTTATCATGGTTACCACTCTGCTACAGTGAGCGGGAGGTTACCGCTCACTTTAGCAGGCTCGCAACCATGATAAACAGCGGGTTGCTAAGTGCGCGTGTGCCCCTAGTAACCCGCTGTTTATCATGGTTACCAGCCTGATCGCTGCTCCCGCTGGTCACACACAGCGATGTGAGCTGACCAGCGGGAGGGCAACGACCAAAAAATGGTCCAGGACATTCTGCAGCGATCAGCGACCTCACAGCAGGGGCCTGATCGCTGCAAAGTGTCACACATAGCGACATCGCTGGTGAGGTCGCTGTTGCGTCACTAAAACCGTGACACAGCAGCGATCTCGCTATGTGAGACGGGGGCTTTAGGCTAGATAGGCAATGCTGCAGTAGCTGGGACAAAGGCACTCTGATAAAGCTGAGGTGTATCTAACTCTAAACTTCTGTGTATCTCATTCACCTTTTCACTCTGTAGTTTTGAGGGGCACACAGTTTATTGTATGAGTGCTCCACATAAATGAGATTTCAGTGACACTAGTGTGGACTTAATAAATCTATGCTAGATTGTTAATAAGTACTAGGAATATCTGTATTTATACTAGTGCTTAATTTTAACACCCTACTGTGACTATAGCCTAGGGATGCAAAGGTCTTTAGTTATTTTATCAATACGTATTTTGTAGTGAGTTGTTGTAATACATCTATTAAAAGTAAATTTTTAGTTTATTCTACTCCAATTGGATAAGTCTGTGAATAGTTTAAATACTCACATTGGAGATAAAAATAGATCATTTCTTAGCTGTGAATTCAACAAAAAACAATAGTTTTAAATTGATGGATCAATTCTCCACTCAGACCTATTTACCCTGGGTTATCTGTTGAGATAATTGGTATGAAGTGCCATTCCTCTGAATAGGGACATTAGTGATTAAAGGGGTATTCCCATCTCCAAGATCCTATCCCAAAATGTAGTAGGGATAATAATAATATTAGGATTTACCTCCAATTAGAAATGTAGAATAGTTTTTCTGATTCACCATGTCTCTTTCCTCATGTGCAGGCATTGCAGGACCTTAGGTATCCATGGTTACGACCACTAGCAACTAGCTAACTAACTTTCAGTATATTAGTGGTCGTAACCATGGATACCTTAGGTTCTGCAATACCTGCACATGAGGAAAGAGACATATCGAATCAGAAAAACTATACTACATTTCTAATTGGAGGTATTTGCTAACATCATTATTATTACATGTACTACATATTGGGATAGGATCTTGGAGATGGGAATACGCCTTTAATGTTTCATACACTAAGTATAAAAAAAGCAGAATGCTGTATAGGAGACGTTGAACAATTCAATTAAAAATGGAATATACTGTATAAATAATTATACCAAGGGATCTGTGAAGAGCATCATGGAAATACCTGCTATCAAATCAATCTATACATAAATACCGCACGATATAAAACCGCTGCACACTTGAATAGACGAATAATATGTTAATATTATATATAATATGTAAGTCAAAACCAAGAATGGGTGAAAAACGCAGAAGTGGTGACGTGTTTCAATTATAATTTTCCTTTGATTGTTCCACTGGTTTTAGCTTACAAATACTGATGTAAAATACTGACCAAATACTGAACGTGTGAACGTGGCCTTTCAGTTCCAGCAAAGCGAATGGGATTTATAGAAATATGATAATGTGATGCCCATTGTCCTTTCTTTTTTACTCAGCATAAACTCACCTGCGCTGCAGGTTTCAAATCTGCAACATTACAATTTCTCTCGCGGGTACACTGAGCTTTATGTGCGGATTTTTCCCATAGACTTGTATTAGGTGCGGAAAATCCGATGGTAAAAACACACATGCGTTTTTAGTGCATTTCTGCATCAAATATGCATGTAATCTGCACACGACTGTATCAAAAAGGTTTTGTCAAAGCCAAATTCCAGGAAGTATAGAAAACAAAACAACTTTATTTAAAACATCACACACCAGCTGGAGACAAAAAACGCAGAGTCAAAAATGCAAGAAAAACAAATGTGATCCGCGCATGACTGTATCAATAAAGTTTTGTCAAAGCCAACTACCAGGAAGTATCAAAAACAAAGCAGCTTTATTTAAAAAAAAAATGACAAACCAACAAGAGACAAAATAACGCAACATCAAAAATGCGATAAAAACGCATGTAAAAATAAACCCACACAATGAAAAAACACAAGTAAACTAATTTATCTAAGAGGTCCAGAAATCTGCAACATCAAAAACTCACCAAAAGCGAGTTTAAGAACGTAGATTTAAGATATTAATCATCACAAAAAGAATCATAATTTTTCCTCGTCCTTTCCCCCCAAAAAGGCTAGAATATAGTTGGACCCCTGCTGTCAGTATTCATCTTCACTGTTTCCTTTTATGTTGAAATGTATTAAATGTGTGTTTTGTAGTAAAAGTGATAAATTACAAAGTACCTGATGTCATAAAATGGGAGGTGACTTTCTAGTAATACAGTTAATACTGATGATAATAATAATAATATTAGTAAAACACATATTACAGCACATAAAAGCATAACCTTATCATTAAGTGAGAACACACAAATGCACATAACCTGTGGCTGTCCAGCACAACAGTGCAGTGTTAGTGCGGAGTCCTGTGCTCAGAGGAGACGTTTTGTGGCGTTGAACATATCTTTTCAGTACAATTTCCATAATAGCGTTCACAATGGTGCGTATTCTTCAAGGAACATTCTAAAACTTGATTTGTCTCTATTGATCTAAGTGAACGCTGTATGGCCTATCCAGCAAGTATTCTGTGTGTGTAACTTGAGTATCAAGGATTGTGCACATGCCTTTTAATGCTTTGCAGCTATACATAGAACATAACACATCAAGTTGAGATCTGGGGTCAGAGAATTGCTGTAAATTATTACTCAGTCATATTCCAGCATACAAGATCATTGTAAGGTCACTCAAATGGAAATCTAAAATTGTTTGCACACCACAAAACCACACAGATCAATACAGTGGAGTTTTCTAGCAGGTCCATCGGTCGTCCTGATTTGTACTATGAGAAGCCATTCTAGCATTATGTAACTGCATATACAGTATAGAAAACCACGGATTTTCCAGTTTGCCAGTTTCGTTTCTGCAGATGACGTGAAAAAACTTTATCTGATCAAAACTTAAATAAGTGGTTTCTAGTTCACTATATTGGAAAGTTTATCTGGTGCGGGTTCTCAAATAGCAAGAGGGTGTGATCTACCTTAGAGCAGCCCAAAATAATGCACCCCATTGACTCATTCATCATACTTGAGACTTTAAATAACACTTTAGGCTATGTTCACATGCAGCATTTTAGCAGTTTTTTTTTCTGGAGCCAAAACCTGTTTTCTTGGCAGTAAAAATGTGTTCAAAACTCAGGTTTTGTTGCCTTTTTACTGCTTTTTTTGTTGCGTTTTTGTTGCATCACCTTTTTTTGCTGTGATTTGTCTACAGCACGTTTGGTAAAGTTTGTTTTTCTTCACACAAAAAAACACTGCAAAAATGCAGCAAAACCACTGAAAGAATTGACATGTTGCAAATTTAAAAGATGCTGCGGTTCTCAAATCCAGTTAGGAAAAATAAAACAAGTGTGTTCAAGAAGGGGGCTGGAAGCAAGGGAAGCTAGATGGAAGCCCCACATGACCAGGATGGGCCAGGAGGGTGCAATTTTGAATCCCAATGATTGGGATTGGTTATAAGTTTGGAGGGGCGGGATTTGGGGGGGAGGTATAATAGGGAAAAGTGCGGGAAAACGGTCAGTCCAGAAAGGAAGTCAGTGGGGAAAGTTGTAGCGCACCAAAAAAAAACAAAAAACCTTACAACTTATCTATCGTTTTTGGGACACTTACCGGTCATTATGGAGACCGTTGAGTCCCTTATCACCAAGCTGAGGGAGGCTGCTAGATCCAGGCATGGAGGGTGGCTTGAGTCCCAGCTGTCTGGATAGCCGGGGAGTGCCGGGGCAGAGGAATCTCCGTCGGGATCCGGAAGAAGCGCCAGGAGGACGCCGCCCCCCGAGAGGCTTTCGCCGGAGATGGTCAGTACGGGCAGCAGGCGCAGGCTGCGGAGCCCCTCAGGGGACCCTACGTCCGGTGAGCATGCCGGCGAAATCCCCCACCAGCGCGCCCGCCACAGCAGGAATCCGCCCAGCCGGTTTGCGGGCGCCTCCAGCATCGTGTCGCGGTTCGCGACTGAAGTTCCCCGCTCGGTCGTAGTGCGGCCTGGTCCGGCGGCGGTCCGCAATACCAGAGCCCGGGCTGCGCCGGAAGCAAGACCCGCGCTGCAGCCACGTCATCAACCGGGGGCCGGAGCCTCACCGGAAGTGCGGCCTACGTCATCTCCAGCCCCGGCGACATGTGACAGGGGCGCACAGGAAGTGAGAGGTGGGTGCATGGACACGCCCCCCGCTGCAAGAGCCGGTGGCGCTTCATGGCGCTGCGTATTTAATAAAAGAGGGAATGCCAGAGCAAACGAGGGGACCAGAGGGACCACCAGCACGGCAGGCACACCTGGCGATGTACCAGTCGGGGTGCCTGCCAGACATAACAGCGGAGGACGACAGCAGCGCAGGTACACGGGCAGGCAGCAGCAATTCGAGGACCTGCTGCGTGGCTCAAGTCATCCCATCCAGGGTGGTGCAGCGGCGGGCAGCAGCACAGGGCTGCCTGGCAGTCACCCACGGACCAGCAAGGATCGGGCTGGGGAGTCCGGGTCCGGAAGTCGCGGAGTGCCACGGCTGGTGGGGAGGACCGGAGCAGGGACGGACGGAGGACGATCGGCGGGGATATAGGCACGTGCTCAGGTCCCCCCTGGTGACGAGGAGGCCAGGGGCACGGGCCTGGAGCAACAGCAGGAGTCTGGCGGATCGGAGTATGGAGAGGATCAAGGCGAATCAAGCAATCATCAGGACTCGGGACGTACGGCTGGCGGGGACACAGCATCTGCGCAGCTTGGAGAGTATGAGTCTATGTATGGTTTGTCGCCCGCGGGGTCATTAGCGGATGGGGGAAGTGATAGGCAGTTGGCTGGGCCCAGCGGGGAAAATGTAAGGGGAGGTCTTGGGTCGGACGTCGTGGGGCTTAGGGATATTTTGGTTAGCATGTCCAAAATTTTGGCTAGAATAGATGGTGGTGGAGCCAACCAGGGAGGGTTGTCACCGGCAGGGGATTGGTTACCTAGTCAACCGGTGTTGTCGCAGGCGGGGAGTGAGTCGGCCACGTCGGCGGTGTATGCAGCCAGGACACCTTCTGGGGTATCGGTTTGTGTGCAGACTGAAAAGGAGAAAGCAGATACCGTAAAACTGGATGATAGGGTGAAAGGGGAGGTATATGTGTGCTTTGAGGGACTGTTGGGGGCACACTTAAAAAAAGAGGTTAAGGAAAAAATCTGGCAGGATGAGTATGTTGAAATTTTTTCCCTTCTTCCGTTGGAAAAGTTTAACCTGGACAAGGGAAAAAAGGACGACAGTAAAAAAGAGGAGGAAGAGAAGCGTAGGTGGAGGTTGATTCCTCAGACGTTTGTCAATTGGTTACAAGCTTTTGCAATAATGGGTAGCGTTATTGGGGAAAATGCTCCGGATAATTGCTTGGGTTTATTTTGCTACCTTGATGCTATTGGGGAGGCTCATCGTACTTACGGGGGTCAGGCGTGGTTACGATATGATGAGCAATTTTGGCAGAAGAAGGCAGTCCGCTCGGAGATTAGATGGGATCAAAAGGACATTGGGTTGTGGCTGAAGGTTATGGCCCCAGTGAGGTATGGGCAGTCCTTTCATGGGAGCAGCAGTAGTGGGTACCAATCAGCAGGACACGGGGGAAGTAGTCAGGTGGCACAAGGCACTAAAAAGGAAGCGGGAACTTGCTGGCAATTTAACGATGGCCAATGTAAGTACGGGAACTCCTGTAAATTCAAACACGTGTGCTCCCATTGTAATGGAAGTTCACACGGAGCATCAAAATGCTTTAACAAGAGTAAGGGAAAGCCGACAGTGGGTGCCGGTCAAGGGGGTGACTCCAGTGAGGGTTCACGCGATGGCCCCCTTTCTAAGTAGGTATCCGGATCAGTTGAAGGCTAAGGTCATTTCAGATGGTTTTTTGGAAGGTTTTAGAATCCCTCCTCCTGATCACGAGGTCCCCTTTTCAGTTAAAAATTTGATGTCGGCTTCCCTTCATCCGGAAGTGGTTAGTGTGAAGTTGGCTAAGGAGGTGGAATTGGGCAGGATGTCTGGACTGTTTCAGGAATTACCTAGCAGAGGGGTGATTGTTTCGCCGTTGGGGGTTGTGCCCAAGAAAGAGCTGAATAAGTTTTGTTTGATTCAGCATTTGTCGTACCCGAAGGGGCTTTCGGTGAATGATGGCATTGCACAGGAATTGTGTTCGGTTGAATATACATCATTTGATGCGGCGGTGCAATGGGTACTGGGTTATGGGCCAGGATCGTTGCTAGCTAAGACTGATATCGAGTCGGCTTTTAGATTGCTGCCAGTCCAGATAGCATCCCGTTGTTAGGTTGTTTTGGGAAAGGGGAATACTATGTGGATAGGTGTTTGCCAATGGGTTGTGCAATTTCGTGTTCTTTGTTTGAAACGTTTAGTACCTTTTTGGAATGGGTGGTGAGGGACCTGGCTTCAGTTAAGTCGGTCATTCGTTATTTGGATGATTTTTTGTTTATAGGCCCTCCGTAATCGTTGTTGTGTAGGAATTTGTTAGATACTATGGTGTGGGTAGCAGAGCATTTTGGCGTACCATTGGCGGAAGAAAAAACGGAAGGACCTTGCACCATTGTAATTGATACAGAAAGGATGGAGTTTGCTTAAGCAGGAAGTCGATAGAGTCGGGAGGTTGCACAAGGTGACCCTGAGGGAGCTACAATCGCTCTTAGGGCGTTTGAATTCTGCATGCAGGATTATGCCAATGGGCAGAATATTTTGTCGCAGGTTTACAGGAGCGACAGCAGGAGTGCGTGCGCGCCATCATTTCATTCGCTTAAATAAGGACCACAAGGAGGATCTGAAGGTTTGGAAGTTGTTTTTGGAAAATTATAACGGCAGGTCATTAATCAAGCATGAGTTTTTAAGCAGTTTTGATTGTGAGATATTTACGGATGCTGCAGGAGGTGCTGGTTATGGGGCCTACTGGAAAGGGCGGTGGAGCATTGGTGAGTGGCCGAATATGTGGAAGGAGAGGGGTCTTACGAGGAACCTGGCGTTTTTGGAGTTGTTTCCTATTGTTGTTGCAGTTACTATTTGGGGGGAGTGTTTTGCCAACAGCTTGTCGGCCTCATCCCCGCCGGTGATTAGGCTGCTGAGGGAACTAGTTCTTTGTTGTCTTAATTAGAATGCTTGGATTACAGCAGTCCATGTTCCAGGTGTACAAAATTCCATAGCAGATGCCTTGACAGTGGGATCGTTTTCGGGCGGTTGTGGCAGCTGGTTATGGAGGAGTGGGACAGTTAATACGGGAGTCCATCACAAGGCAGACCTGGGCATCATACGAGGCATCGTGGCGAGTATGGCAAAGTTGGATTCTGCAGTGGGGTGTGGTTGAGAGTGATGGAGATAGAGAGATGGCAGTGTTGTTTTTGGTGGGAAGGGCAGCGGAGTTTGGATGGTCTGTTTCAAAAGTTGCCAAGTTTGTTGCAGGACTAGCGTTTGGTTTTAAATTGCAGGGGAGGAAGGATGTTAGGAAGTCCTTTTTAGTGAAGCAAGCTCTCAAGGGCTTTAGGAGAGGAGGTAAAGTGTTGGATAAACGAAGACCGGTGACTTTTAGTATCTTAGAACGGTTGGGTTGTGTGTTAGATAAGATTTGTTGTTCAGTTTTTGAAGCCATACTGTTTAGGTTGGCTTTTTCATTGGCGTTTTTTGGTGCGCTAAGATTAGGTGAATTGGTGGCACGAAGCAGGAATAAGGTTGGGGGTTTGTTTGCCGAGGACGTGAGCGGTCGGGATAAGGGCATTGAATTTTGGATTAGGCGTGGGAAAACGGATCAATTGGGTAGAGGTAAGCGAGTAGTATTGGGTGAGGTTAATGGATCTTTCCTTTGTCCTAGGAGATGTTTAATGGCTTACTGGCAGGTTTGGTTAGGGCGAAAGGGCCCATTATTGTGTCATGAAAATGGAGATTTTTTGTCACGTTTTCAGTACATAACGGTGTTTAAGAAAGGGATCGTGGAGTTGGGCCTTAGCCCTGAGGTACACAGGTCACATTCATTCAGAATTGGTGCGGCGTCAGAAGCGAATGGCTTGGGTTTAGGCAAGGACGTGATAAAATGCATTGGGAGGTGGAGTTCTGATCGTTACTTGTCCTATGTACGGCATTAGGTATGCGGGCTTATGTGTTTTTTATCTCGTTAAGAATTGATTACCTTTTGGTTGTCTTGTTGCAGGTGGCGTCCCGTTGTTAGTTTGGATTCTAGGACACTCTTTCGTCCACTGGGGGGCGCTGCGGGTGGACGTGAGGCCAGATGGTAGGCAACTGGGTTTTAACAGAGAGCAAGTTGTGGTTCGGTGGCTCGGTTTTCGAGGGATGGTATGGAGAAGGGTGCTGCCTGAATTCCATAAGTCAGCTCGTTTGGACCGGGCGCCGGATATTTTGGTGGTGCACACGGGGGGGGGGGGTGATCTGGGGGCTCGGCCGGTTAGGGAATTGATGAGGGATATTCGAATTGATCTTTTAAGGTTATGGACATCCTTTCCTGAGGTGTTGACAGTTTGGTCCGACATTGTGCCGAGAAAAAAATGGAGGGAGTCCAGATCATTGAAGGGAATTAATAGGGCACGAGTAAAGTTGAACAGAGCCATATCAGCTTTTGTTGCCAGGAACGGGGGAGTAAGCGTGCAACATCTTGATCTTGAAGCGGGGGTTGGAGATTTTTGGGCAAAGGATGGCGTGCATTTGAACGACATTGGGATCGATTTATGGGCATTGGCCATACAGGAGGGGATTGAAAGGGCTTTGGCGGTGTTGGGGCGCTCACGAGCCTGAGGTGGTCAGGGCTGTTCGTTTGTGGCGGGGGGTGGGGTTCTTGGAGTTGGCACAGAAGTGTCGGTGGAAAGAATATTGGAAAATTACAGGCAGTAGCTTGATTAAGCGGGGTGATCTGGCATTTGGTTTTTGGGCTCTGAACGGGGTTTTACCCTGGGAGCTTTTGGTGTCCTTGAACTGGTGATGGACGGCTGAGGGTAACATGGTGGTTCGAGTTCTGTTTAGTTTATGCCAGATCTATTTTAACTCCAAGAACCCTCCCTTCTTACTTAATTTATAATAATGTTTATATGTTAATGTTGTTTGTTAATAAAATGGCCACTGTGGCCAAATTTATCCAAAGAAAATTACAGGTGCAGTGTTTTTATTTGTTAAGGAATGTGAGTGTGGGAAGATGGGAGGGGGTATGTTGAATGGTGGAACCCGGGTTGGCCGTACACGGTCATGAGATTTTTGAAATTTCATAGCTTTTGCCGATACTCAGGGTTGGACATACAGTGACATGTAAAAGTTTGGGCACCCCTGGTCAAAATTACTGTTATTGTGAACAGTTAAGCAAGTTGAAGATGAAATGATCTCTAAAAGGGCTCAAGTTAAAGATGACACATTTCCTTTGTATTTTAGGCAAAGAAATACACATTTTTCTCATCTTTTACATTTTAAAAATTACAAAAAGGAAAATGGGCCGATGTTAAAGTTTGGGCACCCTGTATGGTTAGTACCTAGGAACATATAAGAAAAGGAGCACACTCAGAACTAAATAAAAAACATCTTTACTTAATTTTTTGACCACAACCCCAAAGTATGATTGATCCACCCCCATGCTTAATAGTTGGTGAGATGTTCTTTCCCTGAAATTCTGTGCCCTTTTTTGTCCACACATACCTTTGATCATTGTGGCCAAAGAGTTATATTTTAACCACATTGGTCCACAGGACTTGTTTCCAAAATGCATCAGGCTTGTTTAGATGTTTTTTTACACACTTACATATTTACAGTGGGTACAGATAGTATTCAGACCCCTTTACATTTTTCACTCTTTGCTTCATTGCAGCCATTTGGTAAATTCTAAAAAGTTCATTTTTCTTCTCATTAATGTACACTCTGCACCCCATCTTGACTAAAAAAAACAGAAATGTAGAAATTTTTGCAATTGTATTAAAAAAGAAAAACTGAAATATCACATGGTCATAAGTATTCAGACCCTTTGCTTAGATACTCATATTTAAGTCACATGCTGTCCATTTCCTTGTGATCCTCCTTGAGATGGTTCTACTCCTTTATTGGAGTCCAGCTGTCTTTAAGTAAACTGATAGGACTTGATTTGGAAAGGCACACACCTGTGTATATAAGACCTCATAGCTCACAGTGCAAAGGAACTGCCCAAGGAGCTCAGAGACAGAATTGTGGGAAGGCACAGATCTGGCCAAGGTTACAAAAGAATTTCTGCATTACTCAAGGTTCCTAAGAGCACAGTGGCCTGCATAATCCTTAAATGGAAGAAGTTTTGGACCACCAGAAGTCTTCCTAGACCTGGCCGACCAGCCAAACTGAGCAATCGTGAGAGAAGAGCCTTGGTGAAAGAGGTAAAGAAGAACCCAAAGATCACTGTGGCTGAGCTCCAGAGATGCAGTAGGGTGATGGGAGAAAGTTCCACAAAGTCAACTATCACTGCAGCCCTCCACCAGTTGGGCCTTTATGGCAGAGTGGCCCGACGGAAGCCTCTCCTCAGTGCAAGACATATGAAAGCCCGCATAGAGTTTTCTCAAAAACACATGAAGGACTCCCAGACTATGAGAAATAAGATTCTCTGGTCTGATGAGACGAAGATAGAAATTTTTGCTGATAATTATAAGCGATATGTTTGGAGAAAACCAGGCACTGCTCATCACCTGCCCAATACAATCCCAACAGTGAAACATGGTGGTGGAAGCATCATGCTACGGGGGGGGGGGTTTTCAGCTGCAGGGACAGGACGACTGGTTGCAATTGAAGGAAACATGAATGCGGCCAAGTACAGAGATATCCTGGATGAAAACCTCTTCCAGAGTGCTCTGGACCTTAGACTTGGCCGAAGGTTCACCTCCCAACAAGACAATGACCCTAAGCACACAGCTAAAATAACAAACGAGTGGCTTCAGAACAACTCTGTGACCACTCTTGACTGGCTCAGCCAGAGCCCTGACCTAAACCCAATTAAGCATCTCTGAAGAGACCTGAAAATGGCTGTCCACCAATGTTCACCATCCAACCTGACGGAACTGGAGAGGATCTGCAAGGAAGAATGGCAGAGGATCCCCAAATCCAGGTGTGAAAAACTTGTTGCATCATTCCCAAGAAGACTCATGGCTGTACTAACTCAAAAGGGTGCTTCTACTCAATATTGAGCAAAGGGTCTGAATTCTTATGACTATGTGATATTTCAGTTTTTCATTTTTAATAAATTTGCAAAAATTTCTACATTTCTGTTTTTTTACAGTCAAGATGGGGTGCAGAGTGTATTTTAATGAGAAAAAAATGAACTTTTTAGAATTTACCAAATGACTGCAATAAAACAAAGAGTGAAAAATTTAAAGGGGTCTGAATACTTTCCATACCCACCGTATGCAGGTGTCTCTGAACAGTAGAACAATGTACAACACCAGAGTCTGATAAATCTTTCTGTAGGTATTTTGCAGTCAAGCGGGGGTTCTGATTTGCCTCTCTAGCAATCCTATGAGCAGCTCTCACTGAAATTTTGCTTGGTCTTCCAGACTTTATATTGACCTCCACTGTTCCTGTTCACTGCCATTTCTTAATTACATTTCAAACTGAGGGAAGGGCAACTTTAAAATGCTTTGCTATTTTCTTATTGCCTTCTCCTGCTTTGTGGGCCTCCACCATTTTCATTTTCAGAGTGCTAGGCAGCTGCTTAGAAAAAACAATGGCTGTTGTATTCTGGCATAACATTAGAGGAGGCGGAGTTTTTATAAAGCTGGGAAATTTGCATCACCTAGCCTTTCCTAACGATGATAGTGAACAAGCCATAACCCTAACAGGCTAATTAACATCTGAAACCTTGGTCAAAGTTATTGGAGCACACAAATCTCCAAGGGTGCCCAAACTTTAGCATTGGCCCATTTTTCTTTTCAGAATTTTTAAAATATAAAAGATGAAAATCTATAATTTTTTGCCTAAATATAAATGAAATGTGTCATCTTTAACTTTAGGCCTTTTAGAGATCATTTAATCTTCAACTTTCTTAACTGTTCACAATAACAGTAATTTTTACCAGGGGTGCCAAAACTTTTACATGTCACTGTACCATTGGTGCAACCTGTTCAACTGCACTGGGGCCCTAGAGGTAAGGGGTCCACTACTACTTCCAAAGCAGGTGGAATTATGCATTATGATAAAATATTAGCCTACTTTCCCACGATGAGCTTTTTTTGCATTTTATAACGCTGGGTATTTTTGCTGAAACAAAAACTCTGCAACTTACAGTTTCAGCAAAGCAGGTAGGATTTATAGCAGGACACACAAAAGAGACAAAAAACACACAATCAAAATGCATATTAAAAAACGCACAGAAAAATGCAATAAAAAAAACAGCAAGTTACCTAATTTAAATTATAGGTGCAGAAATGTTGCAAAAATTTTGCAGCGTCAAAAAGTCACCAAAAGCTCATCAAGGGAAAGTATCCTTAGGCTGCATAAGGGCCCATACCCTAACCCTTTTTTTCCTGTGTCCACTCCTGCTGGAACTGTAAAACACAGCTTATCAGCATAAAAAAAGCTTCTAAAACGCGCCATGTGAACATAGACTAAAGGACTTTCATCAGATACAGGAAAACTTAGAAAGATGCCAACACTACTACATTATATAATGGTTACATGAGTGCCAGCTCCGACACAGGACTGCCCATGTGCCTAAAAGAAAATCCTGTTCTGTATAGAACGAGCATAGAAGTTTGCAGGAAATAAAAAACATTGTATAAAGACTTCAGAAAGCATTAAAAAAAAGAAGAAAAACAACTGACGTCTGAATGAGGCTTTAGGAATTACACTACTGTGGCCAGTGCTTGGCTGAATGATCACTTCCCTACATTTCTAGCTTGTCTAACAGCACCATTTTATTTTTTAGTAGTCCGAGGCAGGGACAGACATACCATTGGTGCCACCTGTGCAACTGTACAAGGGCTCAAGAGGTAAGGGGGCCAGTGCCACTTCCAAAGCAGGTGAAATTACACATAATGATGAGCTATTGGACTGCGAAGGCCCATACATTGTTCTTGCACAGAGGCCCTCTTCTGTCTCTGTCTGTCCTTGGTCTGAGGCCTTTAAACAATAATTTCTAAGCTATGGAAAACCTTTTTAATATGAAACTGATTAAGGCTGTGTGCCCACTATGCATTTTTTAAGCGTTTCCGCAGCGGCAATTCCGCTGCAGAAATGCTTAAAAAACGCTTGGTAGAAGGCCTGCCATGTTCCCCAATGATAATCCGCATGTGCTGTGCACATGCTACGGAAATTTCCGCTGCGGACTATCATTGCGGAAAAATCCGTAGCATTACCAATTATTTTGCAGAAGCGCTGCGTTTTCGCCGCCATTGACTTGCATTGGAACGCATGGAATCCGCATCACTACATCTGTACATGCGGATTCCATGCGTTTCAATGTGCGAATGGTACCCGGGTCTGGAGGACAGGAGACTCTCCTCTGGACCCGGGTACCATAGTACCTGTAAAAAATAAATAAATAAATATTATACTTACCTTCTGATGGCCCCCGGTGTCCTTGTCTCGGCTTGCTGGCAGCTCGCGGTGGACTAAAGGACCTGCGGTGATGTAATTTAGTCATGTGACGGGTCACACGACCGCTGACATTGGCAGGTCCTTAAGTTTACTGCGAGCTGCTGGCAAGCCGAGACAAGGACATCGGGGGCCATCAGAAGGTAAGTATAATATTTATTTTCATTTTTTTACCATTCTTTTACGGGCACACTATATAAATCCATTCCGTTTGCATGGATTTATATAGTGTGACCAAGTTGTCAAGCACTTTCCAAGTGATGCTAAAATCGCTTGACAACCCACATGCGGAAATGCAAGTGAAGAACGCTTCACATACGCATGTCCCTGGCAGGAAAAATGCATGTACAATCCGCATGTGTTTTTTCTGCCAGAGAAATGCAGAAACGCTCAGGAAAAAATCCAGGGCATTTCTGCATCGTGGGCACATAGCCTAATTCATGTTTTTAGCTAATGAACAAAAGTGGATTTTTTTTGTATTTTTACAGTAATTTTAATTCAACACTAACAACTGAACAAATTCAGAAACTTAGTTTAATTCAAAATAAATGTCAACATAAAATGCAATATGTCTGGAGACCAAGCCTGTTTTTGAGATGAGGAACAATTCAGGAACCTTAAATCTATTTCTTCACATACAAGGAAGTATAACTTTTTTTTTTGCTCACTTCTTCTTTTTTTATGGAACTATATTAGTTATGCTAATCAGGTTATGAAAAAAAAATTCACTGCAAAATTTGTGAAACAATCTCTCATTTAACATAACAGGTCTCATTAAAAATGAAAATCTCTCACTGAGCAGAATGCTATACAGCAGGAAGAGCTGAGCAGATTAATATACAATTTTGTGGGAAAATGTTCAGGAAAACTTAGTTTCATAGTTGAAAAGAGTCCATCCAGTTCAACCTATATCCAGAGAAAGGCTAAAACCTCATGAGGCAGATGCTAATTATCCCATATTAGGGGAAAAATCCAACCATGGCAATCAGACTAGTCCCCATCACAGAGTATTTGAAACAGAAAAAAAAAAGGGTCAGCTCACTTACTCCGCCATGAGATGCATGGAAGACCGGCAGTGCTCTGGAGGATACTTTGGATACTGGAGGATAGATGAGGAAAATCCAGCATCAGACGTCTCCATAAAATCCAAAAATCCTTTATTTAGAAAATATTTAAAATGTGAACGTATAATAAATCACATGAATCGTCACAACCCCTTGGGGGAAGGTATAGTTGACAGACGCGTTTCAGACGCATAGGTCGTTCATCATTGTGTAGAGTCTGTTATCCATAATTTGCAATATTATATTTATCAAGAAAGGCATCAAAACCCTGCCATCATTGTGCTTAAGAGTCCAGGCTGTCAATTACTCAATAGCACTGGACTCAAATGTCTGGAATGAGCAGAGATTTACATCACCGTAAGAGACAAGACTAAATCAGAATGATTTATTGTGGTTTTCCAATGTGTCCGTAAAATATATTGTTTGTCCATGATTTTTTGTTAAGCTATCCCGAAGAAATACAAAGTCAATTTGGCACCCCTGGTCGGGGCTTGACATCACACTAGAAGGAAGTAATAAATATATAGGATTATTCCATTGTTGTATACCTTTATCTATCCTCATTATGTTCACTCAGGCACTTTTTTTATGCTAGATATTTTTACTGGAAAGAAATCTATAATCGTCTATATTTTACTGATTACATGTTGTGCTTTTATTAGGCCACATACATGTACATGGGTTATCAACCAGGATTGCTTCATGTAGTTAAACTTATAAAACTCTATGTGTTACACACACTACTGATTTTATTATGTAGTTTATATTCGCTTATACATATTTATACAGCTTATTAGCCTGGTTTACTATATATTCACTTTTGTTTTTATCTCTTTCCGTGAATTTTTGTGATGCAATTTGCTGGTTGACTCACTTTTTTTATAGGTGTTTTTATTTGTTTTTTTTTCATATTTAATAAAGATGTTACATACCTCTATGACTCCCAGTTCTATGTGCACTCTATTTTGTAGGTTTACATCTATTTTGTGCTTAACTAACTACTGTATATTTTTCATGTTTTATTATTTTGGGCTTTATATTTGGTTATCATATTTTGATTTTCGCATTCTTTTTATACCTACTTTTCCTGTACATGTGCTTTGACTCATTGCTTTATTTGTTTCTGCTTTCTCAATGTATATTTACACCATTTGTCCATAGCTTTTTGAGAAAGTTCGATTTCCATTACCTTACTATTACCTTAAAACGACAACTGCGCCTTTTGAAAGTTGTTTACTTCTATGTTTTACTTTTTTCTTATTGTTACATTTATATTACAATAAATAAAAACTTAAAAAAAATAAAAAATAATAAATTATAATGTTTCGCATCCCTGAACTGTTTGTCTTCTGTACACCTCGTCACTGTGGTGTCAAACTGTGCGTACCACATGACTGCTACAGCCGATCATTGGCGGAAATCGCTGATGTCAATGATTGACTGCAGTGGTGACGTGATATATGGGGTGTCATTGCTGCAGCCAAGACAAACAGAAGAAAAATGGGGAGTATATGATGCTGGAATGGCTGGGTATGAAATGTGTGACAATATATTCTTCACCTATTTACCTATATTGTTGGCTATGGACAGCAGTTTAGACATGCAAGAGAAGACGTGGTTTTCTGCAAGATACTTGAATATACTTGTTGAAAGTATACAAGAGGAAACATATAAGTTGTGGAGAAATTGGATTGGAAATAATTATGCACAAGATATGAAGTAAAAGCCACTGCAACTGACATGTCTACAGATCTCCAACAGATATAATGGGGTCTAAAAAAGTGTAATTTTTGCTTCTGCCTGAACCACAGAAAAGTTAAGAAATAGTGTAGTAGAAAATGCTATATACTCCAACTCCCAAATTCCAGTAAATAATATATACTTTGATATATACACACGTGGTCAAAATCATTGGTACCCCTCGTTTAATGAAAGAAAAACACACAATGGTCACAGAAATAACTTGAATCTGAAAAAAGTAATAATAAATTAAAAATCTATGAAAAGGAACAAATGAAAGTCAGACATTGCTTTTCAACCCTGCTTCCACAGAATTTAAAAGAAAATGAAACTCAGGAAATAGGCCTGGACAAAAATAATGGTACCACTGAAAATAATGTGACAAAAGAGACATGTTAAATCAAGTTGTGTCTATTAATTAGCATCACAGGTGTCTACAATCTTGTAATCAGTCAGTGGGCCTGTATATAGGGCTACAGATACTCACTGTGCTGTTTGGTGACATGGTGTGTACCACACTCAACATGGACCAGAGGAAGCAAAGGAAAGAGTTGTCTCAGGAGATTAGAAAGAAAATTATAGACAAGCATGTTAAAGTTAAAGGTTATAAGACCATCTCCAAGCAGCTTGATGTTCCTGTGACTGCAGTTGAACATATTATTCAGAAATTTAAGATCTATGGGACTGTAGCCAACCTACCTGAACGTGGCCGCAGGAGGAAAATGGATGACAAATCAAAGAGACGGATAATACAAATGGTAACAAAAGAGCCCAGGATAACTTCTAAAGAGATTAAAGGTGAACTTCAAGCTCAAGGAACATCAGTATCAGATCGCACCATCCGTCGTTGTTTGATCCAAAGTGGACTTCATGGGAGATGACCAAGGAGAACACCATTGTTGAAAAAAAATCATAAAAAAGCCAGACTGGAATTTGCCAAACTACATGTTGACAAGCCACAAAGCTTCTGGGAGAATGTCCTATAGACAGATGAGACAAAAATGGAAGTTTTTGGCAAGGCACATCAGCTCTATGTTAACAGATGGAAAAATGAAGCATATCAAGAAAAGAACACTGTCCTTACTGTGAAACATGGAAGAGGCTCTGTTATGTTCTGGGGCTGCTTTGCTGCATCTGGCACAGGGTGTCTTGAATCTGTGCAGGGTACAATGAAATCTCAAGACTATCAAGGGATTCTAGAGAGAAATGTGCTGCCCAGTGTCAGAAAGATTGGTCTCAGTCACAGGTCATGGGTCTTGCAACAGGATAATGACCCAAAACACACAGCTAAAAACACCCAAGAATGGCTAAGAGGAAAACATTGGACTATTCTGAAGTGGCCTTCTATGAGCCCTGACCTAAATCCTATTGAGCATCTTTGGAAAGAGCTGAAACACGCCGTCTGGAAAAGGCAACCTTCAAACACGAGACAATTGGAGCAGTTTGCTCATGAGGAGTGGGCCAAAATACCTGTCGAGAGGTGCAGAAGTCTCATTGACAGTTACAGGAATCGTTTGATTGCAGTGATTGCCTCAAAAGGTTGTTCAACAAAATATTAAGTTAAGAAGAACCATCATTTCTGTCCAGGCCTATTTCATTTTTTTTTAAATTCTGTGGAAGCACGGTTGAAAAGCAATGTCTGACTTTCATTTGTTAATTTTCAAAGATTTTTAATTTATTATTACTTTTGTCAGATTCAAGTTATTTCTGTGACCATTGTGGGTTTTTCTTTCATTAAACGAGGGGTACCAACAATTTTGACAACGTTTTAATATTGGATCCTATGGGTGACAGATACTGTTGGCAAATGATAAATGTATATGTCATAAGCTTTTCGATAGCATTTATTTAACAGATATGTAATGAAAATCTATTATAGCCAATGGGTGACAGTCGTTTGTGATGCATGCCCAAAAGTTATATCCATCATTTATACACTATATCATGAAAAGCCGTGGAAAAGTTCATTATTGCCTTGTCTATGGTTGTTGAATTCCACTGTTTGACATGTGTCACAAACCATATTCAATGTATATATTTGGATTTTTAGGGTGAATATATCTTCAACGAAGGCCAAAATGGCAATGTGACCATAGCTATAGTAAATCACAAGTTATCAGCCTTAGACCATACACAGAAAGTACAAACTGAGCTTCAAAAGCATTGCCAAGAGGTTACACGTGACAGCAGGTTAATAGTGGCAAACCTAGAGGATATTAGCATTAACAGCAAAGATAACAATTGGACTCTTTTATGATGTTGTTTGATAACCCCACACTCCTAATCACCTTCTATAGGGGGTCGTGATGTCATATCCACACTCAAAATCACCTTCTATAGGGGGTCATGATGCCATAGCCACACACCTAATCACCTTCTATAGGGGGTAATGATGACATATCCACACTCCTAATCACCTTCTATAGGGGGTTATGATGACATATCCACACTCCTTATCACCTTCTATAGGGGGTTGTGATGACATATCCACACTCCTTATCACCTTCTATAGGGGGTTATGATGACATATCCACACTCCTTATCACCTTCTATAGGGGGTTGTGATTCCATATCCACACTGCTAATCACCTTCTATAGGGGGTCGTGATGTCATATCCACACTCCTAATCACCTTCTATAGGTGGTTATCATGTCATATCCACACTGCTAATCACCTTCTATAGGGGGTAATGATGACATATCCACACTCCTAATCACCTTCTATAGGGGGTTATGATGACATATCCACACTCCTTATCACCTTCTATAGGGGGTTGTGATGCCATATCCACACTCCTAATCACCTTCTATAGGGGGTCGTGATGTCATATCCACACTCCTAATCACCTTCTATAGGTGGTTATGATGTCCTATCCACACTGCTAATCACCTTCTATAGGGGGTAGTGATGTCATATCCACACTCCTAATTACCTTCTATAGGGGGGTCGTGATGCCATATCCACACTCCTAATCACTTGCTATAGGGGGTCATGATGCCATATCCACACCCCTAATCACCTTCTATAGGGGGTTATGATGACATATCCACACTCCTAATCACCTTCTATAGGGGTCGTGATGACATATCCACACTCCTAATCACCTTCTCTAGGGGCTCGTGATGCCATATCCACACTCCTAATCACCTTCTATAGTGGGATATGATGTCATATCCACACTCCTAATCACCTTCTATAGGGGGTTGTGCTGCCATATCCACACTGCTAATCACCTTCTATAGGAGGTAGTGATGTCATATCCACACTCCTAATCACTTGCTATAGGGGGTCATGATGCCATATCCACACCCCTAATCACCTTCTATAGGGGGTTATGATGACATATCCACACTCCTAATCACCTTCTATAGGGGGTTATGATGACATATCCACACTCCTAATCACCTTCTATAGGGGGTTATGATGACATATCCACACTCCTAATCACCTTCTATAGGGGGTCGTGATGACATATCCACACTCCTAATCACCTTCTATAGGGGGTCGTGATGCCATATCCACACTCCTAACCACCTTCTATAGGGGGTCGTGATGCCATATCCACACTCCTAATCACCTTCTATAGGGGTTTTTGATGACATATCCAATATTCTTTTTCCGTGTTTTCTAACATTGCAGCATTCATGGTGTCCACTTTGCTGCTATTTTACATTCCTTATAATGGTTATAATACTAACCTAGAATAGTCCCCTCTCTCCAGGGGGCCCAGTAGCAGCCCTATGAGTTGTACTTGCAGGTTATAAATGTTTAAAACATATCGACAGAATAGGATGCCATTTTTTACAATCATGCACCATACTTATATGGTGAGATTACTACATTGCCAAAAGCAAACAAAAATCATCTTGGTAAAATCCACAATATGATGGGCAACAGTCCAAGGATAGCGTTCTTCATCTCAGCCAGGTTCAGATTAGAAAACCAAAAATTAATCATAAAGAGTCTTAGCAGCACGTGTCTATAACAATGCGCTAAATCAATATATGTCTGTATAAAATTGTAATCTGAACACGTTGGCAATGGTTAATGTGAACTGCAAGATAATAACAATTGATAAAAATAAAAGCACAATAAATGCTCCAAATGAAGAAATTTACATTTTTACTTAACTGCCGTATTGTATTTATGGTTGTTCCAAGAAAATTGTATGATAGGATAGTGTCTATCATGGTGCAAATCAAAAAGTAACTGTCGTAGTGCTAAAGTGCTAAAAGAAAACCACCAGACAGTGCTAATAGAATAGTGCCAGATGTGGTGCACATAGGATTGTACTAAATAGTCCAAACAGAACAGCACAAGACATAGTACAACTAGCATAAAATAGAGTACAAGTAGAGTTATCCCAACATCGTGCAAATAGTTGCCCTATGTTACAAATAGAATAGCGCCAGATAAAATGTAAACATCTGGGGCCAGCCATAATGTAAAAAGAAATGTAACAGTTATGGTGCAAGTGAAATACCACCAGACACAGTGCAAATAGGATACTAATATATTTTTATGATTTAGTATTACGATTTGCTTATATAGCGCCATCATTGTCCTCAGTGCTCTACAGACATCATCATCACAATTATCAGTATGTCTTTGGAGTGTGGGAGGAAACCCACACAAACACGGGGAGAACATACAAACTCCTGGCAGATGTTGTCCTTGGTTGGATTTGAACCCAGGAATCCAGAGCTTCAAAGCAACAGCGCTAACCACTAAGCCATGTCTGGTGTTACTCAACTTCCACCAAAGCTGTTACATTTCTTTTTGCAGCATTTCTAGTGCTATGCTATTTGCACTACGTCTGCTGCTATTCTATTTGCACTGTGTCTATAGACACAGTTCAAATAATAAAGTAAAGCTGTCCATATGCATTAGATGGCTGTTAACTGAATGATGTTGCGGCTGATTCGTCTAACACCCATCTCAGCCATCTCTCCCAAACACAGGAGCATGCATTCTGCCAAGCGCTCCTGTGTATTCTTTGAGAAAGCTGCCGGCTGGCACATCGGCCAGTAGCTTATATCTGAGAGAGCAATGCATTTGGCAGTCTGACATTGGACAAGCGTGATAGACATCTCTCAAAACCATCAGTCGAACGGCGAGAATACACATTAGTGCTTTGGCTGAAACCATCGATATCAGCGGGTTTGGCCGAAATTAAACTAATGTGTATGGGAGGGTTAATAGTCTTAGTGCAAATCAAATATATCACTACATGTTGTGAAAATAGTAGCAAACATAGTGCAAATAGAATAGTAGCAGATATTATGCAAACAGAATGGAAGCAGATATTGTGCACGATAGTACCAGTAGAATATTATTATACATAGAGTTAAAAGAATAACATTAGACATAGTGCATATACAAGAATAGTGCTAATTTTCTTTCAGATTTTCAAGCCAATCATTAAAAGCGAGTTCTCCTATCTAGTGACGAGCGAGCTTGCTCGTTACTCGAGATTTACAAGTATGCTCAGGAGTTTCCAGAGTATCTTTAGCGTGCTCAGGTGTAATGTTTTAGCCGTGCTGTGTGCATAATTTGCGACTGTTTGACAGCTTTAATACATGTGAGGAATGCTTGTTTCTTAGGCATTCCTCACATGTATTAAAGATGTCAAACAGTCGCAAATCATGCACACAGTGCAACTAAAACATCACATTTGAGCATGCTGAAGATATTCGGCGAGCACCCGAGCATGCTCGCCGAAAGGCTTAACAGAACATACTCGCTCATCACTACTACTATCCTATTTAATAACCAGGTTCAATCATACATAGACTGTTGCTTTTCAGAAAAACACTGAGGCCCGATCTCATGAACCTTTAGCTCGCAAATTAGACCTGTCCTGGTCTTATTAAAGACCCTTTTTAAAATGTGTAGCCCCAAATAGAATCATGATGTGGCCTACTACAATGCAAATATTATATTACAGGTAATCAGAGGTTTTTACCTCTCTTTTTATACACTCTTATTTGATTTTACAGCTGCTGCTTGACATTGAGTACTGCTGCTTAACTTACATATAACATTACCAGAATACCTATGTGGCACCCCAGGGGTCTGGTTTTCCACAGTAATGTAATGTTAGGTCTGAGAGCAGGTGGGAGGTCCTTTGGTCAGGGATCCTGTGCATGCCACACCTCCTGCCCAGTCTTGGGAGGGGAAGAACTTCCCCTGTATAAACCCGGGGCTGAGGCAGGGTGAGTCAGACAAGGAGAGTGGAGACAAGAAGCAGCATAGGAAACAGCAGAGTTACAAGGAGTCAGGGGCTGGCAGCTGCAGAGCTCGCCCTGACTAAGAAGATTCTTTACCGGACCCGGAGTCCGAGGCTGTGGGGACTAACTCCTACCCAGCAGCAGAATCCGTCAGGCAGGGGATTTCAGGTCCTCTGGCCCAGAAGCCCGAAGGCACGGTCACACGCGTGGGACCAGCACCGCCATCGTGGAGCGGAAGCCATTAGAAGGCCCCGAGTCACCGGCCATACGGGTGAGCACCACACGGTACACTCAGGGACGTGGGCTACTTACATCAGCTTCTAGCAAGGTAGCCAGAAGAGTACAGTCAGTTTGGGAGGCCTACAACTACGCCTGGCCAGGGGAGATCCCATCTGCTCAAAGACTGACCAGGCCCCGTTTGCTAGCAAGTACTCCGGGAGGGTCTGTCGTTGTTACCAGTAAAGACCCTGAACTACACCGTACCGTCTCTGAGTGGTTCCTGCTACCCCCATCATCCACGTCGGCTGCCCTGAGGCCATACCCCTCCCGTTGGGGGTTATACTATCACGCTGCACAATCCTACCACCGGCCTCAGCGGTCTGCCCTGCAGCAGCAGCTTCCTGGCTGCACTCAACGGGTGGCGTAGTCATCAACTATTTACTACTAATAGACTGCCGTCTAGTTTGACTCCCTGGGCACGGACCGGGTCACCGCCACGAGACTACAACCCTCCACTGATCCGGCTCCGGGTAGGCTCCCGCGTGCGCAACGCAGCGCGACACAGGCCCAGGGGCGCGTCAACTTTGGCGTAGTCGGCAGGATTTCGTGCCCGCAACCACCGGGTACTGCGTGCCTGAAAAGCAAAGACTGTTCAAACTTACCAGTGGTGAAGGTTTCCCGCCATCCGGCGCCATCTTCGACCTTCTTCCCGCCATCCGTGGAGTTTTTCCCGCCATTGGACGCCATCTTGAGGACGCCGCGCGGGAAGAAGAGGGGCGTGGACTCCGAAAGCGCGCGAGAACTGAAGCCCCGCCTCACGTCCGGACGTTGCGTAAGGTCCTGGAAGGAGCCCAGCAGACGCCGACGTCACAGGAGCGCGACGGAAGGTCCTCAACCCTGACGATCCACTGCGGAGCCGCGGCCTACGGAAGAGGATCATCGCAAGGTAGGCCACGGTCCACTAGGGGGGAGGAAGATGTCGGATACAGAGGAGAGCTTCACTGCCTCAACCCCCGCCAGCGCTACCGCTGCTGCAGTTATGCCCTTCACCATGCCCTATATCCCGGGAGCAGCTTGGCTACCCCAGTACTCAGGGGAGTCACATACCCTGCATGACTTTAGAGAAAAGCTGGATAGCCTCTTCCAGGTGTACCCCCTCACAGAAGAGCAAAAAGTGAGCATCCTGGTGGCCCAACTAACCGGGGCAGCCAAAAGGGAAGTAAAATCCTGGCCACCTGGGAGGAAGATTGTCGCAGGGATACTAACCCGGCTGAAGGACACCTTTGATACCCGCACCTCAGCCGAGATTAAGCTTAGATTCTACGGGTGCAAGCAGCGAGCGCATGAGAGTATAAGGGACTATGCACTAAACCTACAAGAGGCCCTGAGGGCCATAAAGCAGACCGACCCTGATGGGGTGGGAAACGAGGACAGGCTATTGACTGAACAATTTATAGAGGGTTTATATTGCAATGCCCACCGAACCCAGTTGCGGGCAATGGCCTTACAGGATCCCCATCTGGACTTTGCACAGTTGAAGGATAGAGCTATCCGGGTGCTCCGAGAACCAGCACCGGGTGGCGTTGTTACCCACAGGCGCCCAGCTATCACTTACCACCAGGAGGCGGCGCCCTTGTCGGCAGGGCCTGTGGGAGCTGATGCGCAGGCTTTGGACAATGACCTGGCTCCAGAACTACGCCATCAGGTCCAAGAGCTAGCTAAGAGCGTTGCTGCGCTAACCCGAACTGTGCAGTCTTTACAGGTTTCCACCCCAGGGAAGATCCAGCTGGCATCCGGACCGGAGGACATCCCGTGGCGTCGACCAAGGAGGACCCCACCGGCCAGAGGAAGACCCAGTGACCGATACAGCGAGGACGGACGACCCATCTGCCGCCGCTGCAATCAACCCGGACATATGGAAAGGTACTGTTCTTTAAACGGGCACAACCTGGGGTAGAGGGCCAACCCCCAGGAAAAAGATCACCAGGCCCATCGAACTGGCGCGACAGATATGTGGGAGGACGTCCAGTCTTGCCTGTGGTACTGGATGGCATTCCCATGAGTGCCCTACTGGATACCGGGTCACAGGTCACCACCATCCCGTACGTGCTCTTCAAGCAGTACTGGAATGACTCGGATATTACCCGCTACCCTGACGACGACTTGAGTATCATCGCCAGCAATGGCCAGCCCGTGCCACAGATCGGATTTAAAGAGGTGACCCTCAAAATCGGTAGAGTCGAACTGGCCGCACAGGGACTGATCATTGTAGATATTGATAAACATGAGAGTCACCCAAAAATAACTCTAGGAACTAACGTAATTGAAAATTGTCTTGCAGAGGTGATTTTCCTTTTACAGCAGGTTGCCAAGAACGCCAGCTCCGGCGAGCAGCGGGTGCTCCAGAAAGAGATCCGGGCACTGATGCAACGGCAACAAGTGGAACTCTCCGGTGGTGAGATTGGTAGCGTAAGAATGTGTGACCCTTTTCCTATTGCCATGCCCCCAAAAAGTGAAATGATGATTTGGTGCCGGGCAGCTATTGGTCTGAGAGGTAGAGATTACCAGGCAATGGTAGAACCAGTTTACTCAGACAGTAGGCCCACCATTTTGACAGCACGGGGGGTGGTCAATGTACGCCATGGGAGGGTGCCCATTCGCATAATAAATATCGGGGAGAGGGAAGTGTACCTGCCCCGGTATGCCACGCTAGCCAAATTATATACCACTAATCAAAATTCTATACAATCTGTGGAACCCTTGCCTCCATCTCACCCGGAGGAAGGTAACGGCTCTAAGAAAGACATGGAGGACTGGTGTCAGCAACTACATTTGGGTACTGATTCCACTCCCTCACATCAGAAACAAGGAGTCTATCGGGTGGTTCAAGAGTATGAGAGAGTGTTTAGTAAACACCCGTTAGACTTCGGGCGAGTCAAGGGGGTAGAACACCGCATCCCCACGGGAGATCATCCTCCCATAAAAGAGAGGTATCGACCCGTACCCCCTGCACATTACCAACACGCCAAGGGGATGCTTAGAGACATGAAGGAGGCTGGGGTAATCCGGGATAGCTGTAGCCCCTGGCAGCCCCACTAGTTTTAGTCAAAAAGAAAGACAACACCATGAGGATGTGTGTAGATTACCGGAAAATCAACCGTATCACACACAAGGATGCGTACCCCTTACCAAGGATAGAGGAGTCATTGGCTGCTTTAAGATCTGCTAACTTCTTCTCTACCTTGGATCTCACTAGCGGGTACTGGCAGGTTCCTGTAGCAGAGGCGGACCGGGAGAAGACCGCATTCACCACCCCGATGGGACTTAGCGAGTTCACCTGCATGCCGTTCGGACTCTGCAACGCCCCAGGAACCTTCCAACGATTAATGGAGTGCTGTCTGGGCCACAGAAACTTCGAGACGGTCCTGTTGTACCTGGACGATGTCATCGTATACTCCAAAACTTATGAGGACCACCTGAAACACCTGGCGGAGGTGTTCGAAGCTCTGGCGAGTTACGGCCTAAAGGTGAAACCCTCCAAGTGTCACCTCCTGAAACCAAAGGTGCAATACCTGGGACACGTGGTGAGCGCTGACGGAGTGGCTCCCGACCCCGATAAGATCACCGCAATTAAGGGATGGCCAAGCCCCTCCAGCGTAAAACAAGTGCGGCAGTTCCTAGGGTTGGTAGGCTACTACCGAAGGTTTATTCCCGGTTTCACCAAAAAGGCAGCGCCTATGCAGGACCTCCTGATAGGCCAGTCCCGAAAGGCCAAGAACCAGAAGCCGCCCTTCAAATGGGAAGAGCTAGAAGAAGAGTCCTTCCGCCAGCTGAAGATGGCCCTCACGGGGGATGAAATCTTGGCGTACCCGGACTATAGCCAGCCCTTCATCCTCTACACCGACGCCAGTAACATCGGGCTAGGAGCCGTACTGTCCCAGATTCAGCAGGGGAGAGAACGAGTAATCTCCTATGCCAGCCGAAAACTGCGACCCACCGAAAGGAACCCCGAGAATTACAGCTCATTTAAGCTAGAGTTCCTGGCCGTGGTATGGGCAGTCACCGAGCGCTTTAGGCATTACCTCGCTTCTTCCCGGTTCACCGTATACACGGATAACAACCCGTTGACACACCTGGACACGGCAAGACTCGGTGCCCTGGAGCAGAGGTGGATGGCCCGTCTGTCCAACTACGAGTTCACAATCAAATACCGGGCAGGACGCTCCAATACTAACGCGGATGCCCTGTCCAGGATGCCCAACCTGCCGGACGAAGGAGAAGATCCGGAGGGACTGGAAGAAGTTGAACTCCCTGCGTTCCACCGTCATGGGACTATCCAGTATTCCCACCGGGTAAGGGGTAAGCAGGCTGCTACGTTGAACCCCTTACCCCACTACAACTGGGCGGAAACGCAAGACAGCGACCCTGCCGTCCGACTGGTGAAGGAGATGCTGACTCGGCCGGAGGCTCGCCTTGAACCAGACGCTCCGGAGGAAGCCAAACAACTATGGGCGGAGAAGAGTCGACTATTCCTTTACAAGGGGAAGTTGTGCCGCAGAATGGTCAACTCCCGGACGCATGAACTACTCTGGCAAGTAGTGGTGCCACGAAGAGACGCAGCCATGGTGATGGAGGCATACCACGACGGAGCTGGACACTTCGGGTGGAAAAAGCTGGAGTTCCTGCTGCGCGAGCGGTTCCACTGGGTAGGCATGAGGGGAACCATCGAGAAGTGGTGCAGAGACTGTGGCCCGTGCAATCTGAGAAGGAAGGACCGGGCCAGCCAGAAGACTCCCCTGCAGTCCATCGTCACCCGGCAACCGTTGGAACTGGTAGCCTTGGATCATGTAAAACTGACCCCAAGCAGAAGTGGCTACGTCTACGCGTTAACCATCGTGGATCATTACTCCCGGTTCTTGGTTGTCGTCCCCGTCAAGGACTTAACGGCTCAAACAGCAGCTAGAGCCTTCCAGCAGCACTTCTGCCGTCCACACGGGTACCCGGACCAAGTGCTGACGGACCAGGGACCTGCCTTTGAAGCGGAAGTCTTCCAGGAATTCTGCAATCTGTATGGCTGCCGGAAGATAAGGACGACACCCTACCATCCGCAAACTAATGGACTTTGTGAAAAAATGAACCAGGTGGTAATGGATCTTCTAAAAACATTGCCCCTGGAAGAACGCAGTCTGTGGCCTGAGAAGTTGCCCGATCTGGTGGACCTATACAACCACATCCCGGTAGGTTCCACCAACTGTACCCCGGCTTACCTAATGAGGGCGAGACCTGGTAAGTTACCTGTTGACCTGGAAATGGGAGTCCTGACACCTGAGGACACTTCACCAGAAACAGACTGGGACACAGAGAGGCAGCAGCAGTACCGGAGAGTACAAGAGAGCGTGGAGCGAAGTCTCTGTCAGGCTAGGGAAAGACAAGAGAAGACTTACAACCAGTATGCTCCCGCTGTTCCCCTGGTACCCGGAGAGCAGGTCTTGAAGAGGAAAAGACGGCTCCACAAGTTGGATGACCAGTGGGAGAAGGACCCGTACACCGTACTGCCCTCAAGCCACGAGAACCCGAAGGTCTGTACCATCAGTAAAGACGGAGGGGAAACCACAGCCATTGTATCCCGGGACCACCTGAAGAAGTGTCCCGAACAACTGAGGAACCCTGAAGAGGAACAAGAAGACCATCGACCCGTGGGAGAAAGGGAAGATATGGTTAGTACCGTGCTCGGGGACTTCCCTCGGTCTTGGACTCAAGTCAATGGTGCAGTTGTGGTACCCGTACTCACCTTCCTCCAACCATCATCCCAAGAACCTACGGAGCAACGGGTAGAGCTGGAAGAACAGCCGGTCCAGGAGGCAGAAGACTCCACACGAGTAGAACAGGAGAATCAACCCTCTGCTTATAGTGAGCCTGCCGTACCCCTAGTGAGACAAAGAGCCGGTAGACAGCTGCCCAGTTTACCCTTGACAGCTCCTACACCCTGTAGTTCAGGGCCAGACAGTCAGCTCCGTAGGTCCACTAGGGCCACTAGAGGCCAGTTACCCGCACGCTGGAGAATTTGAAGTGTAAAAATAGTTTTATTTATGTTTATCTGTGTATTGTTGCTTGTGTATAATTTTGTGTTTCCAGTTGTTTTTAGGAAACCTTGGTGGATTTACCGGGAATCCTTGTATATAGTTGGAGCGTAACCCAGGATGGACTAGAGACTGTTAAGGACTCGGGGTAGGACAGACCCCTACCTGGTTACGTCTCCCTGTGTTGGTGAAATGGACACCTTTGCTTTTCTTCAAAGACTGCATCCGGTTGCGGACACGCCGTAACCATCTTATGTGTTTTTCTTATAGTATTGTTATTGTTATACTTTGTTATGTTTTTCTAAATGTGTTTAGTCCCGGAGTACTAAATTTCACTAGGGGGGAATGTGGCACCCCAGGGGTCTGGTTTTCCACAGTAATGTAATGTTATGTCTGAGAGCAGGTGGGAGGTCCTTTGGTCAGGGATCCTGTGCATGCCACACCTCCTGCCCAGTCTTGGGAGGGGAAGAACTTCCCCTGTATAAACCCGGGGCTGAGGCAGGGTGAGTCAGACAAGGAGAGTGGAGACAAGAAGCAGCATAGGAAACAGCAGAGTTACAAGGAGTCAGGGGCTGGCAGCTGCAGAGCTCGCCCTGACTAAGAAGATTCTTTACCGGACCCGGAGTCCGAGGCTGTGGGGACTAACTCCTACCCAGCAGCAGAATCCGTCAGGCAGGGGATTTCAGGTCCTCTGGCCCAGAAGCCCGAAGGCACGGTCACACGCGTGGGACCAGCACCGCCATCGTGGAGCGGAAGCCATTAGAAGGCCCCGAGTCACCGGCCATACGGGTGAGCACCACACGGTACACTCAGGGACGTGGGCTACTTACATCAGCTTCTAGCAAGGTAGCCAGAAGAGTACAGTCAGTTTGGGAGGCCTACAACTACGCCTGGCCAGGGGAGATCCCATCTGCTCAAAGACTGACCAGGCCCCGTTTGCTAGCAAGTACTCCGGGAGGGTCTGTCGTTGTTACCAGTAAAGACCCTGAACTACACCGTACCGTCTCTGAGTGGTTCCTGCTACCCCCATCATCCACGTCGGCTGCCCTGAGGCCATACCCCTCCCGTTGGGGGTTATACTATCACGCTGCACAATCCTACCACCGGCCTCAGCGGTCTGCCCTGCAGCAGCAGCTTCCTGGCTGCACTCAACGGGTGGCGTAGTCATCAACTATTTACTACTAACAGACTGCCGTCTAGTTTGACTCCCTGGGCACGGACCGGGTCACCGCCACGAGACTACAACCCTCCACTGATCCGGCTCCGGGTAGGCTCCCGCGTGCGCAACGCAGCGCGACACAGGCCCAGGGGCGCGTCACCTATATTTCTCAATAATAATAATCTTATTTAAATAGCACCACCATATTCTGCAGAGCTTTACACATCAGTGGGTACATATACAAACAATATCATATATTACAAACTTATTAGCAATTAGAAATAACAGCACTGCCATAACAAGTGGCAATTTATGAGGGGATAAGGGAGGACACAAGAGGTGCATGTTTTATACAATAATCCAGACATCTTTTATTTTAAATTGGGTAGTATACATACAGTTGCATTAGCCCCCTTGGCATTTTTCGTGTTTTGCTACCTCACAACCCGGAACTTCACATTTTTTTTAGGGTTTGCATCAATTCATGTAAAGAACATGCCTACAACTGTTAACATTTGGTTTTCTTTTTATTGTGAAGCAAACAAAAATAGGACAGAATAACTAAAAACTTCAGTGTGCATAACTATTCACCCCCTAAAGTCAGTACTTTGTAGAGCCTCCTTTTGTGGCAATTTCAGCTGCAATTCGCTTTGCATAAGTCTCTATGAGCTTTCCATATCTTGCCACTAGAATTTTTGCCCATTCCTTAGGGCAAAACTGTTCCAGCTCCTTCAAGTTAGATGGTTTCCCCTGGTGCACAGCAATCTACAAGTCTGACCACAGATTCTCAATTGGATTAAGGTCTGTGCTTTGACAAGGCCACTCCAAGACATTTACATATTTCCCCTTAATCCACTCGAGTATTACTTTAGTATTATGCTTTGGGTCATTGTCTTGTTGGAGGGTGAACCTCTATCCCAGTATCAAATCAGTGACAGACTAAAACCGGTTTTGCTCAAGAATATCCCTGTATTTTGCACCATCCATTTTCCCTGTTCCTGGGATAATGGGATAATGATCTGTGTTGGTTTGACACCAGACATAGCGTTTACCTTGGTGGCCAAAAAGCTAAATTTTGGTCTCATCTGACCACAGCACCTTCCTCCATATATTTGGGGTGTTTCCCACATGTCTTTAGGCAAACTCAAAATGAGTCATACAATTTTTGTGTAAATAAAGGCTTGTTTCTGCCCACTCTTCCACTGTATGGAGTGTATGGCATAGGCGACGGCCCCACTATCAGTATTTGATCAGTATTTTTTCTCAGGAGTGGGAGCCAAAACTAGGAGTGGGTGATAAATGCAGAATTGGTGCACTTGTTTCTATTATACCTTTTCTCTGATTGTTCCTCACCTTGTTTTGGCTCCCACTCCTGAGAAAAAATACTGACCGAATACTGACCAAATACTGATAGTGGGGTCGTGGCCTTATTGTGGTCATATGGACAGATACTTGAGTATCTGCTTGGGAACTCTGCAGCTCCTTCAGGGTTACCTTTTGTTTCTATGCTGCCTCTCTGATTAATGTTCTCCTTGACCGGGCTGAGAGTTTTGGTTGAAGGCCCTCTCTTGGCAGATTTGTGGTGGTATCATGTTCTTTCCATTTGATGATAATGGATTTGATTGTGTTTCGGGGGATCATTAGAGATTGGGATTTTTTTTTATAATTCAACCCTGACTTGTACTTCTCAACAACTTTGTCCCTGACTTGTTTGGAGATCTCCTTGGTCTTCATAGTGTCGTTTGGTTAGCGCTGCCTCTTGCTTAATGGTGTTGCAGCCTCTGTGGCCTTTCTGAAATGGTGTGTACATACTGACAGACCATGTGACACTTAGATTTCACACAGGTGGACTTCCTTTCACTTAAGCATGTGACTTATGAAGGCAATTACTTGAACCAGGAATTTTTAGGGGCTTCATAGCAAACGAGGTGAATACATTTGTACATGCCAATTTTTAGTTATTTGATCCCATAAATTTAATTTATGCCTATATTTTTCTCACTTCATTTCACCAATTTAGACTATTTAGTGCGGATTCATCAGACACAAATCGGATTACAAAAATATTTAAACACAGATTGTAATGTAATGAAGTAGCAAAAAGGAAAAAATTGGGATAGTACCCGGGAACTGTACCCAGTTACTCAAGTAAATCTGATGCATTTCGAGCTAGGTAGTTCTTATTCATAGTTATGCCAGATTATAAATAAGAAATACCTATTTCGAAACGCGTCAGATTTTTAATCACACTCTCCCGGACCTGTTGCTGAATGGTAACCTCTATTGCTTTGTCCTGCTGCCGACACAGCTGAATCCTTGCACTGCCGGAGGGCTCCTTACACATTGGTGAGCCGGAAAAACGTTTTTCTCAATGTAGCGAAATAGGTAGAAAAACCATGGGGGAGGAAATACTTTCGCAAGCCACTGTAAATATTTATGGTTACGGCCACTCATACAGTGACAGTTAATTTGTTAGCTATTAGTGGTCGTAATCATGGATACCTAAGCTATCGCAATGGCCTGCACATAGGGTAAACGACATAGCGAAACAGAAGAACTATACTAGATTTCTAATTGGAGGTATTTGCTAATATTATTATTATTACACCTATTAGGGTCTTGGACATAGGAATACCCTTTAAGTTAAAACTCATCCACGTTGCTAATAAAGTAAAATTCTTTTTTTTTTTACATACATACATAAATAAAATCTGGACACAAAAAATGTAACATGTGACCTAAGTCCAGGGGTCTAAAAAGTGCAAGTACTCCTTATGTACACTAAACAGAAAATAAATTGTGCACACCAAAATAAAAGTTACAATTGTGAAACATCATTGATTATAATCACATTATGCGGAAACATTTAAAGTAACATTTTCTTAATATATTTGTAAGTTGCCAACTATTAGCTAACAAGAGTATACAGTTATTAAGCTTCAATTTGTAGTGCCACAGAAGCTCTGTAGCTGCAGGTTGCACATTGCCCTTTACTAAACAGCATTTTTCAGTAATGGTAAAAAAAAAAACACAGCAGATATAAAGTATGCGCTTACCAGGCTCGGTGTGTCTTCTTTGGTCCTGGTGTGATATACTTTGAGCTTTGCTTTCCTCCATCTGCTATCATGGTAGAAGATCAAATAGTTTTGAACTCATCCCCACATTAAAAGAACATTTGCTACTTCCTTAAAGCAGTAAAATGTCAGGTTTTTTGAGACTGCAAAGCATGAAATGAGGAGCACATAAGTGACAGAGACATTATTGGGTAAGTGGTTGAAGGGAGGCTGTAGCAGGAACTGGGAGGTACAAACCACTCTCACTTCATGAAAGAATGAAAATTTGTCATGAAATTACTTTGTATAGAACTGTGAATTGAGTTCATTGTTTTAACCACTTCACTCCTCGAGTCTATTTTCACCTTCCTGACCAGGCCAAATTTAACAATTCTGACCAGTGTCAGTTTATGTGGTAATAACTCGAAACGCTTCAGTGAATCCCAGTGATTCTGAGACTGTTTTTCAGTGACACATTGCACTTTACGTTAGTTGAAAATCTAGGTTGAATTTTTTTGCATTTATTTGTGAAAATATCAGAATTTTGGTGAAAATTATTAAAATTGCTATATTTTTAAACCAAGTTAGTCATGCTGTACAAAATAATTTATAAATAGCATTTCTCATAAGACTACTTTACATCTCCATTATTTTTAAAAGTTTATCAGCAATTTCTCATTTTTCCAAATAAATTTATAAAACCGTTTTTTACGGGACCAGATCACGTTTGAAATGACTTTGAGGGGACTATATGACAAAAGATACCCAAAATAGAAAAGAAACCATTTTAACCCCTTAACAACTGCCGTAACGCATTTTCACTGCGGCAGTTAAGGGTACTTATCCCTCAGCGACACTCCTTCATGTTGCTGAAGAATTAGATTGCACAACAGCAAATATTAACAAAATAGAACAGCTTTATTTGATAAAATTGGACATACAAAATCAACAATACAGAATCCAACAGGTGGTATACAGAAGATGGGGTACTAGGATAATAGTAGAATTTCATGATGGGTACATATATATTGATACATGATTAGTCATATTATATAATGTTATATGGAGTGCCCATAGCCATAAATATTAATATTCACATGGTAGGTAAGAGGTAAGAAACATAATGTATGTTCATCGGTATATTAAAAAAGATGGTATCAGGAGCTCAAAAGTAATCAATAACAATATCCAAGTATATAGTAGGAAAGGCAATTCTATATGTATAGTCCACGGGGTGATAGAATAATATGGCACGGACTGAAGTTATTTCACATGGTAGTGAATTTTTTTTTTTAATAAAGTGACCGTGCATTGAAGGTGCAAACATGCAAGAATTGCTAAATAGAGAATGGAAAATTCATGAGATTTTGAGCAGCCACTGTCAAAAGTGGAACGCAATAGAATATATTAGAAAAGCCGGGCAGGGGTATTGGAGGTGGGAACAGTGTCCAGTGTATTGGAGGTGGGAACAGTCTAAACGAAACGTTCTTTCGCCAACGAGATGTTTCCCCATTCCATTGGCAGGAGGATGAATATATCCGGATGGGTGGTTTTCATTGGAATTTTATGTGTCTCCAATTCAAATGGATTCTGTTTTAATAATTTTTATTTAATAATTCTATTTTGGGATTTTAATATATATTTTTCACTTTTTCTATGAAGCCCCTTTCGGGTTCATTCTTATCGGTCATCTGGTGTTCAAATTTAATTAAAAAATTTTTTTTATTTAAATATATTTTTTTCTAATAATAATATTCACTATTCTTGGCTATGGGCACTCCATATAACATTATATAATATGACTAATCATGTATCAATATATATCTACCCATCATGAAATTCTCCTAGTACCCCACCTTCTGTATACCACCTGTTGGGTTCTGTATTGTTGATTTTGTAGGTCTAATTTTATCAAATAAAGCTGTTCTATTTTGTTAATATTTGCTGTTGTGCAATCTAACTGTAGGGTATTATAGTCGTGTGTTTGCACAGCCACTATATGCTGATTAGTGTTGAGCGAGCACTAAAATGCTCGGGTGCTCGAAGCTCAGGCCGAGCTCACCGTGTTACTCAGGTGCTCGACCCGAGCAACGAGCCCAATGTTAGTCTTTGGGAGACCCGAGCATTTTTGCTGCGGCATCCCCGGCAGTCTGTAGAAAGCCTAAAGAGCCCAAAACGATAGTGACAGTGCTCAAATGACATGGGGACAGCATGGGGATCGCCCCAGGAAGCATTTCTGCCCCCCATGTCACTGCTGTCAACAACATGGTCAGAGGTATTAAGCCACTTTTACAGGCTCACAATAAAACGTTCAAAAACGAAGCTGAAACTGTTTTCCTGTGAAATATGTTAAGGAACATCCTTTCCAGGGTAAAGACTTGTGTATAAGGTAAAATAAATAACCAAAAACAAAAATACTCCTCCACACCTTGGGCTATGTTCACAAGAAGCATTTTTTATGCGTTTTTGCACTTTTGTATTACTTTTAACCGTGACAAATGCATTCACCGGGAAGTGTCATTTTAACATTTTACAACCTTATCTGGCCATGTGCTGTGTGACACATGCATACAGTGCTGAAAAGACATGGGAACAGCATGGGGAAGACCCCTGGAAGCATCTCTCACACCCAGGTCACTGCCTAAAAGTATGCCGCATCAGAAGATGCAGACTTGCAACTATCCCCGTGTAAGTCCTTGTCCCAGGGCAGTGTTCAATTGTACCTCCCCCATTCCTTGCAATGAAAGCACAAACATGCAGCCAATCACCCACCCACCCGCAGGCTGCAATACTATACTGCTAGCTTGCTAGTTTGGAGGAGGCCGAAGCTGGCCACTACCTCATGGCTGCGTCGGCGGCGAGGTCTCCATACTCAGTCCCCAGCCGCCACTATTTGTCCCAGGAACCTTCCCCACACTTTTCTTAGCCTGGCCTGCTTTAGGGCAGCATTGGACGAGCCCACCAGACAACCAGAGACTCCTCCGGTGGGCCCTGGCTTCTCCATCAGGGGAGTTGAGAGTGCCAAGGTGAGGAGCATGATGATGATGATAGAAGTTAGCATCTGCTTTGTTTTCATGGAATGCAAGCGTAAGTGTGCAGCCTGCCACCCACCCACCCCCAGGCTGCAATACCATACTGCTAGCTTGCTTGCACTTGAAATGAGGCCTTTGAGGCTTGTGGAGGCAGACGCCAGCCATCATGTCATCGCTGCGTCGGCGGCCTGGTGTCCATACTCAGTCCCCAGCCGCCCGGTGGCTGGGTGTCTACACTCAGTCCCCAGCCACCAGGGGGTGGCCGGGTGTCCATGCTCGGTCCCCAGCCACCCCTATTTGTCCCGGTGCACCTTATACACAAGCACGCATACCAAAACATTACCTGTGCCCTCCCCAGTGCATTTAGTGGGAAGGACAGCCTATTCCGCTGTAGTGTGTGCATGCCAACCCCCTGTTCATGGCACATGCGAAGATGCCTCCCCCCCTGCACCTGTCGTTGCAGACTTGCAACTATCCCCGTTCAAGTCCTTGTCCCAGGGCAGTGTTCAGTTGTACCTCCCCCATTCCTTGCAATGCAAGTGCAAGTATGCAGCCTGCCATCCACCCACCCCCAGGCTGCAATACCATACTGCTTGCTTGCTTGCACTTGAAATTGGGCCTTTTAGGCATGTGGAGGCGGAATCTGGCCACCACGTCATGGCTATGTTGGCGGCCTGGTATCCATACTCAGTCCCGAGCCGCCTGGCGGCTGGGTGTCCACGCTTGGTCCCCAGCCGCCTGGGGGCAGCCGGGTGTCCATAAACGGTCCCCAGCCGCCCCTATTTGTCCCGGTGCGCCTTAAACACAAGCGCCCATACCAAAATATTACCTGTGCCCTCCCCAGTGCATTTAGTGGGAAGGACAGCCTAACCACAAACACGTGGACAAGTGAATTGGCCAGGGATGGTCCATCTCACTGACGCCTTCACACTGGGTTAATATTGTTGAAGCCGGGACACAGTTGGACACTGGGATGCAACACGTCCTCCAGACATAGAGGATTGTGGGTCCTGGGTCAATCAGGCTTCAACACAAAGTTCAAAAAGTAGACAGCAGCAGTGGTCGGCCTCCTACACAACGAGTAAATTATTCATGATGATGAGGCCATCCATCTCCTTAGCTTTCTGTTCCTTGGAATGCAAGCGCATGTATGTAGAAGCGGCTAGGCCTGAGGCGGTCAGCGTTTTGGTGCATATCCTACCTCCTCCGAGGATTGCTGGATGTTTTCCTGCTACTTTCCCAGTTCTATGACTCCCGTTAAAACAAAGCTTCAGGTGATGAATGATGGATGAGGTGGTGGCAAAGGAGAAAGAGCAGGAGGAACAGGGACCATTCACATCAATATCAGGCCAGTCAACCACACATGTCTTGTAGGATATGTTTCTGTACCAAAAGGAGCGGTTCGGCTACACAGTTATAGGGCACAGTGAGTGCAATGCCTACCAAAAATTTCGAGGCACTCCAATGCCCCTTGGAAGTGACATGGAGGTCAGAGGGCCTTAACTAAACCATTATTTCCATTTATAGCAACTGGGTCTCCTGTACACTGTTGGTCTAAGAAGTGAATGGAAGGCTTCCCAAAAATTATGAGGAACTGCAATGCCCCTTGAAACAGACGTGGATTACAGCATACTAAAAACCTTCTGCCCATTATTGGGGAGTGGGTCTCCCTTAGTGTTCGCCTATGCATTGAAAAGCAAAAGCTGACTAAAATTAGGAGGAAATGCAATGCCCGTTGGAAGAGTCGTGGAGGTTAGAGGTAATTAAAAACAACATTTCAATGCCCCTTGGAAGAGCAGTGGAGTTCAGAGTGGTTTAACAAGACGGTTTTAATGCCCCTTGGAAGAGACGTGGAGGTCACAGTAGCTTAACAAGACGGTTTTAATGCCCCTTGGAAGAGACGTGGAGGTCCCAGTGGAATAAAAAGACAATATCAATGCCCCTTGGAAGAGTGGTGGAGGTCCCAGTGGAATAAAAAGGCAATATCAATGCCCCTTGGAAGAGTGGTGGAGGTTACAGTGGAATAAAAAGACAATATCAATGACCCTTGGAAGAGACGTGGAGGTCACAGTAGCTTAAGAAGATTATTTTAATGCCCCCTGGAAGAGACGTGGAGTTCAGTGGTTTAACAAGACAGTTTTAATGCCCCTTGGAAGAGACGTGGAGGTCACAGTAGCTTAACAAGACAGTTTTAATGCCCCTTGGAAGAGACGTGGAGGTCACAGTGGAATAAAAAGACAATATCAATGCCCCTTGGAAGAGACGTGGAGGTCCCAGTGGAATAAAATGACAATATCAATGACCATTGGAAGAGATGTGGAGGTCACAGTAGCTTAACAAGATGATTTTAATGCCCCTTACAAGAGCCATGCAGTACAGCATATTAAAAACATTATTCCCATTATTGGGGAGTGGGTCTCCCATAGTCTTTTCCTATGCCTTCCAAGTAAAAGCTGCCAAAAATTAGGACAGAGGAACTTGCAATGCTGGCAACACGGACCACGGTCACCCTGGTGGTATCGTGGTGGTGGAGGCAGAGGATAAGGAGAAGAGCAAAAAACAGCCGAAATGAGGAAGCGTATACCCATGTGTGGGTGTGAAGTGGTGCATGGGAATACACCTCTCGAAATAACACAGTGGATTTGACTTTATTGTACTCTGCTGTCATTTGGTGGTGATGAGAAGTCTGGCCCAATCCAGCTCTTGTTCATTTTAATAAGGGTCAGCTTGTCAGCATTGTCAGTTGACAGGCGAGTTCGCTTATCAGTTATAATTCCCCCAGCGGCACTAAAAACACGTTCCAATAACATGCTAGCGGCAGGGCAGGCCAGGACCTCCAAGGCGTACAGAGCGAGTTCATTCCAAGTGTCTAGCTTAGATACCCAATAATTAAAAGGCACAGAGGAATCACGGAGGATGCTGGTACGGTCGACAAGGTACTCCCTCACTATCTTTTGAAACTTTCCACTCCTTGTGAGAGTACCCCGCGCCTCAGGCCCTGTAAGCTGGGCGGGTCTCAGAAAACTGTCTCAGAACATTGAAAGTGTTCCCCTGCCTCTGTTGGATTGGAGTTGCATCTCTCTCGCCTGTATGCCTTGGTTGGGCAACGAACTGTGACCTCTGCAGCTGGCGTGTTTAGATGGGAATTTTTTTAACAGTTCTGCAGCAAGGGCCTTCTGGAACTGCCCCATTTTTGTGGACCTCTCCACCTCAGGAATAAGATAGTGAAAGTTCTCCTTGTAGTGGGGGTCTAAAAGTGTCACCAACCAGTAATGACTGTCACCCAACATTTTGACAACGCGAGGGTCACGGTTAAGGCAGCGTAACATAAAGTCAGCCATGCGTGCCAGACTGGTAACGGGCAAGACTTCCGTGTCCTCACCAAGATGACGACTGACCATGCTCTCCTCCTCCTCCTCCTCCTCCTCCCCCCTGTCCTCAGGCCACCCACGCTGAACTGATGGTATGACAGTTGTTCAGGTACTACCGTCTACAGCGCCTGATACCAGCTCCTTTTCTTCCTCCTCCTCCTCCTCCTCTCCCTCATAGTCCCCCAATGCACGTTGGGATGAGATGAGGCTGGCCTGTGTGTAATGGCCCGCTACGGCTTCTTGATCCATCTCATCATACTCTGGCTGCAATGCCTCCTCTTTAATTCTCTGCAGAGAGCGTTGCAAAAGACAGACAAGTGGGATGCTGATGCTAATGATGGCGTCATCGCCACTCACCGTCTTGGTGGACTCCTCAAAGTTTGTCAGGATGGTACATATGTCAGACATACAGGTCCACTCCTGAGGTCTTATGTGTGGAGTCTGAACTGAATATCGACGGCCTTGTTGATGCTGGTACTCCACAACTGCTCTCTTCTGCTCACAAATCCTTTGCAACATGTGGAGGGTAGAGTTTCAACGTGTGGGGACATCACACACCAGTCGGTGTGCCGGAAGCTGCAAACACTGCTGCAACACAGCAAGGGCGGCAGAAGCTGTAGCCGACTTCCGAAAATGAGCTGACAGGCGAAGTACTTTGATGAGCAGATCTGGCAAGTCAGGGTACGATTTAAGAAACCTCTGAACCACAAGGTTAAGCACATGAGCCAGGCATGGTATGTGTGTGATCTTGCCTCGCCTCAGAGCCGCCACCAGGTTACGGCCATTGTCACACACGACCATGCCTGGATGTAGGTTCAGCGGTCTCAGCCACAGATCTGCCTGCTCTTTCACAGCTGTCCACAAGTCACAAGCAGTGTGAAGTTTATCACCTAAGCTTATGAGTTTCAGCACAGCCTGTTGCCGCTTGGCTGAGGCAGTACTGCAGTGCCTCCAGCTTGTAACTGATGTGGTGATATCTGAGATGGAGGCTGAACATGAGGAGGAGGAGGATGATGCGCAGGAGCTATACACTGTGGAGGCAACTCTGACTGACATAGGGCCCGCAATCCTCGGTGTGGGGAGGATGTGTTCCATCCCAAGGTCCGACTGGGTCCCGGCTTCCACTATGTTTACCCAGTGTGCCGTCAGGGAGATGTGCCGTCCCTGGCCGCAAGCACTTGTCCACATGTCCGTTGTCAGGTGGACTCTCCCAGTAACTGCGTTGTTGAGGGCACGGCAAATGTTTTGGGTCTGTGGCTTGTGGGGCTTTGGCTGTGAATTTGCACTTTCATTCAAAGGTCTGGGATATGGACAATTGAACGCTGCGGTGGGACGTGGACGTGGACGTTGATGCTGTTTCTTATGAAACTGCCATAACAAGTGAAGACTTTGCATGCAGTATGGACAGGAGATTGCCTTGCACGCACAACAGGGGGTTCTCTTTCACGCACAACAGCGGAAGAAGTAGTGGTGACACCCGCTGACACTGGTTGTGGACCCTGGGGTTCGCCCCACAAAGTCGGGTGCTTTGCTGACATGTGCCTGATCATGCTGGTGGTGGTCAGACTGGTAGTTTTGTCACCCCTGCTGATGCTGGCCTGGCAGGTGGTACAAATGGCCTTTTTGGGGTTATCAGCAGAGTCTTTAAAAAAATTCCAGACTCTGGAAGACCTACCGGTTATACTGGCAACGTCCCTCGTGTTGGTGTTACGGGGAACGGTTGCCCGCCTTCTGTCTGCGGCCACCACACTGCTTCTTCCTGCCTGTTGGGGTACTCTGCCTCCCTCCCCCTGTGTGCTGCTGGTCTCGCTCTGCATGTCCTCCTGCCACGTTGGGTCAGTTACTAGATCATCCACCACCTTCTCCTCTTCCACTTCCGCACCACGGTCCTCCTCCTCACTTCATGGCAACTGTGTCTCGTCATCGTCCACCTCTTGTGACAAATTGCCAGTGTCGCCTTCTTGTGGCCGTTCAAATATTTGGCCATCGCTACATAGGATCTCCTCTTCCACCACTTCAAGCGGAGCAGGCGAGGGGCCCAAATATGGAAATGGACCAATGAACAGCTCTTCAGAGTGTCCAACTGTGGGATCAGTTGCTGTCTGACAACACTCGGCATGGTGGGAGGAAGGAGCATCAGGGTGAGGAGGAGTATGCGGTCGAGACTCACGGCTACTAAAACTTGACTGTGTGGAAGACAGACCGGAGGTGGTGGTGCCCAGGTGACTGGAAGTATTACACTATCTGCTATCCAATTAATAACCTGTTCACTCTGATCAGTTCACAATAGTGGTGTTGTTGTGTGCTTCTGTGACACCCCAGGGGTCTGGTTGCCACAGTGATAGAGATATTACGTCTGAGAGCAGGTGGGAGGTCTCTTGGTCAGGAATCCTATGCATGCCACACCTCCTGCCCAGTACTGGGAGGGGAAGAACTTCCCCTATATAAAACTGGGGCTGAGGCAGGGTTAGTTAGTTAAGAAGAGGAGCAGCTATAGGAAAGAGAGATCAGGAGCTCAGTGGGAGCAGTGCTACAAGGAATCAGGGGCTGGCAGCTGAAGAGCTCGCCCTGATTGAAGAGTTACCACCGGACCCAGAGTCCGAGGCTGTGGGGACTAATCCTTACCCAGCAGCAGAAACCGACCGGCAGGGGATTTCAGGTCCTCCGGCCAAGAAACCCGAAGGCACGGTCACACGCGTGGGACCAGCACCGCCATCGTGGAGCGGAAGCCACTAGAAGGCCCCGAGTCACCGGCCATACGGGTGAGCACCACACGGTACACTCAGGGACGTGGGCTACTTTTACCCGCCTCTAGCAAGGTAGCCAGAAGAGTACAATTAGTTGGGGAGGCCTACAATTCCGCCTGGCCAGGGGAAATCCCATCTGCTCAAAGACTGACCAGGCCCCGATCGCTAGCCAGTACTCTGGGAGGGTCTATCTTTATCACCAGTAAAGACCCTGAACTACACCGCATCGTCTCTGAGGGGTTCCTGCTACCCCCATCATCCACGTCGGCTGCCCTGAGGCCATACCCCTCCCGTTGGGGGTTATACCATCTACGCTGCACAATCGTACCACCGGCCTCAGCGGTCTGCCCTGCAGCGGCAGCTCCATAGCTGCATTCAACGGGTGGCGTAGTCGTCCAACATCTACTGCTAATACTCAGCCACACAGTTTGACTCCCTGGGCACGGACCGGGTCACCACCACGAGACTACTACCCCCAACAGGCCCGGCTCCGGGTAGTCCCCGCGTGCGCAACGCTACACCAAGTAGGCCCAGGGGCGCGTCAACTTTTGGCGTAGTCGGCAGGATTTCGTGCCCGCAACCACCGGGTACTGCGTGCCTGAAAAAGACTGTTCAAACTTACCAGTGGTGAAGATTCCCGCCATCCGGCGCCATCTTCTACCTTCTTCCCGCCATCCGGCGCCATCTTCGACCTTCTTCCCGCCATCCGCGAAGTTTTCCCGCCATCCGGCGCCATCTTCTGCCTTCTTCCCGCCATCCGTGGAGTTTTCCCGCCTTTGGACGCCATCTTGAAGACGCCGCGCGGCAAGAAGAGGGGCGTGGACTCCGAAAGCGCGCGAGAACTGAAGCCCCGCCTCACGTCCGGACGTTGCGTAAGGTCCTGGAAGGAGCCCAGCAGACGCCGACGTCACAGGAGCGCGACGGAAGGTCCTCAACCCTGACGATCCACTGCGGAGCCGCGGCCTACGGAAGAGGATCATCGCAAGGTAGGCCACGGTCCACTAGGGGGGGAAAGATGTCGGATACGGAGGAGAGCTTCACTGCCTCAACCCCCGCCAGCGCCACCGCTGCTGCAGTCATGCCTTTCACCATGCCCTATATCCCGGGAGCCGCCTGGCTACCCCAGTACTCAGGGGAGTCACATACCCTGAATGACTTTAAAGAAAAGCTGGATAGCCTCTTCCAGGTGTACCCCCTCACAGAAGAGCAAAAAGTGAGCATCCTGGTGGCCCAACTAACCGGGGCAGCCCAAAGGGAGGTAAAATCCTGGCCACCTGGGAGGAGGACTGTCGCAGGGGTACTAACCCGGCTGAGGGACACCTTTGATACCCGCTCCTCAGCCGAGATTAAGCTTAGATTCTATGGGTGCAAGCAGCGAGCACATGAGAGTATAAGGGACTATGCACTAAACCTACAAGAGGCCCTGAGAGCCATTAAGCAGACCGACCCTGACGGCGTGGGAAACGAGGACAGGCTGTTGACCGAACAATTTATAGAGGGACTATATTGCAATGCCCACCGAACCCAGTTGCGGGCAATGGCCTTACAGGATCCTCATCTGGACTTTGCACAGTTCAAGGACAGAGCCATCCGGGTGCTCCGAGAACCGGCACCGGGTGGCGTGGTGACCCACAGGCGCCCTACTACCGCTTACCACCAGGAGGCGGCGCCCTTGTCGGTAGGGCCTGTGGGAGCTGATGCGCAGGCTATGAACAATGACCCGGCTCCGGACCTGCACCATCAGGTCCAAGAGCTAGCTAAAAGCGTTGCTGCGCTAACCCGAACTGTGCAGTCTTTACAGGTTTCTGCTCCAGGGAAGATCCAGCTGGCATCCGGACCAGAGGACATCCCGTGGCGTCGACCAAGGAGGACCCCACCGGCCAGAGGAAGACCCAGCGACCGGTACAACGAGGACGGACAACCTATCTGCCGCCGCTGCAGTCAACCTGGACATATGGCAAGGTACTGTCCTTTAAACTGGCACAACCTGGGGTAGAGGGCCAACCCCCAGGAAAAAGATCACCAGGCCCATCGAACTGGTGCGACAAATATGTGGGAGGACGTCCAGTCTTGCCTGTGGTACTGTATGGCATCCCTATGAGTGCCCTACTGGACACCGGGTCACAGGTCACCACCATCCCGTACGTGCTCTTCAAGCAGTACTGGAATGACTCGGATATAACCCGCTATCCAGACGACGACTTGAGTATCATCGCCAGTAATGGTCAGCCCGTGCCACAGATCGGATTTAAAGAAATGACCATTAAAATCGGTAGAGTCGAACTGGCAGCACAGGGACTGATCATTGTAGACATTGACAAGCGCGAGAGTCACCCAAAGATAACTCTAGGAACTAATGTGATTGAAAATTGTCTTGCAGAGGTGATTTTCATTTTACAGCAGGTTGCCAAGAACGCCAGCTCCGGTCAGCAGCGAGTGCTCCAGAAAGAGATCCGGGCACTGATGCGACGGCAACAGGTGGAACTCTCTGGTGGTGAGATTGGTAGCGTAAGAATGTGTGACCCTTTCCCTATTGCCATGCCCCCGAAAAGTGAAATGATGATTTGGTGCCGGGCAGCTATTGGTCTGAGAGGTAGAGATTACCAGGCCATGGTAGAACCAGTCTACTCAGACAGTAGGCCCACCATTTTGACAGCACGAGGGGTAGTTGATGTACGCCATGGGAGGGTGCCCGTTCGTATAATAAATATCGGGAAAAGGGAAGTATACCTGCCCCGGTATGCTACGCTAGCCAAATTATATACTATCAACCAAAATTCTATACAGTCTGTGGAACCCTTGCCTCCATCTCACCCGGAGGAAGGTAACGGCTCTACGAAAATAATGGAGGATTGGTGTCGGCAACTACATTTGGGTACTGACTCCACTCCCTCCCACCAGAAACAGGGAGTCTACCGGGTGGTTCGAGAGTACGAGAGAGTGTTTAGTAAACACCCGTTAGACTTCGGGCGAGTCAAGGGGGTAGAACACCACATCCCCACGGGAGACCATCCTCCCATAAAAGAGAGGTATCGACCCGTACCCCCTGCACACTACCAACACGCCAAGGGGATGCTTAGAGACATGAAGGAGGCTGGGGTAATCAGGGATAGCTGTAGCCCCTGGGCAGCTCCACTAGTCTTGGTCAAAAAGAAAGACAACACCATGAGAATGTGTGTAGATTACCGGAAAATTAACCGTATCACACACAAAGATGCGTACCCCTTACCAAGAATAGAGGAGTCTTTGGCTGCTTTAAAATCTGCTAACTTCTTCTCCACCTTGGATCTCACTAGCGGGTACTGGCAGGTTCCTGTAGCAGAGGCGGACCGGGAGAAGACCGCATTCACCACCCCGATGGGACTTAGCGAGTTTACCTGCATGCCGTTCGGACTCTGCAACGCACCAGGAACCTTCCAGCGATTGATGGAATGCTGTCTGGGACACCGAAACTTTGAGACGGTCCTGTTATACCTGGACGATGTCATCGTCTATTCCAAGACCTACGAGGACCACCTGAAACACCTGGCGGAAGTGTTCGAAGCTCTGGCAAGTTACGGCCTAAAGGTGAAACCCTCCAAGTGTCACCTCCTGAAGCCAAAGGTGCAGTACCTGGGACACGTGGTGAGTGCTGACGGAGTGGCTCCCGACCCTGATAAGATCACCGCAATTAAGGAATGGCCAAGCCCCTCCAGCGTAAAGGAAGTGAGGCAGTTCCTCGGGTTGGTAGGCTACTACCGAAGGTTCATTCCCGGTTTCACCAAAAAGGCAGCTCCTATGCAGGACCTCCTGATAGGCCAGTCCAGGAAGGCCAAGAACCAGAAGCCACCCTTTAGATGGGAGAAGCTGGAAGAAGAGTCCTTCCGCCAGCTGAAGATGGCCCTCACGGGGGATGAAATCCTGGCGTACCCTGATTATAGCCAGCCCTTTATCCTCTACACCGACGCCAGTAACATCGGGCTAGGAGCCGTACTGTCCCAGATCCAGCAGGGGAAGGAACGGGTAATTGCTTACGCCAGCCGAAAACTGCGACCCACCGAAAGAAACCCTGAGAATTACAGCTCATTTAAGCTAGAGTTCCTGGCAGTGGTGTGGGCAGTCACCGAACGCTTTAAGCACTACCTCGCTTCTTCCCGGTTCACCGTGTACACGGATAACAACCCGTTGACACACCTGGACACTGCAAGACTCGGTGCCCTAGAGCAGAGATGGATGGCCCGCTTGTCCAACTATGAGTTTACAATCAAATACCGGGCAGGACGCTCCAATACCAACGCGGACGCCCTGTCCAGGATGCCGAACCTACCGGACGTAGGGGAAGATTCAGAGGAACTGGAAGAAGTTGAACTCCCCGCGTTCCACCGTCATGGGACTATCCAGTATTCCCACCGTGTAAGGAGTAAGCAATCCGCTACGTTCAACCCATTACCTCATTACAACTGGGCGGAGACGCAAGACGGTGACCCTGCCGTCCGACTGGTAAAGGAGATGCTGACTCAGCCAGATGCACGCCTTGACCCAGACGCTCCGGAGGAAGCCAAGCAACTGTGGGCTGAGAAGAGTCGACTGTTCCTTTACAAGGGGAAGTTGTGCCGCAGAATGGTTAACTCCCGGACGCATGAACTAATCTGGCAAGTAGTGGTGCCAAGAAGAGACGCAGCTATGGTGATGGAGGCATACCACGACAGAGCTGGGCACTTCGGATGGAAGAAGCTGGAGTTCCTGCTGCGCGGGCGGTTCCATTGGGTAGGCATGAGAGGAACCATCGAGAGGTGGTGCAGAGACTGTGGCCCATGCAACCTAAGAAGGAGGGACCGTGCCAGCCAGAAGACTCCCCTGCAGTCCATCATCACCAGACAGCCGTTGGAACTGGTCGCCTTGGATCATGTAAAACTGACCCCAAGCAGAAGTGGCTACGTCTACGCGTTAACCATCGTGGATCACTACTCCCGGTTCTTGGTTGTCGTCCCCGTCAAGGACTTAACGGCTCAAACAGCAGCTAGAGCCTTCCAGCAGCACTTCTGCCGTCCGCACGGATACCCGGAGCAGGTGCTGACGGACCAGGGGCCTGCCTTTGAAGCGGAAGTCTTCCAGGAGTTCTGCACCCTGTATGGCTGCCGGAAGATAAGAACAACACCCTATCACCCGCAAACTAATGGACTTTGTGAGAAAATGAACCAGGTGGTGATAGATCTTCTGAAAACATTGCCCCTGGAAGAACGTAGTCTGTGGCCTGAAAAGCTGCCCGACCTGGTGGACCTATACAACTACATCCCTGTAGGTTCCACCAACTGTACCCCGGCTTACCTAATGAGGGCAAGACATGGTAAGCTTCCTGTTGATCTGGAGATGGGAGTCCTGACACCCGAGGAGACTTCACCAGAAGCAGACTGGGACACAGAGAGGCAGCAGCAGTACCGGAAAGTACAGGAGAGCGTGGAGCGAAGTCTCTGTTAAGCTAGGGAAAGACAAGAGAAAACTTACAACCAGTATGCTCCCGCTGTTCCCCTGGTGCCCGGAGAGCAGGTCTTGAAGAGGAAAAGACGGCTCCACAAGTTGGACAACCAGTGGGAGAAGGACCCGTACACCGTACTGCCCTCAACCCACGACAACCCAAAGATCTGTACAATCAGTAAAGACGGAGGGGAAACCACAGCCATTGTATCCCGGGATCACCTGAAGAAGTGTCCCGAACAGCTACGGAAACCTGAAGAGGAACAAGAAGACCCTCGACCCGTAGAGGAAAGGGAAGATATGGTTAGTACTGTGCTCGGAGACTTCCCTCGGTCTTGGACTCAAGTCAATTTTTGCTGTTGTGGTACCTGTCCTCACGTTCCTCCAACCAGCATCCCAAGTGCCTACGGAGACACAGGTAGAGCTGGAAGAACAGCCGGTCCAGGAGTCAGAAGACCCCACACAAGCAGACCAGGAGAATCAACCCTCTGCTTATAGTGAGCCTGCCATACCCCTAGTGAGCCAAAGAGTCCGTAGACGGCTGCCCAGTTTACCCTTGACAGCTCCTATACCCTGTAGCTCAGGACCAGTCAGCCAGCTCCGTAGGTCCACTAGGGTCACTAGAGGCCAGTTGCCCCTACGGTGGAGGATCTAAATGTTCGAGCTATTTTATTAATGTTTACCTGTTTGTTGTTGCTTGTGTATAATTATGTGTTTCTAGTTATTTGTAGGAGTCTTTGGTGGATTTACCGGGAATCCTTTTTGCATATAGTTGGAGCGTAACCCAGGATGGACTAAAAGACTGATAAGGACTCGGGGCAGGACAGACCCCTACCTGGTTACGTCTCCCTGTTTTTGGTGAAATGGACACCCTTGTTTCTTGAAAAACTGCACCCGGTTGCGGACACGCCGTGACCATCCTAATGTTTTTCTTTATTGCGTTGTTTCTGTTTGTAATTTGTTATGTTACAAAAATATGTTTAGTCCCGGAGTACTAAATTTCACTAGGGGGAATGTGACACCCCAGGGGTCTGGTTGCCACAGTGATAGAGATATTACCTCTGAGAGCAGGTGGGAGGTCTCTTGGTCAGGAATCCTATGCATGCCACACCTCCTGCCCAGTCCTGGGAGGGGAAGAACTTCCCCTATATAAAACTGGGGCTGAGGCAGGGTTAGTTAGTTAAGAAGAGGAGCAGCTATAGGAAAGAGAGATCAGGAGCTCAGTGGGAGCAGTGCTACAAGGAATCAGGGGCTGGCAGCTGAAGAGCTCGCCCTGATTGAAGAGTTACCACCGGACCCGGAGTCCGAGGCTGTGGGGACTAATCCTTACCCAGCAGCAGAAACCGACCGGCAGGGGATTTCAGGTCCTCCGGCCAAGAAACCCGAAGGCACGGTCACACGCGTGGGACCAGCACCGCCATCGTGGAGCGGAAGCCACTAGAAGGCCCCGAGTCACCGGCCATACAGGTGAGCACCACACGGTACACTCAGGGACGTGGGCTACTTTTACCCGCCTCTAGCAAGGTAGCCAGAAGAGTACAATTAGTTGGGGAGGCCTACAACTCCGCCTGGCCAGGGGAAATCCCATCTGCTCAAAGACTGACCAGGCCCCGATCGCTATCCAGTACTCCGGGAGGGTCTATCTTTATCACCAGTAAAGACCCTGAACTACACCGCATCGTCTCTGAGGGGTTCCTGCTACCCCCATCATCCACGTCGGCTGCCCTGAGGCCATACCCCTCCCGTTGGGGGTTATACCATCTACGCTGCACAATCGTACCACCGGCCTCAGCGGTCTGCCCTGCAGCGGCAGCTCCATAGCTGCATTCAACGGGTGGCGTAGTCGTCCAACATCTACTGCTAATACTCAGCCACACAGTTTGACTCCCTGGGCACGGACCGGGTCACCGCCACGAGACTACTACCCCCAACAGGCCCGGCTCCGGGTAGTCCCCGCGTGCGCAACGCTACACCAAGTAGGCCCAGGGGCGCGTCACTTCCCTAGTAATTCGGTCAAGAACTGGGAGCGAGAAGATGTGGCTGTTGGTTGTGGCACATTTTCACCTTGGCCATGGCCACGTCCTCTGCACGCACCATCACCAGAACGTCCAGTTCCACGTCCCTTGCCACGCACCTTGCCCATTGTAAGTGAAGTAAAATAGCTTACACTTGCACTATCAATGGCAAAAGGGTAATAAAAAGGAGATTAGAACCATGGAAGAGGAAAACCACAGTTCTAGTTCTCTGGCCTACACCAGAATCTTTTAAACAGATATATTTGTGTCTGAACAGTCAGCGAGACACTCAAACTGTTTTTTTTATGGAAAAAAGGTGGATAATTATTATTATTATTTATTATTATAGCGCCATTTATTCAATGGCACTTTACATGTGAAAAAGGGGTATACATACAAGAACAATTACAATAATCTTGAACACAATGTGACAGTGACTGGTACAGGAGTAGCGAGGTCCCTGCCCGCGAGGGCTCACAATCTACAAGGGATGGGTGAGGATACAGTAGGTGAGGGTAGAGCTGGTCATGCAGCAGTGTGGTGGGTCAGTGGTTACTGCAGGTTGTAGGCTTGTCGGACGAGGTGGGTCTTCAGGCTCCTTTTGAAGGTTTCCACCATAGGCGAGAGTCTGACGTGTTGGGGTAGAGAGCTCCAGAGTAGAGGGGAAGCACAGGAGAAATCTTGTATGCGATTGTGGGAGGAGGAGATAATAGGGGAGTAGAGAAGGAGATCTTGTGAGGATCTGAGGTTGCGTGCGGGTATGTAACTGGAGACTAGGTCAGAGATATATGGAGGAGATAGGTTGTGAATGGCTTTGTATGTCATGGTAAGGGTTTTGAACTGGAGTCTCTGAGCAATGGGGAGGCAGTGAAGAGATTGACAGAGAGGAGAGGCCGGGAATAGCGGGGGGACAGGTGGATTAGTCGGGCAGCAGAATTTAGGATAGATTGGGAGACGATGAATATCTGGTCTGTTAGGTATGAGGATATCCAAGATAGGGCCAAGTCTGTGATGCCAAGAGATGAGAGAGTCTGTAGTAAGAGAGAATGGTCCACTGTGCCGAAGGCAGATGACAGGTCCTGGAGGAGGAGTACTGAATAGTGTCGCTTGGATTTGGCAGTTAGTAGGTCGTTGGTGACTTTTTAGTCAGGGCAGTTTTAGTGGAGTGATGGGGTCGGAAGCTAGATTGTAATGGTCAAAAAGGGAGTCTGAAGAGAGGTGGGAGGACAGTTCGAGATGGACGTGTTGTTCCAGTAGTTTGGATGAATAGTGAATCCTGGAGTAAATTGCTTTGAAAAGTCACAACCTTTTTCGGCAACTCGGAATTGCGCAAACATTTTGGACTTTTGGAGTTTTCACGCCAGTTTCTCCCAGCTCTGCCAAATACACCAGAAACCTGACTTCAGTTTTCAAAGTCATGAAAACACAGAAAAATCTTTAAATGAGAAGGTGTGTCCAAACTTTTGGTCAGTACTGCATATATACAGTACAGACCAAAAGTTTGGACACACCTTCTCATTTAAAGATTTTTCTGTATTTTCATGACTTTGAAAATTGTACATTCACACTGAAGGCATCAAAACTATGAATTAACACATGTGGAATTATATACTTAACAAAAAAGTGTGAAACAACTGAAAATATGTCTTATATTCTAGGTTCTTCAAAGTAGCCACCTTTTGCTTTGATGACTGCTTTGCACACTCTTGGCATTCTCTTGATGAGCTTCAAGAGGTAGTCACCGGAAATGGTTTTCACTTCACAGGTGTGCCCTGTCAGGTTTAATTAGTGGGATTTCTTGCCTTATAAATGGGGTTGGGACCATCAGTTGTGTTGTGCAGAGGTCTGGTGGATACACAGCTGATAGCCCTACTGAATAGACTGTTAGAATTTGTATTACGGCAAGAAAAAAGCAGCAAAGTAAAGAAAGACGAGTGGCCATCCTTACTTTAAAAAATGAAGGTCAGTCAGTCCGAAAAATTGGGAAAACTTTGAATGTGTCCCCAAGTGCAGTTGCAAAAACCATCAAGTGCTACAAAGAAACTGGCTCACATGAGGACCGCCCCAGGAAAGGAAGACCAAGAGTCACCTCTGCTTCTGAGGATAAGTTTATCCGAGTCACCAGCCTCAGAAATCGCAGGTTAATAGCAGCTCAGATTAGAGACCAGGTCAATGCCACACAGAGTTCTAGCAGCAGACACATCTCTACAACAACTGTTAAGAGGAGACTTTGTGCAGCAGGCCTTCATGGTAAAATAGCTGCTAGGAAACCACAGCTAAGGACAGGCAACAAGCAGAAGAGACTTGTTTGGGCTAAATAAAACAAGGAATCCAAATTTGAGATCTTTGGTTCCAACCACCGTGTCTACATGCCTGGTTCCCACCGTGAAGCATGGAGGAGGAGGTGTGATGGTGTGGGGGTGCTTTGCTGGTGAGACTGTTGGGGATTTATTCAAAATTGAAGGCATACTGAACCAGCATGGCTACCACAGCATCTTGCAGCGGCATGCTATTCCATCCGGTTTGCGTTTAGTTGGACCATCATTTATTTTTCAACAGGACAATGACCCCAAACACACCTCCAGGCTGTCTAAGGGCTATTTGACCAAGAGGGAGAGTGATGGGGTGCTACGCCAGATGACCTGGCCTCCACAGTCACCAGACCTGAACCCAATCGAGATGGTTTGAGGTGAACTGGACCGCAGAGTGAAGGCAAAAGGGCCAACAAGTGCTAAGCTTCTCTGGGAACTCCTTCAAGAGTTTTGGAAGACCATTTCTGGTGACTACCTCTTGAAGTCATCAAGAGAATGCCAAGAGTGTGCAAAGCAGTCATCAAAGCAAAAGGTGGCTACTTTGAAGAACCTAGAATATAAGACATATTTTCAGTTGTTTCACACTTTTTTGTTAAGTATATAATTCCACATGTGTTAATTCATAGTTTTGATGCCTTCAGTGTGAATGTACAATTTTCATAGTCATGAAAATACAGAAAAATCTTTATATGAGGAGGGGTGTGTCCAAACTTTTGGTCTGTACTGCATATATACACATACATATACACTGCTCAAAAATATAAAGGGAACACTCAAATAACACATCCTAGATCTGAATGAATGAAATATTCTCATTGAATATTTTGTTCTGTACAAAGTTGAATGTGCTGACAACAAAATCACACAAAAATCAATGGAAATCAAATTTATTAACCAATGGAGGCCTGGATTTGGAGTCACCCCCAAAATTAAAGTGGAAAAACACACTACAGGCTGATCCAACTTTGATGTAATGTCCTTAAAGCAAGTCACAATGAGGCTCAGTATTGTGTGTGGCCTCCACGTGCCTGTATGACTTCCCTACAATGCCTGGGCATGCTCCTGATGAGGGTGTGGATGGTCTTCTGTGGGATCTCCTCCCAGACCTGGGCTAAAGCATCCGCCAACTCCTGGACAGTCTGTGGTGCAACGTTGGTGGATGGAGCGTGACATGATGTCCCTGGTGTGCTCAATCGGATTCAGGTCTGGGGAACGGGTGGACTAGTCCATAGCTTCAATGCCTTCATCTTGCAGGAATTGCTGACACACTCCAGCCACATGAGGTCTGGCATTGTCCTGCATTAGGAGGAACCCAGGGCCAACCGCACCAGCATATGGTCTCACAAGGGGTCTGAGGATCTCATCTCGGTACCTAATGGCAGTCAGGCTACCTCTGGCGAGTACATGGAGGGCTGTGCTGCCCTCCAAAGAAATGCCACCCCACACCATTACTGACCCACTGCCAAACCGGTCATGCTGAAGAATGTTGCAGGCAGCAGATCGCGCTCCACGGCGTCTCCAGATTCTGTCACATGTGCTCAGTGTGAACCTGCTTTCATCTGTGAAGAGTACAGGGTGCCAGTGGCGACTATGCCAATCCTAGAGTTCTGTGGCAAATGCCAAGTGTCCTGCACGGTGTTGGGCTGTGAGCACAACCCCCATCTGTGGACGTTCGGCCCTCATACTACCCTCATTGAGTTGTTTTCTAACCATTTGTGCAGACACACTGTTATGCACACGCCCGGACTGACTGGCGTGTGCGTGTTTAGTGATCCCACTGGACCATGAACCGGAGAGTGCCTGGAGGGGCGTAACTAAGTATCTACCTGATCCGACCAAGGTCGCACGATGGCTAACGATGCCAGTGCACCAGGGAGGAACCGAGCAGAGGGACCAGGTACTACTCCAGGTCAGACCCCGGACACGGCTGTTGACCCACACTGGAGAATACAGGAACAGGCAGGTTAGGCTGGCACACTGACTGGTGAGTATAGGCAGGCACGGCAGATATGCAGACAGGCGGGCACTGGTAAGCATGACTGGTATGCAGGCAGGGAGTACTGGCAAGCACGGCTGGAGTGCCGACAGGGAGGCACTAGCAGGTTGGAGCACAGACTGGATAAGGTTCAGTACAGACTGGGACACAGTAACAGAACCGCAGATGTGGTAGACAAGCAGAGCAGAGCGAGACCGCCGGAGCGGTGAACAAGAGCAGGGCGAGGCCGCCGGAGCGGTGAGCAAGAGCAGAGGAGGGCGAAACCACTGGAGCGGTGAGCAAGAGCAGAGCAGGGCGAGACCGCCGGAGCGGTGAGCAAGAGCAGAGCAGGGCGAGAGCGCCTGGAGCTGTGAGCAAAGGCAGGACAGAGCGAGACCGCTTGGAGCGGTGGGCAAAGGCAGAGCAGAGCGAGACCGCCTGGAGCGGTGAGCAAAGGCAGGGCAGAGCGAGACCGCCTGGAGCGGTGAGCAAAGGTAGAGCAGAGCAAGACCGCCTGGAGCGGTGAGCAAAAGCAGAGCAGGGCGAGACCGCCTGGAGCGGTGAGCAAAGGCAGAGCAGAGAGAGGCCGCCTGGAGCGGTGAGCAAGAGCGAGACCGCCCGGAGCGGTGAGCAAAGGCAGAACAGAGCGAGGCCGCCTGGAGTGGTGAGCAAAGGCAGAGCAGAGCGAGAACCACCAGAGCAGTGAGCAAGGCAGAGCAGGCAGGAACCGCTGGAGCGGTGAGCAAGGCAGAGCAGAGGGGACAGGGCTCTGTTTACACAGAACAGACTAGAAGGGAAAGGCAGAACCAGATACACACAAGATACTTGCAATGAAGTAGCGAGTGGACTCTAAACTCACAAATGGAAGTACAGCGACAACGAGTAGGAGTTAGGTGCAGGTTCAGACTCTGCAGAAAAAGGGAAGGTACGGACATAGAGAAAAACAGGAAACAGACTAGGAGAGTTTTCAGACAGGAACTGACACTGCAGCGAGATAAAGGAGTGAGTCTGGGTATGCGGCCCCCAGAGGGCGGGACGAACAGGCTAGGAGCGTGTTCAGACAAGCCTGGAAATACAGCCTCCAGGAAGGCAGACAGGCAGGAGAAACAGAATAGGACCTGGCACATTCAGAGACAAGGAGCACACTGAATGATAAAGTTGCTCAGGCACCAGCTTCCAGGTGAAGCTGGTTTAAATATCCAGTGACTGACAGCAATAGGCTGAGGACGCATCAGGGGTGTGCCCACAGCAGCTACAAGAAACAGGAAGTGACCGGGCCGCCACCCTAAGCAGCCAGAACAGAGGCAAGCAGACAGCATGGAAAGAAGCCAGGCTAGCAGACTGGACTGATGATCAAGTTTGCGATCTTGCATAGTGGGAGATGGTGCCCTATGCAAGAACGCCGCCAGGTATGTTACACACATGCACATTTGTGGCCTGCTGGAGGTCATTTTGCAGGGCTCTGGCAGTGCTCCTCCTGTTCCTCCTTGCACAAAGTTGGAGGTAGCGGTCCTGCTGCTGGGTTGTTGCCCTCCTACGGCCCCCTCCAAGTCTCCTGGTGTACTGGCCTGTCTCCTGGTAGCGCCTTCAGCCTCTGGACACTACGCTGACAGACACAGCAAACCTTCTTGCCACAGCTCGCATTGATGTGACATCCTGGATGAACTGCATTACCTGAGCAACTTCTGTGGGTTGTAGAGTTCGTCTCATGCTACCACGAGTGTGAAAGCACAACCAGCCAGAAAGCACTGGGACTGAAATGTGGTCTGTGGTCCCTACCTGCAGAACCACTCCTTTACTGAGTGTGTCTTGATAATTGCCAATAATTTCCATCTATTGTCTATTCCATTTGCACAACAGCATGTGAAATTGACTGTCAATCAGTGTTACTTCCTAAGTGGACAGTTTTATTTCATTGAATATATATTGTTAGATCGCTCACTCAGCTGCACACGGAGGTAGACACAAGTACGCTGTCTCTTTAAACTTCTGGTTGGTTTATTAAAATTCAGCATAAACCAACACTGAGTCCATAAAACAAGCAGGCCTATCTTGGCATAACAGATAAATAGAAGAAAATAAAGTAGTACAGTCCATAAACCTGTGGGAGTCCGCCCGCACAGGGCTAGCACAGCAAACACGGTTCAGTAAACCAAACACAAGCTTCTCTCTGGAGCTAGCTTCTCCAGACACTGAAAACCTGATGCCTCAGCAGACCATGTTTAAACCCCAGACCACATCCTGAGGTGGAGATATGGTGATTGAGCTCACACTCTTCACAATGGTCATTGTCACATATCCCCCACCTGTGCTCAAAGCCGAGGGTTTTGGCATCTTCACTTGCTAAGGAGGGAAGTCTCGACAGGGCATCTGCATTACTATGCAGTTTCCCTGGTCTGTGCTCCACATGAATTAAAGTCCTGGAGTGCTAGAAACCCCCTAGTCATCCGGGCATTCTTCCCCTTCCTTTCCCTCATCCATCTCAGGAGCGCATGATCTGATACTAGCCTGAACTTTCGGCCTAACAGATAGTATCTCAGGGTGTCAGCTGCCCACTTGACGGCCAAGCACTCTTTTTCTATGATGGCGTAGCTCTTCTCACAGGCAGAGAGTTTCCTGGTTAGATACAGGATGGGATATTCCTCCCTGTTCACTTCTTGGGACAACACGATTCCCAACCCAACCTTCGAGGCATCAGTCTGGACCACAAACTCCTTATTGAAGTCAGGAGCAATCAAGACTGGCTGCTTACACAGGGAGAGCTTTAATTCCTGGAACGCTCCCATTTGGCCATCGTCGTTTTCGTCCCTTTAAACAGGTCAGTCAGGGACGCAGCTAACATGGTGAAATTCAGGATAAATTGCCAATAGTACCCCACAATTCCCAGAAAGGCCAGAACCTGTTTCTTAGAGGCTGGTTGCGGACACTTTTGGATTGCCTCTACCTTATTCACTTGCGGCTTGATTTAGCCTCTTCCGATGATGTAGCCAAAGTATTTTGCCTCTTTTCCCATGGCGCACTTCTTTGAGCTTATTGTAAACCCAGCCTTGCTCAGCGCATGAAGTACCACTTGGAACTTTGGTAAGTGACTTCCCCAATCCGGGCTGAAGATTACAATGTCATCCAGGTAAGCTGCGGCATACTTTTTGTGAGAGACTAGGATCCCCTCCATGGCCCTCTGGAAGGTAGATGGGGCGCCCTGCAGACCGAACGGCTTCCTAGTGTACTGCAAGTGACGCGCCCTGGGCCTATGTGATGTAGCGTTGCGCACGCAGGGACTACCCGGAGCCGGATCTGATAGGGGTAGTAGTCTCGTGGCGGTGACCCGGTCCGTGCCCAGGGAGTCAGACTAAGTGGCGGTATATTAGCAGTAGATGTAGGACGACTACGCCACCCGTTGAATGCAGCTATGGAGCTGCCGCTGCAGGGCAGACCGCTGAGGCCGGTGGAAGGATGGTGCAGCGTGGATGGTATAACCCCCAACGGGAGGGGTATGGCCTCAGGGCAGCCGACGTGGATTATGGGGGTAGCAGGAATCACTCAGAGATGATGCGGTGCAGTTCAGGGTCTTTACTGGTGACAAAGATAGACCCTCCTGGAGTACTGGCTAGCGGTCGGGGCCTGGTCAGTCCTTGAGCTGATGGGATCCCCCTTGGCCAGGCGGAGTTGTAGGCCTCCCCAACTAATTGTACTCTTCTGGCTACCTTGCTAGAGGCGGGTAAAGGTAGCCCACGTCCCTGAGTGTACCGTGTGGTGCTCACCCGTATGGCCGGTGACTCGGGGCCTTCTAGTGGCTTCCGCTCCACGACGGCGGTGCTGGTCCCACGCGTGTGACCGTGCCTTCGGGTTTCTTGGCCAGAGGACCTGAAATCCTCTGCAGGGCGGTTTCTGCTGCTGGGTCTGGGTTAATCCCCACAGCCTCGGACTCCGGGTCCGGTGGTAACTCTTCAATGAGGGCGAGCTCTACAGCTGCCAGCCCCTGACTCCTTTTAGCACGACTTCCCCAAAGCTCCTGATCTCTCTTTCCTTTAGCTGCTTCTCTTCTTCTCAGCTCTACTCTTCTCACTAACCCTGCCTCAGCCCCAGCTTTATATAGGGGAAGTTCTTCCCCTCCCAGGACTGGGCAGGAGGTGTGGCATGCATAGGATTCCTGACCAAGAGACCTCCCACCTGCTCTCAGACATAATATTGCTATTACTGTGGAGACCAGACCCCTGGGGTGCCACATTCCCCCCTAGTGAATTTTAGTACTCCGGGACTAAACATACTTTTGTAAACATAACAAATTATAAACAAAAACAGTACAATAAAGAAAAATACATTATGATGGTCACGGCGTGTCCGCAACCGGGTGCAGTTTTTCAAGAAAACAAGGGTGTCCATTTCACCAACACAGGGAGACGTAACCAGGTAGGGGTCTGTCCTGCCCCGAGTCCTTAACAGTCTTTAGTCCATTCCTAAGTTACGCTCCAACCAATTGTACAAGGATTCCCGGTAATCCACCAAGGACTCCTAAAAATAACTAGAAACACATAATTATTTACAAGTAACAGACAGGTGACCACAAATAAAACAATTTAAACACTTCAAATTCTCCAACGTGCGGGTAACTGGCCTTTAGTGGCCCTAGTGGACCTACGGAGCTGACTGTCTGGCCCTGAACTACAGGGTGTAGGAGCTGTCAAGGATAAACTGGGCAGCTGTCTACGGGCTCTTTGGCTCACTAGGGGTATGGCAGGCTCACTATAAGCAGAGGGTTGATCCTCCTGATCTGCTTGTGTTGAGTCTTCTGCCTCCTGGATCGGCTGTTCTTCCAGCTCTACCGGTTGCTCCGTAAGTACTTGGGATGCTGGTTGGAGGAACGTGAGGACGGGTACCACAACTGCACCATTGACTTGAGTCCAGGACCGAGGGAAGTCTCCGAGCACAGTACTAACCACATCTTCCCTTTCCTCTACGGGTCGAGGGTCTTCTTGTTCCTCTTCAGGGTTCCGTAGCTGTTCGGGACACTTCTTCAGGTGATCCCGGGATACAATGGTTGTGGTTTCCCCTCCGTCTTTACTGATGGTACAGACCTTTGGGTTGTCGTGGCTTGAGGGCAGTACGATGTACGGGTCCTTCTCCCACTGGTCGTCCAACTTGTGGAGCCGTCTTTTCCTCTTCAAGACCTGCTCTCCGGGTACCAAGGGAACAGCGGGAGCATACTGGTTGTAAGTTTTCTCTTGTCTTTCCCTAGCTAGACAGAGACTTCGCTCCACGCTCTCCTGTACTTTCCGGTACTGCTGCTGCTTCTCTGTGTCCCAGTCTGCTTCCGGTGAAGTGTCCTCGGGTGTCAGGACTCCCATCTCCAGGTCAACAGGTAGCTTACCGGGTCTTGCCCTCATTAGGTAAGCCGGGGTACAGTTGGTGGAACCTACAGGGATGTAGTTGTATAGGTCCACCAGGTCGGGCAGCTTCTCAGGCCACAGACTGCGTTCTTCCAGGGGCAATGTTTTTAGAAGATCTATCACCACCTGGTTCATTTTCTCACAAAGTCCATTAGTTTGCGGATGATAGGGTGTCGTCCTGATCTTCCGGCAGCCATACAGAGTACAGAACTCTTGGAAGACCTCCGCTTCAAAGGCAGGTCCCTGGTCCGTCAGCACCTGCTCTGGGTAGCCGTGTGGACGGCAGAAGTGCTGCTGGAAGGCTCTAGCTGCTGTTTGAGCCGTTAAGTCCTTGACGGGGACGACAACCAAGAACCGGGAGTAGTGATCCACGATGGTTAATGCGTAGACGTAGCCACTTCTGCTTGGGGTCAGTTTTACATGATCCAAGGCGACCAGTTCCAACGGCTGCCGGGTGACGATGGACTGAAGGGGGGTCTTCTGGCTGGCACGGTCCTTCCTTCTTAGGTTGCATGGGCCACAGTCTCTGCACCACCTCTCGATGGTTCCTCTCATGCCTACCCAATGGAACCGCCCGCGCAGCAGGAACTCCAGCTTCTTCCATCCGAAGTGCCCAGCCCCGTCGTGGTATGCCTCCATCACCATAGCTGCGTCCCTTCTTGGCACCACTACTTGCCAGATCAGTTCATGCGTCCGGGAGTTAACCATTCTGCGGCACAACTTCCTCTTGTAAAGGAACAGTCGACTCTTCTCTGCCCACAGTTGCTTGGCCTCCTCCGGAGCGTCTGGGTCAAGGCGAGCTTCTGGCTGAGTCAGCATCTCCTTCACCAGCCGGACGGCAGGGTCACTGTCTTGCGTTTCCGCCCAGTTGTAGTGAGGTAAGGGGTTGAACGTAGCGGCTTGCTTACCCCTTACACGGTGGGAATACTGGATAGTCCCATGACGGTGGAACGCAGGGAGTTCGACCTCTTCCAAGTCTTCTGAATCCTCACCCTCGTCCGGTAGGTTTGGCATCCTGGACAGGGCGTCCGCGTTGGTATTGGAGCGTCCTGCCCGGTATTTGATTGTAAACTCATAGTTGGACAAGCGGGCCATCCATCTCTGCTCTAGGGCACCGAGTCTTGCAGTGTCCAGGTGTGTCAACGGGTTGTTATCCGTGTACACGGTGAACCGGGAAGAAGCGAGGTAGTGCTTAAAGCGTTCGGTGACTGCCCACACCACTGCCAGGAACTCTAGCTTAAATGAGCTGTAATTCTCAGGGTTTCTTTTGGTGGGTCGCAGTTTTCGGCTGGCGTAAGCAATTACCCGTTCTTTCCCCTGCTGGATCTGGGACAGTACGGCTCCTAGCCCGATGTTACTGGCGTCGGTGTAGAGGATAAAGGGCTGGCTATAATCAGGGTACGCCAGGATTTCATCCCCCGTGAGGGCCATCTTCAGCTGGCGGAAGGACTCTTCTTCCAGCTTCTCCCATCTGAAGGGTGGCTTCTGGTTCTTGGCTTTCCTGGACTGGCCTATCAGGAGGTCCTGCATAGGGGCTGCCTTTTTGGTGAAACCGGGAATGAACCTTCGGTAGTAGCCTACCAACCCGAGGAACTGCCTCACTTCCTTTACGCTGGAGGGGCTTGGCCATTCCTTAATTGCGGTGATCTTATCAGGGTCGGGAGCCACTCCGTCCGCACTCACCACGTGTCCCAGGTACTGCACCTTTGGCTTCAGGAGGTGACACTTGGAGGGTTTCACCTTTAGGCCGTAGCTTGCCAGAGCTTCGAACACTTCCGCCAGGTGTTTCAGGTGGTCCTCATAAGTCTTGGAATATACGATGACATCGTCCAGGTGCAACAAAACCGTCTCAAAGTTTCGGTGTCCCAGACAGCATTCCATCAATCGTTGGAAGGTTCCTGGTGCGTTACAGAGCCCGAACGGCATGCAGGTAAACTCACTAAGTCCCATCGGGGTGGTGAATGAGGTCTTCTCCCGGTCCGCCTCTGCTACAGGAACCTGCCAGTACCCGCTAGTGAGATCCAAGGTAGAGAAGAAGTTAGCAGATTTTAAAGCAGCCAAAGACTCCTCTATCCTTGGTAAGGGGTACGCATCCTTGTGTGTGATACGGTTGATTTTCCGGTAATCTACACACATTCTCATGGTGTTGTCTTTCTTTTTGACCAAGACTAGTGGAGCTGCCCAGGGGCTACAGCTATCTCTGATTACCCCAGCCTCCTTCATGTCTCTAAGCATCCCCTTGGCGTGTTGGTAGTGTGCAGGGGGTACGGGTCGATACCTCTCTTTTATGGGAGGATGGTCTCCCGTGGGGATGTGGTGTTCTACCCCCTTGACTCGCCCGAAGTCTAACGGGTGTTTACTAAACACTCTCTCATACTCTTGAACCACCCGATAGACTCCCTGTTTCTGGTGTGAGGGAGTGGAGTCAGTACCCAAATGTAGTTGCTGACACCAATCCTCCATTTGTTGTTTAGAGCCGTTACCTTCCTCCGGAGAAGATGGAGGCAAGGGTTCTACGGACTGTATGGAATTCTGATTGATAGTATACAATTTGGCTAGCGTGGCATACCGGGGCAGGTACACTTCCCTCTTCCCGATATTTATTATGCGAACGGGCACCCTGCCATGGCGTACATTGACCACCCCCCGTGCTGTCAAAATGGTGGGCCTACTGTCTGAGTAAACTGGTTCTACCATTGCCTGGTAATCTCTACCCCTCAGACCAATAGCCGCCCGGCACCAAATCATCATTTCACTTTTTGGGGGCATGGCAATAGGAAAAGGGTCACACATTCTCACGCTACCAATCTCACCGCCGGAGAGTTCCACCTGTTGCCGTCGCATCAGTGCCCGGATCTCTTTTTGGAGCACTCGCTGCTGGCCGGAGCTGGCGTTCTTGGCAACCTGCTGTAAAATAAAAATCACCTCTGCAAGACAATTTTCAATTACATTAGTTCCTAGAGTTATCTTAGGGTGACTCTCGCGCTTGTCAATGTCCACAATGATCAGTCCCTGGGCTGCCAGCTCGACTCTACCGATTTTAATGGTCACCTCTTTAAATCCGATCTGTGGCACGGGCTGACCATTGCTGGCGATGATACTCAAGTCGTCGTCAGGGTAGCGGGTTATATCCGAGTCATTCCAGTACTGCTTGAAGAGCACGTACGGGATGGTGGTGACCTGTGACCCAGTGTCCAGTAGGGCACTCATAGGAATGCCATCCAGTACCACAGGCAAGACTGGACGTCCTCCCACATATTTGTCACGCCAGTTCGATGGGCCTGGTGATCTTTTTCCTGGGGGTTGGCCCTCTACCCCAGGTTGTGCCAGTTTAAAGGACAGTACCTTGCCATATGTCCGGGTTGATTGCAGCGGCGGCAGATAAGTTGTCTGTCCTCGTTGTACCGGTCGCTGGGTCTTCCTCTGGCCGGTGGGGTCCTCCTTGGTCGACGCCACGGGATGTCCTCCGGTCCGGATGCCAGCTGGATCTTCCCTGGAGTGGAAACCTGTAAAGACTGCACAGTTCGGGTTAGCGCAGCAACGCTTTTAGCTAGCTCTTGGACCTGATGGTGCAGGTCCGGAGCCGGGTCATTGTTCAAAGCCTGCGCGTCAGCTCCCACAGGCCCTGTCGACAAGGGCGCCGCCTCCTGGTGGTAAGCGGTAGTAGGGCACCTGTGGGTCACAACGCCACCCGGTGCCGGTTCTCGGAGCACCCGGATGGCTCTGTCCTTGAACTGTGCAAAGTCCAGATGAGGATCCTGTAAGGCCATTGCCCGCAACTGGGTTCGGTGGGCATTGCAATATAGTCCCTCTATAAATTGTTCGGTCAACAGCCTGTCCTCGTTTCCCACGCCGTCAGGGTCGGTCTGCTTAATGGCTCTCAGGGCCTCTTGTAGGTTTAGTGCATAGTCCCTTATACTCTCATGTGCTCGCTGCTTGCACCCATAGAATCTAAGCTTAATCTCGGCTGAGGTGCGGGTATCAAAGGTGTCCCTCAGCCGGGTTAGTATCCCTGCGACAGTCCTCCCCCCAGGTGGCCAGGACTTTACCTCCCTTTGGGCTGCCCCAGTTAATTGGGCCACCAGGATGCTCACTTTTTGCTCTTCTGTGAGGGGGTACACCTGGAAGAGGCTATCCAGCTTTTCTCTAAAGTCATGCAGAGTATGTGACTCCCCTGAGTACTGGGGTAGCCAGGCCGCTCCCGGGATATAGGGCATGGTGAAAGGCATGACTGCAGCAGCGGTGGCGCTGGCGGGGGTTGAGGCAGTGAAGCTCTCCTCCGTATCCGACATCTTCCTCCCCCCTAGTGGACCGTGGCCTACCTTGCGATGATCCTCTTCCGTAGGCCGCGGCTCCGCAGTGGATCGTCAGGGTTGAGGACCTTCCGTCGCGCTCCTGTGACATCAGCGTCTGCTGGGCTCCTTCCAGGACCTTACGCGACGTCTGGACGTGAGGCGGAGCTTCAGTTCTCGCGCGCTTTCGGAGTCCACGCCCCTCTTCTTCCCGCGCGGCGTCTTCAAGATGGCGTCCAACGGCGGGAAAACTCCACGGATGGCGGGAAGAAGGCAAAAGATGGCGCCGGATGGCGGGAATCTTCACGGATGGCGGGAAGAAGGCTGAAGATGGCGCCGGATGGCGGGAATCTTCACCACTGGTAAGTTTGAACAGTCTTTTTCAGGCACGCAGTACCCGGTGGTTGCGGGCACGAAATCCTGCCGACTACGCCAAAAGTTGACGCGCCCTGGGCCTATGTGATGTAGCGTTGCGCATGCAGGGACTACCCGGAGCCGGATCGGATAGGGGTAGTAGTCTCGTGGCGGTGACCCGGTCCGTGCCCAGGGAGTCAGACTAAGTGGCGGTATATTAGCAGTAGATGTAGGACGACTACGCCACCCGTTGAATGCAGCTATGGAGCTGCCGCTGCAGGGCAGACCGCTGAGGCCGGTGGAAGGATGGTGCAGCGTGGATGGTATAACCCCCAACGGGAGGGGTATGGCCTCAGGGCAGCCGACGTGGATGATGGGGGTAGCAGGAATCACTCAGAGACGATGCGGTGTAGTTCAGGGTCTTTACTGGTGACAAAGATAGACCCTCCCGGAGTACTGGCTAGCGGTCGGGGCCTGGTCAGTCCTTGAGCTGATGGGATCCCCCTTGGCCAGGCGGAGTTGTAGGCCTCCCCAACTAATTGTACTCTTCTGGCTACCTTGCTAGAGGCGGGTAAAGGTAGCCCACGTCCCTGAGTGTACCGTGTGGTGCTCACCCGTATGGCCGGTGACTCGGGGCCTTCTAGTGGCTTCCGCTCCACGACGGCGGTGCTGGTCCCACGCGTGTGACCGTGCCTTCGGGTTTCTTGACCAGAGGACCTGAAATCCCCTGCAGGGCGGTTTCTGCTGCTGGGTCTGGGTTAATCCCCACAGCCTCGGACTCCGGGTCCGGTGGTAACTCTTCAATCAGGGCGAGCTCTACAGCTGCCAGCCCCTGACTCCTTTTAGCACGACTTCCCCAGAGCTCCTGATCTCTCTTTCCTATAGCTGCTTCTCTTCTTCTCAGCTCTACTCTTCTCACTAACCCTGCCTCAGCCCCAGCTTTATATAGGGGAAGTTCTTCCCCTCCCAGGACTGGGCAGGAGGTGTGGCATGCATAGGATTCCTGACCAAGAGACCTCCCACCTGCTCTCAGACATAATATTGCTATTACTGTGGAGACCAGACCCCTGGGGTGCCACACAAGCACCCGTCAAGAGTAGATAAGGCCATCTTCTCCTTGGCACTTGGGGAAAGGAGAATTTGCCAGTACCCTTTCGTTAGGTCCACGGTGGTGATATATCTGGCTGACCCTAGCCTCTCAATAAGCTCTGCGATGCGGGGCATCGGATATGCGTCGAACTTTGACACCTCATTCAGCTTCCTGTGGTCATTACAGAACTGCCATTTTCCATCCGGCTTCGGCACCAGGAATATGGGGCTGGACTAGCTGCTCTTTGACTCCTCGATGACTCCCAGGCTCAACATTCTCCTCACCACTTTGGAGATCACCTCACGGCGCGCTTCAGGAATCTGATACGGCCTTTGATTCACCCTCACATGCGGCTCCATCAAGATTTCATGCTCGACCACCTGAGTACAACCTGACTGCTCTGAAAACAGGTCCCAGTTCCGCTGAAGCAGCTCTCGGCACTGTTGCTTCTGAGCCGGTGACAGTGTTTCTGCCACTGTGACATCCTCGACTCGGGCTTCAGGATGGGCCCCCATACACATAGCTTCCACCGGCTCACTGTCTCGCCAAAATTTGAGGTAAATGTGGTACACCTGATACGGCTTTCTTCTTCCTGGTTTGTGGACCTTGTTTTTGACGTCACTCAACTTTTCGACCACTTCATATGGCCCTTGCCACTTAGCCAGGAATTTACTTTCCATCATGGGGATCAACATCAAAACCCAGTCTCCAGGGCTAAACGGCCTCAGCCTCACCGACCGCTTGTAGACCGTTGCCTGGGCCTCTTGTGCTTAAAGGAGGCTCTCTCTTACAGTCGGCATCACCCTCACAATCCGGTCTTGCATATGGGCCACAAGCTCGATGACGCTCCAGTAGGGTGTTACCTCAGCTTCCCAGGTCTCTTTTGCAATATCCAATAGTCCCTGAGGCTGCCGTCCATAAAACAACTCGAAGAGTGAAAACCCAGTAGAGGCTTAGGGAGGGAGGGAATAAATCTATCCATCACAACCCATTCTACCATCTGGGCTGGAGTGGAGGACTCCAGCTGCAGCCACTTCTGTATAAGATGCAGAAGGTCAAACATTTGGGAGCGAGGGGGTTTATCACCATAATATGCCCAGTGGTCGAACCTTTGGGCTCTGACTGACATAGTCACTCCCACATGTTTTTAATTTAACATATTACTGGGCATCCTATAAGGCTAGGTCATAATAAGCCTTTTGGGGCTCGCCAGTCAAATAGGGGGCCAGCACCTCCGCCCACTGCTCTGGCGGTGGCTTCTCTCGCTCTGCTACCCACTCAAAAAAAGTCAAAAATGCTTCCACATCATCCCCCTGTCATTTTTGCATGACTCGGCTTACCGCTTATCGGATATACGAGTCATCACCTGGAGTTGGGGGAGGGGCTTCTGGCCTCCCACGAACTGCCTGTTACACTCGCGCCCGGACTGACTGGCGTGAGCGTGATTAGTGATCCCACTGTACCATGAAACGAGGAGTGCCTGGAGGGGCAAAACTAAGCATCAACCCGATCAGACCAAGGTCACACGGCGGCTCAATCGACTCCGTGAACCAGGGAGGAACCAAGCAGAGGGACCAGGTGCTACTCCAGGTCAGACCCCGGTCACAGCTGTTGACCCACACCGGGGAATGCAGGAACAGACAGGTTAAACTGGCATATTGACTGATGGGTACTGGCAGGCACGGCTGGTATGCAGACAGGTGGATATTGACAGGCACAGCTGGTATGCAGACAGGTGGGCACAGGCAGGCACGGCTGACATGCACACAGGCGGGTACTGGCAAGTAGGAACTTGGCAGGATAGGGACCAGTGCAGACTGGGATACAGGAACAGAGCCGCAGGTGTGGTAGACAAGCAGAGCAGAGCAAAACCCGCAGATGCAGTGAACAAGCAAAGCAGAGCAAAACCCGCAGATGTGGTGAACAAGCAAAGCAGAGCAAAACTCGCAGATGCGGTGAACAAGCAAAGCAGAGCAAAACCCGCAGATGCAGTGAACAAGCAAAGCAGAGCAAAACCACAGGTGTGGTGAGCAAGCAGAGCAAAGCAAAACCCGCAGATGCGGTAGACAGGACAGGGCTCTGTTCACATGGAACAGACTGGAAAACACAAGAAGATAGCTGGAACACAGGAGTTAGATACAGAGGCAGGGAAACAGAACGAGCAGAACCAGATACACACAAGGTACTTGCAATGAAGTAGCGAGTGGACACAAGACTCACAAACAGAAGTACAGAGACAATGAGTTGGAGTTAGGTGCAGGTTCAGATACTGCAGGAAAAAGGTAAGATACAGACATAGAGACAAACAAGTAACGGACTAGGACGCTGTTCAGACAGGATCAGAACCAGGAACAAGATACATGAACGAGCCTGGGAACTCAGCCCCCAGGGTGGCGGAAACAGACTAGAAGTCAAAGATACAGGTAACAGGCCTGGGTACTCAGCCCCCAGGGTGGCAGAACAGACTAGATACAGGACAGGACCTGGCAACTCAGTTGCAAAAGACAAACTGAGTGAAAGTGTTGCTCAGGCCCCTCTTACTGGGTGGAGGGGGTTTAAGCATCCAGTGACTCACTGCAATAGGCTGGGGACGCATTAGGACTGTGCACACAGTAGCTATAAGAAACAAGCCAACGCCCTAAGCAATCAGACAAGAGACATGGACACAGCTGGTACTGGAGCAAAGAGTGCAGCATGGACTGACAGGTAAGATTGCGGTCTTGAATGGTGGAAGGTGGTGCACCATGCAAGCACACCTCCAGGGATGTTACACTGCCTCTGCGAGCAACTCCATCTGCTGTTGCTGCTGTCTGAGCTAGTCTTGTTGGTGTTACTGCTGTTGGTAAATCTGTTGCAATAGCAGTTTGCTTGTCTCCTGCTGGGCCAGCACAAGATGCTTGACCAGGTCCTTAATACTGTCTGTCTTCGTTTCCTGGCTTATGGCCACCTTTACCCCAGACATGCGGTTTGTCCTCAGCCATTATATGTGCCTCCTGGGCATCTTGCCCGCATTCTCCACCACCTGTGGTAGATCGCTCACTCAGCTGCACATGGAGGTAGACACAGGTTCACCGTCTCTTTAAACTTCTGGTTGGTTTATTAAAATTCAGCATAAACCAACACTGAGTCCATAAAACAAACAGGCCTATCTTGTCATAACGGGTAAACAGAAGAAAATAAGGTAGTACAGTTCATAGGCCTGTAGGGGTCCGCCCGCATAGGGCTAGCACAGCAAACATGGTTCAGGAAACCAAACACAAGCTCCTCTCTGGAGCTAGCTTCTCCAGACACTGAACACCTGATGCCTCAGCAGGCCATGTTTTTAAACCCCAGACTACACCCTGAGGTAGAGACATGGTGAATGACCTCCCACCCTCACAGTGGTCAATCACAAAAACCATTCCCTTTTACAAATTGTGACTTAACCCCTCTCAGCAAATAACATGCTGGAGGAAATTCATGGTTTCAATTCACGGAAGCTAATCGCCTCTGTGAAACATAACTTCTCTCTATCACTTTACCATTGACTTTGTCACAATTAGTGATGAGCGAGCATGCTCGCTACAGCTCGGTGCTCGCCCGAGCATCTCACTGCTCGAGATGCTCGGCGCTCGCCGAGTATTTCCGGGGTTGCTCGGCGGGAGCTCGGGTCCCTTCCCTGCATGTTTGGTGCAATTTAGAGCGCCAATCAACATGCAGGGATTGCCTGCCACTCATTGTAATGCCGCAGCCATGGTGGTTGTGGCATTACAGTTATTGGATGGCCGTACAGCGTCATCAGGTCTATATCAGATCTGGCGCCACTGTGCTCGTCACAGTCACGGAATCAGGCAGAGTAGGGAGAGGTGCTGCTGCGTCAGGGAGAGATTTGCTTGTGTATTAAGTAGTGTAGGGAGAAAAATCGTACATTACACATATCCATCTTAACAAATAGTCCTTTTGAGGACTACGTAATCCATCTGCAGAGATATCAGGCAGGCAGAGTATATAGGCAGGCAGGGTATATAGCAGACTGCAGTGCCTATAGCACAAGAGGCTCCATTCCAATTCTGCCTTCTGCTGCTGTTAGATATTTCTATACAAAGGCCCAGGTCTCAGGGGCCAGGAATACTTTTCTTTGGATCTTAATCCTCATTATTTGCTTAAAAAGCAATCCAGAGAACACCGTTTTTCTGCTCCATTTGCTTGTTGGCACTGCAGAATACAGCCAGGTCCTTTCCATACTACAGCGCTAGAAATCCAGCTATTTAAAAAGGTGTTTTCTCCGTCACACGGATCACATATACGTTGTCAGAAAATACTGCCATTTCTAGCCTCCATTAAAAATTTCCTTTAGTGTGTCAGTGAAGAAATTCACACCAGTTTGCTGCTCAAACTACTTACCTACAGGCCAGGTATTTAAAACTCTGTTTTCTCCGTCACACGGATCACATATAAGTTCACTCCAAACTCAGTCATTTGTAGTGAGCGTGGAAGATACTGTCCTCCATTTAAAATGGGTAAGGCACGTGGCAAGGGACGGGGAACTGGACGTGATGGTGATGGTGCATGCAGAGGCCGAGGACAATGCCGTGGGCAAGCTGAAATTGTGTAACAACAAACACCCACATCTTCTCACCCGACCTTCCTGTCCCAATTCCTAGGGGACCGCAGCACACCACTATTGAACCCAGAGCAGTGTCAAAAGGTTATTGGTTGGATAGCGGATAATGCTTCCAGTCACTTAGCCACCACCACCACCCTATCTTCCACACGGTCAAGTCTCAGTAGCCGTGAGTCTGGACCGCATATTCCTCACCCTGATCCTCCTTCCTCACACCATGCTGAGTACCCAGAGACAACTGATCCCACACTTGGACACTCTGAAGAGCTGTTCACTTTTCCAATAATAGATTCGGGCCTCTCGCCCGGTCCACTTGAAGCAGGGCAAGAGGAGATCGCGTGTAGCAATGCCCAAATATTTGAGCAGCCACGGTCACACGAAGGCGACGGTGGGAAAGTGTCACAAGAGGTGGACGATGATGAGACACAATTGCCAGAAAGTCAGGAGGAGGACCAGGGTGTGGAAGTGGAAGACGAGGTGGTGGATGATATAGTAACTGACCCAACCTGGCAGGAGGACATGCAGAGCGAGGACAGTAGCACACAGGGGGAGGGAGGCAGAGCACCCCAACAGGCAGGAAGAAGCAGTGTGGTGGCCGCAGACAGAAGGCAGGCAACCGTTCCCCGTAACACCAACACAAAGGAAGTTTCCAGTGCAACTATTAGGCCTTCCTGAGTCTGGATGTTTTTTAAAGACTCTGCCAATAACCCCAAAAAGGCCATTTGCACCACCTGCCAGGCCAGCATCAGCAGGGGTGGCAAAACGACCAGCCTGACCACCACCAGCATGATCAGGCACATGGCAGCAAAGCACCCGACTTTGTGGGCCGAACCCCAGGGTCCAGGAACAGTGTCAGTGGGTGGCACCATTGCTTCTTCTGCTGTTGTGTATGCAAGCCAATACCCTGTCCATGGTGCATGTGAAGATGCCTCCTGCCCTGCACCTGTCATTGCACACTCTCAAGCATCAGGAAGCATGTCCATGTTCTTGTCCCAGCGCAGCGTTCAGTTGTCTATACACCAGTCCTTGGAACGTAAGCAGAAATATGCAGCCAACGCCCCACAGGACACACTACTAAATTCTCACATTTCACGACTACTTGCGCTCGAAATGTTGCCTTTTCGGCTTGTGGAGACGAAAGCATTCCGCAACCTGATGGCAGCGGCCATCCCTCGGTACTCGGTCCCCAGCCGCCACTATTTCTCCCGGTGTGCCGTCCCCGCATTACACAAGCACGTGTCCCAAAACATTAGCCGTGCCCTCAACAACGCAGTTATCGGGAAAGTCCACCTATCCATGGACACGTGGACAAGTGCTTGTGGGCAGGGACGGCACATCTCGCTGACGGCACACTGGGTTAACATAGTGGAAGAAGGGACCTAGTCTGACCTGGTGACAGAACTCGTCCTCCCGACGCCAAGGATTGCAGGCCCATAGGTCTATCAGGGTTCCCCCACGGTCTACAGCTCCTGCACCTCATCCTCCTCAGCCTCCTCCTCCTCTTCAGCCTCCATCTCCAAAATGACCACATCAGGCACAAGCTGGAAGCACTACAGCACTGCCTCGGCCAAGCGGCAACAGGCTGTGCTGAAGCTAATATGCTTAAGTGACAAACCGCACAATGCTGAAGAGTTGTGGACAGCTCTGAAAGAGCAGGCAAATCTGTGGCTCACACCGCTGAACCTACAGCCATGCCTGGCCCATGTGCTTAACCTCGTGGTTCAGAGGTTTCTCAAATCCTACCCGGAGCTGCCGGATCTGCTTGTTAAAGTACGCCGCCTGTGTGTCCATTTTAGAAAGTCACCTACAGCTTCCGCCACCCTTGCCGTGTTTCAGCAGCGTTTGCAGCTTCTGGCTCACAGACTGGTGTGTGATGTCCCCACACTTTGGAACTCTACACTGCAGATGTTGGGAAGGATTTGTGAGCAGAAGAGGGCAGTTGTTGAGTACCAGCATCAACAAGGCCGTCGGTATTCAATTCAGACTCCTCACATAAGACCTCAGGAGTGGACATGGATGTCAGAAATATGTACCATCCTCCAAAACTTTGAGGACTCCACCAAGATGGTGAGTGGCCATAATTAGCGTCACCATCCCACTTCTCTGTCTTCTGAAACGCTCTCTGCTCACAATCAAAGAGAATGCATTACAGGCGGACCACGATAAGATGGAGCAAGGAACCATACAGGGTGATTACACACAGCCCAGCCTCATCTCATCCCAACGTAGATTGGGTGACAATGAGGAAGAGGAGGAGGAGGAGGAAGAACAGGAGCTAGTTTCATGCATTATAGACGGTACTACCTGCACAGCTGTCATACCGTCTGTTCAGCGTGGATGGACAGAGGACAGAGAAGAGGAGGAGAGCATGGTCAGTCATCCTCTTGGTGAGGACACGGAAGTCTTGCCTGTTAGTAGTCTGGCACGCATGGCTGAGTTTATGTTATGCTGCCTTTCCCATGACCTTCGCATTCTCAAAATTTTGGGTGACAGTCATTACTGGTTGGTTACACTTCTAGACCCACGCTACAAGGAGAACTTTATATCTCTTATTCCTGAGGCGGACAGGTCTACAAAAATGGGGCAGTACCAGAAGGCCCTTGTTGCGGAACTATTAAAAAAATTCCCATCTGAAAACGCTGGCGGCAGAGGGCACACTTCGTTGGACAACCAAGGAGTACAGGCGAGAGAGGCACAACTTCAATCCAGCAGAGGCAGGGGAACACTGTCAAAGTTCTGGGAGAGTTTTCTCAGCCCCTCCCATCGCATAGGCCCTGAAGCGCGGAGTATTCTCACAAGGGGTGCAAAGTTTGGGAAGATGCTGAGGGAGTACCTTGCCGACCGTACCAATGTCCTTCATGATTCCTCTGTGCCTTATAATTATTGGGTATCCAAGCTGGATACGTAGAATGAACTGGCTCTCTACGCCTTGGAGGTCCTGGCCTGCCCTTCTGCCAACGTTTTATCAGAGCGGATTTTTAGTGCCGGTGGTGGAATTATAACTGATAAGCGCATCCGCCTGTCAACTGAAATTGCTGACAGGCTGACTCTTATAAAAATGAACAAGGGCTGGATTGGGCCAGACTTCTCAACACCACCGAATGATAGCAGCGTAGCAAACTCATATCCAGTGTCTTTTCTTGGGAGGTGTATTCCCATGCACCTTTTCACACCCAGACATGGGTATACGCTTCCTGATTTTGACTATTTGCTCTTGTCCCCCTCCTTCTCCTCATCCTCCACCACCATATCACCAGGGTGACCGTGGTCCGTAATGCAACACCCACATATTTTTTTTAAAGGGTGTTTATGATGCCCGTAAAAAAAAATTTTTATACAGTATGTTCATGTATACCCCCCAGGGGTAAATGTTTGTCAGCCCATACACTTAGTGCATGGGCATTACAAGTATAGGAGGCCCGCTCTTTTCTAATTCACCTGTCCACGTGTTTGTGCTTAGGCGGTCCTTCCCAGTAAGTGCAGTGGGGAGGGCACGGGTAATGTTGCGGGACCCGTGCTTCTGGAAGGCGGAGACGACACCAGGAGAAACAGTGGCGACTGGGGACTGAGTATGGACACCCGGCCACCACCGGCATGAGCTTATGAAAAGCTTCCACCTCCACGAGCCTAAAAGGCCACATTTCAAGTGCAAGCAGCTGTCAAAAATTTGGCAGTATAGTATTGCAGCCTGTGGGTTCGTGGGTGGCTGGCTGCATACATGCGCTTGCATTCCAAGGAATGGGGTAGGGACAACTGATCGCTGCACTGGGACAAGGACGTGGACAGTGATTGTTGCAAGTCTGCAATGACAGGTACATGGCAGGAGGCATCTTCGCATGCGCCAAGGATTACTTATGATGGGCACACTTTTAGGCAGTGACCTGGGAGTCAGAGATGCTTCCAGAGGTTTTCCCCATGCTGTTCCTATGTCTTTTCAGCACTGTACGCATGTGTCTGATGATGTGTCACACACACATGGCTAGATAAGGTTGTAAAATGTTAAAATGACATTTCCCAGTGAATGCATTTGTCTTGGGTTAAAGCAATGCAAAAGTGCAAAAACGCATCAAAAACGCTATGTGTGAACATAGCCCAAGGTGTGGAGGAGTATTTTTGTTTTTGGTTATTTATTTTGCTTATATACAAGTCATTACCCTGGAAAGGATGTTCCTTAACATATTTCCCAGGAAAATCCATTTTGGTTTCGTTTTTGTATGTTTTATTGTGAGTTCGTAAAAGTGGTATAATACTCTGACAATGTTGTTGACAGCAGTGATCTGGGAGTCAGAGATGCTTCCAGGGGTCTTCACCATGCTGTTCCCAAGTCATTTGAGCACTGTTCCCATCGATTTGGGCAATTTTTAGGTCCTCTGCAGACCGCCGGGGGGAGCCGCCTGAAAATTGCTCGAGTTTCCAATAGACTTAAATTGGGCTCATTGCTCGGGTCGAGCACCCGAGTATTCCAATGTGCTCAACCCGAGCAATGAGTACCCGAGCATTTTAGTGCTCACTCATCACTAGTCACAATATATAAAAACTACCGTTCAAAAGTTTGGGGTCAATTTGAAATTTCATTATTTTTGAAAGGACTTTTTTTTTCAATGAAGCTAACATTAAATGAATCAGAAATACACTCTATACATTGTTAATGTGGTAAATGACTATTCTAGCTGCAAACGTCTTGTTTTTATTGCAATATCTACATAGGTGTATAGAGGCCCATTTCCAACAACCACCACTCCAGTGTTTTAATGGTACATTGTGTTTGCTAACTGTGTAAGAAGGCTAATGGATGTTTAGAAAACCCTTGCACAAGTATGTTAGCCCAGCTGAAAACGGTTTGGCTGATTTGAGAAGCTATAAAATTGACCTTCCTTTGAGCTAGTTGAGAATCTGGAGCATTACATTTGTTCTATGAAACTCTCAAAATGGCCAGAAAAAGAGAATTTTCATGTGAAACTCGACAGTCTTTTCTTGTTCTTAGAAATGAAGGCTATTCCATGCGAGAAATTGCCAAGAAACTTGAGATTTCCTACAACGATGTGTACTACTCTTTTCAGAGAAGAGCACAAACAGGCTCTAACCAGAGTAGAAGGAGAAGTGGGAGGCCCCGCTTCACAACTGAGCAACAAGACAAGTACATTTGAGTCTCTAGTTTGAGAAATCAACGCCTCACAGCTCCTCAACTGGCAGCTTCATTAAATACTACACGCAAAACGCCAGTGTCAACGTCTACAGTGAAGAGGCGACTCCGGGATGCTGGCCTTCAGGGTAAAGTGGCAAAGAAAAGCCATATCTGAGACTGGCTAATAAAAGGAAAAGATTAATATGGGCAAAAGAACACAGACATTGGACAGAGGAAGATTGGAAAAAAGTTTTATGGACAGACAAATCAAAGTTTGAGGTGTTTGTATCACACAGAAGAACATTTGTGAGACGCAGAACAACTGAAAAGATGCTGGAAGAGTGCCTAATGCCATCTGTCAAGCATGGTGGAGGTAATGTGATGGTCTGGGGTTGCTTTGGTGCGGGTAAAGTGGGAGATTTGTACAAGGTAAATGGGATTTTGAATAAGGAAGGCTATCACTCCATTTTGCAACGCCATGCCATACCCTGTGGACAACGCTTGATTGGAGCCAATTTCATCCTACAAGAGGACAATGACCCAAAGCACACCTCCAAATTATGCATGAACTATTTAGGGAAGAAGAAGGCAGCTGGTATTCTATCTGTAATGGAGTGGCCAGCGCAGTCACCAGATCTCAACCCCATTGAGCTGTTTGGGAGCAGCTTGACCGCATAGTACGCAAAAAGTGCCCATCAAGCAAATCCAACTTGTGGGAGGGGCTTCAGGAAGCATGGGGTGAAATTTCTCAAGATTACCTCAGCAAATTAACAGCTAGAATGCCAAAGGTCTGCAATGCTGTAATTGATGCAAAGGGAGCATTCTTTGACGAAAGCAAAGTTTGAAGGAGAAAATTATTCTTTCCAATAAAAATTATTATTTCTAACCTTGTCAATGTCTGGAGTATATTTTCTAATCATTTTGCAACTCATTTGATAAATAAAAGTATTAGGTTTTTTTTCATAGAAAACACAAAATTGTCTGGGTGACCCCAAACTTTTGAAAGGTAGTGTATATATTATAATATATACACACAGTCATGGATGAAAGTGTTGCCACCCTTGAAATTGTTTCAGAAAATGAAGCATTTCCCCAAGAAAATTATGCAATTACACATGTTTATTTCCTTGGTGTTTGGAAAAAAAAAAAGAAAAAAAAAGGCAAATTGGACATAATTTCACACAAAACCCCAAAAATAAGCCCGAAAAAATTGTTGGCACCTTTCCAAAACTGTGGGTAAACAACTTTGTTTAAAATACAGTATGTTTTGCTAGTTCAGACTCACCTGTGACAAGTAACAGGTGTGGGCAATATGAAAATCACACCTGAAACCAGATAAAAGGGGGAGAAGTTGACTTGCATTGTGTGTCTGTGTGTGCCACACTAAGCATTGAGAACAGAAAGAGGAAGAGAACTATCTGAGGACTTAAGAACGAAAATTGTTGAACAATATTAACAATTTCAAAGTTACAAGTCCATCTCCATAGATCTTTATGTTCCTTTGTCCACGGTGCGCAAAATAATCAAGAAGCTTACAATCCATGGCACTGTAGCTAATCTCCCTGGACATGGATGACAGAGAAAAATTGATGAAAGGTTGCAATGCAGGATAGTCTGGATGGTGGATAGGCAGCCCCAATCAAGTTCCAAAGAAATTCAAGCTGTCCTGAGGGCTCAGGCTGCATCAGTGTCAGTGCAAACTATCCGTCGACATTTGAATGAAATGAAACTCTATGGCAGGAGACCCAGGAGGACTCCACTACTGACACAGAGACATAAAAATGTTAGACTGCAGTTTTCCAAAGTGTATGCGAGTAAGCCAAAATCCTTTTGGGAAAGCGTCTTTTGGACAGATGAGACCAAGATAAAGCTTTTTGGTAAAGCACATCATTCTACTGTCTCCCGAAAACGGAATGTTGCCTACAAATAAAAGAACACAGTACCTACAGTCAAATATGTTAGAGGTTCAAAGATGTTTTGGAGTTGATTTGCTGCCTCTGGCACTGGGTGCCTTGACTGTGTGCAAGGCATCATGAAATCTGAAAATTACCAAAGGATTTTGGGTCGCAATTTTATTGACCAGTGTCAGAACGCTGGGTTTGCATCCTAGGTCAAGGGACTTCCAGCAGGAAAATGACCCCAAACATACTTCAAGAAGCACAAAAAAATGCATTAGAAAGCGGCGACTGTAACTGTGCTCAGCGCTGCCTGACAGATGGCCCTAATGCTGAGCTGCTGTCAGTCAGTGCCAGCGGCGTGGTTCAGAGTGGTGACTGAACCCGTGCAGGCGCATCCCCTGTGACTGAAACCAAAATGCTGCTGGAAGAAATAAAGATAATTTCCTCCCGACAGCGTGGGTCTAAGTGCAGGCGCCGGGCAGGTTAATAATGCTATTAAACTGCAGATTAACCCCATATCTGCAGGCTAATAGTATTTTTTCAGGTGATAGGTTCCCTTTGAAAGCTCCTGTAGGTGTAATGTCTAGGGTTCCTGATACACTATAGGAACAAAAGTATCTGAATTCTATATAGTAACTGCCCAAGGGAATAAAATAATTAGTATAAATTGCATTTTTATGCTGACTATACCAATGAATTCAATGTTCAGAAACACAATCCTTATTATCAGATAATGAGATATTAAGGCAAAACTAATAAAGTTCCAGTTATTATTTGGTCTTTATGTGTCCTAAGTTTCCCTCAGTAGTGCGTATCATAACTAGTGCTCTCAGAAGGCGCAAGGAATTTCTGATCCGAATCGTAACCTATAAATAATCCTCATCTGCAGAGGTGCTGGAAGGAGTTTTAATTGACAGTAGCATATGTTATGTAAGATTGGATCATCACTATATGGCAGCTGCACTGGACACAGACCACAGTAACTTTCCTCCGGGTAAGACTTTTGCTTAGCATTAAATTTGTATTTTAGGAAAATAATTATAACATTGACATAATGTAGGTCGTTGTATCCTTTTTCAAAATAATGAATTTTAATTTTGCAGACCCTCAATCAGGATAATGCTGGTCCTACGTTCAGTGTACTCATTGCTTATACTGGTGCCTCTGTGCATTTTGGCTGAGGATGACCCAACACAGCCCCAAAAGAACCCTTGTGCTAACTGGATGGGGGGAGCACCTGGATATCCTGGACACAATGGAGTTCCTGGAAGAGATGGCAAAGATGGGAATGATGGAGTGAAGGGAGAAAGAGGAGAACCAGGTTAGTGGATGGCTACTGAAGGAAAGACCACCTCGTTTATTTTGAGGTTTTAGACTCCACCAAAGCCTAAATATTTTTGAATATGTGAAACGGACAATATCTTCTAATATATCTGTTGTGTTTCACTTGAAGTGAAAATGGCAGCAGAATATGCATAGCTTTACAGCAATCCTGTAGCACTTATTGGGCACTGATTGAAGTGGTAGGCCATGTTCACACATTCAGTATTTGGTCAATATTGTACATCAGTATTTGTAAGCCAAAACCAAGAGTGGGTCAAAAATGCAGAAGTTGTGAAATGTTTCTATTGTACTTTTCCTCTGATTGTTTCTCTCTTGATTTGGGTTACAAATACTGATTTAAAACACTGAACATGGCTGAAGTCTAAATATCATCTCCATCACCATCTCCATATCATTTTGCCAAAGCCTCATATGAGACATCAGCAGAGTGTCCTCCATGGACCAGGAGGGCATTGCCTGGCTGATCTCATTCAGTGCTTGCCCACCCACTCCATTTTGCTGCTTGAAGAGGCGTCACAGGGCTAGCTGGTTTCCTAGGTAAGTACAGTATAGACCAAAAGTTTGGACACACCTTCTCATTTAACCCCTTTAAAGCCAAAGACGTACTAATACGCGTCTGTGCCCTGAGCTTTAAGAGCCTGACCCATATTAGTACGTCATCGCGATCGCGCGCGCACACAGGCTGTGCGGGCGCGATCGCCGCCGGGTGTCAGCTGATTGTCACAGCTGACACCCGGTACTATGTGCAGGGAGCGGTCCCGCACATTAACCCCCGCAATGCTGCGATCGAAGTCGATCGCAGTATTGCGGTGGCAAGGGGAGGTGATCGCCGATACTCACTTCCTCTTCCAGCCTCCAGTGCTGTCTGCCGTGGCTTCCAGGATGTTGCCATGATGACCCGATGTCGTCATGACAACATCTGGGTCACCAGACAGCAGGAAGATTTTTTGGACATGCGCAGTGCATCTCCAAACTATCTTCTCCCTGTCCAGCGCTGACAGCCTGCATGGCACAGGGATGGTGCTCCATTTATGTGCCATGCAGGCGATCAGAGAAAAAAAAAAAGTGAAAGTCCCATAGTGGGACAAAGTAAAAAAGTAAAACAACTCCCAGAAAGTGAAAAAAAAAATAAAAAAATATAAAAAAAAAAAAAGAATCCACTAAAAATAAAACTATAATGTACCCATCAATAAATATTATTATGAAAAAAAAGCAAAAAAACAATATAACAACCAAACACATATTTGGTATCGCCGCGTCCGTAACGACCTGACCTATAAAACTGTTCCACTAGTTAACCCCTTCAGTGAACATGGTAAAAAAATAAAAATAAAAAACGAAGCAAAAAACAATGCTTTATCATGATACCGCCAAACAAAAAATGGAATAACACGCGATCAAAGACTAATATAAATAAAAATGGTATTGCAAAAAACAAGCCATCACATGACTCTGTAGGCCAAAATATAGCAATGCAAAAACTAGATTTTACAAAATATGTGTCTTTTAGTGTGTGACAGCTGTCAATCATAAAAACCCGATATGATCAAGTATCGCTGTAATCGCACTGACCTGAAGAATAAAGTAATCTCATCACTTATACCGCACAAAGAACGGCGTAAAAAATAAACGCTAGGGCTGTGGTTGGGGTTGTGCTAATGTTAGGGTTGGGGTTGTTTTTTTTTTCAAAAGTAAAAAAAAAAAAAAAAAAAAAATAGATGACGATATGGCAACTAGTGTTGAACGCAAGTGCTCGCTACTTGAGTTTGCATCGGGTGCTCGGGTATGCACTGAGTATCGCGGGTGCTCGAGTCTCCGCCCCATATGCTTCGCGGCCAAAAAAACCTCGCGGGGATTGCCTGCCATGCACAAGCGATCCCCGCATGTTTTTTTTGGGGTGTCTAATAACCGTGAAACATGCGGGCGGGGACTCGAGCATTTCACTTAAGCACCCGTGATACATGGTGCATACCTGAGTACCCGATGCAAACTCAAGTAGCGAGCACTTGCGCTCAAGAGTAATGACAACTTATTCAATATGATGACCTAATGTTATCAAATTCTGTGTCGTACCTCTGGGTTCAAAATGTTCACTATACCCCTTAATAAAATCCTTGAGGGGTATAGTTTCCAAAATGGGGTCACTTGTGGGGGAGCTCCACTGTTTAGGCACATCAGGGGCTCTCCAAATGCGACATGGTGTCCGCTAACAAATTGAATGGAAAATCGGCTCAAATTGTTAGCGGACACCATGTTGCGTTTCGAGAGCCCCTGTGTGCCTAAACATTGGAGCTCCCCCCACAAGTGACCCCATTTTGGAAACTAGACCCCCCAAGGCACCTATCTAAATGCATAGTGAGCACATGGAACCCTCAGATGCTTCACAAATTGATTCGTAAAAATGAAAAAGTGGAAAAAAAAATACTTTTTCATTTTTACGAATCAATTTGTGAAGCACCTAGGGGTTCCAAGTTCTCACTATTCATCTAGATAGGTGCCTTGGGGGGTTTAGTTTCCAAAATGGGGTCACTTGTGGGGGGTTTCCACTGTTTAGGCACATCAGGGGCTCTCCAAATGCAACATGGCGTCCGCTAATTATTCAAGCAAATTTTACAATCAAAAAGTCAAATGGTGCTCCTTCCCTTCCGAGCCCTGCCGTGTGCCCAAACAGTGGTTTTTCCCCACATATGGGGTATCTGCGTGCCCAGGGGAAATTGCACAACAAATTTTGGGGTCCATTTTTTCTTGTTACCCCTGCGAAAAAAAAAAAAAAGGGTTTAAAGTAACATTTTTGTGAAAAAAGTTAAATGTTCATTTTTTTCTTCCACATTCCAAAAATTCCTGTGAAGCACCTGAAGGGTTAATAAAGTTCTTAAATGTGGTTTTGAGCACCTTGAGGGGTGCAGTTTTTAGAATGGTGTCACTTTTGGGTATTTTCTGTCATAAAGACCACTCAAAGTGACTTCAAATGTGATGTGGTCCCTAAAAAAATGGTTTTGTAAATTTTGTTGGAAAAATGAGAAATCGCTGGTCAACTTTTAACCCTTATAGCTCCCTAACAAAAAAAAATTTTGGTTCCAAAATTGTGCTGATGTAAAGTAGACTTGTGGGAAATGTTATTTATTAACTATTTTGTGTGACATATCTCTCTGATTTAAGGGCATAAACATTCAAATTTTGAAAATTTCAAAATTTTCGCCAAATTTCTGTTTTTTTTCACAAATAAACGCAAGTGATATCGAAGAAATTTTACCAAAATCATGAAGTACAATATGTCACGAAAAAACAATCTCAGAATCAGGGGGATCCGTTGAAGCGTTCCAGAGTAATTACCTCATAAAGTGACAGTTGTCAGAATGGTAAAAATTGGCCTGGTCATTAACGTGCAAACCACCCTCGGGGATAAAGGGGTTAAAGATTTTTCTGTATTTTCATGACTATGAAAATTGTACATGCACACTGAAGGCATCAAAACTATGAATTAACACATGTGGAATTATATACTTAACAAAAAAGTGTGAAACAACTGAAAATATGTCTTATATTCTAGGTTCTTCAAAGTAGCCACCTTTTGCTTTGATGACTGCTTTGCACACTCTTGGCATTCTCTTGATGAGCTTCAAGAGGTAGTCACCGGAAATGGTTTTCACTTCACAGGTGTGCTCTGTCAGGTTTAATAAGTGGGATTTCTTGCCTTATAAATGGGGTTGGGACCATCAGTTGTGTTGTGCAGAAGTCAGGTGGATAAACAGCTGATAGTCCTACTGAATAGACTGTTAGAATTTGTATTTCGGCAAGAAAAAAGCAGCTAAGTAAAGAAAACTGAGTGGCCATCATTACTTTAAGAAATGGGGCAAACTTTGAAAGTGTCCCCAAGTGCAGTTGCAAAAACCATCAAGCGCTACAAAGAAACTGGCTCACATGAGGACCGCCCCAGGAAAGGAAGACCAAGAGTCACCTCTGCTTCTGAGGATAAGTTTATCCGAATGACCAGCCTCAGAAATCGCAGGTTAACAGCAGCTCAGATTAGAGATCAGGTCAATGCCACACAGAGTTCTATCAGCAGACACATCTCTACAACAACTGTTAAGAGGAGACTTTGTTCAGCAGGCCTTCATGTTAAAATAGCTGCTAGGAAACCACTGCAAAGGACAGGCAACAAGCAGAAGAGACTTGTTTGGGCTAAAGAACACAAGGAATGGACATTAGACCAGTGGAAATCTGTGCTTTGGTCTGATGAGTCCAAATTTGAGATCTTTGATTCCAACCACCGTGTCTTTGTGCGACGCAGAAAAGGTGAACGGATGGACTCTACATGCCTGGTTCCCACCGTGAAGCATGGAGGAGGAGGTGTGATGGTGTGTGGGTGCTTTGTTGGTGACACTGTTGGAGATTTATTCAAAATTGAAGGCATACTAAACCAGCATGGCTACCACAGCATCTTGCAGCGGCATGCTATTCCATCCGGTTTGCGTTTAGTTGGACCATCATTTATTTTTCAACAGAACAATGACCCCAAACACACCTCCAGGCTGTGTAAGGGCTATTTGACCAAGAAGGAGAGTGATGGGGTGCTACACCAGATGATCTGGCCTCCACAGTCACCAGACCTGTACCCAATAGAGATGGTTTGGGGTGAGCTGGACCGCAGAGTGAAGGCAAAAGGGCCAACAAGTGCTAAGCATCTCTGGGTACTCCTTCAAGATTGTTGGAAGTCCATTTCCGGTGACTACCTCTTGAAGCTCATCAAGAGAATGCCAAGAATGTGCAAAGCAGTCATCAAAGCAAAAGGTGGCTACTTTGAAGAACCTAGAATACAAGACGTATTTTCAGTTGTTTCCCACTTTTTTGTTAAGTCCACATGTGTTAATTCATAGTTTTGATGCCTTCAGTGTGAATGTACAATTTTCATAGTCATGAAAACACAGAAAAATCTTTAAATGAGAGTGTCCAGACTTTTGGTCTGTACTGTACATTTTTAATTTTACATGCAGAATTATGAAAACCTACAGAATTGGCCAAAACCACCGAGTCAATGGTAAATAAGGTATAATGGTTGTAGTCAAGAATGCAATTATTAAACCTATAAAGAAAGAATGCAATACCATAAATAGTTTAAAAAACATATAGCTTTATTATTAATCTAAAAAACTTAAAAGCATATGCAAATGTGTGGAGGCATATCATACACATACCAACCAAGAAATGAGTGGTTTATGTTTACATTAATCCTATAAATCAAAATACAGTATATCTAAAAATGGCTCCAAAGTACAGAAATTGATATTGTGTTTAAAGGACCAACCAAATAAGATAGGGGAAGAATCAAACCCCTAAAATGGTGGAGGTTCCTAATATAAAGATTTTTTTCTATGATAATGCAGTGCTAACAGTGACAGAGGTAAATATGTAGTGAAAAATGTTTAGTGCATAAAATAGTATTTCATACAAAATTCATTGAATTAATAATAAAAAATACTATATACAGATATTCAATAAAGTGAAAGAATTTATAGAAAAGTATGCAAAAAAGTGACTGTAAAAGGAGTGCTACATATAATATATATACAGGTGCATCTCACTAAATTAGAGTATCTTCAAAAAGTTAATTTATTTCAGTTCTTCAATACAAAAAGTGAAACTCATATTATATAGAGTCATTACAAACAGAGTGATCTATTTCAAGTGTTTATTTCTGTTAATGTTGATGATTATGGCTTACAGCCAATGAAAACACAAAAGTCACTAGGTCAGTAAATTAGAATAATTAACAAAAAAACACCTGCAAAGACTTCCTAAGCATTTAAAAATGTCCCTTAGTCTGTTTCAGTAGCTCCACAATCATGGGGAAGACTGCTGACTTGACAGATGTCCAGAAGGCAGTCATTGACACACTACACAAGGTCCCAGAGTTCCAATTTTCATTTGGAAATCAAGGTCCCAGAGTCGGGAGGAAGAGTGGAAAGGCCACAATCCAAGCTACTTGAGGTCTAGTGTGAAGTTTCCACAATCAGTGATGGTTTGGGGAGCCATGTCATCTGCTGGTGTAGGTCCACTGTGTTTTATCAAGACCAAACTCAGCGCAGCCGTCTACCAGGAAATTTTAGAGCACTTCTTGCTTTCCTCTGCCGACAAGCTTTTTGGAGATGGAAATGTCATTCTCCAGCAGGACTTGGCACCTATCCACACTGCCAAAAGTACCAGTACCTGGTTTACAAACAACAGTATCACTGTGCTTGATTGGCCAGCAAACTCACCTGACCTTAACCCCATAGAGAATCTATGGGATATTGTCAAGAGGAAGATGAGAGACACCAGACCCAACAATGCAGAGGAGCTGAAGGCTGCTATCAAAGCAATGACACCTGATGCACATGAGTTTTCATTGGCTGTAAGCCATAATTATCAACATTAACAGAAATAAACACTTGAAATAGATCACTCTGTTTGTAATGACTCTATATAATATGAGTTTCACTTTTTGTATTGAAGAACTGAAATAAATTAGCTTTTGATGATATTCTAATTTAGTGAGATGCACCTGTATATAACATGCTGCACACCATGACATAATTGACTGTCTCCTTCGTAAGCATATAATGATGAGCCAAAGAGCATACACATAGGAAACCACACAGGAATAAAAGGTCAGGACTATGTACAAGTTAAAGGGACCTAAAACTGTCACTTGAGACAAGTTGTTATGACATTGTTTTTAATCTAAGTAATGTCTAATACATTTCTCTCCTTGGCCCAGGGCTACCCTACCTGCTCTGCCTAAAATCATCATTCTTGCATTGGTAGTTTTTGATTACCACAAATATGCCTGCAAATTTCCTTGGAAATCTGCAACAGCCAAATTTGCATGTGTAAAATGTAGATTTACAGCAGCATTCACAGCCCCATTCAATACGGAGATGGGTGCAATCCACTAAAAAAAAAAAAAAAGGTAGAACAGAAATTGACATGTTGGCGATTTTATTGCCTTTGTAACATAGGATAAGTTGGTATGTTCTAGGTTAGGTGCAGGTGTATAGAGCTGGTTTAGGAAACAGCACTTGTTCAAATCATTGCTGTTTAACCACTCAAACTCAATCTCTGATAGAGAAATTTAAGTGGGGCATCCATTCAGGCACCCATCAAACCCCATCTGACATGTAACCAGATTTTTATAGATGCAGCAATGGTTCTTCAAGAAAAAAAAAAATCAAGATGTCAGAATTGCTGTTTTTTTGGTCGCTGCACCTCCCATAAAAAATTCAATAAAAAGCTATCAAAATGTTGTAAGTACCCCAAATTGGCATCAATAAAAACTATAGCTTATCCTACATTATAGCAAACCAATATAATAATAATATTTTTATTTATATAGCACCAACATATTCCGCAGCACTTTACAATTCAGACAATTTACAGATATTATTGGCACTGTCCCCATTGGAGCTCACAATCTACATTCCTATCAGTAGGTCTTTGGATTTTGGGAGGAAACCAGAGAACCTGAAGGAAACCTACACAAACACAGGGAGAGCATACAAACTCCTTTGTCCTTTGTGGTATTTGAACCCAGGACCCCAGAGCTGCAAGGCTGCAGTGCTAATCACTGAGCCACCGTGCTGCCCTTCAATATACAGTTCTAATGACAGAAAAATTAAAAAAAATAAAATGATGGATCTCTGAAAATGGAAACTCAAACCAAATTTTTCTTTTATTTTTTTTGTTCAAGGCTCTGAATTTTTTTTTTCACCACTTAAAATCCCCCTATGAACTGTTTTTCCCCTAAACCTGTGTATATGTGTATGTGTGGCGCCCTGCTACGCACAGGTGCCACAGAACCCAGTAGGGTGCATGGATGGACTTCTCCACAAGAGGCCCTCACACATTCACACACCTCCAGCCTACCACCTCAGACCACCAGAGGGAGCCCTGATAAGGATTAGATAGATAGATAGATAGATAGATAGATAGATAGATAGATAGATAGATAGATATATGGAGGGTGGAACCAGGCAGCTCAGTCAGAAGTTAGTTCAGAGAGCGTGCTGACGCTGAGAGCAGCGAAGACGCAGCTCGTCTGCAGCTGCCGTAGTGAGGGCCCTGAGAGCGGCCGACAGCAAGGAGAGAGGAGTTGAGGGGGCAGAGGAGCGTACCAGGCTCACCCCAAAATATATACCGGACACCGGGTCCGCACCTACAGGGACCCTTTATACCCAGTAGGGACCACCGGATACCTAGGGGACTACAAGTCCCAGGCCAACCAATGCTGACTACTGTACCAGGGCTAGGAGTCATGGAGGCCCCAGTGACCAGGGAGAGTGATCTCCAAGAGAAGGCCCTACCACCAGGTCAGCAGGTGCAAGAGAGACAGTAATTAAGCCAGGCCTAGCTCCAGGCAGGTCAGAAGCTTATCAAGTGGAAGCAACGGATCAGGAGGCCCTATACCCGCTCACTGGGGAGAGTCCAGAAGTGTACCCTGCCTACCGAGTACCCAGGACCATATCTGCATCTTACACCAGTAAAGGTACCGAAGCGAACCCCCGTGTGAGTGTCCGTCATTTCTTCCTGAACCACCCTGGCTGTCTCTCCCCTGTACCACCATCCATTACCCCACGCTGCCCTGAGGCCCGCTCCACCTGTGGGAAGCCGTTCCATCATAAGCTGCGCAAACATCTGCCTCAGAGGACTGCTCCGCAGCGGCGGCTCCCTTTAGCCGCATTCCACAGGTGGCATCACGAACACTTTACAAATCCCCTATAAATAATTCCCCTTTTGGGTGACCGCCCTGGGCCACGGACCGGGTCAGCCACCGTGATATCCCCCAGCAACCAGAGGCCCGGCTGCAGAGTACCCCACGGCCCTGGGGGCGAGTCATATGTACTGCAGTGTCAGTGTGTTAGTATGGTCTCCAGTATTCAGCACTGTTGTAGTCCTTTTCTCAGTGATATCATCGCTCTGCAGACTCTTCGGATCACACTGCGCTCTGGGTAACTCGGCAGTGGCTTTAACCGTAGACTAACTAAGTCTATGGAACTTCAAAAATAGTCTCCATAGGCTTACATTGAAAAAACTACTCACCTAGCCCTGTTCTCACGATGCACTACTCCACTCTGTACAGCATGTGGACTGAGGTTCCACACAGCAGGCACGATCTAGTGACATCTAGTGCTGTGCTGAGACTCAGACGCTCAGGCTCAGGCTGAATGATGGAGCAGGGAGCCAATGGATCCCAGTTACATCATTTTATTCAACGGTATCTGCATCCTGGTGATGTAGATTCCATTGAAATTGTGACAACAGGCGGCGTGGGGGCTGGGCAACGGTCCCCCACAACTCACAGGCCACATAGCGGTCGCATGGTCTGCCGGTATGGGTATTGCACCCCTACATATATGGAAATATCTATGAAAATTAAAAATATAATTACTAAACCTGAACAAAAACATTTGTACTGTCCTGGTCATGATGGCTCCCACATCCACACACAGTATCATGGCCCCTACAGCCCCCCATATATGGTATTATGACCTTCACAGACCTCACACACACAGTATAATGGCCTACACATCCCCCCACTCAGTGTGATGGCGCACACAGGCCCCACACACAGTATCATGGCCCCCACAACGATATGGGGCCTAGCAAATGCCAGAGGCACCCAGGATGCCAGTTTGAGGATGCTGGCCACTGAAGTGAACCACAAATCTTTTTGCTCAACTCTTATAGATGCCAGATTTTGGCTGCTGTAAATTTTGATTTACTATCATATGCCAATAATCATTGGTGAGTTTTATGTTTTAGGTGGCATCGGCTTCTACATATATGGTTGGTGCATAGCAGTAAATAGAAATACTCATGCAAATTCTATTAATATTCACAGGTGTTAAGGGGCCGAAGGGAGAAGTTGGTGAACTAGGACTTCCAGGACCTGAAGGCCCACGTGGCTTTCCAGGACCCCAAGGCCAAACAGGCGAGAGTCCTTTTCTGCACCGTTCAGCCTTTAGTATGGGGCTGACAACTAGAGTTTCTACACCAAATGTCCCCATACGCTTCACTAAAGTATTTTATAATGAGCAACGCCACTATGATGAGACAACAGGAAAGTTCACCTGCCATGTAAGAGGCCTCTATTTATTCTCCTACCATCTCACCGTCTACATGAAGGATGTCAAGATTGGATTATACAAGAATAACAAACCCATCATGTTCACATTTGACCAGTTTCAGACAAATAACGTAGATCAGGCCTCTGGTTCTGTCCTTCTGGCCTTAGATGTTGGAGATGAAGTTTGCCTGCAGATATTCGGTGAAGATTATGGTGGCATCTATGGGGATAATCTCAATGACTCATCATTCTCTGGAATCCTGTTGTATCCAAGCTCTGAAAACATGTAACCCCACCGTTATCCAATAAAGTGTCCTACTATATAAGGTTATATTCTATCCTATAAAAAATGCCATTGCATAGCTATCCAATCCACAACATGTCTGCTGGTGGAGAAGCATGTGACCAGACCTGTCCATCAGACTCCCCCAATTGAAAAATACTGTATATGAGGAAGCAGTTCAATTTAAGTAGGTTGGTGGACAGGTCTAGTCACATGTTCCTCTGTCAACTGCAATTTGAGAACAGAAGCTCTGTGCAGTGTATAAGGCTGCACTACCAAGTACAGGAGGAAAACCTGTATTACTATGCATTAAGTGTGATGCTGTGTAGTGGATATATACAGTGCATGGAAACAAATTGTAAGTTATGGTCAGTGTGCCTGAAGATACTCTATGATGCTTCTACACATACCCTTTCTGGATCCATCATGACCATTCCATATTTGAAGAGCTGTCTCACTATCACAGGTGGACGAGGGTATGTCCCAACTTCAACTATATGTGCGCCCTTATGACATAGGTAGAGTTGAATACAATGATGGAACAAGGAGCTGACATATCCCTACTACACCATTCTAGCTGGGAAGAAACTGAAAGACTTGCAAGGACATATTCCATTCTCAGGTCACGTGAATGAGAGATAGGGAGCAGAGGAGCAGTGATGTCACACGACACACAGGCAAGTGAGATACTTATGTGAGAGTCAATGTGGAGTCTTCAAACTGTATGTGGGAGGACAGTCGGGACATCATTGTGTGTGGGTGGGGGCATCATACTGTGTGTAAGGGACTGTGTTGATTTCAAACTATATGGAGAGACTATGGATGTGTGGCGCCCCTGCGGGTCCAGTGGCCACTGCATCTCACCCAGAGGTACCCCACTCTCAGGTAAGGACGGAGTACTACCCGCGACCCACACACCCACATCCTATACACTCCACTTCAGTAGGGAAGGGCAAGATTGCTCCTAAGGGAGATTACAGTCCCTGGTCCCTAGCTGGAGGGTGGAACTAGGTAGAGGAGGTGGGTGGAGGAAGAAGATCAGTGGAGCACAGAGGGTAGGAGTATAAAAAGGAGGGTAGGAAGTTTAGAGAGATCCGTTCTGCTCAGGAGCAGTTCAGGTCTGTTGGGAGTTGGGAGCTCAGAAGGATTTCTGCTCACGGGAGCAAGGAAAGAGAGAGAGGAGTCGGGCCTAGTGACAGAGGCCCAGGAGGAAAGTGAGGAAAGAAGATAGGAGCAGTGAGGAGGGCTTCAGAGAGACAGAGGGGATCCCAGGGGCACGGCGAGTGCAGAGGCCACCCGTGCGCCCAAATTCACGCTGACGTGGAGGGATCAGGCCGCAGTAGGGGACCGGCCCCAGCCTAGTGGAGTGCTTCAAGTCTCAGCTAGCAAACCAGAGGCTGCAGCATTTCAGGTGCTGCAGCCATACTTCACACCTAATCGCCGAAAAGGTGGCCATAGAGGACCCAGGGGACGTCGCCCGACAAGGCCCGCGGCCACTGGCTTGGGACACTGGGTGTGAGGCGCAGGGCAGGAAGGCGAGAGCCAGCGCAGTGAGACGACTTGGAAAGGTACATAGAACGGGGTCCAGTCCAAGTGCTCCTGAGAGTTTGCTGGATCACTACCCCGGAGGACACAGGACGACATGGACGGTTACACACCGTTAACTGTAACTTGGACAACTTAAGAACTGTGAGTAAAACCTGAAGACTGCACCCCACTGTGTCCTTGAATAATTGCGGCGCCATCACCTGCCTTGCACTACACCAGCAACATCTATAAAATCACCATATACTGCCCTGGAGCTAAGCTCAGCCCGTGGAGAGCTGAACCAACTCTGCTGTGTCACCATCAGCTCCAGCGGATCTGCACCGCAGCGGCGGCCCCATATAGCCGCATACCACAGGTGGCGTCATGAACATTATCCTAAAAACTTTATTCCCCTTTTACTCTTTAATTATTTGGCCGCTCGGGGCCACGGACCGGGTCACTGCCACCATGACATCCCCAGCACCGACTGGCCCGGCTACCGAGTACCCCACGGCCCCAGGGGGCGCGTCAGATGGGCACCCTACTGTTTCGGTGGAACCATAATTTGGGGGGTATTAAACTATGTGTGTGAGGAGACTGTGTGGGCATCATACTGTCTGGCTGGAACCATCATTTGGGGAGATATCATACTAAGTGTGTGGGCGGAACTATAATTTGGGGGGGATCATACTATGTGTGTGGGGGAACTGTATGGTCATCATACTGTGTGGGGGGATGTACTATTGGAGGCATCACATTGTGTGAAGAACAGTCAGGGCATCATACTGTGGTGTGGACTATATAGAGGGTACTGTGGGAGGACATCATACTGTATGGGGCACTGGGGGGGCTATAAAAGATTTTGTACTGTATGGGAGCACTACAAAGCTTTGCTAGGATCAATATTTAGGCACATTTAAAAGAACTGGGCAAGGTTAGTGAGGTGGTGTAGCATAAAATAAAAATAGCTGCAGTATATGTCCCTCTTGTTTTTCAAAGTTGGAAGTATCGTATGTGTATCTTATGTATGAAATTGCTGTGTAATGCATGTCTATTGTGAAGATGCTTTGAAATGTACTGTATGTAAAGTATATAGCAGGTAAAGGATTAGTCACTGCTACATGTTTTTTCTGCTTCACTCCCCTATAAAATATGAAATCTAAAAAATTACATTTGACATATGTATGAAATTTAATATATACAGATATAGAAAGCGCCAAATGATCGTTCGCTATTTGCACAGTGTGACCCCCTCCTTCACTTTACATTACAGTGACTATGGCGCAAAATAAATATTCATTTGTCACTTGCTAAATCTACACTAATCACTGTAAAGTGGCCATACTGTATTCATGTTAGGAGCATATTTATGGGGGGCAAAAAGTTAGGAGTACGACCTCGGGTTGCTGTGTAATCTGTGTAGATTCGGTAATCGTGAAATACTTGAATAACACCTAGTACATTATCCGTATTCAAACATGTACCACTGTGTTATTTGTAGTGTTACTTGGGACTGCAGAAAAATCGGCCTTTTAGTCTGGTTACCATTACTCTTATTTTAAGGCCACGGCCCCATTATCAGTATTTGGTCAGTATTCGGTCAGCATTTTTTCTCAGGAGTGGGAGCCAAAACCAGGAGTGGGTGATAAATGCAGAATTGGTGACTTGTTTCTATTACACCTTTTCTCTGATTGTTCCTCACCTGGCTTTGGCTCCCACTCCTGAGAAAAAATACTGACCGAATACTGACCAAATACTGATAGTGGGGCCGTGGCCCAAGGGTGAGGAACTGGGTTTGGTCTGCAGACAGTGGGATCAGTAGATGCAGCCTGTTACACAGCCGACATCTGTCTCTAATAGCAGTGGCTGCTATTAACCATTTAGATGCCACTTGTCAATCAACGATGGCAGCATTTAAATGTAGTGGTTGCTGGTGTTCACTTGTAGATGCTCCTAAGATGATCGGAATTGCATTTTTTCAGTTCAGGTTTATTTTACAATGCAGAGAGGGGCGCCACTTGAAATTTTTCCTGAGGCAGAAGAAAAGAAAGAATTGGCCTTTGCCGAAGACAGAGCAGTCCACAACAGGTGACTGTTGGTGCAGCCGCTGAACAGATAGGTGAGTAAAATAGATGATTCCTCCTGCTCTAAGTCTATATATCAGCTGCAGCATAAAGTAGGTCAGAGTTTGTGTATGTATCTATCATTGTTTGTGTTAATGTGTTTTATGCTTTTGCTGTGTGTACAGCCCCATAAAAATCATTTTACCACATTTTTTCAGCTCTACCCACTCTTCTGCAGGTCCAACACTTCCTCTCCACTACTGCTCCATTCTTTGTTGACAGTCTACAGTTCATGTGACCGCTGCAAATAATCACTGGACGCAGGTGAAATGCCAAGGCAGTCAGCACAAATAGGCTGAGCCTAGTGATTGAGAGCAGCACTCATGTGATCTGCAGTCATGATGTCAAAGACATGAGAACTAATGAAGAAGCACTTGACCTGCACAGGGTGAGAATGTGGGGGTTTGTTATTTTATATATATGTAAGTATATGGAATTAAAAAAAAAATCTTGGAAAATCCAATATTCATATGAAGATAGAGATATATATATTATATATATATATATCTATATATATATATATCTATATCATCAGGATGTTTAGGTTAAGGCCATGGCCCCACTATCAGTATTTGGTCCGTATTTTTTCTCAGGAGTGGGAGCCAAAACCAGGTGAGGAACAATCAGAGAAAAGGTAGAATAGAAACAAGTCACCAATTCTGCATTTGGCTCCCACTCATGAGAAAAAATATAGACCAAATACTGATAGTGGGGCCGTGGTCTAATGGGGTTTTCCGGGACAGAGCAAATTTTCGACAAGTAGTCAGGTTCTGGCTCTGCTTGCCGGTTACAGCGGTCATATATCATCACTCATATGTGCTCTTCATTCTTACAGTCATAGCTGACTAGCTTCTCTTCATTAAGCAGGAGCTGTAGTTTATCATTAAACATGGAGAGACTCAGGAAGAGTGACTAAGTGTGCAAATCCCATATGAGTGGTCACATGATGACTACTCAAATTGCTTAAGCTGTGTATAAGAGGGGATGCCAATCTGAATTCTTGCCCTATGTTTTGGAAAGCCAAGATCCGCCTCTGACCAACACACAAGTAGTCAAGTTTTTTCACATGACTAAAAAGTTTTGTCTATGTGCAGAGTCAGACAATCATATAAATCTTAACAAGATCGGAACACAGTGCATGGACTGGCCAGCAAGCTCTCCCGACCCGAGAGGGACAGCTTCATGTATTTCTATGGAGCGGTCATGCTCGGGTTGGGAGAGCCGCTGGTCAGTATGTGCACTGCGTTCAGATTTATACGGCCGTCTGACTGTGCTCTAATATACAGTGGTTTACTAGACATACAACACAAATATGTGTTGTATTAAAAAGTGTAGTACACAATTTTCATCAGTAGAGGGCCCCTTTATCTACAAAATGTTTCTGTTTCAGTAGTATTACTCTAAACACATCAAAACCATGCCTATATGAAACTTTTTTTTTTTTGTTGCACCTTTTTGTCAGTTGTAAGTTTTTTTTCAATTTTTATAAGATATCAAACATATGTCATAGAAACATTGTGTATGTGGATTTTGTTGCAGATTTCACACTTTGCATTGCAATGGCTGAAAATACCGTATGTGGCAAAGCATTGGAACAGAGAAATCCATAGTGTGCCGACAATCAGCCTCAGGCTTTTATGATGCATGTGAATGGGATTTAGAGAAACTACTATAATGTTTCTACACTCAGATTAAGGGCTCATGCAGATGAGCGTATAAATCGGACACGTGATGTCTGATTTTTAATTGCCAGCACACTGACCCATGTTATTCAATAGGCCTATTCAGATTAACAATTTCTTCCTTGGTCAGAGTGTCTTTCTTTCAGATTATCCATGAAAAATAAAAATCGCAGCATGCACTACTTTCATCCGACACTTGGATGAGACTCACACATTCAAGTCTATGGGTATGAGAAAACAAAATTGGATTCCCCATGGACCACCAGAGTAGCATTCGATTTTTATGGATAGATTTCTATTATGAACCTAGGAAACTGCATTTGATCATGTGCATGTTTTAATGTAGTGGTATGAGAACGGATTGCACATGGACACAAAAACAGACACATGGCACTCGGATGAAAATCAGAAAAAAAAATCATACAGAAAACTCAGATGATACACTCGTCTGCAGTCAACCTTAGGATAGGGTCAAACAATCGTATTTTCTCCATCCGAGAAAACCAGTCTGACTATTGTGATCAGAGTGGGATCAGTTTTTCTCAGACGTGGAGAATTAAAAAAAAAAAAAAAAAAAAAAAAAAAAACCTTCTCCATTCTGTCAGTCCGTGAAAATCAGACCACACTCTGATGTCTCCCGAATGCGGTCCAATTTGTTTTCACGGACTTGAATGGTCGTGAAAACAAATTGGACAATTCATGGTGCATGCTACGATTTTCTTTCCTTGGACCACTTGGTCCGAGAAAAAAAATTGGATATGTGCATGGCCTCTTTTAAAAACATTGGTCCAAATATGATTCCATTTTGACGGATCGCACTAGGACACCGAAAATACGGTTGTCTGCACAAGGCCTTAGGGTGCCTGCAGACAAGTGCAAGAAAAATCATCCAAGTTTCATCCAGAAAACTCAAACGACTTTTTTCTAATTTCATCAGATTTTCATCTATGTGCCATCCGTGTGCCCATTTTTTGACGTCTGTGTGACCTCCATGTGCGAACTGTTTTCATACAACTATATTAAAACATGTACATGATCACATACAGTTTCCTATGTTTATATTAGAAAAAACTCAGATGGTCCGTGTGGGATCTGATTTTTTTCTTTTTCTCACACCCATAGACTTGAATGTGTGAGTCTGCGATTTTCCTCACAGACACTCCAACTGAGAAAATAAAATCATTTATCTGAACAGCCCTGTTGAATAATATGGGTCAGTATGCTGTCCGATTACAAATCGGACAGCACACATTTGATTCATACACTCGTCTCCATGAGCCCTTAGTTCTCATGGGCATTGTATAGCTCGTGTCAGTAACGTTGGCAGATTGCAGAATTGCCTACCTTTGTGTGCAGCGGATCTGCATAGGAGCTTCCCACTATTTACATGTACTAGTCTGATCTGCAAATTAGACCAGACTAGCAAAAACAGCTTAGGTAGACTAGCACAAAGTCATTTGTCTATGGTCTGTTTTCAATACGGACAGGAAATAATCTGACAATACCTTGTCTGAAAGCACTGTAGGAGTTCACTCTCTCTGGTAGGCATTAGGTAGCCTTCACACAGACAATGCAGCTTTGGTTCAAACGCATGCATTTTTTTTATTGCTTTCCACAGGTTGAATAGCAGCAAAAAAACCTCAAACATAAATCCCTAGCCTTGTCCAGACACTAACTAAACAGAACAGACACTGGCTACTCATACAAGGCTGAGCTAGCCCCAGCTCAGTCAAATAAAATGGCTAACATCTGTAGCAACCACTGATACTTGCGGTTCTCTGCACATGGCCTGTGCTGACTCTTATCAGAAAGGGATTCTGTCCTGTCTCTCTCTTTAGCTCCAAGACACATCCAGTCTGGTCAGCTTCCCTGATCTGACTGACTAAGAAGACCAGCTAGCCTGGTTAAATGGAGGGCCAGCCAGGTGATCTAATCAGAACTTGTAGAGCTAGGATTTAACCCTAGCCTTCTTGGCTTATTAAGCTCATCACCATAAAATGTCGCACATTTTGCTCAAAAGGAGGTGTAGATTTCATTTTCTGACTAGAGGACTTTCTAAAACGGCATATTTTAATAAAACTGGAACAACCTACTCCAATGATTTTTTTTTTTGACTGGCATAGAACACCAATCTTGATAAAATTGCCATACTGGGTTATGCCTAGTGCAGGGGTTGCAGGAGACTTCATGGCTTCTATACTGGGTATTCTTTGAATCTCTGAGTTAAAGAATTATGCCAGTAACAAGAAATTATCGGTGACCAGAAAAATGCCCACAGCCATGAATGCCCACAGGAAAATTGCCCACACAGAAAACTGTCACATGGACAAAATAACAGTTATCACCTCCCCCCAACCTGTAATATGTTATATGGCTCTAGAGCCTGTGTAAAGTGAGACCCCGGCTGTACCGATTTAACATTATGACCTCCCCCCCCCTTCCCGATCTGTAATATTTTATATCGTTCCAGAGCCTGTGTACAGTGTGACCCCGGCTATACCGGCATGTGCTCAATTTTCCGTGTATGAATACAGCCTTAGCCCTCTTTAATAAACGGTATTAATAAATTGTTGCTATTTTGTCCGTGTGGGCTTTTTTCTTTTGGGCATTTTTCATGAAACCGAAGTTATCACCTATCCACAGGATCAGTCATAACTTGCAGATTGATGGGGATCTATCTTCTGAGACCCCCATTGTTCATAAGAACACTTTTTGTCCCCCTTTTCTATGAAGCAGCAGTACCCATGTTTACTCCCCATTCCAATCATTCTTTATGGGACTGCCATAATCCAGCATTATGGATAAGTGATAACTTCTTTTTATTGGAATACCCCTCCAAATATAGTCCCTCTCTGGTCCTGCACAAGACTGTACTAGGGCTTAACAACAGGGCAGTTTTACTTAACAAAATGAGCCAAAATTTAGGACCAACCAGTAGGTGCTGAAAAGTTAGACTAGACGGTTTAATGATGCACCAAGTTTATTTATCACCAGGAGTCACTAGCTTTGATGATAAAGTTGTCGTATTTTTAAAGTTTTATTAAATATGCCACTGTGTATCATCATTGCCAATCGCAACCAATCTCAAATTTCATTTTACCAGAGCAGTTTAGGAAATTTAAGATCAGCTCTGATTAATTGTTACGGGCAACAATGAAAGTTATTCTTTAAGAACATTTTGACAATTGAGGTCTATTGCATATTTCATGTATATAATACATTTGTTACGCTCCTGGGTTCAAACCCTTGAGCCTGTGTTTTATGGTTGGCTTCCCTGTCCACCGAGCTGCAAGAGGAGGTGACAAGAATCCTGAAGAAACCAGCACTGTGTGTCATTGGTGCGAGAAGTCTGCCATCTATCGTCCAGACGGGACCATGTGGAACCAACCTGAAGAGTTGCAGGGAGGACGAGTTTGGTTGTGGCACCTATTGAGGTGCCATTGACGACAGGGTTCCTGAGTACAAAAGTTCTGTGTGCCAAATCGGAGCAGGTCTTGGTGCCAAGGAGAATGGATCAGACGTATGGTTAGAGACAGGACCTGAGTGGCTCCAGACCCGGAGTACAGACGACACCGGTCAAGACATGAGGACCCGATTTATGTCGGTAAATACGCAGGAGGTCCGAGAACGCCTGTCAAGGCCCGAATCACAGACCTGCGCCGGTGAAGACCCAGAGCCCAGGCGACGCCAGTCAGGAACCAGAGCCCAGCCCTCACCCTTTCGGTCCTGACAAGACACCCGCCGGCTGTCAAGCACTGAAGACCTGTGAGGAGACTTCGCCCAAGAGAGGATGCCTGCGGTGGTGGACAAGGCGAGTGATCCAGGCCTTCACTTCCAGCACTGACGTACCAGGGGTTGGCCTGGGCCAGGACAGCTGACATGGCGGAGGTCAACTGAAGCTAAGGAGGCCCAATGTGCTGCAGTAGCTCTCACGGGAATGTGTATTGCACCCCTGTTAGAGGAATATAAGCATAATCCCCAAGAAGCTTCCCTAACGTTTAAAGTAAACTTTAAGACTCATATGTCGAGCATTGTATAATTTACTTGTGTTTATTTTGTTTCATACTGTTTAACTGTTATAACTACAGCCATATTGGAGGAAATAAATAGTTCATTGGCTGTTCCCGCCTTGTCTCTCTGCTTGTTGCAGCCAGTCACCTGATTTACAGAGCTACAGCAGACTTGCAAGTGTTTAGGTTCTGTAATTCTGGCTGCAGTCTGCTTAGTAGAATACAGCCCCAAAGGTCATAAATGAGCGACACTAGGTCATCAATAAATAGATAAATGTAGTAACTTTATTAATTGCATAGATACAGGTAGATAAAAAAAGGGCATCAGACAAATACATAATAAAAATGACTAAAGTGCACGTAGTGGCAGGTGCCAGACTTGAATACAATGGATGTAATCTGTATATAATGTACATATGATGGATCATGTACTAACCTGCAGGTCATATGGCTAAATATTCTTTGTTACCCTCATCTAAACAGATTATATTGCCCCATATGAACATTTATCAAAATACTTCAAAATCACAATTGTATTATATTACCTTAATAGCTTAGTCTGGACCGGCTACATAGCACACGTCCCCCGACGCGCGTTTCGGCGTGAGCCTCTCTCAAGGGGTCCATTGTATTCATGTATAATTATATACAAGTCTGGCACCTGTCACTATGTGCGCTTTAGTCGGTTTTATTATGTATTTGTCTGATGCACTTTTTTCTACCTACCTGTATCTATGCAATTAATAAAGTTACTACATTTATCTATTTATTGATGACCTAGTGTCGCTCATTTCTGACCTTCGGGCCACCTTCTTCTTTGATAGTGTTTAGAGCGACTGGTCTATATATTAGTCCACACAGTAGCATAAACATATAAATTGATATGGTTATTGCACACGTGACTTTGCTACGTTTTTCTCAGTCATCTACTATTTAGTAGAATACAGGTGTTTTCATATGTCTGCTCTATCACATTTTGGGTGCGGCTTTATATTCTCCCCCCCTGCTGGCATTTCTTGCTGGTGGTATTCTCATTTGGATGTTCAGCCATTCTACTGTAGTTTAAAACCAGTCAGTGAAATTCCAGCTAGAGCTAATCTCTTTGCTGTTTCGGTTCTTTGGTCTGAACTAGTGATGAGCAAGTATGTTCGGTTAACCCTTTCGGCGAGTATGCTCGGGCGAGTACCAAGTATCTTCAGCGTACTCAGTGATATGTTTGAATCACTCGCTTGTACATGATTTGCAACTGTTTAACAGCTTTAATACATGTGAGGACACGGGAGTGATTCAAACATATCACCAAGTATACTGAAGATTCTCAGTATTCACCCGAGCATACTCGCCGAAAGGGTTAACCGAACATACTCGCTCATCACTAGTCTGAACCTATCTTCTGTTTATTTTTAGGAAGGTGGCGGCATATTATCTAACAGTATGTACTTTATTTTGTATTCTGTGGTTTATTTTACTCACTTGGGGATCTTTCCTTTTTTCAGCACACTTTCCCTTTTGTAGGTAATTTTCACTCTGCTCTGCCCTCCGGTTGTTTAGGAGGAACGTGAAGCACTCAGCGGCCTTTCAGGTAATATAGGTCCGAGATGCCATCTTCTAGTCTGTGGTTAGGGCTATCTCTGCTCACGCAGGAACCACTAGGGACTTTGGGGTCAGAATCTCTAGTCTGTACAGGAACCAGCAGGGTCAGTTGCAGTTTTTAGCTTATTATCCCGAGTGAGTAGCTACACTAGCATAATATTATCACCAGCCCACTCCATTTTTTGTGTGCTGAGAAGCTATTATAAACGCTGTGGACACCTTGACAACGCAATTGTGGTGCTTGTCGTTGGAAGTGGCAGAGATCAAGCAGCAACAACAGCATGTGTTAACCGCCGCTATGCAGGTTCTACTATACCTAAAGCCACCTTCTTACCCTAAGGTAAATTTGCCAGATTGTTTAGAGGGGGACCGAAGTAAGTTTTCCATTTTTCCTCCGCAATCAATGTTCCAGGGTCTTTCTAGCCAGATATGAGATATGATGATTTATAGTCACTCTCCGTTGTCCCTGGATAAGGCCGTGTCACTGGCAGTGCATTTGGACAAAAGTCTTAGGGTATGTGTCCACGATGCGTCCGGTCCAGCAGCCCAGAAGCTGCGGAAGGGCCACTGGCGGCTTCCGCTCATATATGCAAATGAGCGGCAGCCTTTTTTTTTTTTCCACATGCGGACTTTCCTTATAGAGGTTAGGTCTATGGGGAAAGCCCGCATGCAGACCAGCCGGAGAAATTGACATGCTGCGGTATGGAAAGACGTGCCGCATGTCAATTTTCGTACGTGATCCGCAGACGCATAGTGGACATGGGATTTCTACAAATCCCATCCACTATGCTGTAACATCTGGCTGCTGCGGGTTTGACGCTGCATAAGTCCGCAGAGTCAAACCCGCAGCGGTTCCAGATAGTGGGCACACAGCCTAAGGGATGAGAAAAAAATCTGAGGGTGTTTTTGTAACTTCTCCCTCTCATCCTATTGAGGCAGGAGAATCGATGCAAATTGGGGCCTGCAGAGAGTCCAAGGAGGGAATTCAACTTGAAACACATGCTAGTTTCCGTCTATACTGAGGTCAAATGGGTCATGTAATGATTCAGTGTTTCAGATACAATAATGATTTTCTTAAAGCTAAAGAGAAAGAAAGAAAAGAGTCATTAATATATAAGGACACTCATTCTAAAGGTTCTCATGCATACTACTGGTTGTTTCTTACAAGTGTCTTTGGTTAGCAAATGTGGAGTCATAGTTACCTCTGAATTTGTTGACTGAGGTTCCACTTTAGATCTCATTTAGGCTATGTGCCCACGATGCAGAAATGCTGCGGATTTTTTCCTGAGCGTTTCTGCATCTCCCTGGCAGAAATAAAACACAGGCGGATTTTACATGCATTTTTCCTGCCAGGGACAAGCGGAAGTGAAGCGTTCTTCACATGCATTTCCACATGCGAGTTGACAAGCGCTTTCCAAGCGATTTTAGCATCACTTGGAAAGTGCTTGACAACTTGGTCACACTATATAAATCCATGCAATCAGCATGGATTTATATAGTGTGACCGTAAAGAATGGTAAAAAATAAAAAAAATAAATCTATACTTACCTTCTGATGGCCCCCGGAGTCTTTATTCGATCCGTCCTGGCTTGCCGGCAGCTCGCGGTACACTGAAGAACCTGCCGTCACATGACTAAATGATGTCAGCGCAGGTCTTTGAGTCCACCACGAGCTGCCGGCAAGCGAAGACAAACACACCGGAGGCCATCAGAAGGTAAGTATAATATTTATTTTTTAATTTTATTCTTGTTTTTTTTTTTTTTTACAGGTTCTATGGTACCTGGGTCCGGAGGGGAGTCTCCTCTCCTCCACACCCGGGTATCATCCGCACATTGAAATGCATGGATTCCGCATGTACAGATGCAGTGATGCAGATTCCATGTGTTCCAATGAAAGTCAATGGTGGCGAAAAAGCAGCGCTTCCGCAAAATAATTGGTAGTGCTGCGTTTTTTCCGCAATGATAATCCACAGCGGAAATTTCCGCAGCATGTGCACAGCACATGCGGATTATCATAGGGGAACATGGCAGACCTTCTACCAATTGTTTTTTAAGCGTTTCTACAGCGGAATTGCCGTTTTGCAAGTGCACAGGGGCCCTGAGCAAGCGGAGGGGTCCACTCGCGGGTGCTGGCACTGCGCTCCCTCGACTCACTGGCCCCCCGCTGGTTCAGGGCCAGCACTTGCCTGGGTGCTTGCGCCAGTAGTATTCAACCCCCTGCAGATTTAGCTGGTTGACACATGCGGAATTAACTTGGCATTGTGACATTTGTACTGTAGATCAGCCTGGAAGTGGGAAATGCACTGCAGCAAATTTTTTTTTTTTTGTTTGTTTGTTTTTCTAAAACGTTAAAAGTTAATTCAGAGTGTCATTTATTATTCAACCCCTCAAACCACAAGAATTCTGTTTGGTCCCCCTAAAGTATTAAGAAGTAGTTCAGGCACCAAGAATAATGAGCTTCACATGTGTGGATTAAAGATCTCTTTTGCCAGCCTTTTCTGACTATTTAAGACCCTCCCCAAACTTGTGAACAGCACTCAGACATGGTCAACATGGGAAAGACAAAGGAGCATTCCAAGGCCATCAGAGACAAGATCGTGGAGGGTTACAAGGCTGGCAAGGGGTACAAAACCCTTTCCAAGGAGTTGGGCCTACCTGTCTCCACTGTTGGGAGCATCATCCGTAAGTGGAAGGCTTATGGAACTACTGTTAGCCTTCCACGGCCTGGACAGCCTTTGAAAGTGTCCTCCCGTGCCGAGGCCAGGCTTGTCCGAAGAGTCAAGGCTAACCCAAGGACAACGAGAAAGGAGCTCCGGGAAGATCTCATGGCAGTGGGGACATTGGTTTCAGTCAATACCATAAGTAACGTACTCCACCGCAATGGTCTCCGTTCCAGACGAGCCCGTCAGGTACCTTTACTTTCAAAGCGTCATGTCAAGGCTCGTCTACAGTTTGCTCATGCTCACTTGGAGGACTCTGAGACAGACTGGTTCAAGGTTCTATGGTCTGATGAGACCAAGATCGAGATCTTTGGTGCCAACCACACACGTGACGTTTGGAGACTGGATGGCACTGCATACGACCCCAAGAATACCATCCCTACAGTCAAGCATGGTGGTGGCAGCATCATGCTGTGGGGCTGTTTCTCAGCCAAGGGGCCTGGCCATCTGGTCCACATCCATGGGAAGATGGATAGCACGGCCTACCTGGAGATTTTGGCCAAGAACCTCCGCTCCTCCATCAAGGATCTTAAGATGGGTCGTAATTTCATCTTCCAACAAGACAACGACCCAAAGCACACAGCCAAGAAAACCAAGGCCTGGTTCAAGAGGGAAAAAGTCAAGGTGTTGGAGTGGCCTAGTCAGTCTCCTGACCTTAACCCAATTGAAAACTTGTGGAAGCAGCTCAAGAATAAAGTCCACATGAGACACCCAAAGAACCTAGATAACTTGGAGAAGATCTGCATGGAGGAGTGGGCCAAGATAACTCCACAGACCTGTGCCGGCCTGATCATGTCTTTTAAAAGACGATTATTAGCTGTAATTGCAAACAAGGGTTATTCCACAAAATATTAAACATAGGGGTTGTATAATAATTGACCCACACTTTTATGTTTAAAATTTAATAAAATTCAACTGAGCAACATAACTTTTTGGTTTGTAAGATTTATGCTTCTGTTCATAAAACCTACTCTCGTTTGCAGTTTGAAGGCTCTAACTTATTTGCATCTTATCAAACCAGCTAAATCTGCAGGGGGTTGAATACTACTTGTAGGCACTGTATATACCCCAAAGTGGTACCAATAAAAAACTAGCGTTTGCAATGCAAAGAATAAGCCCAAAAATAGGTTCACTGAAAAAAAAAAAAAAAAAAAAGCTATAGGTGTCAGAAAATAAAACACTGAAAAAAATGAAACTACAAACACTACAGTATGATGGGAGTGAATGTTGTCAAAACTACATCTCACCCTTCAAAAAAAGCCCTCCTATGGCTATCTAAATGGAAAAATAAAAAAAGTTACAGCTTTTGAAAAAGGGGTAAGAAAAAAATCTAAGAAAACTTAAAAATGGGTCTTTGCTACGTTCCCATGGGAGAGTTTCTGTTGTTGAAAATGTTCTGCAGCATTTTTGCACCTGTTATGTAAATTAGGTTACTTGAGTTTTATCTTGTTTTTGTCTTTTGGTATAACGCGTTTTAAATAAAGCTTCTTTGTATTTGATACTTCCTGATATTTGGCTTTGACAAAATTTTATTCATATAGTCATGTGCGCATTTCCCCAGTATAAATGCACTAAAAATGCATGTGTGTTTTTACTTGCAGATTTTCCATATTTTATGTAAGTCTAGGGGAAAAATCTGCACAGAAAATTCAGTGTACACCCAGGAGAAATTGACATGTTGCAGATTTTAAATAAGCACTGTAGGTCAGTTTACACAGTTAAAAAAAAACAAAAACACAGTGGGCAAGAGATTACTATATATCCCATCCACTTTGTTGGAACCATTAGGCTATGTGTACACATTAAGTATTTGGTGCAGAAATTTCTGCATTTATGAATCTCAAAAGGAAAAAAGCTGGGTAAAATAAGTGCGATTTTACATGTGTTTTTGGTGCAGATTTTTCCAGATCATTAGTATGGGTGAAATCTACAGCAAAAACGCTGGAAGAATTGACACACAGCAGATTTACATCTGTACCAAATCTGCAAGGTAAAAACAAGCTGTGTGTGCATGATCCTTCAGGATTCTCATTCACTTTGCTGGCATCAGGTTTTGTGACAAATCTGCACAGAAAACACGCAACAAATCAGCAACGTGTGCATAGGCCCTTAGACGCTGCATTTTTTTTGCGCTCCATTGGATCCAGCTCAGACCACTTCGGAGGTTCGCACTAACGCTCCATTCAGAAGTCATAGGACTGTTGCAGAATCAACAAAGAAACTATATATCTCACTGCCAGACAACCCCTTTAATGGGTTTAATACAAAAGGGTCGTTTTCCTATGACAATCTCTCTTTATTATGACCAGTCAATATGACAGATCTTAAAATGAACAATTGGATAAGTCTTTTATCCCCCAATTTTTATTTTATTTTTTTTAAACTCTTGCTGAAAAACAACAAAGAGCATGCGTCATCGCTGACAAGTGATCTTGAAAATGGTAAAACATACTGTTAAATTGCACGATTCTAGTCCAAAACAAGACTGTAAAAAAAAAATAAAATAACCATCATGTAAAAAAAAAACAAAAAACTTTTTGGATGGGTTGTGATGTATCTCTATGTGCAGTTTGCTGTCAGAGAGGGGTCACATTTATGTCTATAAGGTTGCAAGAAACTGGAGACAGCTCCTGTTACAAACACGCTGCTCAGTGCTACTAATAATCTGGGCTCTCACTACTGGAGAATCTAGGTGCACAGGGATCCCAGGCTAGGCTGGAGCAGGAATCACTATCCATACACCGCATGGAATCCAGAAGCAAGTCCCACACAAGAGAACACTTCATCCATCTGGTGCAGGTGGGACATCAGCGTGATTTTCAAATACCACTTGAATAGACACCTTGTAAATGAGTAATCTCCGTGGAAACCTCTAGTAGAGACTATATTTGGGAACTGTTTTTTGAGCAATTCTCTTATGGGCTCGTGCAGACAACCTTATTATCAATGCGAGTGCGATCTGACAAAGCATCGGATTTCACTTGGACCAATGTTAATCTATGGGGCCGTGCTCATGTCCAATATTTTCCTCGGACAGAGTACCGTATTTTTCGTACTATAAGACGCACCTAGGTTTTAGAAGAGGAATATAGAAAAAAAAAAAATGTAAGCAAAAAATGTGGTCATGATGCACTGTTATGGGGAGGGGGTCTGCTGCTAACACTGCTACAGGGGTAATATCCCCCAATTCTGTACTAATATCCCCCATCCTGGTATGTTTGGCAATCCTCATCCTGGTATGCATGGCACCCCCCACATCCCTTATCCTGGTATGCTTGGCACCCCCCACATCCCTTATCCTGGTATGCTTGGCACCCCCACATCCCTTATCCTGGTATGCATGCCCCCCCCACATCCCTTATCCTGGTATGCAAGGCCCCCCCACATCCCTTATCCTGGTATGCATGGTACCCCCACATCCCTTATCCTGGTATGCAAGGCCCCCCTCATCCCTAATCCTGGTATGTATGGCACCTCCATCCCCATCACACAAAAAAAAATAAAACACTCCTACTCACCTTGCTTCCCTTTGCTCCAGCATCACGTCCTGCTCTGCTGCCAGCACTGATCTCACTGTGTGAGCCACGCATGGCGTCACTGCCACATGCGCTCACACAGGGAGATCAGCTGCTGGAATAGTCACTGCTCCCCACGCGGGACTATTGGCGTGGAGAGCAGTGACTTCACTCTCCTTAATAGCGGGTGCACACTGTAGCTGCGCCGTGGCTCCTGCAGCTGTCGGGCGAACGCGTGTGCCCACTATTAAAGAGGCCATGGGCGTGTGGAGCATTTGCACAAGGAAAGACTAGAAGCAATGGGCTAAAACTGAATGGGAGGAGAGACAGATTAGATATTAGAAAAAACTTTTTGACAGTGAGGGTGATCAAGGAGTGGAACAGGCTGCCACGAGAGGTGTCTTCAGAGGCTGGACAGATATCCGTCTGAGATGATTTAGTGAATCCTGCTTTGAGCAGGGGGTTGGACCAGGAGCTCCCTTCCAACTCTACCATTCTATGATTCTATGAATATTCATTTTCTTTAGCAGTGGGGACAGTGTAGGCGCTGCAGCAGCCGCTCCTGCCTCCTGTGCCCCGCTCCTCCCACGCCACCCACAGCAACAAAACATTAAATTAGAAGGTTCAGACTATAAGATGCATCCCCACTTTCCTCCAAAATTTGAGGAAAAAAGTGCGACTTATAGCCCAAAAAATACGGTATGTCCGAGGTAAAAAAAAAAGTCAAGCATGCATAATTTGCATCCAATATTTGGATCGCACTCGCCCAAGCAACTCAATGAGTGTCGGATGACATCTAAGAGCAGTTTGATTTTCATGGACTGACAATAGAGAAGATAGAGAATGTTTTTTTCGTTCCATCTTCTCCACATCTAAGAAAATCAGATCACAATATGATCACATTCTGGTCAAGTGCGAATAACTTAATCGGTCAAATTCTCTCAGTTGAGAACCAGTAAATGAGGAAAAAAAGCAGGATAAAAGACAAGCAAATAAAGAAAAAGCAAATACTTACATAAAGTCAGAGAGCAGCTAGAAGCAAGTCACTTCCTTTTGTGAGATTAGGATGTTCCCCAGATTCTACACCCAAAGTACAAGAATAATAAAATGGGATCACCCTAAACTAGTGTCCAAAGGAGAGAGTTCAACCCAGCACAAGTAAAGAGCAGTACAGATATAATACTACTGGAGAGCGGCAGTACCAGACCGTGGTCCATTCACTGCAGTAATGCAGGGGCTTTATCAATGAAATGCCCATGCTGATTGGCTGTATCGTCACATTAATCATAATCACCACAGACCAGCAATTAATTACAGAGGCCCAAGAAATAATATTTTATGTTGGAAATATTGTAACCTGAGGTCATGATAATACAAAGCACCACTGTAAAAACTTGTACTGTACTCACTATGAAAACAAGGAGCTCAAAGAAGAACAGTTGCAATCTTGGTTTTTATGCCATACAGTATGTCCGCATTTAAAGAAAACCTATAATCAACAAAGGAGGAGGGAGGTTGCCATCCCCCAGTTATTATTTGGATTACAATATAATCACATTAACCCCTTTAGGACCTTGTGATTTTCCATTTTTTATTTCGCTTTTGTCCCCACCCCCTTTTTTTTGCTTTTTCCCTTCTGAAATTTGTAAGAAGGGAAAAAAAAAAATCACTTATGTCGCCATTTTCCGAGACCTCAATTTTTTGTGATCTGGGGTTGGGTGATGGCTTATTTTTTGTGTCCTGAGCTGATGTTTTTATTAACACCATTTTGGGGGAGATCCGATGTTTTGAAGTTATTGCATTTTATTGCAATGTTGCAGCGGCCAAAAAAACGTAATTCTGGAGTTTGGGTTTTTTTCCCTCTCGTTTCTCTGTTTACTAATCGGATTTTTATATTTTGATAGCCGAGACATTTCTGAACGTAGCAATACCAAATGTGTATTTTTTTTTGTCATTGGGGCAAAATGGGGAACTGAACTTTTCTTTTTTTCAAAACTTTTTTTTTTTTTTTCACAATTTCTACTGACTTCAACACTCCTCATAGGAGACTTTAAGCTGCCATCGTCTGATCGCCTGTGGTACACATAGCTGTGCTTCAGCATTGCTATGTATAGTAGAAATCACAATCTCCTATGAACGCTGGCAGCGAGCCGGCGTTCACATGATACTCACAATGACAGGCAAGGAGGTCTTCTGCAGACCACTGGCTGTCATGACAACCCATCAGCACCTCGTGATCACATGACAGGGGCGCTGATGGGCAGGATTAGTGACGCGCTTCCAGCTGAAGCGTGTTAAATCCCACTGTCAGTGTCACCGGATCAATACATATCTTAAATAAGATCTTTCACCAGAATTCGCATGTTAAACTGGCCACATCGTGGAACAGAGGCCACAGAGCTGAGGAAATCTTTTTATTTTTAAACGGTCATCTCTGCTGTAAGTTTAGATTCTAGTGTCCCAGATGAACTCGATGGGAGACAAGTCCGGAGACGCTGCAGGCGATGGTAACACGTTTAGGCCAGGCAGACTGCTCACAGTAACACGAGCAACATGCATCCTTCTGTTTTGAAAAACGTCTCTTGGGACACTTTGCAGAAATGGCCATAACACTGGTTCTACGTCCAAATCGATGTAATGCCGAGTTGTTATTGTACCTGGCATGAAGACTAGAGAGGTCCAGGTAAGTGTACATTATGCCAACTCACATCACAATCCTGGAAGTCTGACTGCTGTGACGTTCCCTTGTGAATTTCTCTTCATGGCATTGCTCACGAGGTTTCCAGTAGGAGACCAAAGGCTGGAATGGAGCTATGGAGGATGGAAAGGAGAACTATCCTCTTCAATGGGGAGTCACACTTTCGTTTTGGAAGCAATTATAACCAGAAATTGGTTTGGTGACCATGTGGCCAGTGTTTGATGTTACCCCCATGGTTAGAGCAGCAGGAATCTACTGTGAGGTTCTAGTTAAAGTCTGCAGGAAAATATTTAAAAGAATTTTCTTTTTTGATAAATGTATGGCTTCAGTGTTGTTTGTGGTTTATTTTTCCATATGCATTATGCCACAAGAATGGCTTTAGTTTCTTTAGACTTTTCCCAGAGACTTCTTGGTAGGTTGGATTCAAAATAGCAAAAAAAAAAAGTTGAAGTAAAGAAGCCCCATGGGATAAACGTTTCCTCCCATTCAAACAAGAGGGAGTGTTCCTATTTCTTTGGCTTAGTGAAGAATATTTACTATGCTAAATGGCTTACAGGGTATCATTTAGTGACAATTTTAATAAATTCAGTATTCAGACAGGGACACTGGCTGCTTCCCCATATAAACACATAACAACTGGAAAAGCCCAAATCACATCATGGATTTATAAGCTTTATTTACACGAGTAACATAAATTAAATCACAAGGTCTTCTGTCTTATTTATATCGCCACATTCTGGCATCAAACTGCACGAAGGAGCGCTCAGGGGGATAATTACTGGATGTCCTCATCATCAAACAGGTCCCCAAAATCTGCAGAAAAACAAAAACACATTACAGCTTAGTCAAATATTATGCATGACAGATCCAGAGAAGTGAAACTCCAGCACTTACTGAGACACAAATCACATTCAATACATGGAAATGCCATATATATATATATATATATAGTCCTTATTATAATGATTGCTGGCCATACCCAACCAGCACTTCTTACCTTTTGTGTTTCCCTCCATTTCTTTATAGCATTTAAGCTTGGGAGCAATCCCACCCACCTCTTATTTGGATGGTGTTACTATGTAATGCCTGATATTGTCTGTACACGTTCCCTCTGAATTGTAAAGGGCAGCGGAATATGTAGCTGCCATATACCGTAAATCCAATTATTATTATGCTGTATCAATACCCGCTTCATCAGTAATCTTGGGAGTCTGCAGGAATATCTGCTGAAGCACAAAGGCAAATACACAGCCCAGGGCCATAGATCCTGGTCACATTGCACAAACCAGCAGCAGCATCTGGATATTAGTAAAGCACAGTTAACCCCTTAGTGACCGGACCAAATTTTTTTTGAAAATTTGACCAGTGTCACACTATGTAGTGATAACTCTGGAACACTAACATACCCCATTGATTTTAAGACTGTTTTTTTGTGACACATGATATTTTATAATAATGGTAAATTTAGGTTGATATGTTTTGCGTTTATTTATAAAAATATCAGAAATTTGACAATTTTTTTTTTTTAAATTGCAATTTTCAAACTTTGAATGACTATCCCTTTAATCCCAATAGTCATACCACACAAAAACATTAATAAATAACATTTCCCTCATGTCTGCTTTACATCAGCATAGTTTGTAAAATGTTGTTTTATTTTGTTAGCATTTTAGAAGGTAAAAATTAAAAAGTGGGGAAAAAAAATACTTTTTCATTTTTACGAATCAATTTGTGAAGCACCTAGGGGTTCCAAGTGCTCACTATGCATCTAGATAGGTGCCTTGGGGGTCTAGTTTCCAAAATGGGGTCACTTGTGGGGGAGCTCCAATGTTTAGGCACACAGGGGCTCTCCAAACACAACATGGCGTCCGCTAATTATTCAAGCAAATTTTACAATCAAAAAGTCAAATGGTGCTCCTTCCCTTCCGAGCCTTGCCATGCGCCCAAACAGTGTTTTTTCCCCACATATGGGGTATCTGCGTACCCAGGGGAAATTGCACAACAAATTTTGGGGTCCATTTTTTCTTGTTACCACTGCGAAAATAAAAAAAATTGGGTCTAAAGTAACATTTTTGTGAAAAAAGTTAAATGTTAATTTTTTTCTTCCACATTCCTAAAATTCCTGTGAAGCACCTGAAGGGTTAATAAAGTTCTTGAATGTGGTTTTGAGCACCTTGAGGGGTGCAAGTTTTTAGTATGGTGTCACTTTTGGGTATTTTCTGTTATAAAGACCTCTCAAAGTGACTTCAAATGTGATGTGGTCCCTAAAAAAATGGTTTTGTAAATTTTGGTGGAAAAATGAGAAATCGCTGGTCAACTTTTAACCCTTATAGCTCCCTAACAAAAAAAATTTTGGTTCCAAAATTGTGCTGATGTAAAGTAAACATGTGGGAAATGTTATTTATTAAGTATTTTGTGTGACATATCTCTCTGATTTAAGGGCATAAAAATTCAAGTTTTGAAAATTGCAAAATTTTCGCCAAATTTCCGTTTTTTTCACAAATAAACGCAAGTGATATTGAAGAAATTTTACCACAATCATGAAGTACAATATGTCACGAAAAAACAATATCACAATCAGGGGGAGCCGTTGAAGCGTTCCAGAGTAATTACCTCATAAAGTGACAGTGGTCAGAATTGTAAAAATTGGCCTGGTCATTAACGTGCAAACCACCCTCGGGGGTAAAGGGGTTAAACAGGAAGCCCCCACACTCTCAACTATTTGGATTATGTAGTCACTTTTGACAGCAAAATCTAAGGGGTTAAATGTCCATGGTCGGTGCCAACACTGATCGTGGCTGATGCAGCAAGTTGTCAGCTATAGTGTACAGGTGACAGCTACAGGAATGTCACCTGTCGGGGAACGCTAGTCTCTTATATCGCAGGTCAGTAAAAAGACGTCTATTGGTCACTAAGGTGTAAAAGGGGGTTGTCCATCCCTGAGGAAAATTTCAGAAAGCCCAGCAGCTTGCCGAGTCCTAGAGGTCTATACTGTACACATTATCAGGGTTCGGCTCCACAAGTCAGCACGGGACTGCAAGCAAGCAATTTGCATAGGTGTAGTTATGTGCCGACTAGTCTCCGCAACTTCTGTAATGGCACCTCTATGGATGGATGCAGCCGGGACTCTAGTTGGCACATAGTGTGAACATTGCACACCACAACAATCCCGTAAGCTTGCTGAAAAGGTCATCAAGCGGATAAAAAAAACTTTAATACAAATGTCTGATGAATAAAAGAATAAGAAATGGAATAAGTTTTACACATTACTGGACATAATTAATAACTTCAGAAAAGATATAAGGTTATGTTTCCACAATAAGCTTTATTTCAAAAAACAAACAACACAGCATCTTACAGTTCCAACAAGGTTGGATTGGATTAATAGAAATCTCCTTACACACTGTGCTTTTCTTTCTTTACTCAGCGTAATCTGATCTGCGGTGCATGTTTGAAATCTGCAACAAGTCAATTTCTCTTGCAGATACGATGAGTTTTATGTGCAGATATTCCCCATAAAACAGCATTGGATGAGTAAAAAATGCGCTAAAAACACATATAATCCATACTCGACTATCAGTAAAGTTGTTAAAGCCAAATACCAGAAAGTGTCAAAAACAAAGCCGCTTTATTTAAAAACCGGACAAACCAAAAAGAGACAAAAACTGCAGCGTCAAAAACGTGATAAAGCAATGAAAAAAAAATGCAAGTAACCTAATTTACCTAATAGGTGCAGAAAAGCTGCAACATCAAAAACTCACCAAATACTAATTGTGGGAACATAGCCTAACATGGGCACTTAATAGATAGAAAGAGGAAACAGATATCCAAATATCAGATAATGAACAACGTTTAATGATCTGTACTGGATAGAGAACTCACCATTGAAGTAATCTAGATGCACGGCCTTCTCATTGGCGGCAAGGTCCATCAGAAGCCCTGTGCTTCCTCCAGCCTGTAGTAGGAATGGTCAGAGATGGTCCAGGTTACCACTATTATTTATTATGATTTACTTATATAGCTCCATCATATTCCACAACCTATCAGTATGTCTTTGGAGTGTGGGAGGAAACCGGAGAACCTGGAGGAAACCCACACAAACACAGGAGAACATACAAACTTCTTGCAGATGTTGTCCTACGGAAATTTGGACCCAGGACTCCAGAGATGCAAAGCAACAGTGCTAACCACTGAGCCACCCTGCTGCCCATTATCAACCACACTGTACCATTATTAAAGGGAACCTGTCATATCCTGTGTAGTATCTAAACTGGCCCCATTGATTCTTTTAGTGATACAATGTCCATCAATAACACGCTTTTTTCATTAAAATCGGCGCTGTAATCATTTGCAAAAAGCATCTTATAGTTATATCATACCTGCTCATTTAGTCATAGGGGTGTGCCTCATGGCGTTCAGTCAGGCTTGCCGCTGCCCACGCCATTTGAATTATTTTCCCACGTTTGCGCTGATGTCACTAGTATCGGAGTTTAAAACCCGCGCTTGAGCAGTGTGTATTGGGAGCCGCAGTGTATATTGGCCAGCCGCGCTTACGCATTGTCTATCTGGGAGCCGCGTGTGCGCCGTGAAGAGCGGCTCCCCGCACGTGCGCAGTGAAGCTGTGTGTAGTTGCAAGCTTCGCGCAGTGGCTCTGGCGCATGTGCACAAAGTCAGTAAAGCTGTGCAACTACGAACAACTTCACTGCGCAGGGAGCCGCTCGTCTCGGCGCATTTGCGGCTCCCAGATAGAAACTGCGCAAGCGCGGCTGGCCAATAGACACTGCGCAAGCGCGGCTGGCCAATAGACACTGCGCAAGCGCGGCTGGCCAACACACACTACGCAAGTGCGGGATTTAACCCCTTAACAACATCTGACGTACTAATACGCGTCTGTGCCCTGGGACTTAAGACCCAGACCCGTATTAGTACGTCATGGCGATCGCGCGCGCACACAGGCTGTGCGGGCGCGATCGCCGCCGGGTGTCAGCTGATTGTCACAGCTGACACCCGGTACTATGTGCAGGGAGCGGTCCTGCACCGCTCCCAGCACATTAACCCCCGCTATGCTGCGATCGAAGTCGATCGAAATCGATCGCGGCATTGCGGGGGCAAGGGGAGGTGATCGGCGATACTCACCTCCTCTTCCGGCTTCCAGCGCAGTCTGCAAAGGCTTCCCGGGTGTTGCCATGACGACCCGATGCAGTCATGACAACATCCGGGTCACCAGAGAGCAGGAAGATTGCTTGGACATGCGCAGTGCATCTCCAAGCAATCTTCACATTGTGCACCGCTGACAGCCTACATGGCATAGGGATGGTGCTGCATTCCTGTGCCATGCAGGCGATCAGAAAAAAAAAAAGTGAAAGTCCCAGAGTGGGACAAAGTAATAAAATGTATAAACTGTGTGAAAGTGGAAAAAAAAAAAAAAAAAAAAAATTTGCAAAAATATTAAAAAAAAAATAATCCACCAAAAATATAATGTACCCATCAATAAATATTATTATAAAAAAAACAAAACAATAAAAGTACACATATTTGGTATCGCCGCGTCCGGAACAACCCGACCTATAAAACTGTGCCACTAGTTAACCCCTTCAGTGAACACGGTAAAAAAAAAAAAAAAGAGGCAAAAAACAATGCTTTATCACCATACCGCCAAACAAAAAGTGGAATAACACGCGATCAAATAGACGCATATAAATAAAAATGGTACCGCTGAAAAAGTCATCTCGTCCCGCAAAAAACAAGCCGCCATACAGCTCCATCAAAAAAGTTATAGCTCTCAGAATAAAGCGATGCTAAAAATATTTTTTTCTATAAAATAGCTTTTATTGTGTATAAGCGCCAAAACATAGAAAAATTATACAAATGTGGTACCGCTGTAAACGTACTGACCCGAAGAATAAAGCTGCCTTATCAATTTTACCACAAGCGGAACAGAATAAAAAAAAAAAAAAAACCCAATTCCTGAATTGTTGGTTTTTGTTTATTCTGCCTCCCAAAAATCGGAATAGAAAGCGATCAAAAAATGTCACGTGCTTGAAAATGGTACCAATAACAACGTCAAGTCATCCCGCGAAAAACGAGCCGTCACATGACTGTCTGCCAAAATCTGGAAAAATTATAGCTCTCAAAATATGGCGATGCAAAAACTAGATTTTACAAAAAATGCGTCTTTTAGTGTGTGACAGCTGTCAGTCAAAAAAACCCCATATGATTCTGGCATTGCTGTAATCACACCGACCCGAAGAATAAAGTCGTCTAATCACTTAAAGAGCACAAGGAACGGCGCCAAAAATAAACTCTTGGGTTAGAATTGGGCTAGGGCTGGGTTTGGGGCTAGGGCTGGGTTTGGGATTTTTTTCGAAAGTAAGAAAAAAAGATGACGATATGGCGACTAGTGTTGAGAGCAAGTGCTCGCTACTTGAGTTTGCATCGGGTGCTCTGGTATGCATTGAGTATCGTGGGTATTTGAGTGACATGCTCGAGTCTCTGCCCCATATGCTTCGCGGCCAAAAAACTTTACGGGGATTGCCTGTCATGCACGAGCGATCCCCGCATGTTTTTTTTTTTGGGTGTCTAATAACCGTGAAACATGCGGAGCAGGGACTCGAGCATGTCACTCGAGCACACTCTGTACATGGTGCATACCTGAGTACCCGATGCAAACTCAAGTAGCGAGCACTTGCGCTCAAGAATAATGACAACTTATTCAATATGATGACCTAATGTAAACAAATTCTGTGCCGTACCTCTGGGTTCAAAATGTTCACTATACACCTTAATAAAATCCTTGAGGGGTATAGTTTCCAAAATGGGGACACTTGTGGGGGAGCTCCACTGTTTAGGCACATCACGGGCTCTCCAAATGCAACATGATATCCGCTAACAAATTGTCGGCTCAAATTGTTAGCGGACACCATGTTGCGTTTGGCGAGCCCCTGTGTGCCCAAACTTTGGAGCTCCCCCACAAGTGACCCCATTTTGGAAACTAGACCCCCCCAAGGCACCTATCTAAATTCATAGTGAGCACTTGGAACCCCAGGTGCTTCACAAATTGATTCATAAAAATGAAAAAGTGTTTTTTTTTTCACTTTTTCATTTTTACGAATCAATTTGTGAAGCACCTGGGGGTTCCAAGTGCTCACTATGCATCTAGAAAGGTGCCTTGGGGGGTCTAGTTTCCAAAATGGGGTCAATTGTGGGGGAGCTCCAAAGTTTGGGCACAGAGGGGCTCTCCAAACGCAATGTGGTGTCCGCTAACAATTTGAGCCGATTTTCCATTCAATTTGTTAGTGGATATCATGTTGCATTTGGAGAGTCCCTGTGTGCCCAAACATTGGAGCTCCCCCACAAGTGACCCCATTTTGGAAACTAGACCCCCCAAGGCACCTATCTAGATGCATAGTGAGCACTTGAAACCCCAGGTGCTTCACAAATTGATTCGTAAAAATGAAAAAGTGAAAAAAAAAACACTTTTTCATTTTTAGAAGGTAAAAATTAAAAAGTGGGGAAAAAAAATACTTTTTCATTTTTACGAATCAATTTGTGAAGCACCTAGGGGTTCCAAGTGCTCACTATGCATCTAGATAGGTGCCTTGGGGGTCTAGTTTCCAAAATGGGGTCACTTGTGGGGGAGCTCCAATGTTTAGGCACACAGGGGCTCTCCAAACACAACATGGCGTCCGCTAATTATTCAAGCAAATTTTACAATCAAAAAGTCAAATGGCGCTCCTTCCCTTCCGAGCCCTGCCGTGCGCCCAAACAGTGTTTTTTCCCCAAATATTGGGTATCTGCGTGCCCAGGGGAAATTGCACAACAAATTTTGGGGTCCATTTTTTCTTGTTAACCCTGTGAAAATAAAAAAAATTGGGTCTAAAGTAACATTTTTGTGAAAAAAGTTAAATGTTCATTTTTTTCTTCCACATTCAAAAAATTCCTGTGAAGCACCTGAAGGGTTAATAAAGTTCTTGAATGTGGTTTTGAGCACCTTGAGGAGTGCAGTTTTTAGAATGGTGTCACTTTTGGGTATTTTCTGTTATAAAGACCTCTCAAAGTGACTTCAAATGTGATGTGGTCCCTAAAAAAAATGGTTTTGTAAATTTTGTTGGAAAAATGAGAAATCGCTGGTCAACTTTTAACCCTTATAGCTCCCTAACAAAAAAAAATTTTGGTTCCAAAATTGTGCTGATGTAAAGTAGACATGTGGGAAATGTTATTTATTAATTCTTTTGTGTGACATATCTCTCTGATTTCAGGGCTTAAAAATTCAAATTTTGAAAATTGCAAATTTTCAAAATTTTCGCCAAATTTCCATTTTTTTCACAAATAAACGCAAGTGATATCGAAGAAATTTTTCCACAATCATGAAGTACAATCTCAGAATCAGGGGGATCCGTTGAAGCGTTCCAGAGTAATTACCTCATAAAGTGACAGTGGTCAGAATTGTAAAAATTGGCCTGGTCATTAACGTGCAAACCACCCGCGGGGCTTAAGGGGTTAAACACCGGTGCTAGTGACGTCGACGCAAACCCGGGAAAAGAATTCAAATGGTGTGAGCAGCGACAAGCCTGACTGAACGCCATGAGGCACACCCCTATGACTAAACGAGCAGGTGTGATATAACTATGCAAAATGCTTTTTACAAATTATAACAGCTCCGAATTTAACAAAAAAAAGCGTGTTATTGATGCACATTGCATCACTAACAACGTAATGGGGCCAGTTTAGAAACTCCAAATGACAGGACAGGTTCCCTTTAATCACACTGTACATTTCTCTATTATGCAATCGTATCTGTCTTCAGATGCAGATTATAATATGTCCAGTTTAAAGAAAGATTGTGAGTGCATCTGCGCTTACTAAGCGGACACTGATCAGCAATGTCCTCTGCCACAGGTACAAATATCAAGACCTTCATGTACAGAGTTCGGCTAATAGAGCTCCTCTGCAAAGAGCTTATTGTTGAGGAAGACACTAGGAAAGACAAGTGTTCACACTAGAATGGGCCGGTCCTTATCTTTTTACTGCGGAGACATCAAGCCTCCTGCTGAACCTACCAGATGGGAAAATGCATCAAGGCACCGAGTGTAAAAAGAACAAGCATCAAATGAGAAGTTATCATTTTTTTTTGTTATATTACAGTGGGCTCCCCAAGCACGTATATACCTGATGTTGCCTGTATGTAATTTAACTTGCATCATATTAAAATGGAACAGGGACAACTAAGGTGAGCCACCATTGAGTGGGGGCGCCATATCTTGTAGATCTAGGCTGCCAACCTACACAGCTAGACAGGACCAGTCGTAGCATTGATCTAGGGTTCACAGGATGCTACTACGCTAATAACATAGTCTTCCTTCAACCTTAAAAACTAAGTCCATCTAGTTCAACCCATAGCCTAATATGTTGATCCAGACACAATGCTGTTGCCTGGGATTTTTTACCATTGAGCATATCTGAACTATATAATTATCTGTAGGTCATTTTCTTACAGCATAGATTCTAGATTGATCTATATTATTGACTATCAACCTTCGTTGGCTATAGGCCATCCAAATATACTATCCACAACCTTACCTGTGCTAATGACACAAGATTAACATCCTCAATAATCCAGACCTCCCATTCCAGTCTCCAAGGCTTCTCGCATGCTGCACCACTTCTTTGGAATGCACTACCCAGGACACTTTGATTAATCCCCAATACCCACAGTTTTAGGCTATGTGCCCACGTTGCATTTATGAAGCAGAAAATTTCTGCTGCATAAATGCAAGTCCTCTCCCGGAAAAACGCATGCGGAATTCCGCACACGTTTATCGCGCGTTTATCACGCGTTTTCCACATGCGGAATTGCCTTGCGTTTTTTATGCATTGGACAAAGGCAATTCCGCTTGCGGAAACGCAAAATTAAATGACATGCTGCGGATTTTTGAACGCGGCATAAACGCTGCGGAAAAATCCGCAGCATGTGCATAGAACTTGCGGAATCCCATTGGGGACCATGGGGTGCGGATATACATGCGTTTTTCAAGCGCTTACGCTGCAGAAATTCCGCAGCATATACGCTTGAAAAATGCTACGTGGGCACACAGCCTTAAGCGTGCCCTGAAAACGCATTTCTTTAGACTGGCCTATCGCCTCACCTAACTTATCTAACGATCCCTGTTTTTCCCATACAAAATTTTCTTCCAAACCAGTACCCTCGTACCATCTGTTCACACACTCGATATGCACTTAATAGCCCTCTGTGTCCATACACATATTTTTTGGTGACTGGTTCATGCAGCATTATGTGAATACCCTATTTACTAAAAGGATGTCTGGACCGTACAATACAAGCTTTTTACCAACCACTTTTCGTGTCTCCCCTATTTCCTCATAGATTGTAAGCTTGCAAGCAGCAGAGCCCTCAATCCTCTTGGTATCTGCTGATTTATGTGATTATTGTTATTCAGCAAATTGTCTCTTCAGAGAGGAAGAGAACTAGAACTCTAGTGCCAACCATAGGAAGTAGCAATCCTAAAAGTAAAAGTCGACCCTTTAACGAACCTTGTCACATGACTCAGAATAAAAGCCAAAACCTTAATTTGCAGACACTGTTTCGGGGCACTGCCCCTCGTCAGTGCAAAGTGTGAGAGGCATCTGACCTTGATCCAAGGGGTAACGTTTCTCCTTGTGGAGAGTGAAAGGTTAAGTATGTCAAGATGAGGAGACTTTCAGAGAGGAAGAGACAATTTGCATATTTCCCAAAGAAGCATTGCAGCTTAAAAGTCTCCTGACCTTGACATGCTTAACATGTCACTCTCTCCGCAAGGAAAATCGTTACCCCTTGGATATTGTTATTCTGTAATGTCTTTATTGTCTGTTCAAGTTCCCTCTAAAATGTAAAGTGCTGAGGAATATGTTGGTGCTATAGAAATAAAATTATTATTACTATCCTATATAGCAGGGGTCCTCAAACTGCGGCCCGCGGAGGACTTTTATCCGGCCCGCCGGGCTGTGGGCAGAGGAGAGCAGTGTCAGCCCTTCCCCCCGCTTTCTTAGAGCCCCGGCAGCCCGATACTTACCTCTCCCCGTGCCTCTGCAGATCCGCTGTCTTCCTGGTCTGCGCTCCCTGTGACGTCTCAGGTCAGAGGGCGCGGTGACGTCTTTACCCCGCGCCCTCCCGAGTGCTGTCACAGGCAGCGCAGAGCGGGACAACGCAGCCGCGACGCTGGAGTCCGGACCCGAGCAGCGGGCAGCAGGCAAGGAGGGAGGTGAGTAGTGGATTTTTTTTTTTTTTTATGTATGGGACATAATATTAGGGGTGACATCCTGAATGGGGCATTATATGGGGGGGTGACATGCTGCATGGGGCATTATATGGGGGGGTGACATCCAGCATGGGGCATTATATGGGGGGGGTGACATCCTGAATGGGGCATTATATGGGGGGGGTGACATCCTGAATGGGGCATTATATGGGGGGGGGTGACATCCTGAATGGGGCATTATATGGGGGGGGGGGGTGACATCCTGAATGGGGCATTATAAAGACAGGGGAGTGATATCTTGCATGGGGCATTATATGGTGGGGGGGGTGAAATCCTGAATGGGGCATTATATGGGGGGGTGACATCCTGAATGGGGCATTATAAAGACAGGGGAGTGATATCCTGCATGGGTCATTATATCGGGGGGGGGGGGGGGGTGACATCCTGAGTGGGGCATTATAAAGACAGGGGAGTGATATCTTGCACAGGGCATTATATGGTGGGAGAAAGGGAAATCCTGCATGGGGCATAATAAGGGGGGGAACAGCCTGCATAGGGCATTATAAGGGGGAAACAGCCTGCCTATTGGGGACATTTACCTGCCTATTGGGGACATTTACCTGCCTATTGGGGACATTTACCTGCCTATTGGGGACATTTACCTGCCTATTGGGGACATTTACCTGCCTACTGAAATACCGGTTGATTTAACTTTACTTGTTCTTCATTTTAAATATTGCATTTGTTCCTGTATTGTTTTTTTTTACTACAAAATAAGATATGTGCAGTGTGCATAGGAATTTGTTCATAGTTTTTTTTTAAAACTATATTCCAGCCCTCCAATGGTCTGAGGGACCGTGAACTGGCCCCCTGTTTAAAAAGTTTGAGGACCCCTGCTATATAGGAACTTTTACTGCACAGGATATTTTGCTGTTTTTTAAGAGAATCTAATAAAAAAATTGTCCTTGCCTATACAGTGAGCAGATATACAGAAATGTAGATTCTGCCCCTCTCCCCTCAAAAAATGCAATAATAAGCAATGGAAACGTCAAATAGACCCTAATATTGTATCAATAAAATCAAAGCTTAAAATTGAAAAAGCTACGCAGCTCAGAAAACCAAATGTGGTGACAGCGAAAATCAGTGAGAGGTGACACCGCTGCTACATCAGCATCCGGAAGGTTTAATATCAACTAATCCACCGGCAGATTATCATTTCTTATTGGGGTAGAGGTATGTGACTACTCCCAGGAGACCCCAGTGAGGTGACCACTATAATCATACAGCTACAAAAGTCCAGGGAAGGCACTCCTGCCAGGAGACCCCCAGTATGTCACTCCAGCCAGAATACCCCTCTGAGGTGACCACTATAATCATACAGCTACAAGAGTCCGGGGAAGTCACTTGCAGCCTACAACACGACTGCTTATGTTGGGCACTCTCACCTCATCCAGGTCCACATACGGACCGGCTCCCTCCGGGAACATCTCATCCACAGCCGGCTTCATCCTCAGCACACGAGAGGTAAACAACACGAGAGTATGACGTATTTCCTGCTTTAGGAAACACTCCTTGCCCCACTTCCGGGTGATTTGCGGGCGTGGCTTGTTCGGTATTACAGGCAAAGCGTTAGATCTCGGACAGCTATAGTGACGTCAGTGTAGGGGCGGGGCGAGTGTACAGCACGAGAGAGCTGGTGATAGTGGACGGGACATGTACAGCTCCCTCTCCCGCACATAACCGGTCACAGAGCGCACGGCGGATCCTGTGTGTGATAGCTGGTTACGGTTACCAGCCATAGATATTAGCACCTTAGTTTTGGGTGACCGTACTCAAGTGTTTTTGTTTTTGAAAGGGCTTCTCCACTACTTTAACAACCTCGTCTCAAGTGGTGCAGAAGACCAACCCCCTGCTTCCCTCCCAGGCTGGTGAGGTTCCAGCAATGTCAGTGACAGTTGTGCTAGCGCTCACGTGACATTGTTCTGCTGTGTGAGCGCTGCAGCCAATCAGCGGCCACTGATAGACTGCAGCGCTTAAACAGAACACAGTGCCAATTCACTGGAGTTGTGATCCAGGCGAGCGTAAGGTTCTTTCAGTTTTACAGGGTGAGCTACAGCATTAAGGAGTTAGCCAAGTAGTAGACAACCCCTTTAAAGATGCAGCCATTTTTTTGCCGGTTCATTTTTCTCCTCCCCTTCCTCCGAGAGCCAGAACTATTTTTATTTTCCATCAGCACGAGGGTTTGTGTTTTGTAGGACAAGTTGGAGTTGTGAATGACGCCGATCATTTTACCATGTAATGTGCTGAAAAATGGGAGAAAATTCCTCCAAACATTGCAGTTCTGTCCCAGCTTTATGTCTCTTGTATGGGCAGCAGAGCCTGGTTACACGCCAGCAGCCAGGTATATTGTTCTCTGCAGCCCTCCGGCATTTCACCGAAAATAGAAGATCCAAATTGTAAGGCCACGTTCACACATTCAGTATTTAGTCAGTATTTTACATCAATATTTGTAAGCCAAAACCAGGAGGGGAACGATCAGAGGAAAAGTATAATAGAAACACGTCACCACTTCTGTATTTATCACCCACTCCTGGTTTTGGCTACAAATACTGATGTAAAATACTGACCAAATGCTGAACGTGCGAACATGGCCTAACCATAGCTACAGAAGAACTAGTCTAGCACCGGATCCGGCCGACTCTTCTGAGTGCCGCTGGAGGTGATTGTCAGGTCTCTTGCTATGGTAGAGACCAGTCAGGCTCTCATTCATGCTGCCCAAAATACCATTTGGCTGTGGTATTGATGTGTAAAGTCCAAGCGATAAGTTTAAAATTCCCTAGGGAAACAATAAAATACAGTAAAAAGTAAACAAACAAAAAAAAAGTTTGAAAAAGTATATAAAAACTTGAATTATCCCCCTTTCCTCTATTAAAAAAAAGAGGTAAAAAATAATGTACGTGGTATATTCACTTCCATAAAAGTCGCGATTTATCAAAATATAAAATTAATCAGATTGTTAAACATCATTATGAGAAACGTAAAATCAAAAGGCCACAATTTAGATTTTTCAGCCGCCGCCACACAAGAAAAAAATTCAGTAAGAAGCAAGGAGAACATTTCTACCCGAAAAATGGTATCAATAAAAATGTCAGCTGAGGGTACAAAAAGCAAGCCCTCACCCAGCCCCATCAACTGAAAATTGAAAACATTAGGGGTCTTGAAAAATTGTGACACAAGAAAAATTTCCACATTTTTTTTTTCACTTCTTAAATAAAAATCGTCCCGCAAAAAAAAAAAAAAAAAAAAGCAAGCCCTCATATGGCTATATCAACAGAAAAATAAAAAAAAAGTTGTCTTTTGGGAGGAGAGGAAAAATCGAAAGCGCTGAAACGGAAAATCGACATGTCGGGAAGGGGTTAAATATAGTGTGCTAAAGAAGGATAATCAGGATGATGTCCAAAATGCTAACTATGGTAATATGCCATTATAATCCTATGGATGCATATTGGAGGGAAGGGACAGGGTGATCAAAACAGTTGTTTTAGCACAAAATGAGACACTGTGTCTGTAGGCTGGACGGGGAGTGCATAGAGGGGTATGTGAGACTTAAGCATGGCTCTGGAAGGGTTACATGGGTCCCTGAGATAGGTAGGCCTACCAAGGAGAGGACGTTCTAAGGAGATATACCAGCCACACCTAGGTGACATAACCAGGAGGCACTAAGGGAGATGCTAGTGAGATAAGGCCTGCAGATAGACACCTGAGTGTGAATCTATGTAAGGATAGTGTTAATGTGCAGTATTCTTATCATCTGATATTAGTATTGTCCATTCTACTTCTTGGTGTTGTTATTGTTCAGTATCCTTGTCATTCGATATTGATATTGCTTGCGGTGTTTCTTACAGTCAGTGCAGGATAGAAGCTGTGCTGGTACATGAAAGCAAGTGAAGACCATCATCACCCTGGATTCACACAGATCTCATATCCAGCCTATAGTACTAGGAGAGACACTCCTTCGATCAGGCTGCAAAGTGCATATCAGTGACTCTGAATGAACGAAGATTGCAGACTGAAATTTAGTGCAATTTTATTATCTAAAGGTAATGTGCAACTTCTGGTATTTAAAGCAGTTTTATCCTTGTCGAAAGTATCCATAACCCTTTAAAGAGAACCTGTCTGCAGAAAACCACCGGTGACGTGACTGGTAATTTTTATTATTCTACTTACTTAGATCTGTTCACTGATGGTTCTTATTTTTAAGCCTTTGCCTTTGGTTTATTTTTGGAAACATTGGATTAATGTGGATTGATCTCTTTGACCTTTCTTTGCCCCAGATCTGTGCTACTATATTATCTGGGGTAACACCTCCACAAGTTGAGACAGTCTGGTTGATATTGGTGCTCTGACCTACAACCCTATTTGAAAGACTGGTTGTTAGGCCGGCCATACACATTAGATGGCTGGCGGCTGAATGATGCTTCAACCAATCGTTCTGCAAACAGCCATCTCAGCCGACTTTCCCATATACAGGAGTGCTTGTTCTGCCGTATGCTCCTGTGTTGTCTATGAGAAAGCTGCCGACTGACATGTCGACCGGCAGCCTATCTCCAAGAAAACAAGTGATTGGCAGTCCAAAATCGCACATGCACCATAGACCGATCAACATGTTCCCCGACCATCAGTCCACCAGCGCCCCCATACACATTAGACTGTAAGCGGAACCTATTGATATTGGTGGGTTCGGCCAACATTAGTCTAATATGTAAGGGGGTCTTTAGACATTGTGTCTCCATCCTTCAGTATGTCTCAGCTCGTGTGTCACTCTGTGACAATAAGGTCAGTGCCGCAGACCATGCCACGCGTCATCTCACACTGCTTCTCCTTAACTTCAGGGAACGACATTTTTAAACATATTGTCATGTCATATTTGGGAACACAAAGTGAGAGGCGATCACATCTTAGCCATTTTTTATTGCTTATAGCTCCGATACAATAGGTAGATGAGTTGTGTTTACAGCAAATATTTCTATATATTCTTATGACTTCTTTTTCCTTCTGACAGACAGGAATAATGCCGGGATTTCCTTTGGCCTGAGAAGTTCTTGTCACCATGATGGCTTAGTTGGAGTTGGTGTTGTCACTCATCTTGGTGCCGATCATTTCTCAGAGTTGTAGGGCTTTACTATGTACAGCTACGCCAAGCAGAGTACTGGCTTCTAATGCTCATGGTCGTCACGGCTTGTGTATCCCAGGGTATCTCCAATAGGGTAGTGAGCAAAGAAAGTGCGAGCTAGGTCATTGATGTTCTCATATGCACCCATTGCGCGGAAATGCTCCACATACTGCCAGAAATCCGAGGTAGAGAAGGGCCAGTAAGGGTGAGCAGGAGCCTCTAAATATGGGTCTAAAAAGAACATCAGTTAGAATTGAAATTCCGTCAGGTCAGTGTCATTAATGTCAACTTTTGCATCTGGCAATCGGAGTAAAATTCCGGTATTTCATGCACAAAATGACTGTTCAAACCAAGCAAAGACGCTTGGTGCACCTTTGGCGTGGTCAAGCAGTTCAGTGCAAATTCCCACCAAGTTGTTTTCCATCTATCTCCGCCCCCCTTCCTTGTTTTAACAGCGCCATCTTTACCATGCCAAGGATGCACAAAGTGCCTCTGCTTGGTTTGAACAGTCAATTTGTGCCAACTCCATTAAACCATGAATTAATGTGACTACATAGTTGTCAGATTCTCAAATACTCTTGCGGGAGTAGAGAACTTTCAGGAAGAAAGTCCAAAAATAGAATACTAACCCAGAGGGGCCGGTTCATCAAGATTGGCGCTTTGTGTGCCAGTTTTGATAAAGGGTACGCTGGAGTAAGATGTGCCAAATGTATTAAGCTACAGAGCAGGACAGGTTTAAAGCTTCATTCTAGAAGTATGCGGGCTGCACACATTGTGCGGAAAACCTTGAGCTTGTAGGGAAAACCTGGTGTCAGCTAGATATGTTAAAGGGGTTGTCCTGTGTAATTTGATAAGTCTGCAGTCACTCTGTGTGTCATACTTGTATTCAGTGAGGCCGCACCTCGTTTACTGACCCAGCATTCCGGCGGGTGCGACCTCGCTCAACACTGGACGGCCGCGTCAGTATATGGGGTGCAGCCTATCTCAATACAAGTATATGGAATGAGGTCACGCCCACTAGTCGAGCTGTGGTCGGGAGTATGTATAACTCATACGTACCTGCCGGTCCCGGCTCAGAAACTGGTGAATCCTCACAGTGCACAGTGCGTGTGCTGGGTGGATTAGTGAGTCTGCAGTCACACAGAGTGACTGCAGACTTATCAATTTAAGCTAGACAACCCCTTTAAATTTGGATCCTTATGCCACCTCTTAGCTCGTTTACTTTACACCAATAATTTGTGCCAAATGGCAGGTGACATTATTAATTTGGCACATTTTACGATTCCACGCAGCTATGCTTCCTTTTTAAAATGCTACTCATAACGTGTATAAAGTGTCTAAAACACATAAGGCATGTATGGCATTTTTTAAAAGCAAATTTTACCAGAATTCTGGCTCATTTTGCCCGGTAAAGGTCCCCAAATGTGGTATGGGATATGCAAAGGAGACACAAGGATACAAAGAACACCGTAGATGAACCCCAGTGTCATGAATAACTTGCAATGTTCCTTTAAGATCACAATGCAAACTGCCTCTTCAGCTAGAGAGAGGACTTGAACTCTATTGCGCCACCTAATGGAAGCAGCAATCCTACAAGCCACAATTAACCCTTTAACAAGTCTTGCAATATGACTTAGGATAAAAGCCAAATCAGAATCTCAATTTGCAGACACGGTGTTTCGGGGTATTGCCCCTCATCAGTGCAAAGTATGAGAACTGATTTGGCTAGATGAGAGGCTCTGGACTGAGGTTTAAGGGGTAACATTTCTCCTTGTGGAGAGTGACATACTGGCTCTGGCATGCCAAGGGAAGGAGGCTTATTTGCCTTTAAGATCACGTCATTTATTACTCAGAATTCGTTAGTACATAATATATTGAAATCTGTTTTTTTTTTCATAAAGCCATTGACCCTCTGGTAGAATACACTGTCATAGAGAGATGCCAGACACCTTGGGACTCCCACTGATTACCAAAACGAAGTGCACCCAGCTAACCATGTCTCCTTCATCTTATAAATCCATCAGACATGACTCAGACAAGTCAAATGTTTTATGAAAGTGCAGCCCCCTAGAAATGCATTTGCTACTTTGTATGCGATTCTTATTTTGTTTTGGTTGTGTTAGTTAATCAGAATGTTGTTAAAGTAAAAACTAAAAATGTCTTTACCGTCCTCCTCATGTACAGGTCTGGCATCTGAAAATAAATAAGGAAATGGCATGTGAGAGACGGCCGGACAATGGCTACTTTCATCCAACACCGAGTGTGAGTAGAATCCAAATGTCAGCAGGAATTTACTGACAGCGCTGGACTGTGTCCCGTACAATAGGGCCCTGTGTCCTCTGACAGCGTGGCACTCACCCTCCACACGGGAGTCGACCTGTCAGCGTTCCCTGCCAAATCACATCTTTCGTCTTGAGCAAAGATTAGAATTCCCTCTGACCATCCAAAAAGGATGAATACAAGGGATGTGTTCCTGGAGCGCACGCCTCCAGCTGAGCTTCAGTTTCTTGCTATTTTATGTAGTAGAATGTGCTATTTCCAGCATGTGCAGTCATGTAAAGTTTATTCTGCACAATATGTTTACTTCACTTTATGTTTGCATTTACGTTTTGGATGCCCATTGTATAAAGTTAAAGTGGTTGTCCAAATCTACATGTGAGACAGCCGAATCATGACAGTGTGCGGTGCACACGCTGCCACTATTCCCTGGTATTCCTGGTGCGATCAGGCGGACACATGATCCTGTGTATGCGATTTGCATACTTGCAGTCACGTGCCAACTATATAGACAAGAATTGAGAGAAGCTGGACAAGACTAATTGGCATGTGCCCACTAGTATGCAGATCATATACATGGGGCCACAAGAATATAAGCTTACATTGGGAAATCAGAGAATCATGAGAACTGTCACGATTCTGCAGTCACATAGAGTGCTGCAGTCTATTGTCCCATGCTTGGACAACCCCTTTAAATAACAGGTCCAGTGAGCCTCAGTTTACACGCTTTAATACTCTAGTAGCCATATTAAAGGGATTGTCCACTACTCAGACAACTCCTTCTCAATCCGTATGTTTGTCTAGCGTAAAATATCAACACTTATACTCATCTCTGGTGCTGGGGCCATTCCAGTGGTGTCGGCACTGTCTCTCCCGGGGCTTGTATAAAATCATTACGACACACGAGCCCTGAGGCCAATCAGCGGCCGCCTCACTCTCCCCGCCTTCGGACACATCAAACACATCCGGAGGAAGTGAACGCTGCTGCTCTCTCACTTCCTCCAGATGTATGTGATACGCCCGAAGGCGGGGAGAGTGAGGCGGCCGTTGATTGGCTGCCAGGATCGCGTGACATAGCAATGTCACGCGAGCCTCGGGAGAGCCAGTACTGACACCACTGGAGCCGTGCTGACAATGGAGGTGAGTATAAGTGTTGTTATTTTACTGGGGGCAAACATACAGATTGAGAAGGGCTTGTCCCATTAGTGGACAACATCTTTATTATGGAGATCAAAAGAAATAAGGAATAATAGCAAGGAGATAATAGTAAGGTGAGATGTAATGGATCTGACCCTTTACACATAGTTGTAATGTCATATTCCAGATTAGATTAGTATTAAATAGGAACATATAGATCTAACATTACCTTGCTATACTGTGTCAGTAAATAATTCTACATATAAAGGCAGAACGGTTTGCAAAGAATTTCAGTATGTTTTTTTTATTTTCTTAAACAGAACCTGACAAGTGATTCATGCTGCCCAAGTCATGCAGGCACGTATGTGCTATTCTGAAGCGCTGCGGGATTTCACAGATGACAAACTTTTAAAATCTGGCAGGAAAGGATAGACTAGTCCAAGAGGCAGGTTCTTCTCTGTCCTTTGATTGACAGATCTCTGTTATACACAAACATCGGGAGTGCCTTACATGCTGGTCGTGGAGAAGCCGCTGAGGACCTGCCTATTGGACAAGTTATCTTAATTGCCGCATCCCTGGATGGATTTTAAAAGGATTGTTATCACCAAAACGCCTCCAAGTAAAACATGCATGACTGCAATTATGGTGCTGGACCCTTATCATACCATGGTCCTAGTAAAAGAAATTCTGATAGGGACATACAGTGCTGAGTGGGTCTTACCAACAAGACTTTCAACATTTACCTAAAATTTGAAGTTACAGTAAATTGTCAAGATAATTTTCTAGATGTCTAGATACTATTTTTTTGCTTGATTTTCTTATTTGGTTAATCTAATTGAAGAGGACCTGTGGGCTTTCCTGACTTGTCTGTTTTATCAGATGAGTGTACCATCCAAAAAATAATACTGTTATTCCCCATGGAAATTTAGGAATAAATTGACAACTAGATGTTACCAATTGGGGGAAGTGTCACTGCACAGTCTGACAGTAGCCAATCAGAGCTGACTGTGTAGGGACACGCCCCTTTGATAAGTGCAATCCTAACAATCAGTTGTTAATTACACATTTCTAGGAGGTGTAACAGAGGAACGGCACAATGCAGAGATCTGAGACAAAATACTCTAGAATTTTTACATTATGAAGAATACAAAGAATTAACAAAATAGATATGTCAAGAGATGGGATAGGTCCCCTTTAAGAACCAGTAATGGACACGATTTTAGGTATGTGCACTGATGTAGATTATACATTTTACTTCCCGAGCAATAAACATTTCTGCATTGTATTGTATTGGTGAATAAAGAGTGACGTACATAGAATACAGTATATCACTACCGTTTTTAATATCCTTTACATGCTTAACCGAAGGGTTATTTAAAGTACTAAAGAGCCAGTAGTAATCTTAATTCAGAATAAGGCGGAAGGACTCACCAAGGAATGACCCCAAAAGAAAACAGGTGAAATATAACCCAATCAGAAGTAGCTTCATTGTGTCCTCCGGCTGGTAATTCGTACACAAGTCTGATATAAGATAACAAGAAGAAAAAGCCTAAAAAATGTATAAAAAAATATCAATATAAACCAAGTATTCCAGGTACTTTACTCTCTATTTGTACATGTCTTTTATGTACGATCAATAATTAAATCTAAGTTTGACTTGATTCCTCTCATTGCTGTTCTATGATAGTTTTACATAGGACTGCAATTAATCCCAATGTATCGTTTTAACTCCCATTTATTATGTTTCCTTAAGAAATGAATCCCAAGAGTTAAAGGGTGATTATGTGTAAGCCCTATTCAGATATGCCATGCATATGCGTATTGAAGTGTAGATGACAGGATAAAAGTAATATATATCTTTAGTATATGTGAAGCTGACGACTTTCTTCTAGTCCAGTATTTGTATGAGTGAAAACTCGTTACCTGTCTTGTATTGATGGCTTGCTGCGGTCCAGTCGTCCTGCACTGCTTACCTGTTGCTTCTTCTCTTGAATTGAGTCCTCTTCTTCCAGCTCCCTCCTACCCTCCCTTCCTTGGATAAACAAGCGACTGTGTAGGAAAACTTCATTTATTCCCCCCTAACTTGAAAATTCATCCAACTATTTATTCTGCAGTCCTGGTCAATAGGAAATAGCTTGTATCACTGTAACAGAGCTGAGATTTACGCGGAGCTGTCCCGAAAAATAAATCCACTATTAAATGGAATGATTGTCCCATTCTTTGAAAAATAATTAGAAGACATGAAATAGGGCTACTTGACCTGGACAGATGGAAATATATCATGGTATAAGTAGGTAGATTTACCTTTCAGAACAATCTGGATGGCAACTATTAGAAATAGAATTTAATAGAAATTGTCATATAGGCCATATAGTTAACTAGAACCATAGGTAAGGCTAAATATTTAAAGGGAAACTAAACTTTTTCGTTTTTTTTTTATAATTTTGTCCGGCATGGAAATTTATGAAACTTTGCAAATCACTTTATTAGGGGGATTTGTCATCATTCCTGTAAAAAATACATGTTAAGTGTTTTCCACACCCCAGCTTTTCCCCAGACTATTTGCCTGCTTTTAGGTACATTGATATGAGAACATACTCATTTGGAGTACAGATGATGGCAGTGAAAGGGTCAACATCTGTATCTCACTAACTCTGGGGATAAGCACCTGCAGGAGATTGTTCTGATAAGCACAACACTCAGATGAGGAGTCAGGTAGTCATCACCGCCATCCAAACGAGAACGCTCTGATATTATAGCAGTTTAAAGATAGACAAATAGTCTGGGGAAAAACAGGGGCTTATAAACCACTGATATGCATCTGTTTTACAGAAATGAAGACAAATCCTCAGATAAAGTGATTTGCAAAGTTTTATAACTTTACATGTTGGAAAAATTATTACAAAAAAACATAAAAGTTTAAGTACTCTTTAACCCCTTTACTCGCCCAAGCCATTATTCATCTTCATGACTAGGCCGAATTTTACAATTTTGTGTCACTTTATGTGATAATAGCTCTGGAACGCTTTAAAGGATCCCACTGATTCTGAGACTGTTTTTTTCGTGACATATTGTACTTCATGGTAGTGTTAAAATTTCTTCAATATGACCAGCGTTTATTTGTGAAAAAAAAATAGAAATTTGGTGAAAATTTCAAAAATTTTGCAATTTTCAAACTTTCATTTATGCCCTTAAATGAGAGAGATATGTGTCAAGATATCACAGCCTGGGAAAGTCACGCAGAACCACCCGCTGTGATCTTTGTATCGAACAGCTCTCTGCTGCTCCCTATCATCCAGACAATTACACGATTGGCCAACAATTAACGGCGGAGGCTGAAGGCTGTCACCACTACTAGGCCGGTTATCAAGAAACTAACAGTGAGCGTATGGTATATACACCTCCAATGCCAACACTTGGAATATACTGTATGTATATACCTCCGAGACGGTCACTGCAAATTCCACGATAACTCAAGAAAGATTATTAGCAGCTACCACCAGTCTTGTTTTATTCAGGCTGACTGGGGGCCTGGTAGGTAGCATATGGCTTCGAGGCCCGGTTTACAGAACAAAAGGAACAGAACTGTTAAATTTTTTATTTAATCCAAAAGGAGGCAGTGGTTGTAAAAAATATATAATAATAATAATAATTTTCATTTATATACCGCCAACATATTCCGCAGTACTTTACAATTAAGCGGAGACATGTACATACAATAAATTCAGTTTAAACAGTTACATTAGGAGTGAGGTCTCTGCTCGCAAGCTTACAGTCTACAAGGAAATGGGGGGACACAATAGGTGAAAAGTGCTTGTTATTTCAGGTCTAACAATTATAATAGGTTCAGTTCAAGGTTCAGTTCTAGGACCCCTACTCTTCTCCATCTACACCTTAGGCCTTGGACAGCTCGTAGAGTCTCATGGCTTTCATTATCACCTCTATGCTGATGACACACAGATCTACCTCTCTGGACCCGATATCACCTCCTTACTAACCAAAATCCCACAATGTCTGTCTGCTATTTCATCCTTCTTCTCTGCTAGATTTCTAAAATGTAACATAGACAAAACAATTCATCATCTTTCCGCCATCTCATTCAACCCCCCCAACTGACCTATCTATCAACGTCAATGGCTGCCCACTCTCCCGAGTCCCCCAAGCTCGCTGTCTTGGGGTAACCCTGGACTCTGAAATCTCCTTCAAACCACATATCCAAGCCCTTTGCACTTCCTGCCGACTCCAACTCAAAAATATCTCCCGTATCCGCATATTCCTCAACCATGAATCTGCAAAAACACTAGTGCATGCCCTCATCATCTCCTGCCTTGACTACTGCAACCTCCTGCTCTGTGGCCTCCCTTCCAACACTCTTGCGCCCCTCCAATCCATCCTAAAATCTGCGGCCCCGACTAATCCATCTGTCCTCCCGCTATTCCCCGGCCTCTCCTCTCTGTCAATCTCTTCACTAGCTCCCCATTGCTCAGAGACTCCAGTTCAAAACCCTAACCATGGCATACAAAGTGTAACATCCCTGGCGGCGTGCTGGCATGGCTTACCATCTCCCACCATGCAACACCGCCATCTTATCTATCAGTCCAGTCTGCACACTTTGCTCCAGTGCCTGCTGTGTGCATGTCTCTTGTCTGATTGCTTAGGGCGGCGGTGCGGTTACTGCTTGATTCTTGTAGTTACTGTGTGCGCACTCCTAATGGGTCCCCAGCCTATTGTTGTGAGTCACTGGATACTTAAACCCCCTCCACCCAGAAGGAGGTGCCTGTGCAACACTTCCTTTCAGTGTGTTCTGTGCAACTGAGTTGCCAGGTCCTGTCCTATATCTTGTCTGTTTCCGCCACCCTGGGGGCTGTATACCCAGGTCTGTTACCTGTATCTGTGACTTCTAGTCTGTTCTGCCACCTTGGGGGCTGTATACACAGGCCTGTTACCTGTATCTGTGACTTCTAGTCTGTTTCCGCCACCCTGGGGGCTGAGTTCCCAGGCTCGTTCCTGTATCTTGTTCCTGGTTCAGTTCCTGTCTGAACAGTGTCCTAGCCCGTTACTTGTTTGTCTCTATGTTCGTATCTTCCCTTTTCCTGCAGTGTCTGAACCTGCACCTAACTCCAACTCGTTGTCTCTGTAATTCTGTTTGTGAGTTTAGTGTCCACTCGCTACTTCATTGTAAGTACCTTGTGTGTATCTGCTCTGCTTGTCTACCGCACCTGCGGGTTTTGCTCTGCTCTGCGTGTCTACCGCACCTACGGTTTTGCTTTGCTCTGCTTGTCTACCGCACCTGCGGTTTTGCTCTGCTCTGCTTGTCTACCGCACTTGCGGGTTTTGCTCTGCTCTGCTTGTCTACCGCACTTGCGGGTTTTGCTCTGCTCTGGTTGTCTACTGCACCTGGGGGTTTTGCTCTGCTCTGCTTATCTACCGCACTTGTGGGTTTTGCTCTGCTCTGCTTGTCTAACACACTTGCGGGTTTTGCTCTGCTTGTCTACAGCACCTGCGGGTTTTGCTCTGCTCTGCTTGTCTACCGCACCTGCGGGTTTTGCTCTGCTCTGCTTGTCTACCACACCTGCGGGTTTTGCTCTGCTTTGCTTGTCTACCGCACCTGCAGGTTTTGCTCTGCTCTGCTTGTCTACCGCACCTGCAGGTTTTGCTTTGCTCGTTTACCGCATCTGCGGGTTTTGCTCTGCTCTGCTTGTCTGCCGCTTCTGCGGCTCTGTTCCTGTATCCCAGTCTGTACTGGTCCCTATCCTGCCTGTGTTCCTACCTGCCAGTACCCACCTGTCTACATACCAGCCGTGCCTGCCAGTACCCACCTGTCTGCATACCAGCTGTGCCTGCCAGTACCCACCTGTCAGTATGTCAGCCTAACCTGCCTGTTACTGCATTCCCCGGTGTGGGTCAACAGCTGTGACTGGGTTCGACCTGGAGTAGCACCTGGTCCCTCTGCTCGGTTCCTCCTTGATTCACGGAGTCGACTGAGCCGCCGTGCGACGTTGGTCGGACTGAGTTGATACTTAGTTATGCCCCTCCAGGCACTCCTCGGTTCATGGTCTAGTGGGATCACTTACCACGCTCACGCCAGTTAGTCCGGGCGTGTGCGTAACACAAAGCTATTCACAACCTGTCTCCTCCATATATCTCTGACTTAGTCTCCCGTTATATACCCGCACGCAACCTCCAATCCTCACAAGATCTCCTTCTCTACTCCCCTCTTATCTCCTCCCACAATCGCATTCAAGATTTCTACCATGCTTCCCCCCTACTCTGGAACTCTTTACCCCAACACATCAGACTCTCGTCGACCGTGGAAACCTTCAAAAGGAGCCTGAAGACCCACCTCTTCCGACAAGCCTACAACCTGCAGTAACCACCGCTCCACCATACCACTGCATGACCAGCTCTACCCTCACCTACTGTATCCTCACTCATCCCTTGTAGATTGTGAGCCCTCACGGGCAGGGTCCTCGCTCCTCCTGTACCAGTCGCTGTCACATTGTGTTCAAGATTATTGTAATTGTTTTTACTATATATACCCCTTTTTCACTTGTAAAGCGCCATGGAATAAATGGCGCTATAATAATAATAATAATAGGGATTTTCATATAAGTCTGCATTATCCGGTCATCAGCCCTTATGTTTAAGTGTAATAATCAAGTATCGAGTGCAGTTATTGTCTGCATGGAGGGTGTGGAGACAGATCAATAGTAGGGAACAGATTCTGAGTAATATTTAGAAGGAGGGAAAAGGGGAAAGTTAGTTTACTGAGCTGAGGTGGTAGGCTTGTTTAAAGAGATAGGTTTTTAAAGTGCGCTTGAAGACATGGGGGCTAGGCATCAGTCAGATCATCTGTGGTAGAGCATTCCAGACAACTGGCGCAGCACGAGAAAAATCTTGGAGACGGAGGTGTGAGGTTCGGATTATGGGAGATGTTAGTCTTAGGTCATTGATACAATGGAGGGCACATGTAGGGCTATAGACAGAGATGAGAGAAGAGATATAAGGCGGTGCAGAGCTGTGGAGAGCTTTGTGGGTGAGAGCGATGAGTTTATATTGGGACATATAGTGAATGGGTAAACAGTAATGACTGGCACAAGATGGAGGCATCGGTGAAGCCGCTGGACAGAAATATGACCCTGGCTGCAACATTCAGGACGGATTGGAGAAGAGAAAGTTTGGTAAGAGGGAAACCGATCAGAAGAGAGTTGCAGTAGTCCAGACGAGAGTGAATAAGAGCGACAGTAAGAGTTTTAGCAGTTTCAAAAGTGAAAAAAGGTCGGATTCTGGAGATTTTTTTAAGATGCAGGTGACGAGCGGGTGAGTGAAGGAAAGTTTAATGTCGAATATGACCCCAAGGCTGCGGGTGTGCTGCTTGGGAGTTATGGTTGAACCCTCCAATGTAATTTGAATGTCAGGTAGATTTAGGTTAGTAGAGGGGAGAAACACAAGAAGTTCAGTTTTGGAGAGATTCAGTTTAAGATAGATTTTACCAAGGGGACAAAACAATACAGCATATACAGTTACAGAAAATAAAAGGGATTAACAAAAGAACTTACTACTCCGCTCACACAAATGAGTCAATTTAGTTGATGTAAGCAATCCGTTGAAAACATCTGGTTAATGGCATCAAGCCTACACTGACATGTATCTTCCTCAGCACTGAACACAGACCATAATTTGCCTTAATTTTTTATGAGCACCTGAGTTACACCGGCACCCCCCTCCCCTATGATGATCTCACATGGGTAAGGTTGTAGGCTGTCCTTAACTCTTCAGGATTTTTATAAAAATCTCAAGTTATGCAATAATTTTTTTTCCTGATGATTGCAGAAGTTCTAGATCGCTGCTATATTTTTTTACAGGGATTTTACCATGACCCAGAGACCAGACATGACAGGGCTGCTGTCAGCGATTGGCCCATGATTGATTTGTGGCCTATAGGCAGGGGCTACAGTTTGGAAAAAATATGCATCTTCTTTCCCTATTGGCTCTGAAGCTGAAAATACGTAGTATGTTCAGTCACAATCGGATTTATACAAACTTTGATATTCAATATTTTCTTTCATGGCTGCCAAAGATGTGTTTAGTGTAAATGTATGTCATTTCCCCTGAAAAGGCAATGTATTTCCTGGGAAAAAAGGCATCCTGCTTTAATCACCTGTTCAATCTATAGCTCTTTGTCTATGCACAATGGACATCCTATTGTTCCCAAAGGTGCTCTTACATGTTAACTAAGCTGGTTCACATCCAATTTCCTACTTGTATTAGTTTATTGTACAATCCTACAGTACTCCTCACCATTATTGACACCCCTTAATTTTTTTCATAGACTGGACAGTATCTTCAGAAATAAATGGAAATGTACCAAAGTTATATCCTCAGGATTTTTTAATTGGTGGTCCAAAGTAATACAACAATAAAACATTGTTTTTTAACTTCCATGTTGCAATTTCAAAGAAGAAACAGAATAAACAGCATGTGCAAGCAATAAAGGCACCCCTAAATAATACTTGGTTGCACACCCATTGGCATTGATGACAGCCTCCAAACATTTCTTGTAGCCATCAATTATCTTCTTGCACTTCTCAGCTGGAATTTTCTCCCACTCTTAGGCTATGTGCCCACAATGCAGAAATGCTCAGGATTTTTTCCTGAGCGTTTCTGCATCTCCCTGGCAGAAAAAAACGCATGCGGATTGTACATGCGTTTTCCTGCCAGGGACATGCGGAAGCGAAGCGTTCTTCACTTGCATTTCCGCATGCGGGTTGACAAGCGCTTTCTAAGCGATTTTAGCATCACTTGGAAAGTGCTTGTCAACTTGGTCACACTATATATTCACAGGAACTGAAGCAATGACCCAAATTTTTTATTTTAATAAGGGTAACAGGAGAAAATGGACCCCAAAATTGTTTTGCAATTTCTCCTGAGTACGCAGATACCCCATATGTGGAGGAAAACCTCTGTTTGGTGAGCATGGCAGGGCTCGGAAGGGTAGGAGCGACTTTTGACGTTTTGAACGCAAAATTGGCTGGAAACGAGAGTTAACGCCATGTCGCATTTGGAGAGCCCCTGATGTGCCTAAAGAGTGGAAACCCCACACAAGTGACAACATTTTAGAAACTAGACCCCCCAAGCAACTTTTGTAGATGTGTGATGAGCACTTTGAACCCCCAGGTGCTTCACAGAAGTTTATTGCATAGAGCCGTGGAAAAGAAAAAAATCACATTTTTCCACAAAAATTACCTTTTAACCCCCAATTTTTTATTTTCACAAGGGTAACAGGAGAAAATGGACCCCAAAATCTGTTGTGCAATTTCTTCTGAGTACGCTGATACCCCATATGTGGAAGAAAACTACTGTTTGGGCACGGCAGGGCTCGGAAGGGAAGGAGTGACGTTTTGGAATGCAGACTTTGATGGAATGGTCTGCAGGCGTCATGTCAAGTCTGGAGAGCCCCTGATGTGCCTAAACAGTGGAAACCCCCCACAAGTGATCCCATTTTGAAATTGATATAGTGTTTCCTGGTATGTGAACTCTATAATGTAGTGGCATACGTAAGTTGTGTAGAATGCATCAGATTGGCATACATGAGTTGTATAGTGTACATCAGGTTGGCATACGTGAGTTGTGTAATGTACATCAGGTTGGCATACATGAGTTGTGTAAGTCATCAATGAATTCAACTTGTGCCCGTTCCCGGCCCCCAAACCTGGTAAGAGCACTAATACTTGGAGTATGCCTTAATTTTGGGTTCACATTAGAGAGGGATTACATTTGGTAATACTGACTAGTCCCAGTAAAAGGGCCACTCCTTGTGTACACTAGTGTGATCTACCTGCACTGCACTTTAAAAAACTACTATCTACAGCACTGCATACTTTTGCAATTAATTGATAACTTATTTGGAGTAGCTCCCTATTTTTGAGCTCTAATGAGAGATGTACTACACATGGCACTAATAATTGATCTCAGTATAGGGCTAGTCCAATTGTTTGTTTATGATCTATTTGCGCTGCACTAACCATGACCTGCAGCACTGTGTATGCATGTAATCTATTGATTTTAATTGGGGACCGATTGGCTGCAGTTCTTTGCAGCTATTTCTTTCACTTTATATTGATTGTTTTTTTGTGTATTCATGTACTAATTATTTTTAAATAAAATATGTATATTTTTAAGCCGGAATAACTCTCTTTCTCTCCACATTAAGTATGCTTACTATGAGTTGGCACAAGCTGGTGTTCATGGGAAGTACCGTCTCCCATGTACGCCTAAATATTTTTGCGAGGGTTGCAGTATTATTCATATCAACTAATCTAGTTTTTTTTTTTTAATTCTTTTTTCACACCCAAAAAAAAGCAACAACCGGAGGCCAATCACTGATGTGCGACAGCGATTAGCACTCGATGGATGTAGGACACACGCACGAATGTGATTCTTTGTTTTCCGCAGTATCTGACACTAACCCTAACAAAATTCAGTAAAAATAACTGTAGTAGACATCGATTACTACGATATATTTTTACTGTCCCTAATCTAATCCTATCAACTAATCTAAATTTTTTTTATTCATTCTTTTTTTCATACACAAAAAAAAAGCAACAAACGGAGGTTGATCACTGATGTGCATCAGTGCTGACACACAAGGTCAACGTTAGTTAACCTTTTCCTGTAAAATGACTTATTCACGTCTTGGGAAGGGGTCCTCGAGTGTGGTGGGGATTCAGTAGCTGAGATACAGCAGGTACTGGGTACATTATGTAAGTTTTAAAAAATGTATAAAAAGTTCACGTTCGTAAAAGTCCTATTTATTAAAATGTGGAATTAATTAACCCGAATGGTAAACACTCTAAAGAGAAAAAAATCAAAACAGAATTGTGTTTTTTTGGTCACCTCACCCCCCTAAAAAATACAAGCCTCACTCAGCTCTATCAAAAGAAAACTAAAAAATGTTACAGTTCTCTTAAAATGGCACTAAGCAAACAAAAATTTTTTGCAATAGTCAGAATTTTTTTTCATTACTTACAAATAAATGAAATCAATGCATGTTTGATGATGCCATAATCGTACTGACATGGACAATCATGTTTCCAGGTCATTTTTACAGCACAATGAACACCGTAGAAACCCAAAAATCAATGGCAAAATTGCATTTTTTACCATTTCATCGCACTTGGATTTTTTCCCCGTGTTTCAGTACATTATATGGTAAAATGAATGGTGTCATTCAAAACTACAACTATTGTCGACAGAAAAATAAAAAAGTTATGGCGAGGAAAAATCAATAGCTCAAAAACTAAACATTCCCTGGTTCCTAAAGGGATAGTTATCTTTTGTGGGTTATAATTACGGTTGATTAACTTAATTTTAGTTCTGTTTAATACAAGTTAATAGGCATACAAAAATTGTTGCTAGTAAACTTAAAAACGTATTAGGAAATAATTTGTTGAAGGGTCATCAAGATTTTGACTGCCCAGGGGCATCCACAGGGTTTCACCTGTCTTAGGGCTCATTTACATGTTAGTTTTTCACATATGATTGCTATCTGTTTTTTTCACAGATAGCACTCATACCTATGACAGTCTATGAGGCTGTTCACATGTCCAAATTTTTCCGGACTATGGAATCCGTGCAAAATCGCGGAGACATGTCCGATATTTATCCGAGTGTCAGATCAAAATCAGCAATGCAAGCCTCTGGGTTCATGAAAAAAATCAGACAGTACTCGCAAATCATCTGTGTTCTGTCAGTTTTTCACTAACTGATAGGAGAAGGTGGAGAAACTTTTTTTCTCATCAGTAAAAAAAATTTGATTACTCTCTGATGAAAATCACTAATGAAACTAAGTCCGTTTTTCTCGTACATAAAAAAAAAAGATATCTGAATGAGGCCTTACTTTAATGCATTAATTGGAGTTGCCATAATGAAGTTGTGAAGGTGTTGATTCCATGAAGAGCAAAACTAGCTTTGGTTATGTGGCGCCCCTGACGGTTCGGTCGCCACAGAGGTACTGCATCTCACCCAGAGGTGTGGTATCTCACTCTCAGGTAAGGAAGGAGTACTGCATGGGACCCTAACACCTGCATCCAACACATACCACTTCAGTGGCGGCAGGGCGAGATTGCTCCTAAGGGAGAGCACAGTCCCTGGTCCCTAGCTGAAGGGTGGAACTATGTAGTGGGTGTGGGTGGAGGAAGTAGATTGTGGGAGGGGAGTCCAGTCAGAGTAGTCAGTCAGTGGAGTTGAAGGGAGCAGGAGCTCTGCTCAGGAGGAGGGCCTGGTGAGAGGCCCAAGGCTGTGAAGGAGAGAGGAGCAGGAGAAGGCTCCAGGAGAAACGAGGAGGGGACCCAAGGGGTACGGGCAGTGCTGAAGACCACCCGTACGCCCGAATCTACCAGGAGGTGGAGGGGTCAGGATGCACAAAGGGGACCGGTCCCTCAACTAGCAGAGTACTTTATGACTCAACTAGAAACCGGAGGCTGCAGTATTTTAAGTCCTGCAGTCAACAGTCCATATCAGTCTCACCAAGAAAGTAGCCATAGAGGACCCAGGGGATGGGACAGACGTCGCCCGACAAGGCCCGCGGTTACTGGATTGGGACACTAGGTGTGAGGTGTAGGAAGACGGCCAGAGGGAGAGAACACACAGAAGGGGGTCCCGCTAAGTACTCCGGAGATATCGGGGTTGGCTGAACCCCTCCCTGAGTAAAAGCAGCACGACGAGGGAAGTTACACTGGTACCTGTAACTTGGATTGCAACAACCGTGAGTAAAAACCCTGAAGACTGTATCCCACTGCCTCTGTCCGTTATTGCTGCTGCGCCATCATCCCTGCACTACAACGCCCAGCATCACCTATAACATCTACAACATCTCTACCCTGCCCTGGGTCTAAGCTCTACCTGTGGAGAGCCAAACCAACTTGGCTGCATTAAACACCAGCTCCAGAGGACCTGCTCCGCAGCGGCGGCTACCTATAGCCACATACCACAGGTGGCATCATAAACTGTATATAAGACCTATAAATCCCCTGTAAAATATTCCCTTTTATTGACTGCCCTGGGTCACGGACCGGGTCACCGCCACTGTGACATCTCCCCTAGCAGCGACCGGCCCGGCACCGAGTACCCCACGGCCCAGGGGGCGCGTCAGTTACATGGTGATTTTTTTGCCTTTCTCTGAATCAGCATAATAGAGTGAATTAGAGGGACTGATATGTTTTTCAGCCTTAGGGTGCAGTCAGAAGGCTGTATCAATCAAACCGAGGTCGTAATGTAGTGCACGGATTGGCCACGCTCTCCCTACCTTAACGTGACAGCTGCATAGAAATACATAAAGCTGTCACACTCAGGTAAGTTTGGAAAGCCACCAGCCAGTCTGCATTCCTATCTCGGTGTAACGTGGCGCGAGGTGGTAGCCGTGGGCGAGGGACTCGTCTTTCACGCCCGACACGCTACTTAAAAACAGGGGTCCTGACTAGAGATGAGCTAACCTTTTAAGGTTCTGTTCAATATCCAGATGTTCGCCGAACAGTTCGTCGAGCTTATCCGAACCCTAATGGGAGGCAAAACCAAACGCATAGACAACACCCTCAGTGGGGCCCAAAAGCTGCTAAAACAGCTCAAATTAGAGGCTGACACCAGAAAAAGTGCCATCAATTGACCCACAGTACAAATTTTATAATGAAACAGCAGCAGTCTGCCATGGGCAATGCATGAGGTATCAGGGTCTGGGCCAAAATTTACAGCTTTGAATTTAATTTAAAATTAAGACAAGGTAGGTGAGGGACCGGTGTAGGACTGCTGTGCTGGGAGCCCTGATAACTCATGCAATAACTCAAACTGCTTTTCTCCTCAGCCACACTTAGGTGGCACAAACATCAGTTTTGTAGACTACTATTGGTAGAAAAATGTAAGGATAGTGACACAGGTAGTTGACTGAAAGTAAGTGCAGGCCTACTTGGAGTCTCGATATTTCAAAACATTATTGCCACACACCACTAAAGTGGCATTAATTTCACCAGAGTATAAATAGTATGATGGGGCTCTGATACCCCTTCCACTACAGGAAACACACCAGATGGAGACCCAACTTGGAGTCTCCACATTTCAAAAAAATATTGATAACATCAACAGCAGGCACATAATCAACGACAAAGATGGCACAGACTGCAATAACGTGAGATCAATGCCGCACACTAAAAACTACACCATTGCCTAATTTGCACAGTATGCGACTGGCGTGCAAATGTCATTGGAGATCCATGACTTGTTCATCTTGATGAAAGTTAGGCGTTCTACAGTTTCAGGAGACAGCCGGCTGCGCTTATTCGTCAGGACACGACCAGCAGCGCTAAAGACGCATTCTGGGAGAATGCTGGCTGCCAGGCATGACAAAACCTCCAAGGCGTGACAAACGTGCTCAGGCCACTCTTCCATTTTTGAAGACCAAAATGCAAAAGGGTCCAAACCCCCCATGATGGCATTGATATTGTGCTCGAGATACTCCTCCACCTTCCTCTCCAGTCGTTCACTACTTGTCAGACTTGTACTCTGTTCTGCTGGTTCACAGGCTGGTCTAAAAAATGTTTGAAACGACTCACAGAAATTGCTTCTGCCACTTACACTGTTGCTAATGTATTTGCATTGATGACTCAATGTTCCCGGGGTTGGAAGTCTACAACTGCAATGTATTCTGTGTGCCTTACTGTTGTCTTGGGGAAAACCACTGTTAGGGTATGTGCACACTATGCAGAAATGAAGCAGAAAATTTCTGCATCATTTCTGCATCTCCCTGGCAGAAAAAACGCATGCAGATTGTGCATGCGTTTTTCCTGCGGAATACATGCGGATTCACATGCGTTTCCACATGCGTTTCTGCATGTGGATTGACAAGCGCTTTCCAGGCGCTTTTAGTATCACCTGGAAAGTGCTTGACAACTAGGTCACACTATATAAATCCATGCAAACAGCATGGATTTATATAGTGTGACCCGAGAGAGTGTATATACTTAAGTCCGATGGCCCACGCTGTCCTGCTCAATCCATTCTCCCGGCAACTTTGAATTGAAAGACCTGCCGACGTCAGCGTCACGTGACCCGTCACATGACTCTGACGTCAGCGCAGGTCCTACAACTCACTGCAAAGTGCCGGGAACCAAGCAGGAACGCTGCGCGGGCCGACAGAAGGTAAGTATATATTTATTTTTTATTTTATTCTTGTTTTACAGCTTTTTTAATGGTACCTGGGTGTGGAGGAGACTCTCCTCTCCTCCACACCTGGGTACCATCCGCACATTAGAACGCGCCAATAGCGCAAGTACAAATGCAGTCTTGCGGAATTGGCGCGTTCTAATGCAAGTCAATGGTGGCGAAAACGCCGCGTTTACGCAAAATTAATTGACATGCTGCGGATTTTTGAGCGCAGCATTTACGCTGCGGCAAAAATTCGCATCATGGGCACAGCACATGCGGATTTCAATTGGGGAACATTGCTGCCCTTCTACCATGCGTTTTTAATGCGTTTCCGCGGCGTTTCCGCAACTGCAAAAACGCCGCGGAAACGCATTAAATACGCATCGTGTGAACTCAGCCTTAAGGTTGTCTACAAGTGTGTTTCGATACTCCAGCATACGTGTGTTCCTTTCCAAGGGGGGAAGCATCTGGCAAAATTTACTCTTGTACTGTGGATCTAGCAGAGTGTCAACCCAGTAGTCAGCACTATTTCTGATCCTAACAATATGGGCATCATGTTGTAGATAGTGCAACAAGAATTTGCTCATGTGTGGGGCTCTTCCATGAGGTCCAAGTCCATGGTGTGTTGGTGGCAGGGTAACACTGAAGCTTGCTTCCTCCATCCCCTCCCGCCAACCACGGAAAACAGAGAGGGGATCATTATTCTCTACATCTCCTGACTGTTGCGCGCCTATCATCTCTTCCTCCTCCTCGTCCTCCATTTGTTCCTCGGCTCCTGCACCATCACTAACAGTTTGTCTGGTACCATGAGCCCCCCACGATCGCTGTAATCCACCCTTCCTTGGCACTTGCCTGTGCGACGACAGTCTGAAACTTAGAGATATTGTTATCCCTTCCACATCCTCCTACGCTTCTTCCTCTGGGACCACCATCTCCTCCCACAGACTATTCAAAGTGTGCTCCAGCATGTAGATGACGGAATAGTGATGCCGATGAAGGCATCGTCAGCGCTAACCATCTTAGTAGCCATTTCGAAACAGTGCAGCGTTCCTTAATATGTGCCCACTTCGCAAACATGATTTGCACCACGTCTGTACTGAGTTGGCCCAGGCTTTGCAAAATGAGATACTGCTGCCACAGTCACTGCAACATGTGCAGAGTGGAATTCCACCATGTCAACACATCGCATATCAACCGGTTAACCGGTGACCCAAAGACCTTTGTAGCTATGCAAGTCAATTATCCGCGGGGTGCGAACGGCGGAATTGAGCACACAGCGACCGTGCTTTCTGCAGCAGTGCATCCAGGCCGGGATAATGGTGGACAAATTGCTAGATACCCCGTCATAGGGCCGCCACCAGGTTTGCACCATCATCGCACACGGCCTTCCGTGGCTCCAGGTTCAGTGGAGACAGCCATTGCTCAAACTCGGCCTGGGTAACTGTCCACAACTCTTGAGCTGTGTGACTGCGATCTCCAAGGCATATTAATTTTAGCACTACCTGATTGTGGTGAGCCCTGGCTGCGCAGTACAGAGGTGGGGAGGACCCTCTCTGCACTGTTGGAACTCGTGTCTTATTAAGGCAGAGGTGGAGAAGGCAGAAGCAGTGGAGGAAGTGTTCAATACAGAGGTTTGTCCCACGAGCCTTGGGGATTCCAAGACTTGTGGAGCAGCCCCTTCCCCACCTGCCCCCACAGCGACCAGAGTCACCCAGTGCCCAGTCAGCAAGATGTAATGCCCCCGGCCATGCTTGCTCTTCCAGGTGTACTGTGGTAAAATGCACCCTGGCAGACATAGCTTTTTTCAAGGAACGAGTGATGTTATCTGCGACATGCTGGTGTAGCACAGACACAGCTTTCTTAGAGAAATAATGGCGACTTGGAAACTGGTACTGGTGGACTGAAATGGCCATCAGTTTTCGGAAACCATCTGTATCCACCAGGTGGAAAAGCAGCATTTCCGTGGCCAACAGATTGGAGATGGTGGAGTTCAAGCTCTTAGCTTTGGCATATGTTGGAGGAAAAAATCTTTTACATGACCACAACTGCGGGATAGAGGGCTGGCTTCTGTGCTGAGAGAGGGTGGAGTAGGGCGAACATGACAAACTGCTGGACTGTGAGTAAGGTGCAGGCGGAGATGTTATGGTGGATTGAGAAAGATGTAGTATGCTCGGTTAAACAAAATCAGCAGGCATGTCTACTTCCGTAACAGCTGACAGGCTCTCACTCACCCCGATTGTAGCAGGTAAACAAGTGGAGGTTCTGCGGCCGGAGACCTGTGTGAGGATACTTGCCACCGTGATGGGGAAGGAAGAAGCAGCAGATGCGGTGGATGGGGCTACCAGTGGTTGGAGAGGCCCACTAGCCGCATTTTAGCGCAGTGAGATTCACAGATTAACATATGTTGATCGCGCATGTGCCGGTTCATGCATGTACTAGTCAAATTATTGCAATTTTTGCCTTTACCGAGTCATTTTTTAAAAAGATGGCAGATAGCGTGAGTTGACTCATCCTTTGCTGTCTCAAAAAAGGCCCAGGCTAGGCAACCCTTGCCTCCCCTGCGAACTGCAGACCCATGACCACTGCTGGACACAGCCAGAGTTGTGGCTGAGGATGCAGTGCTTGTCGTGGTTGCATCACTCTGTATCTGTGCAGGATGCCGCAACGTAACCTCCTTGTCTTCCTCCTCCTCCACGTTCTCTGCTGAGCTACTCAACTGCGTACCTCTGGGTTCACACCAAGTGGGATCTACAACCTCATCGTTATCCTCTCTGTTCTCACACTTCTCATTCTGAGAGTCACCCTCTGAGAGGGACATGTGACTTTGCCAGCCAATGACACAAGGCCTTGTGTCTGAACGTTCTGAATGGTTTGAGCCCTGATTTGCTGCCGGAATCTCGACACATTAAGTTATGAAGAAAAAAAAATATTAAGAATAACAGTCCGCCGCTCCTCTAACCTCTCCCCACCCACTCCCCTCATCAAACACATCCCCCCCAATCATCATACAGCAACACTATCCTATCCAAAGTCCTAACAAAAGCATTAGTGGAAATGAGATCATTTACCGAATTTTGCCGATTTTGAGTAAAAATGCTTGAGGGTCCAAACACGAATCCGAATGTGCAATGTTCTTTCCAACTTTTAGATTGCCGACCGCTCATCTCTAGTTCTATTTCAAGTTCGCTCATCTCTAGTCCTGACTGGGTGTGTGTGGTTGTATTACTGCTGTGGACACCTGTGCGTCACACATCACTCTCGGCGACTCCGCCTTCGGCCACATCGCCTGCGCTCGTCATTCCTCACCTGATGGGCCGCACTTCATTTTGCATTGCGCCCTCCTCCAACACGCACCTCCCATCTTGGGCCGGGTCCTGGCTGCAGGGCATACCCTCTTTTGGGCTGACACTCCAGTGGGCTGAGCACATTTTCATGCAACCAAGCGCCATCCACTCCCACAAAAGGCGGACCTTCTTCCTCTCAGCTCACCTGCCGTCCCCATCTATCTTCAGGCACCATCTCGTTTGCTCAGCTCCATCTCGTTCGCGCCATGGGTCTTCCTCCCAAAGAATGATTCTGCCGACTTCGCCTAATGTCACTTGGCGCGTGGCGGTAGCCGTAGGCGTGATAGTCATCTTCTGACTTGGTGTGTATGGTTGCATTACTGCTGTGGACACCTTCAGGTTCAGCTCTGATACAATTTGTGCGGCGCCGGACCCCTTTAAACCCATGATGAGGGAATCAGACAAGTTTGTAAAAATAGAGTCCTTTTTACTGACAATAAAACTTATGTACACAGGGTAGCAGAAATAAGCTTGCCGTTTTCTTCTGCACAATACAGAGGCACATTCTTGGTGGTCATGGAATGCAGCACAATATTTGTGGTGAACCTTACAGATGAACAGCAGGACAAATTGGGTAACTCCATTTTCCTGGACACAGGGCCACATGGGTCAATGTGTTTCGTTGTGACCACTGCAACCTAGCTGCGCTCTGACGAAACAGTATAGGGGAGCTCTCACTAGCTACCACCTTACTGGCATGCCATCCCCTGGCTGATCCTGCCTTCCTTCACAGCTGATCCCCGGGGCTGGATAACACCCCTGCTTCCTTTAGCTTTTCCAGTACTTAAGTGCCCCAAACTTGCCTTTTACGAGGAACTGCCGGCACTGTAGAATTCTTTCTGAAACTTGCTCCCTTTCCTTGTCTTGGCTGCCACACACACAATCAGTGATAATAACCTTCCACTGAAGGTGTCTTCTTTGACTCTCGCTCACTAACTACTCACCACTAGCAACAGGAACTAACACACAGGTCCCTATTACCCCTGTTCAACTATGGGCCGGCCATGCAGCTAACCCCGTCACCCCTGACTAACAGGAACCACAGTCTCCTGGAGTGTAACACATACAATACAGTACATTTTCATACATTTAAAACAACAGGGACTTCAGAGAGGTGTTACACCATCTTCTGCACCTTCGCACCAGTCTGATTTAAATGGCCTTCTGACTGTGTTCTTAGGTCAGCTGCAGACGAGCGTATGAAAAATTATTTGAGTTCTCTGGATGAAATTCGGACTATTTTTATCTGATTTTCATCTGTGTGTCTGTTTTTTATGTCCACGTGTGATCCATTTTCATACATCTACATTAAAAAAATAGAAATAAAAAATTGGATGCTACATTGATGTTCTGTGTGGGAAATTCGTTTTTTTGGGTTCTGTTTTTACAGTATTCGTTGTTTGGTAAAAATGACTCAGGTCAGTTACAGCGATACCAAACTTGATTACAAACTTGTATAGTTTGTTTTTTTTATGCCAAGTGGTGAAAAAAGTTGGAAATTCAATAAAAAAAAAAAAAATTGCTTGTGTTGCCATTTTCCGAGACCCATAATATTTTCATTTTTCGGTTGGTTGATGTGTGTTAGGGCTTGTTTTTTGGGGGGCGAGCTGATGTTTTTGTTGGTACCTTTTTGGGGTACTACAACATTTTCATCTATTCTCATTGCGTCAACCAAAAAAACGTAATTCTGGTGTTTCAATTTTTTTCCTCATGGTATTAACTAGAGATGAGCAAATTTATTCGAGTTTAGTGCAATGGCAACCTGCTGAACTGTAGACGGACTGCAAAAGTTTAAAAAATAAAACTTATTCTAACCTCACCGCTCACCTAGTCGCAGGTGGAAGTTCCAGTGAACAAGTCGAAAATGTGACAGTGGAAAGAGGAGTACCAGACGGCGGCCAACGAGCAGTGGAGGGGCTAGACAGGTGAGCGGTGAGGTTAGTAAAAGTTTTTTGTTTTTTTACGTCTTACATTTATTACATCTACATAGACCCTAGAGCATAATAACAGACATTTAATTTGTGGAGAATAACTGTGCTGCAAATCGAATTGCCTTGGAAAATTTGCAAAATTAGAATTTTGTCAGATCCGCTCATCTCTAGTGGTTACCAATCCCGTTACTAAATTTTATATTTTGATAGACTGGACTTTTATAGATGTCACAAAACCACATCTATTAAAAAAATAATAATAATTTATTTTTAATAGCAAAAAAAGCAATGATTCAAACTTTTATATATTTTTTTTATTTGTTAGTGAAATAACGTGCAACTTAAACATGTGATGTAGGGACATATGGCAAATGTGGTGGGCACCCAAGTGAGGTCATTGTGCATTATTTCTTACACTGAATATTTTTGATAACAAAAACTGTATGAGAGAATTATTTATTTATTTATTTATTATTTATTATTATAGCGCCATTTATTCCATGGCGCTTTACATGTGAAAAAGGGGTATAATACAAGAACAATTACAATAATCTTGAACACAATGTGACAGCGACTGGTACAGGAGGAGCGAGGACCCTGCCCGCGAGGGCTCACAATCTACAAGGGATGAGTGAGGATACAGTAGGTGAATTACTGGCTAATCTTTATTACTATGAATATAAGAGTGTTTCCAGTTCCCTTTTATGTGGCTGCAGGTTTATATTACAACCAAAGTAGACAAACTTCACATTCCGAACTAAACTTAGATCACCATAGCAATTGAAGTGTGATCTAAGTTTAAGTCATTAGACTCCAGGAGGTCCCAGTATTGTGTCCATGGCCATATTACTGACGTCTGAAAGCAGCCTAGCAGAGATGTATTTACGAGCAAATAATTAGGAGTTTATTTTCCATCATTCTCTGCCACCATGTGGTCACAACTAGAAAGTACATTTAAAAAAATGTACACAAGACTACTCTTTGGCTTTTTATATAATTTTTTTCCATTTTCTTATTAGGTTTTTAAATAGCTTCATCTTCAATTGTACAGATCTAGAAATCAAATAATAAATACAGTTATCAAGCACAAGTTGTTCACTTAACAGTAACACTCCTCAAAAAATTAAGGAAACACTTAAGCGTCACATTTAAGACTGATGAGCAAAAGGGTAACAATGTTTTGAACTTTTGACTTTCAGGCTCCATATCTCTCCATCCACCACCACCATTGCTTTAAACGTGAGACTACCATCATTTTATACACAATCATCTTGGTTATCTCATACATAAATTTGATTTACAACTATTTAGTATATGATTAGTTATGCAGATTCTTATCACGTCACTGCATTCTTACTGTTTTGCTCCTGGTGGTGGAAAAATCTTTTTATATCTGTATGCTACAAACTACAACCTGTTCTCATATTCCCTAAAAGCTCAGTGTGATATTAGGGTGGTTCCCAAATGAAAGGTCACTGATTCAAATTGAGGAACAGCCATGAAGACAATTTCACAAGAAAAGAGCAGCAACATCATCCAGCTCATTGATAGCTGTCTCTCGGCCAAGAAAATTGCCAATCTGCATCATGTGAGTTCCAGGACAGTTGGAAGAATATGAAATGAAGTCTATCCATTCAGAAGCCAAGAGGTGGACCACCAGGCAAATTATCCGAGTCAACAAGTCTGCTCATCACCAGGTCTATCAATTCTGACGCGACAAACACAGCAGTGTCGGATCGAGTTTGCAAAAAATTACGAAAAGTAGACAGTAGAAAGATTTGAAAAGGGTGATTTGGAGCGATGAGACGAAAATCAATAGATTATGCTCTGATGGGTGCAAATGGGTCTGGAAGAAACAAGGTAAAAAGGGGCTAACGGATCGAGACATTTAAGGAACTGCGAAGTTCGGTGGAGGAAGCCTGTTGATATGGGGTTGTTTCACAGCCATAGACGTTGGATGCTTGACCAGGATTGATGGTGGTCTCAATGCTGAGCTATATGTGAGTATCCTACAAGACGAGTTACTTCATACACTCAAGCACTATGGATATGAAAAGGATGACATAGTGTTCCAGGAGGACAACGACCTGAAGCATACATCGAGATTGGCAAAGAAATGGTTCAATGACAATGAAGCAGAGGTGCTGGATTGCCCCCCACAGTCCCCTGACCTCAACTCAATCGAATACTTGTGGGTAGAGATGATGAAAAAACTCTATACATACCCAAGTGAGTCGACCAGTATGCACCAACTTTGGGAACGTGTAGAAGAGACCTGGGATCAGATTTTGGCACGCTTGAATCTAATCGAGAGCATGCCCAGAGGGATTCAGGCAGTGTAGAAAGCCAAAGGTGGATCTACAAAATACTAACAAAATAATAAAAATTAAAATTTAGATTCTTAGAAGCAAAACAGTAACAATGCAGTGACATGACAAGAATCTGCATAACTAATAATAGGCAAAATAGTTGCAAGTTAAATTTATGTATGAGATTGCCAAGATGATTGTCTATAAAATGATGGTAGTCTCACGTTCAAAGCTGTAGTGGATGATGAGGTATGGAGCCTGAAAGTCAAAAGTTCAAAACATTGTTACCCTTTTGCTCGTCAGTGTAATCCCCAAGTCAATGAACCCCCATGCCAAAATGTGCCATATGATGTATGGTGGATGTCAGGTATGCATGCACAAAATTAAACTTTTCGGGCCTTCTGATCAGCTGTATAGTGGGTACGGAAAGTATTCAGACCCCTTTATATTTTTCACTCTTTGTTTCATTACAGCCATTTGGTAAATTCTAAAAGGTTCATTTTTTTTCTCATGAAAGTACTGTACACTCTGCACTCCATCTTGACTGAAAAAAAAAACAGAAATGTAGAAATTTTAGCAAACTTATTAAAAAAGAAAAACTGAAATATCACATGGTCATAAGTTTTCAGACCCTTTGCTCAGTATTGAGTAGAAGCACCCTTTTGAGCTAGTACAGCCATGGGTCTTCTTGGGAATGATGCAACAAGTTTTTCACACCTGGATTTGGGGATCCTCTGCCATTCTTCCTTGCAGATCCTCTCCAGTTCCGTCAGGTAGGATGGTGAACATTGGTGGACAGCAATTTTCAAGTCTATCCAGAGATGCTCAATTGGGTTTATGGCAGGTCTCTGGCTGGGCCAGTCAGGTTAGGTCTAGGAAGACTTCTGGTGGTCCCAAACTTCTTCCATTTAAGGATTATGGAGGCCACTGTGCTCTTAAGAACCTTGAGTAATGCAGAAATTCTTTTAGAACCTTGGCCACAATTCTGTCTCTAAGCTCCTTGGGCAGTTCCTTTGAGCTCATGATTATCACTTGGTCTGACATGCACTGTGAGCTGTGAGGTCTTATATAGACAGGTGTGTGCCTTTCCAAATCAAGTCCTATCAGTTTAATTAAAGACAGTTGGACTCAAATGAAGGAGAAGAACCATCTCAAGGAGGATCACAAGGAAATGGACAGCATGTGACTTAAATATGAGTGTCTGAGCAAAGGGTCTGAATACTTATGACCATGTGATATTTCAGTTTTACTTTTTTAATAAATTTGCAAAAATTTCTACATTTCTGTTTTTTTTTCAGTCAAGATGGGGTGCAGAGTGTACTTTAAAGAGAAAAAAAATGAACTTTTTAGAATTTACCAAATGGCTGCAATGAAACAAAGAGTGAAACATGTAAAGGGGTCTGAATACTTTCCGTGCCCACTGTATGTGTGGAGGAGTAAGAATGAAGCATACGCTGGATAGAACACCTTGCCTACAGTGGAGCATGGCAGTGAACCATGTTAAATCACAGCATAAGCAAAGGTGCAAAGTGCATATCAATAAATCAAACTCACCGATAAACTGTACCATATAAAAATAACCTTTGATATTGAATTTTAAAAGTATATGAAACAATAGTAAAAAAAGAATATATATATATATATATATATATATATATATACATACAGTGGTGGCCAAAAGTATTGGCACCCCTGCAATTCTGTCAGATAATGCTCAGTTTCTTCCTGAAAATGATTGCAATCACAAATTCTTTGGTATTATTATCTTCATTTAATTTGTCTTCAATGAAAAAACACAAAAAGAATTGTCCTAAAGCCAAATTGGATACAATTCCACACCAAACCTAAAAAAGGGGGAGGACAAAAGTATTGGCACTGTTTGAAAAATCATGTGATGCTTCTCTAATTCGTGTAATTAACAGCACCTGTAACTTACCTGTGGCACCTAACATGTGTTGGCAATAACTAAATCACACTTGCAGCCAGTTAACATGGATTAAAGTTGACTCAGCCTCTGTCCTGTGTCCTTGAGTGTACCACATTGAGCATGGAGAAAAGAAAGAAGACCAAAGAACTGTCTGAGGACTTGAGAAACCAAATTGTGAGGAAGCATGAGCAATCTCAAGGCTACAAGTCCATCTCCAAAGACCTGAATGTTCCTGTGTCTTCCGTGCGCAGTGTCATCAAGAAGTTTAAAGCCCATGGCACTGTGGCTAACCTCCCTAGATGTGGACGGAAAAGAAAAATTGACGAGAGATTTCAACGCAAGATTGTGCGGATGGTGGATAAAGAACCTCGACTAACACCCAAACAAGTTCAAGCTGCCCTGCAGTCCGAGGGTACAACAGTGTCAACCCGTACTATCCGTCGGCGTCTGAATGAAAAGGGACAGTATGGTAGGATACCCAGGAAGACCCCACTTCTTACCCCGAGACATAAAAAAGCCAGGCTGGAGTTTGCCAAAACTTACCTGAGAAAGCCTAAAACGTTTTGGAAGAATGTTCTCTGGTCAGATGAGACAAAAGTAGAGCTTTTTGGCAAAAAGCATCAACATAGAGTGTACAGGAAAAAAAAGGAGGCATTCAAAGAAAAGAACACGGTCCCTACAGTCAAACATGGCGGAGGTTCCCTGATGTTTTGGGGTTGCTTTGCTGCCTCTGGCACTGGACTGCTTGACCGTGTGCATGGCATTATGAAGTCTGAAGACTACCAACAAATTTTGCAGCATAATGTAGGGCACAGTGTGAGAAAGCTGGGTCTCCCTCAGAGATCATGGGTCTTCCAGCAGGACAATGACCCAAAACACACTTCCAAAAGCACTATAAAATGGTTTGAGAGAAAGCACTGGAGACTTCTAAGGTGGCCAGCAATGAGTCCAGACCTGAATCCCATAGAACACCTGTGGAGAGATCTCAAAATGGCAGTTTGGAAAAGGCACCCTTCAAATATCAGGGACCTGGAGCAGTTTGCCAAAGAAGAATGGTCTACAATTCCAGCAGAGCATTGTAAGAAACTCATTGATGGTTACCGGAAGCGGTTGTTTGCAGTTATTTTGGCTAAAGGTTGTGCAACCAAGTATTAGGCTGAGGGTGCCAATACTTTTGTCTGGCCCATTTTTGGAGTTTTGTGTGAAATGATCAATGATTTGATTTTTGCTTCATTCTCTTTTGTGTTTTTTCCTTGCAAGCAAATTAAATGAAGATAATAATACCAAAGAATTTGTGATTGCAATCATTTTCAAGAAGAAACTGAGTATTATCTGACAGAATTGCAGGGGTGCCAATACTTTTGGCCACCACTGTATATATATATATTTATATAATAAATATATATATATACATATATATATATATATATATATATATATATATATATATATATATATATATATATATATATATATATATATATAAAATGTACTGAAACAGCACCATTTGACAATTACTCACTAGTGTGTACCAGGCCTCCAGGCAGTCTGTCCAAACTGCAGCATATCAGAAAAATGTATCAGAAGGCAACACTCCAAATTATAAGGAAACTTTTTAGAAAAAAATTGACTTTATTGAGCCCAAAGGGCTTGAAAAAGGTTCTATGAACCGAAACATTGCTTTTTGGGCTTAATAAAGTCCATTTTTTTCTAAAAAGTTTCCTTATAATTTGGAGTGCTGCCTTCTGATATATTTTTTATAAATATATATATAAACCGTATGTGTGTATATATATATATATATATATATATATCTATAATATAACCGGGGATGCGGGTCTATGTCCGAAGCCTCGATAGACTGCGCATACGTGACGCGCAGTCTGGCTCCAGACAGAAGACCGCAACCAGCCGGTAAGACTGCCAATGGCGGCAGACCACGCCACTCCTGTGGGGCCCGTGGCCGGAGGGGGCCTGTGAGGGCCCCAAGCAGCGTGGGAACGAGGAGGATAGGTGAGTAGGAGGTTGCGGCGGCAGAGGAGCGGGTTGCGGCAGTGGAGGAGCAGGGCACACGCTGTAGCCGCTGCTGCAGCTATCACGTGTGCCCGCTGCTGAAGGGACATGAATATTCCCTCTTCTCCACTCCCATGGGCGTGGAGAAGACGGAATATTCATTCTCTTTAGTAGCGGGCACGGAGGAGCGCTGAGCCCCGGCTCCTGCTGTCAGTGCCCGCCGCTAAAGAGAAAGCATATTCACGCTTCTAACCCGCCCATAGTCCCGGCGTGGAGAGGAGTGAATTTGCCGGCAGCAGCTCACCTCGGCTTCTGAGAGCGCGCGCAGCTCAGATGCCGACATGAGCTGCTGCAGACAGGACTTAGCGCTGGAGCAGAGGTGAGGAAGGAAGGTGAGTATAAGTGTTTATTGTTTTATGTGTGCAGTGATTGGGGGGATGAGGAAGCCACACATACCAGGATACTTGGATTGAGGAGGCCACACATACCAGGAATGGGGGATTGAGGAGGCCACACATACCAGGAATGGGGGATTGAGGAGGCCACACATACCAGGAATGGGGGATTGAGGAGGCCACACATACCAGGGATTAGAGGATTGAGGAGGCCACACATACTGGGAATGGGGCATACCGGGATTGGGAGTGAGGGATAGGGTGCCTTGCATACTAGGATGAGGGATACCATACACACCAGGATAGGGATGAGGGGTGCCACGTATACCAGGATTGCGGATGAGGAGAGCCACGCCTACCGGAAATGGGGATGAGGGGAGCCACGCATACCGGAAATGGGGATGAGGGGAGCCACGCATACCGGAAATGGGGATGAGGGGAGCCACGCATACCGGAAATGGGGATGAGGGGAGCCACGCATACCGGAAATGGGGATGAGGGGAGCCACGCATACCGGAAATGGGGATGAGGGGAGCCACGCATACCGGAAATGGGGATGAGGGGAGCCACGCATACCGGAAATGGGGATGAGGGGAGCCACGCATACCAAAAATGGGGATGAGGGGAGCCACGCATACCGGAAATGGGGATGAGGGGAGCCACGCATACCGGAAATGGGGATGAGGGGAGCCACGCATACCGGAAATGGGGATGAGGGGAGCCACGCATACCGGAAATGGGGATGAGGGGAGCCACCCATACCGGAAATGGGGATGAGGGGAGCCACGCATACCGGAAATGGGGATGAGGGGAGCCACGCATACCGGAAATGGGGATGAGGTGAGCCACGCATAAGGGAAATGGGGATGAGGGGAGCCACGCATACCGGGATTGGGGATGAGGGGACCCACGCATACCGGGATTGGGGATGAGGGGAGCCACGCATACCGGGATTGGGGATGAGGGGAGCCATGCATACCGGGATTGGGGATGAGGGGAGCCACGCATACCGGGATCGGGGATGATGGGAGCCACGCATACCGGAAATGGGGATGATGGGAGCCACGCATACCGGAAATGGGGATGAGGGGAGCCACGCATACCGGAAATGGGGATTAGGGGAGCCACGCATACCGGAAATGGGGATGAGGGGAGCCACGCATACCGGAAATGGGGATGAGGGGAGCCACCCATACCGGAAATGGGGATGAGGGGAGCCACGCATACCGGAAATGGGGATGAGGGGAGCCACGCATACCGGGATTGGGGATGAGTGGAGCCACGCATACCGGGATTGAGGATGAGGGGAGCCACGCATACCGGGATTGGGGATGAGGGGAGCCACGCATACCGGGATTGGGGATGAGGGGAGCCACGCATACCGGGATTGGGGATGAGGGGAGCCACGCATACCGGGATTGGGGATGAGGGGAGCCACGCATACCGGGATTGAGGATGAGGGGAGCCACGCATACCGGGATTGAGGATGAGGGGAGCCACGCATACCGGGATTGGGGATGAGGGGAGCCACGCATACCGGGATCGGGGATGAGGGGAGCCACGCATACCAGGATTGGATGGTGGGGCCAGGATGGGGGCAGCACATACCAGCATGGGGAGACCATATACTAATAAAAATGCTCGCCACCCGGGCGTAGAACGGGTTCAATAGCTAGTGTGTATATATATATATATATATATATATATATATATATATATATATATATACATACACACACACACACACACACACACACACACACATACAGGTATATCTCACAAAATTAGAATATCATCAAAAAGTTAATTTATTTCAGTTCTTCAATCCAAAAAGTGAAACTCTTATATTATCTGGAGTCATTACAGAGTGATCTTTTTTTCAAGTGTTTATTTCTGTTAATGTTGATGAATATCGCTTACAGCCAATGAAAACACAAAAGTTATTATCTCAGTAAATTAAAATAATTAACAAAAAACACCTGCAAAGGCTTCCGAAGCGCTTAGAAAAGTCCCTTAGTCTGTTTCAGTAGGCTCCACAATCATGGGGAAGACTGCTGACTAGTGATGGGCGAGCACTAAAATGCTCGGGTGCTCGATGCTTGGGTCGAGCAAATTGGAATACTTGGGTGCTCGACCCAAGCAACGAGCCCAATGTAAGTCTATGGGAAACTCGAGCATTTTTCAGGCTGTCTGCAGAGGGCCTAAAAATTGCCCAAATTGATGGGAGCAGTGCTCAGATGACATGGGAACAGCATGGGGAAGACCCCTGGAAGCATTTCTGAATCCCAGGTCATTGCTGTCAACAACGTTGTCAGAGATATTACGCCACTTTTAGGCTGCGTGCCCACTATGCGTTTTTCAAGCGTTTTTGCAGCGGAATTTCCACAGCAAAAACGCTTGGTAATACGTGCCCCATGGTCCCCAATGATAATCCGCATGTGCTGTGCACATGCTGTGGAAATTTCCGCTGTTGATTATCATTGCGGAAAAATACGCAGCATGTCCATTAATTTTGCGGACACGCAGCGTAATTGCCGCCATTGACTTGCATTGAATCGCATAATATCCGCGTGAGCACATGTGCACATGCGGATATTAAGCGATTTAATGTGCGGATGGTACCTGGGTCTGGAGAAGAGGAGACTCTCCTCCAGACCTGGGTACCATAGTACCTGTTAAAAAAGAATTTCAAATAAAAAATAAAGATTATACTTACCTTCCGATGGTCCCCGGTGTTTTCTCCGCTACGTCCAGTCTCTTGTACGGCTCGCGATGGTCTAAAAGGACCTGCGAGTGACGTCATTTAGTCATTTGACAGGTCACACAACCGCTGACGTCAGCTGTCGCGTGACCTGTCACATGACTAAATGATGTCACTCGCAGGTCCTTTTAGACCACCGCGAGCCGTACAAGAGACCGGACGTAGCGGAGAAAACACCGGGGGCCATCGGAAGGTAAGTATAATGTTTATTTTTTATTTTTTACCATTTTAATTATTTGTTTTAACTATTAACTTGGTCACACTATATAAATCCATGCCGGTTGCATGGATTTATATAGTGTGACCAAGTTGTCAAGCACTTTTCCAAGTGATGCTAAAATCGCTTGAAAAAGCGCTTGATAACCCGCATGCAGAAATGCATGCAAAAACGCTTGACAAGCGCTTCTACCTGGCAGGAAAAACGCATGTAAAATCCGCATGCGTTTTTCCTGCCAGGGAGATGCAGAAAAAATCTGCAGCATTTCTGCATCGTGGGCATTTAGCCTTACAGACTCACAATAAAACATACAAAAACGAATCCAAATGGATTTTCCTGGGTAATATGTTAAGGAACATCCTTTCCAGGGTAATGACTTGTATATAAGGCAAATAAATAACCAGAAACAAAAATACTCCTCCACACCTTGGGCTATGTTCACACGTAGCGTTTTTGATGTTTTTTTTCACTTTTGCATTGCTTTCAACCTAGACAAATGCATTCACTGGGAAATGTCATTTTAACATTTTACAACCTTATCTGGACATGTGATGTGTGATACATCATCAGACACATGCATACAGTGCTGAAAAGACATGGGAACAGCATGGGGAAGACCTCTGGAAGCATCTCTGACTCCCAGGTCACTGCTTAAAAGTGTACCCATCATAAGTGATCCTTGGCGCATGCGAAGATGCCTCCCGCCATTCACCTGTCGTTGCAGACTTGCAACAATCACCGTTCACGTCCTTGTCCCAGTGCAGTGTTCAGTTGTCCCTACCCCATTCCTTGGAATGCAAGCGCAAGTATGCAACCAGCCACCCACCCACCCACAGGCTGCAATACTATACTGCCAAATTTTTGACAGCTGCTTGCACTTGAAATGTGGCCTTTTAGGCTCGTGGAGACAGAAGCTGTCCACAATCTTATGGCGGCGGCGACCGGGTATCCATACTCAGTCCCCAGCCACCACTATTTCTCCCGGTATCGTCTCCGCCTTCCACAAGCACGAGTCCCACAACATTACCTGTGCCCTCCCCAGTGCACTTAGTGGGAAGGACTGCCTACCCACAAACACGTGGACAGGTGAATGTGGCCAGGGACGGTACAGAGCCAGTTCACAGCTTTTTTTGCTGAGAGTTGTATTTCACCACAGCCATATTCTTTAGCTCGGTGAAAGGACTGGCATAGAGGGAAACCGTATCTACTCTGGGTGTCATTTCTCCCAGGAAGTCCTCTAATGCAGCTTGTTGCAGAAGCAATTGCAGCCCGTCCAACATCAACTCGCACTTGTCGGTGGTGCTTTGACACAGAAACATCTTTCTTTGCGCATTTAATTTTATGACTACAGAGTTGGGCAATGGCCTGATCTGCAATTTGGTTTGAGAAATAACATGCATAAGCACGTCCGATCCACATTAAAAAAGCAGCCATTAAGTGTCCGGGAACCTTCCCCCACACTTTCCTTAGCCAGGGCTGCTTCTCGGCAGGGTTGGACAGGCCCACCAGAAAACCGGAGACTCCTCCAGTGGGCCTTGGCTTCTCCTTCAGGAGAGTTCATAGTGCCGAGGTGAGGCCATGATGATAATAGAGACCACCATCTGCTTAGTTTTCTGTTACTTGCAATGCAAGCACAAGTATGCAGCCAGCCACCCACTTACCCACAGGCAGATTTCTGGGCAACTGCTTGCACTTGAAATGTGGCCTTTTAGGCTCGTGGAGGCGGAAGCTTTTCACAACCTCATGCCTCGTGTCCATATTCTGTCCCCTCTATTTCTCCCGCTGTTGTCTCCGCCTTCTACAAGCGCGGGTCACTGAACATTACTGCTGGTACTTTTCTGTGGGAATTTGCTTGCCTCCTACCAGCCTGGAATATTTCCAGTAAACTATGGAACGACGCCATGGTATTAGCACTGCCCCCAGTACCAGTAGGGAAGCCATCCCCAATTTCCTTCTCAGGAATTTTATTTGGTAGACTGAGTGGCTGCCCAAATATATTAGTTTCTCACAAAGGAGCTGAAGATAGAGTGGCAGTAGGTGCAAGTTTCTCCAGCCTGATAGATATCAGAGGGTGAATGGCAGCACATTGGATCACTGGTTAGCACTGAAGTCTTGCAGCGCTGGGATCCTGGGTTCAAATCCCAGCAAGGACAACATCTGCAAGGCTTTTGTATGCTCTCCCCATGTTTGCGTGGGTTTCCACCTCAGTAAAAAAGCAGCCTTAGAGTGTCCGGGAACCTTCCCACACACTTTCCTTAGCCAGGACTGCTTCTCGGCAGGGTTGGACGGTCCCACCAGAGAATCCTCTGGTGTGCCCTGGCTTATACATCAGGAGAGTTCATGATAGCGCTAACTTTGCAGCTGCTATGGGGCTCTTGAGCGGGGGAGAAAGGTGAGCCCTCAGAATCAAATCCTCTGGTGGGCCCAATGTTTTTCAATCTGAAACAGCTTCTCAGTGGAAGTTGTATTTCACCACAGTCATATTCTATAGCTCGGTGAAAGGACTGGCATAGAAGGAAATCATATCTACGCCGGCTGTCATTTCTCCGTCACCAGGTTCCGCCCATTGTCACGACCATGCCTGACTGTATGTTCAGCGGTGAGAGCCACAAATCAGGATGCTGTGTTATGGCTTTCAACAACTCTGCAGCGCTGGACGGTTTGTCACCTAAGCATTAAGCATGTTAACTTCAGCACAGCCTGTTGCCGCTTGGCCAAGGCAGTGCTGCAGTGCTTTCAGCTTGTGACTGATGTGGTCATTTCGAAGATGGAGGCCGAAATGGAGGAGGAGGTGCAGGAGCTGAACAATGTGATTACATTGAGGTTACATTGGCGACTGTTTTTTATACTAAAGAAAGATCCTACTGTTTGTTTTTTTTAACGTTATTTTTTAAGACAAATGCATTCACCAGGAAATGTCATTTTAACATTTTACAAACTTATCTGACCATGTGGTGTGTGACACATCATCAGACACATCCTGTTTCATTTATGATGGAGGGACTCTGAAAGTCAAAGCCTATTTTTATAGGGCCATCAGGCGGCCCTTACTATTCTTAAGAGGCCAGCAATCGGCCCTCGCTATTGTTAGAGAGCCATCAGCCGGCTGTGCTTTGTTGTTCCATTATTAACAAGTGGATCTCCTATACTGTTATTGCGTATGCAGTGACTGCAAGGGCTGCCAAAAATTCAGACGCAACCCAATACCCCTTTGAAGAGACATAGAGGAGGGTCTCAGTAAAAAAATGTTCCCATTATAAATGAGCGGGTCTTCTATAGTGGTAGTGCCCATGCTGTGACTGAAAGGGCTGACCAAAATTTGGGAAAAACCCCACTAAGAAGTTAAAGACACATAGAGCAGGGCCACAGTAATGACATGTTTCCATTACAAAGGAGCGAGTGTGCTATACAGTTATAGGGTATGCAGTGAGTCCAACGGCTGACCAAATTTAGGAAAAACCCCACTAACAATGTAAAGACACATAGAGCAGGGCCACAGTAACGAGTACGACATGTTTCCATTAGAAAGGAGAGGGTGTGCTATACAGTTTTAGGGTATTAAATGATTCCAACAGCTGACCAAGTTTAGTAAAATCCCCACTAACAATTTAAAGACAAATATAGCAGGGCCACAGTAACGAGTACGACATGTTCCCATTAGAAAGGAGAGGGTCTGCTATACAGCTATAGGGTATGCAGTGAGTCCAACGGCTGACCAAATTTAGGAAAAATCCCACTAAAAATTTAAAGACACATAGAGCAGGGCCACAGTAGCGACAAATTCCCATTAGAAAGGAGAGGGTCTCCCACAGTGTTGGCCTATGCAGTGAATGCAAGGGCTGCCAAAAATTGGGAGGCACTCCAATGCCCCATGGAAGAGATGTACAGGGCCTCATGAAAAAATGTTCCCATTATTAGGAAGTGGGTCTCCCATACTGTTGGCCTATGCAGTGAATGCAAGGGCTGCCAAAAATTGGGAAGCACTCCAATGCCCCTTGGAAGAGACTTAGAGGGCCTCATAAAAAATGTTCCCATTAGAAAGGAGCGGGTCTCCTATACTTGTAATGCCCATGCACTAAGTTTATGGGCTGACAAACATTTACCCCTGGGGGTTATACATGAACATACTGTATAAAAAAAAATTTGGTGATATGGTGGTGGAGGATGAGGATGAGGAGAAGGAGGAGGACAAGAGCAATTAGCCAAAATCAGGAAGCGTGTACCCATGTGTGGGTGTGAAGAGGTGCATGGGAATACACCTCCCAAAAAAAGACACTGGATTTGAGTTTATGTTACGCTGCTATCATTTGGTGGTGTTCAGAAGTCTGGCCCAATCCAGCCCTTGTTCATTTTTATTAGAGTCAGCCTGTCAGCATTTTCAGTTGACAGGCGGATGCGTTTATCAGTTATAATTCCACCAGCGGCACTAAAAACCCGCGCTGATAAAACGCTAGCGGCAGGGCAGGCCAGGACCACCAAGGCGTAGAGAGCCAGTTCATTCCACGTATTCAGCTTGGATACCCAATAATTATAAGTCACAGAGGAATCACGGAGGACGTTGGTACGGTCGGCAAGGTACTCCCTCAGCATCTTCCCAAACTTTGCACTCCTTGTGATAGTACCCTGCGCCTCAGGGACTGTGCGATGGGAGGGGATGAGAAAACTCTCTCAGAACCTTGACAGTGTTCCCCTGCCTCTGCTGGATTGAAGTTGTGTCTCTCTCGCCTGCACTCCTTGGTTGTCCAACGAACTGTGACCTCTGCCGCCAGTGTTTTCAGATGGGAATTTTTTTAATAGTTCCGCATCAAGGGCCTTCTGGTACTGCCCCATTTTTGTAGACCTGTCCGCCTCAGGAATAAGAGATATAAAGTTCTCCTTGTAGCATGGGTCTAGAAGCGTTACCAACCAGTAATTACTGTCACTCAAAATTTTGAGAACGCGAGGGTCATGGGAAAAGCAGCGTAACATAAACTCAGCCATGCTTGCCAGACTGCTAACAGGCAAGGCTTCCGTGTCCTCACCAAGAGGATGACTGACCATGCTAGCCTCCTCCTCCTCCTCCTTCTCTCTGTCCTCTGGCCATCCACTCTGAACAGACGGTATGACAGTTGTGCAGGTAGTACCGTCTAAAGCGCATGAAACTAGCTCCTGTTCTTCCTCCCCCTCCTCCTCTTCCTCATTGTAACCCAATCCACATTTGGGATGAGATGAGGCTGGTCTGTGTGTAATTAACCTGCATGGTTCCTTGCTCCATCTCATCGTGCTCCGCCTGCAATGCATCCTCTTGATTGTGAGCAGAGAGTGTTTCAGAAGACAGAGAAGCGGGATGGTGATGTTAATTATGGCGTCATCGCCGCTCACCATCTTCGTGGAGTCCTCAAAGTTTTGGAGGATGGTACATATGTCTGACATCCATGTCCACTCCTGAGGTGTGGAGTCTGAACTGAATACCGACTTCCTTGTTGATGCTGGTACTCAACAACTGCCCTCTTCTGCTCACAAATCCTTCCCAACATCTGCAGTGTAGAGTTCCAACGCGTGGGGACATCACATACCAGTCTGTGAGCCGGAAGCTGCAAACGCTGCTGAAACACAGCAAGGGCGGCGGAAGCTGTAGGTGACTTTCTAAAATGGGCACACAGGCGGCGTACTTTAACAAGCAGATCCGGCAGCTCCGGGTAGGATTTGAGAAACTGCTGAACCATGAGGTTAAGCACATGGGCCAGGCATGGTACATGTGTGAGCTCGCCTCACAGCCGCCACTAGGTGCTGGCCATTGTCACACGCGACCATGCCTGGCTGTAGGTTCAGCAATGTGGGCCACAGATCTGCCTGCTCTTTCAGAGCTGTCTACAACTCTTCAGCATTGTGCGGTTTGTCACCTAAGCATATTAGCTTCAGCACAGCCTGTTGCTGCTTGGCCAAGGCCGTGCTGCAGTGCTTCCAGCTTGTGACTGATGTGGTCATTTCGGAGATGGAGGCTGAAGAGGAGGAGGAGGATGAGGTGCAGGAGCTGTAGAATGTGGGGGCAACCCTGATTGACCTAGGGCCCGCAATCCTTGGCATCGGGAAGATGTGTTCCGTCCGAAGGTCCGACTGGGTCCCGGCTTCCACTATGTTAACCCAGTGTGCTGTCAGCGAGATGTACCGTCCCTGCCCACAAGCACTTGTCCACATGTCCGTGGTTAGGTGGGCTTTCCCGGTAACTGCGTTGTTGAGGGCACGGCTAATGTTTTGGGACACGTGCTTGTGTAATGCGGGGATGGCACACCAGGAGAAATAGTGGCGACTAGGGACCGAGTACCGAGGAACAGCCGCCGACATCAGGTTTCGGAATTCTTCCATCTCCACAAGCCTAAAAGGCAACATTTCGAGCCCAAACAGTCGTGAAATGTGGGAATTTAGTAGTGTGGCCTTTCTAGAAATATCTAACAGCAGCAGCAGACAGATCTGGAATGGAGCCTCTTGTGCTATGTGCAGTCTGCTATATACACTGTCTGCCTGCCTATATACAGTGCCTGCCTGATATCTCTGCAGATGGATTAGTACTCAGAAGGACTGTTTGTTGAGATGGATATGTGTCTCTAACATAGTTTGGTACACCTACACTAACTAGAAGCAAGCAAATCTCTCCCTAGCTCAGCAGCAGCTCTCCCTACACTGTCTGATTCCGGAGTGACTGTGACGACCTTGGCGGTGCCAGGTCTGACATAGACCTAATGACGCTGTGCGGCCAACCAATCACTGTAATGGCACAACCAACATGGCTACGGCATTAAAGTGAGTGGCAGGCAATCCATGCATGTTCATTGGCGCTCTAAAGAGCACCAAACTTGCAGGGAGGAGACCTGAGCTCCCGCCGAGCAACCCCGGAAATACCCGGCGAGCGCTGAGCATCTCGAGCAGTGAGATGCTCGGGCGAGCACCGAGCAATAGCGAGTATGCTCGCTCATCACTACTGCTGACTTGACAGATGTCCAGAAGGCCGTCATTGACACACTCCACCAGGCCCCAGAGTTCCAATTTTCATTTGGAAATCAAGGTCCCAGAGTCTGGAGGAAGAGTGGAGAGGCACACAATCCCAGCTGCTTGAGGTCTAGTGTGAAGTTTCCACAATCAGTGATGGTTTGGGGAGCCATGTCATTTGCTGGTGTGGGTCCACTGTGTTTTATCAAGACCAAAGTCAGCGCAGCCGTCTATCAAGAAATTTTAGAGCACTTCATGCTTCCCTCTGCTGACAAGCTTTTTGGAGGTAGAAATTTCATTCTCCAGCAGAACTTGGCACCTGTCCACACTGCCAAAAGTACCAATACCTGGTTTACACAACAACAGTATCACTGTGCTTGATTGGCAAGAAAACTCGCCTGACCTTAACCCCATAGAGAATCTATGGGATATTGTCAAGAGGAAGATGGGAGACACCAGACCCAACAATGCAGATGAGCTGAAGGTTGCTATCAAAGCCACCTGGGCTTCCATAACAGCTCAGCAGTGCCACAGGCTGATCGCCTCCATGCCACGCCGCATTGATGCACAAGGAGCCCCAACCAAGTATTGAGTACATTTACTGAACATACATTTCAGTAGGCCAACATTTCGGATTGTAAAAACAGTTTTCAAGCTGTTGTTATAAAGTATTCTAATTTACTGAGATAATAACTTTTGTGTTTTCATTGGCTGTAAGCCATAATCATCAACTTTAACAGAAATAAACACTTGAAACTATAAAGCTAAACAACCAACAGGAGATTAGACCCCTACAATATAACTTTTATTTAAATATACTAAAAAGGACTCAATAATCACCACAACAACAAACACGAAACGAAATGCCAGGGATCAGGAATAAGTCACACATCAGTCAAGAAGGATTACTTGCTCTGTCTGTCCCTATTTTGCCCCTAAATTCTCTCCCTTCCTGACAGCGGAGGTTGGCACCCTAATTTTTGCTCCCTGGCGCCCCCGCTCCACGTCAGTGTACCTTATATCCCTGATAAATATATATCTTTATAATTAAAAAACCACAATCGTGAAAAAAGATAAGAAAAAGTGAACATAGAGATTAAGAGGCCGACAATTCATCATAAATATACATTAAAGAAACCCAAGTCTGTATGTTGCAACAGTAATAATAGCCCTGGGAATTTTAGAAGGCAAGATTTGTCTCAAGATAGCTGGTTTATTACATTCATATATATACCAGCATATACTACATAACCACAGCTAATAAAGCTGGTTCTGTTATATATGAGACTAATCCCCAGAAGTAATGCCCACAGACCGGTATCACATGTGCATCCCGCTCTATGTCGTTCTGAGTCATCAGAGCCAGAATGTGATAGAGACTGTAACATATAAGCAGAACAAATGATCAACTCTAAATGCTTTAAACAATCTCGATATCATTTAGTAAGGAATAACATTTATCATTGGTAATGCATTATGTCACATCTCAAATATTCAGGCACTTAACACTTATTATAAAAAGTCCCTAATATCATATCCCAAATGCATCAACGGTCTGATATCTTATAAATAGATGAGGAAAAACACTTATCATTGGTGGTTCCTCATATCACGACCCACAAATGACTTTCCCTAGATGCATTCAGCAGTCTAGATATCATGTAATAAGGAATAACACATATCATTGGTGGTACCTTATATCCTATCTCAGATACACAAGGACTTAACACTTATCATAGATAGTCCCTCATATCATGTCCCAAATGCATCAACAGTCTGATATTATATAAGTAGATAGGGAGGAACACTTATCATTGATGATCCCTCATATCTCGTCCCAACGCGTTTCTCCCTGGTAATCACCAGGGTTCATCAGGGGAACTGGAGAGGACATCAATCATTCTCCCCAGACGCTCAGTCAGTGCTGCATATGAAGAAATGGGAACATCTCCCACATATATAGACACACACACTAACCCCCCGGTGTTCACTAATTGTACCTCTGATTAGGCGCCCATTTTCAAACCATGTCACACACACTGTCAATCCAGGGCACGCCATTAAGCTCTCACCGCACAGGCCGTGCACATAAAGCACACACCCACAGTCTGGAAATGTGAGCCCCTGTCTCCACCAGCAGCACATGCCGGAAATGAGGTCACTGGAACGCACGCCATGCTGCGTAGAACGCAAACCGGAAGTTCCGCCCCCTAGTGCCGTAAACAGGAAGTGAGGTCACTGGAACGCATACCAGAGCCAGTGGAACACAAAGCCTGTGCGCACATACATAAATGGTTCTGGCAGCAGCACCAGAAGGTGCCCATAATCCTTTTGCAGTCCCAGTCTGCAGGTCACCGCCTCAAATCCTCATAGGCTCATAGATGGTTAACACAGAGGCACACATATAATCCAACTACTCACTAGTTATATATTGGTTTCTCCACTGTGGAGAGCTCAAATCTATAAGAGGGATTCAATAAACTTTATTTGTGTGTCCCCATTAGAAAATCATGGAAGACAGGAGAAAAACACATTCTAACTCATCTGCCCTTAAATATTTGTTTATTGTTAAGATAGGGATAAAAATAAAAAATTCCCATCGTAATAGTGGGTGTAAACAAGTGATAGCCCTCACGGGCAATTGTCACCGATGCTGATTTCTTCTTGACTCCTTAATATCATACTCTGGATTAAATGAAACTCGAGAAGCTCAACTGCTCATTAAGACCCCCTGTGGCCATCGATTCCATCCAAAAGATCCAACGGGCTTCTCGTGAAATCTGATAGATTGTTCCACAACCTCCAAAACTCTAAATGAAATACATTCAACGTCACCCCCATGCTTTGAATTAACATGTCTGGCAAGTAGTATATCGCTGCCGTGTCTTATATCTCCAAGATGTTCACCAATCGGAACACGTAGTTCTCGTTTGGTTTTCCCAATGTAATCCATTGGGCATGTGCACGTACACGTACAGAGATACACCACTCCCGACGTTCTGCAGTTGGCAAAACCTCTCCTGTCATATATCCGGTTTGTCACTGCACTTTTAAAGCTCTTTGATGGTGCCACAAACTTACAAAAAGAGCAGTGCCCACACCTGAACATACAATTGGACCTATTCTGTAGCCAAGTGTCCCCCCTTTTTTTCCGTGGAGTAAAGAGGCTATGTACGACGGCATCCCTTACCGATCTCCCTCTCCTATACGTGACCGAGGGTGTTTTGGAGACAAGGCTCGCCACATCTGGATCAACCTGCCCCAATGTCTTTTAAGCATATCCATGACTCGTCTCGACTTATCGTCATAAGTGCCGATCAGGCGTGTGATGGACTCTGAGTCAGGTCTATCCCATGGGGTAAGAAGGGATGATCTATCTGTTTCCTTTGCTTGCTGATACGCCTTGTTAATTATTCTTTCAGGATACCACCTCTCACGGAATCTCCCTGATAATTTGCATGATTCAGACTGGAAATCATTCCACGTGGAGCAGTTCTCTAGTGTTCGAAGGAACTGCCCCTTGGAGATGCCCCTCTTGAGTGGGGGAGGATGAAAGCTCCCCCACTCAAGGAGGCTATTTGTTGCCGTTGTTTTCCGATATAGTGACGTTTTCAAAGCGCCATCTCTACTTCTTGATATCTTCAAATCAAGGAAGGAGATATCCTCCAGCCTTACCTCACACGTGAAGGATAGTCCAATGGTATTCATATTCAGATGCGCCACAAATGACCGAAAGGACGCCTGGTCACCTGCCCACAGGACGAGGATGTCATCAATATATCTACCCCAAAAGAGTATTCGTGGGGCCCAGACGGCATCCTCGTCCCTGAACAAAATGGCGGCCTCCCACCAACCCAGGAGCATATTAGCTCGAGGGTTGTCGTCTGGGCCCCATGGGTTAGGGTTGCGCTAGGGTTAGGGTTGCACTAGGGTTAGGGTTGGGCTAGGATTAGGGTTGTGCTAGGGATAGGGTTGGGCTAGGGTTAGGGTAGGGTTGGGGTTAGTGTTGTGTTGGGATTTTTTCAAAAGTAAAGAAAAAAATGATGACGATATGGCGACTAGTGTTTAGCGCAAGTGCTCGCTACTTGAGTTTGCATCAGGTGCTCGGGTATGCACCAAGTATCGCAGGTGCTCGAGTGACATGCTCGAGTTTCCGCCCCATATGTTTTGCAGCTTTTATACAGCCATAAAAACCTCGCAGGGATTGCCTGCCATGCACGTGTGACTCAACAGGAGGAGCACTGCCAGAGCCCTGCAAAATGACCTCCAGCAGGCCACAAATGTGCATGTGTCTGCACAGACGGTTAGAAACTGACTCCATGAGGGTGGTATGAGGGCTCGACATCCACAGATGGGGGTTGTGCTCACAGCCCAACACTGTGCAGGACGCTTGGCATTTGCCACAGAACACCAGGATTGGCAAAGTCGCCACTGGCGTCCTGTGCTCTTCACAGATGAAAGCAGGTTCACACTGAGCACATGTGACAGACGTGACAGTCTGGAGATGCCGTGGAGAGCGATCTGTTGCCTGCAACATCCTTCAGCATGACCGGTTTGGCAGTGGGTCAGTAATGGTGTGGGGTGTCATTTCTTTGGAGGGCCGCACAGCCCTGCATGTGCTCGCCAGAGGTAGCCTGACTGCCATTAGGTACGGAGATGAGATCCTCAGACCCCTTGTGAGACCATATGCTGGTGCGGTTGGCCCTGTGTTCCTCCTAATGCAGTACAATGCCAGACCTCATATGGCTGGTGTGTGTCAGCAGTTCCTGCAAGATGAAGGCATTGAAGCTATGAACTAGCCCGCCCATTCCCCAGACCTGAATCCGATTAATCACATCTGGGACATCATGTCTCGCTCCATCCACCAACGTCACGTTGCACCACAGACTGTCCAGGAGTTGGCGGATGCTTTAGTCCAGCTCTGGGAGGAGATCCCACAGGAGACCATCCGCAACCTCATCAGGAGCATGCCCAGGCATTGTAGGTAGGTCATACAGGCACATGGAGGCCACACACAATACTGAGCCTCATTTTGACTTGTTTTAAGGACATTACATCAAAGTTAGATCAGCCTGTTGTGTGTTTTTCCACTTTAATTTTGGGGGTGACTCCAAATACAGGCCTCCATTGGTTAATAAATTTGATTTCCATTGATGATTTTTGTGTGATTTTGTTGGCAGCACATTCAACTTTGTACAGAACAAAGTATTCAATGAGAATATTTCATTCATTCAGATCTAGGATGTGTTATTTGAGTGTTCCCTTTATTTTTTTGAGCAGTGTATATTCTGATCATACATGACACCTAGTAAAAGTATTTTATGGGAAATCCAAAATTGGGAGGGTGGATGAGATACCAGAGGTGGAAAATAGGGATTCCCCACCACAGAGGTATGTCAGAATATGGGTGAAAATTTGACATTCATCTCGCTTGTCTCCACACCAGACGGGCCATCTTGTGGATCTACGACCTCTTTAAATGCAATCCTCCCTTCTTTTTGAGGATCCATCATGGTATTGACAAGCTCTTTATCAGCTATAAGCCTTCTAATGTCTGGTCCGACAAACACACCTTCAATTTTGCCTACGAGAGGCTTGAAAACTTGATGACCCATTATTTGAAACATTCCCCATTTCTTGGAAGTGATTTTACGAATTGCTTCATCAAGCCCAATTTTATGTAGAGAGGTGGTAGAAGAACTTTGTAGGGAGGTACCAAAGTTTCTCGGACATTTTTTTCACCGACTGTGAGCACCCTCGGCTGCCAACTCTTCTTGGTCCAGTGATTTTGTTGGTCTTGACAGTCCCACAGACACAGAAAACAAGGGTATTTGGTATACCCAGCTTGTTGCCCGAGCAGCATGCACAAGACTTTCAAATCCCCACACACTTGCCAACCGTGGTCTTCATATTTAAGTTTACGAAGAACCAATTCCAAGTTCTCGTAGGTTTCCTTCAAGTGTACAGAATGACCTACATGAATGGAAGCGTAAAAATCACCGTTGTGGAGTAAAACTGCTTTGAGACTTCATTTTGAAGAATCTATAAAAAGACGCCATTGTGCTGAATCATATTGGATTTTGAATTGACCCATCAAACCTTCAACATCGATGCAATAAACCAACTTGTCTTCCACGGCAAAGTAAGGAACGAACTCCTTTTCACGATGTCTGAACCATGAAAAAGACACTCGGTAACAATAAATTCCTGCTTTTGAGCCTTGATCCGAGTAACTCAGCTGCATCTTTGCGAAGATTCAAGTCTCTTATTAAATCCTTCATCTCCTCCTGGGAAAAAAATTGGTCTTGTATCATCTTCAAAGTCATAACTTGATTTGTCATTTGGTTCATGTATGATTCCACCTTCACCGGAGCTAGGTATCTCTTCCAAGGTAGCAGGGGCCTTGGATACTGGTATATCTGTGCCATGGGGAATGGGACGAATTGCTGAGTGAAGATTGGGGTATGAAATTGAATGCTTCCATTTGGAATTATACCCTTTCATATTGCATGAACAAAAGTAACAGTCGTCACTATGGTCATTTTTCTCTCGCCATGCCATGCCATGTCCTGATGTTTAGGATTTTTTTCAATATTTTTTTTCGTTATCAAAACACTAAAATATATGGAAATTATATGAAAATAATCAAAATAGCATTTTAGTCGCAGACCTGTGTTATTAGTGTATCATTTATACAGAAAGCATGCATATGTCTCCTCACTTAGTTCCCCCTATTCAGCTAAAGATTTAATGAAAGGTAGAGTTTGCAAAGGTACAAAGTTATGCTTTATTGTTAAGTCATTGTTGATAGATTGTAGGGGGAGAACAAGCTGCTTTCCAGACAACTTTTTGCATGGTCAAGGTCCAGAGAGAGACAATGAAAAAAAAAATGATTCCAGGTCAAATAATTTACTGTACACTTTGGCCTAATAAATTAATAGATCAGGAAAAAAGAGATGAACTCGTGGTTGGTGTTATTTATTTTAGATTTGGTGTCTCTATAAATAGCCAAGATTATAATAATTGCTCAGTATCTTAATCAGTGAACATCCTTTCACTATATTTGGGTTTATAAGAACATTATAAAATCCAACCCAAGCCTGCATTAAATGTTGGCATCCAATCATTGTCGCCATTAGTAGTGATCTATTTATTCTGGGGTTACTAAATGGTGTCGGCTAAGAACAGAGTTACCATTATTTACTGGAACCCCTCTTTACGTTTGGAAAGCTATTACCACTAAGTGGTTGTCCTTTAAGCCTGGAGGTCAAACATTGTGGTTAAAATTAACTGAAGACTTTCATTTGGAGAGAAAACACATGTCCACATTTAGAAAAATTGTCACCTCATACAAAGAAAAGACAGGGACTTTGTATAAAGAACACATTTAGTGAGACAGCCATTAGCTTTTAATGTCTGTGTTTTACAATCTGTTCATTTTATCTTTTTATTTTCTATACAGAGGTTTTGATAGCGTTCTTTACACACCGTAATTACCAAATGTATTAACTGTTTAAATGGAGGCACACATTGCTTTACAAAAGATGTTTTTGGATTTTTACCCTGTATTATACACTGTACTGTCGTCTGGTTTCAATTAAATTTTTTTACTGAATATATTATTCACTTCTTTTACATACCAAATTCACACAACACATTTTGCTACAGTTTTTGTTGCCTTAAAGGGGTTGTCCACTACTCGGACAACCCCTTATCAATCTCTATGTTTTGCCCCTTGAAAAATAATAATAGTATGGGTATGTGCACACGTTGAGTATTTGATTGCAGAGATTTCTGCAAGATTTCTGCATCTCTTGGCAGCGAAAACGCTGTGGAAAAAAACGTGTGTGTTTTGCCGCATTTTTGATGCATTTTTTGCGCATTTTTGTACAGCAATGAATTCTTTTTGGAGCTAAATAAAGATATTTGAAAAAAGAAATGTGGGACATCACTTTAACCCTTGGATTACCATCGGACCTGGGGTGAGTATATTGGGTTCATTTAAATGATTAAATGATTAAAGAATGTGTCTGTTTTATTTCAAATAAAGTGTTTTATTCTCAGGGTGTGTTTTATCTAACTCGTTACTTACAAGTTTAGTAATGAGAGTGTCTGGCTGACACCTCTTCATTACTAAACCTAGGGCTTGGTGTCAGCGACACCTAATCCCAATAGCTAATCCCATTACCCCGATGTAACTGCACCAGAGCAAGAGGCTGGGCTAAGTGTCAGAATTGGCACTTCAAATATGAAGTGCCATTTCTGGGGCATCTGAGGGCTGATATTACTAGCCAGGGAAGGGGCCATTACTCCCAAATGTTCCCTGGCTATTAATAACAGCTCACAGCTGTTTGGTTAGCCTTTACTGGCTAGCTTACAGAGGGATCCCAGAAAAAATTGACATAGGGTCCCCCTATAAAATCTAACCAGCAATGGCTAAACAGACAGTTGCAGGCTGATATTACTAGCCAAGGAAGGGGAAATTACTCCCAAATGTTCCCTGACTATTAATAACAGTTCACAGCTGTTTGGTTAGCCTTTACTGGCTAGTTTAGAAGGGGATCCCATAAAAAAATTGACATAGGATTCCCCTATAAAATTGTCACGGGTGTGTTGCCACGAAGATCGTCACGAGTACACAGCCTGACTTCTCGCAGCTGACTTGTTGGTGCTTTGTGTTTTCTCGGCAGTGTAGGAGTTAATTCTCTCTCTCTCTGGGCTAGCTGAGGTCCAGCCTCGCCCAGCTGCAATCAATGCTTCTTTAGTGAGACTCCTTTATATTCCTGCAGGTCTGTTTGGGAGGTGTCGGTGAAAGCTTTTCATTCAGACTGACAGAGCGGATCGTGGTGTCTGGAGTTGCTGAGATAAGTGTATTTGGAAGTGTGTTTTCCCTTTCCTCGCTTTATCATTTATCTCCTTTCCCGTTGGTGTTCCCTCTGTTGTAGTTGTTTAGAAGTTGTATGCAAGGTGGTTTTGGTTTTTCCCTTGTACTGTCTCGTTCGTCTAAATACTGTGTGTGGGCATATTATTTCTGGTTCCCTATTGTTGTGATCGGGGTCCTTCTCAGGACTAGATTACTTAGGTGCAGGGATCCTCAGAAGGTAGGGGTTACGCTGGCGGCCTGGACCTCTGTACCTTTAACAGTACCTCCAGGATGAGGGATTAGTCAGGGCCCCAGCTTAGGGTCAGCTTAGGCCCCCTACCTCCAGTATTCTGTGACAGTGTGACATTTTCACCGACCATCTTAGTTTTTCTCCAGCTACCATGGATCCAGTAGCCGGTCTAGCTCGGCAGTTGCAGAGTTTGTCCATGGGGCTGGCGGACGTTAGGTCCAAGGTTTTGCATCCTCTGGAGCAAGCCGGACCAGAACCTAAAGTAGCTCTCCCTGACAGGTTCACTGGGGGGCGGGACAAGTTTTTTGTTTTCCGGGAGGCATGCAAATTGTACTTTCGGCTGCGGCCTCGGTCATCGGGCAGTGAAGAACAAAGGGTGGGAATTGTCATCTCGCTCCTACAAGGGGACCCACAATCTTGGGCGTTCTCTCTTCCCCCAAGCTCCCCAGTTCTCCAGTCTGTGGATAGGTTTTTCGCTGCTCTGGGACTCGTATATGATGACCCAGATCGGATCTCCCTTGCTGAGTCTAAGTTACGTAGGATTCAGCAGGGAGATCGTCCGGCGGAGGAATTCTGTTCGGAGTTCCGTAGGTGGGCCACGGACACCCAGTGGAATGACCCGGCTCTTAGGAGCCAGTTTTGTCATGGTTTATCCGACAAATTACAGGATGTGTTGGCACAGTATGACTCTCCCGCGTCACTGGAAGCCGCTATGGCCCTTGCTATTCGCGTTGACAGACGGCTTCGGGAGAGGTGCGGGATAACTCTACCCCCTGTAATGTCTCCACCTCCTACAAGGTCCCCTCATATGGTGGTTCCCCTGGTCAGTCCGGAGGAGCCTATGCAATTAGGAGGGACATCATTTCGGGGAAGGGGACCGGTGGTGCGCCATAAGACAGGAAGGTGTTTTCTCTGCGGGAAAAAGGGACATTTTATTGGGGGGTGTCCATCCCGTCCCTTGCAGAGTAAAGAGTCGTCGAAAAAACTGTTGATCCCAGGTTGTGTGGTGGACGGCAATCTGGGAGTAGGTATTTCGTCCCTAGGTTCGTCTCAGTTTCTCGTACCGGCGGAGGTGGTGGTGGGTACGAGAACTGAGAGGATATCTGTTCTTCTGGATAGTGGGGCCGGGGCTAATCTGGTTGATGCTCGGTTTGCCCGGGTTCAAGGTATGCGATTGAGTGAGTTGGCTAAACCCATCCCCATATTCTCGATCGATGCCAGACCTCTCGGTCAGGGAAGTTTTTTGCAAGCTGTGCATGGCGTAAAATTCAAGTGGGGGCAATACATAAAGAACTGTTGTCTTGCTACGTGTTGGAGGGTCTTCCCACTCCTATAGTGTTGGGCCTTCCTTGGTTAGCTAAGCATAACCCGGTTATTAATTGGCAAACCAGAGAGATAAGCCAATGGAGTAAATTCTGTAATAAAAACTGCATGAACACGGTCATCGGTGCGGTTACTCCTTGGGTCTTTCCTCCATTTCTGGCGGACTTTGAGGATGTATTCTCGGAGAATGGGTGTCAGGAACTACCTCCTCATCGCGTGTATGACTGTTCTGTAAAACTGCTCCCTGAGGCCAAGTTACCTAAATCTAGGTTGTATAACCTTTCTGGTCCTGAGAGGCAGGCCATGAAGGATTATATTTCTGAAAGTCTGGCTAAGGGGCATATTAGACCTTCATCTTCTCCGGTGGCCGCGGGGTTCTTCTTTGTTAAGAAGAAAGATGGAGGCCTACGCCCTTGCCTGGATTTCCGTGAACTTAATCGGATTACGGTCCGAGATCCGTATCCGCTCCCACTTATTCCCGATCTCTTTAATCAGATCGTGGGCGCCAAATGGTTCTCTAAGTTGGATCTCAGGGGGGCGTACAATCTGATTAGGATGAAGGAGGGGGATGAGTGGAAGACGGCTTTTAACACTCCGGAGGGGCATTATGAGAACCTTGTCATGCCATTCGGTCTGACTAATGCCCCGGCGGTGTTTCAACACTTTGTTAATGATATTTTTCGCCACCTGGTGGGACAGTTTGTTGTCATATATCTGGATGATATCTTAATTTACTCGCCGGATCTGGTGTCTCATCAGGAGCACGTTAGACAGGTGTTACAGATCTTGCGGGATAATAAACTGTATGCCAAGTGGGAAAAGTGTGTGTTCGCCGTACAGGAACTCCAGTTTTTAGGCTTCCTGGTTTCAGCGTCCGGTTTTCGTATGGACCCTGGGAAAGTGCGGGCAGTTCTTGAGTGGGATCGGCCGGAGAATCTTAAGGCACTACAACGTTTCCTGGGGTTTGCTAACTATTACCGGAAGTTCATTCGTAATTTCTCGTCCATGGTTAAGCCTCTCACAGACATGACTAAAAAGGGGACGGATGTTTCTAGGTGGTCTGACAAGGCTTGTCAAGCATTCTCCTCCTTGAAAAAATGTTTTGCCTCGGCACCCATACTCATTCAACCTGATGCGTCTCAGCCATTCTTTGTAGAGGTAGACGCTTCCGAGGTAGGGGTGGGAGCAGTATTGTCACAGGGTTCGTCCCCTGGTAAGTGGCATCCGTGCGCCTTTTTCTCTAAAAAATTGTCGTCCGCTGAGAGGAATTACGATGTCGGCAATAGGGAACTCTTGGCCATTAAGTTAGCTTTTGAGGAGTGGCGCCATTTTTTGGAGGGGGCAGTTCATCCGGTCACCGTCATCACCGATCACAAGAACCTGCTATATCTGGAGTCCGCTAAACGTCTGAATCCCAGACAAGCTAGGTGGTCATTGTTTTTTACCAGGTTTAATTTCGTCGTTACATATCGTCCTGGGTCTAAAAATGTAAAGGCGGATGCCTTATCTCGTAGTTTCCCTGGGGCCGGGAATACGGACGACCCGATTCCTATTCTTCAGGAGGGGGTGGTGGTTTCGGCAGTATGCTCTGAGCTGGAGGAGGAGATATTGGAGGCTCAGGGAGACGCCCCTGTTGGACCTCCGGGGAGACTGTTCGTTCCAGATCAGTTGCGACAAAAGGTGATCGAGGCACACCATAACTCAGTTTTTGCAGGACACCCGGGGAGTAAAGCAACTGTGGATCTCCTCTCGCGTCGGTTTTGGTGGCCTAACTTACATAAAGAGGTGGTAACTTTTGTCGCGTCCTGTGGGGTTTGTGCGCGCTCTAAGACCTCACATACCCGTCCGTCTGGGGCCCTCTTACCTTTGAAGATCCCGGAGCGTCCTTGGACTCATCTGTCTATGGACTTTATTACTGACCTCCCTCCGTCTTCGGGTAAAACGGTCATACTCGTTGTAGTGGACAGGTTCAGCAAGATGGCACATTTTATCGCTCTTCCGGCTCTCCCTAATGCTAAAACTCTTGCGCAGGTGTTCATTGGGGAGATTGTGAGGCTTCACGGGGTACCCTCCGAGGTGGTGTCTGATCGGGGGTCTCAGTTTGTGTCCAAGTTCTGGAAGGCGTTTTGTGCACGGCGGGGGATGCATTTGTCATTCTCGTCGGCTTTTCATCCTCAGACCAATGGTCAGACGGAACGTATGAACCAGAGCTTGGAGACATATCTTCGGTGTTTTGTGTCAGAGATCCAGGAGGACTGGGCTTCTTTCCTACCTCTGGCAGAGTTTGCTCTCAATAATAGGCGGAGCGAGTCCACTGGTAAGTCCCCGTTTTTTGGGGCATATGGTTTTCACCCCCAGTTTTGTACTTTCAGTAGGGGGGGCTCTTCGGGGGTTCCGGAGGAGGAACGATTTTCCTCATCTCTCGCTTCAGTATGGAGAGGGGTGCTGAAGAATCTGAATACTATGGGGAACCGATACAAACGTATGGCTGATAGGAGGAGAGTGTCTGGTCCGGACCTAAGTGTGAACGATCAGGTATGGTTGTCTACCAGGAATATTAAACTTAAGGTTCCCTCCTGGAAACTGGGTCCCAGGTTCATCGGGCCGTACAGAATCAGTTCTGTTATTAATCCGGTGGCATTCCGTCTTGACCTCCCCCCTACGTTTAAAATTCACAACGTGTTTCACAGATCATTGCTTAAGAGGTATGTGGCGCCGGTGGTACCGTCACCTTTACCTCCCCCTCCTGTGGTTGTCAATGGTAACTTGGAGTTCCAGGTATCGAGGGTCATTGATTCACGCTTTAATCGCCGGTCCCTTCAGTACTTGGTTCATTGGAAGGGGTATGGTCCTGAGGAGAGGATGTGGGTTCCTGCGTCGGATATTAACGCAGACCGATTAGTTCGGGCCTTCCACATGACTCACCCGGATAAACCTGGCCCTGAGGGTCCAGAGGCCCCTCGTAGAAGGGGGGGTACTGTCACGGGTGTGTTGCCACGAAGATCGTCACGAGTACACAGCCTGACTTCTCGCAGCTGACTTGTTGGTGCTTTGTGTTTTCTCGGCAGTGTAGGAGTTAATTCTCTCTCTCTCTGGGCTAGCTGAGGTCCAGCCTCGCCCAGCTGCAATCAATGCTTCTTTAGTGAGACTCCTTTATATTCCTGCAGGTCTGTTTGGGAGGTGTCGGTGAAAGCTTTTCATTCAGACTGACAGAGCGGATCGTGGTGTCTGGAGTTGCTGAGATAAGTGTATTTGGAAGTGTGTTTTCCCTTTCCTCGCTTTATCATTTATCTCCTTTCCCGTTGGTGTTCCCTCTGTTGTAGTTGTTTAGAAGTTGTATGCAAGGTGGTTTTGGTTTTTCCCTTGTACTGTCTCGTTCGTCTAAATACTGTGTGTGGGCATATTATTTCTGGTTCCCTATTGTTGTGATCGGGGTCCTTCTCAGGACTAGATTACTTAGGTGCAGGGATCCTCAGAAGGTAGGGGTTACGCTGGCGGCCTGGACCTCTGTACCTTTAACAGTACCTCCAGGATGAGGGATTAGTCAGGGCCCCAGCTTAGGGTCAGCTTAGGCCCCCTACCTCCAGTATTCTGTGACAGTGTGACAAAAATCTAACCAGCAAAGGATAACCAGACAGCTGTGGTCTGATATTAATAGCCACGGAAGGGGCCATGGATACTGGCCCCCTGCGAGGCTTATTGGCATCAGTCCTCAGCCGCTCCAGATATTGCACATCAATAAGATGCGCCAAGTCTTACGCTTAGCCTCGCTCTTCCCACTTGCCCTGGTGCGGTGGCAAGTGGAGTAATAGGATTGGGGTTCATGTCGGCCTTGTATTATCAGCTGACATGAAGCCAAGGTTAGTAATGGAGAGGCATCTATAAGACACCCCCATTACTAACTCCATAGTGAAAGTTTGTAAATAAACACACGGCCTGAAAAAAATCCTTTATTTTAAATAAAAGTCCACACTGTTTTAATAATTAATTTAAAGATTAAAAACACAGTTTACTCACCTAACGCCTAATCCCCCTGAAGCCATTGTCCCCTGTAAAAAAACATAAAACAGCAATCTTATACTCTCCTAACGCCTAATCAATTTAAAGCCATTGTCACCTGTAAAAAAACAAAAATAAAAAACAACCATATCCCTCACCTGTCCAACGTGATAACATCCATACTGTCCCATGATGATCTCACTTGTAGAACAATCATATCAGCAGATGTGACTACTCTACAGGACAGCAGGCTGACTCAGGAGTGTTATCGCTCCTGTGTCAATGCATAGGGCTGAGCTGCCGTGAGAGAGGTCACAGGAGTTCATCAGCTGATGAGCTCCGGTGACTTCACGGCATCACCACTGGTTGACAATTTTCTCACACAGCGGCGATACAGTAAGTGAGATCACCAGAGCTCATCAGTTCATGAACTCCTGTGACCTCTCTCACTGCAGCTCAACACTATACACTGCAGGAGCGATCACACTCCTTTCAGTGTATCGCCAGCTGCCAGGTAAAGCAGTCACATCTCTCAGTGTGACTGTTCTACAAATGATCCGATCGCCGTGGGACATTCTGGATTACTTGGATTACGGCGGACAGGTGAGGGATATGTTGGTTTATTATTTTTGATTTTTTTTACAGGTGACATGGGGATCAAGGATTTGGTGTTAGGTGAGTATAATATGTTTTTTATTTCAATATTTATTTTTTTATTTCAACTTTTTTTTTCTTTACTCTGAGCATAGGCGCCGGCTGATGACAACACCCATCAGCGGCGCCAGCTCTCGCTGCCATCAGCGGCGGCTGCTGTAGGCTCACGGGAGGAGTAGTCTCTCATCAGCCGACGCCTTTGACCCGCGGTCAATTCTTTGTGCATGTTTTCCTCATCTTTGACCCATTGATTTCAATTGAGTCAGTCAAATAACTCAGTAAAAATCTGCAGCAAATCCGCAAACATTTTTATACCTGGATTTTTTCTCTGGGTTTAACTGACTCAATTGAAGTCAATGTATGAAAAACTTGGCAAATACGCACAAAGAATTGACATGCTACAGATTTATTATGCAAATTGCCTCTTCAGAGAAAAAGAGGACTTGTACTCTATAGCGCCACCTATTGGAAGTAGCCAAATCAGTTCTCATACTTTGCACTGACGAGGGTCAACAGCCCGAAACACCGTGTCTGCAAATTGAGATTCTGATTTGGCTTTTATCCTAAGTCATATTGCACGACTCGTTAAAGGGTTGATTGTGACTTGTAGGATTGCTACTTTCCAATAGGTGGCGCTATAGAGTACAAGTCCTCTTTTTCTCTGAAGAGGCAATTTGCATATTCAATTTCCCAGAGGAGTATTGCATGGCGAATAAGCCTCCTTACCTTGACGTACCAGAGCTGGTGTGTCACTCTCCATAAGGAGAAACGCTACCCCTTAGACCTCAGTCCAGAGCCTCTCACCTAGCCAAATCAGTTATCATACTTTGCACTGACGAGGGCCAACAGCTCGAAACACCGTGTCTGCAAATTGAGATTCTGATTTGGCTTTTATCCTAAGTCATATTTCACGACTCGTTAAAGGGTTGGTTGTGACTTGTGGATTGCTACTTTCCAATAGGTGGCGCTATAGAGTACAAGTCCTCTTTTTCTCTGAAGGCTACCCCTTAGACCTCATGCTACAGATTTAAATGCACTGCAAATCCTGAAAAGTACATTACTGATCATGTGCACAGCACTTCAGGATTCTCATTGACTATGCTGGCGTAAGGATTCCCTAGCGTTTTTGGGCCAATTCCGCACGGAAAAAAACGCTGCAAAAACGCACAGTGTGCACACAGTCTTTTGGTGTTATATTTTTACAAGCGGAAAACATAGGCATTGAGAAGGGGTTGTCCAAGTAGTGGACAACCACTTTTATTGTTTAGGACTGCTTTTACATACTCTTTTTGGTCTTAAATGCATGTAAAAAGCACCATAATTATGTTAAAATACACTTGCATTGAGCGAGGCTGCGTACGTTTAGACTGCACATGATCACATGTATGCAGATCACATACTTACCATCATGCGCACGCCGCTTCCCAGTAGTATATTGTGATGGGTGCAATGTTGGATTTTTAATAGATGGAAAAAAAAGAGAGGTAAAGTGTTACATTTATATGGATTGATTGTGTAGTGTCTGACACCCAGTGATCCTTCTGTTTTTGACAAACAAGAACATATAAAGTAACCAGGCAGAGCATTTGTAAAGTACACTAAGCAAAAGGGTGTTTTCGTGAAATATTGCTGTTGCAAAGTCCAGTTCAGCAGTGTTGACAACATTCACAAATGTCTATAACATGAAACTGGCATAGAATGAAATACAAGTGATATGGTATGTTGCCTGCTCAGTGCCAGTAATCCATGTGCCAAGTGTTTATGATTTTGTGATATGACTGATACTAGTAATACAAGTACAACATGGTGTGCCATGTGTCAGTGTGCAAGACGGCGAACAGTGTAACCCCCGTATAATTGTAGCTGATAGAGACCACCTCTGTATCTTACTTTGCTGCCTACTCCTTTAACATTTTATCCATGTAAGGAGCAGGTATTGTTGTTGTGCCTTCTCCATACAAGGCAGGTGCCAGCTGTATTATGCAGTCAACATACTCTAGCTAACAATGACTGTAAGGCTATGTGCCCACGTTGCATTTATGAAGCAGAAAATTTCTGCTGCATAAATGCAAGTCCTCTCCCGGAAAAACGCATGCGGAATTCCGCACGCGTTTATCGCGCATTTTTCGCGCGTTTATCACGCGTTTTCCACATGCGGAATTGCCTTGCGTTTTTTATGCATTGGACAAAGGCAATTCCGCTTGCGGAAACGCAAAATTAAATGACATGCTGCGGATTTTTGAACGCAGCATAAACGCTGCGGAAAAATCCGCAGCATGTGCATAGAACTTGCGGAATCCCATTGGGGAACATGGGGTGCGGATATACATGCGTTTTTCAAGCGTTTACGCTGCGGAAATTCCGCAGCATATACGCTTGAAAAATGCTACGTGGGCACACAGCCTAACAGTTCAATCCTTTAGATGCCAAAAGTGGCCTCCACTTTTACATGAGCTGGCAGCGCCAATGGGTTCTTATGGCAACCTGGGTCTACTGAAGGCCACAGATAGTTCTTCTTGTGGGATTGGTTAAATTAAAATACACTGAAATACAAAAGAATTGTAGTGTATTGGAACAGGATTTTCTTCCTGTTTTTTTTCAGTACATTATCTAATAAATTAAATGGTGCAATTTAAAGTTTCAGCTTGTGTTTCAAAAAAGAACCCCTTACGATTATATTGAAAATTAATTAGCTATAAGACTTGGAAAATGGGATAAAAAAAGAGAAGTGGGAAAAACAAATTTATTGTGGAACTACTCAGATGTTATTGGTTATACTATGTTGCTATGTGATATGTGTGTTTTATTGCCCAGATCTGCTGTATATGTGATGCTGTTATTGGACTAATGAATGAAAGTCTTCTATGTGGCAGCTACAGGGTATGTGGTGCAATGGAGAGCTCATAAAAGGAGGAGATGTTCAGTGCTTTTCAAGACACGTTTGGATGTGCCCCATAAGTTTTAGACCTAAGTGCTGAATTTCTGTGCAGTGAGGAGTAAGCTTTTCTCTCTTTGATGAGGCCCTGGACACTAATGGCTGTGATGATGGTGAAGAGAAGGTCAAGAGTTGTGACATGGAGAAATGTGCAAGACGGAGGTGAAGAGAGTGAATAAGTTTTAAAGAGAGAAAGTATTACTGCTTTGCCAAGAAAGGCCTAGAGCATATGTCAAGGTGCAGATTGTAAGTTAATAACAAAGTGAAGGTTACTGGTCTGGGGGATGTAATCATCTAACCACAGAAGAGGTGAGCCTATAAGGTACTCTAGCAGTAATGACTGAGTGCATCAACAACCTGATTGATTAGCGGTGGAGAGTCTTTTTGGACTGTAGAAGAGAGACGAATGAGAGGAAACAAGTGGTGGGTTTGGATGGTGTTTCTGGACCCAGAGGAAGCTGTTGTTGGGTACTGTAGAAAGGGTATAAAGAGTAGATATCTACGGTAAGGTCCAGTTGACCTGTAGGCCTGAGGTATGGTCTGATAGCATAGTCCAAGACTACATGGGATTGGGTGTAGTAGACAACGGAAATGGTGGCAAAGGACCTCTTAAGCTTTAGGTCAGAAGTAGGAAGGTTGCCATACAGTTCGTGTTAGTGGAATGTCCTTAAAGTTTAGTGTAATTGTACCATCGTGAGACTGTCTGATGTATGGAATTTTGGAGTGGACATGTGTTTGGACAGTGCCTTTGAGAAAATGGTTTGGGTTTGAGAAGGCTTTTAAAAGCAGGATCTGGGCCAAATTTGTAAGTCCTCCCCCACCAAGAGATTAATTAGGATTGCGTGAAGTAACATAGTTTTGATGTGGTCCCTGTGATGCAAACACAGACCTAAAAAAGATTAGATAAGATGTTCTATATTTTATTAAATTGGTTCATTAATGCTTAAGAATTGTCCGTCTTATGAGTTAAAACCATGAAAGAAAATTGAGCATCTTAAAGTTATAGTAACAACAGTTTTCTTAATTTAAGGGGAACACTTGTAAACCCTAACCTACAAGTATAGTGTGTAGTGTCTTACCCTATGCTATGCTAATCCTGGCAAACATTGTTAGTGATATCCCATAATTCTTTGCTAGTTGAATAAGACATTGTCAAAGGACAAAATCAGTGATTCTGCTCCTTGCTACAGACTTAAAACACCTTACTGGGAAATTTCTATAATGGCAAGGGATTTGCCATGTGTTTTGCTGGGAAAAAAAAGACTCACATACTATTTAGAGATAAAAACAACATAAAATTAGGTGCGGGATCTTCATTATTTGCATGTAAGTGTGTGAATTTTAAGTGACTCTTACTGAATAATACGTGAATTTGTTGACATGGAAATTGATCTTTGGCATGCTTACATCAGTAATTAACGTGAGAGTGTCAAGGCTCACCAGGTGGTGTGGTTCCTATAAGCCTCTGGTCCGGGTGGGCACACAGACCCTTGGAGTTGATGCAGAATGCTGGAAGACACGTAGGCAGCGAGTACCTGGTACACTCCGGGATCTTAGGAGCAACAGGACAGATGAAGTGGGACCCCGCAGTGATGGAAGTAAGTAAAGCATAGTATGCACAGAAGGTGGAGCACAGCACACCAAACATAAAGGTCTACAAACTCAATCCCAAGACCCTTGTGTGTGTTAATGAGCCTTAAAAGTCTAGGCAGATGACGTCAATGATCCATGCAACCTGCAAAACCTGACGTGGAGCACAATAAAGGGCACTGGACTCAGGAGAAGGGATCGAAATGAAGACTGTGTAACAGAGAGCTGTCAGTATTCATGTCAAAATTTAGGTAGAACATAAGGGCGGTCGACAATCTTCAATGCACTTGCCTTGTAGTGAGTTGTTTGTGTACAGGTGACGGCTTTAGGGATGTTGCTAGTTGTGAACTCTAGCCTACAGGAAAACCTCTACTCATCTCCAAAGCTAATGAGTGATGGCCAAGTTGAGGATGGAGAAAACAGTTACACAACGAGATTTGTACACTCAAAGTAGGTATTATAGGGAGTGGTACGTAAAGTATGACGTTCCAGTCAGCAACTGCAAAGTTACCTATAGCTGAGAGCTTTAGGATGGGAGGAAAGGAACAAATGCTAGGAAAGATTATATTTTAGACAGGGTTGGTTGAATAGAAGTACTGATTTACAATGAGGGTCAGATTCTTAAGGCTTCAGAAGGACAATGAGTGTGGTAATCTTGCTTCAGACGCAATTGGCGCCATGTGCTACAGAAGCAAAGCTTACACATTACTACAGCATGTACGCCACATAGATTGAAACCAGGGTTCACACTTTACCTCACTTGAGAGATAAAAGTGCCTTTAGAAGCGTACTGTGCTGGTAGACGATTGGAAGTGTATATTTAAAGTGTACCTCCAATTAAAGAAAAATTTTCCATATATCAACACTACAAGCAAAAAAAATAATTATTATAATAGACTTTTATTACAGAAAATTGCCTCCATCTCCAGTCAGACTACTCTACTACTACAAATGCTTCCATCACTGATCAGGAGCCTAGCTGCGATGAAGTGTTCTATGCCCTGCTCACATGGAAAAGAGGATATCCTGCTCTCCTAATCTCTATTTCCCCATTGGTGGAATGGTGGATTTACACTAGCAAATTAGTACAGTGAGATAGAAAATGTACTAGTAGCTGCAGCGGGTCTATGTGGGCTGCTAGCTGTTACGAATGTGCCACACCCTGTTGGGACATGTGGTGCGTCTGGGATCAGAAGATCACAGAGATTAGCTGATCACAGGTCCTCTTTAGCGTCCACATGGCTATTCACATGAGTGGTGCAGGTTTATTGTTTCTTATGGTACGGAAGGGGTTAAGAGTTCCTGGTTTAAATCTGCTGAGATTCCATTTGTTGTTTTGTCTCCGCTGCTACTCATTGGGAAGACTCCCCCTTCATTATTTATACCCATTCCTGGTTCCCTCCTATGCCAGCAATAGAATTTCTATTCTGAGCCTGACTTCTCTGGAGAACGTGTTCCTAGGAGAAGCTCTTGTGTCTTCCATTAATGTTGTGGAGTTCTATTAGTGTGTTTTATCCCTGCTTGTCTCCTTCCCTGTGTTGTCTTGTGGTAGTATTAAGACTAGTGTCTTGCTGCCCATTCCAGTAGCCAGGAAAAAGCCCAGGGTCAGCCAGGGCTTAGGCACATGACAGCACACGAGGGGGAAGGATCCGTCTAGGGAGATAGGGAGCTCAGGGTTCAGCATTAGGTAAGTGTTGAGGGGTTACCATCTCCTTCTTCCTATCGTCAGGGCGTTCCTTTTCCTGTTTCCTTTTCTCCTTTTACAATGCTCGCCGGACATCTCCCTGCCCTGGCGTAACACTACCTCATTCCCTCTCCATGTACTTCTATGGGCAGTAGATGTACCATGATTCCTTCAGTCAGGTGAAGCTCTATCTCCACTCTGCTTTCCTGAAGATGGATTTTAACAGTGAATTCAGAATGAATAATCAATGCAGATGGTAACCACATTGAAAAAGAAGTGGCTGATAAGTGGAGAAAGAGGAATTTCTGGGTAATAACATAGATTGCAAAGTTTCTTTAGTTTGTTCCAATACATTATGGAAAAATGTTAATAATCAGAGAGACACTTAACCATTTGACGTGTGTAAGTATTAGCTGGGAAGCTTGAAAACTGATACTACTGGAAGATGTTACCTTAAGATTTACTATAAAATGTGAATTGTAAATGCAAATATTTTTCATTACCAGATTATTATTCTATACCCAGCAACATTTCATAGATTCCGGTATAATTTCATTAAGGATACACTGTGCAATGTTGTTTGTTTTGTTTGTTTGTTTTTTTGGAATATAAGAGAAAGAGTTTTGATGCAAACACTTTATAGGCGTTTAGCAACATTTCAATGTTGTTCCTGCCATTCAACATATTGCCCCTAGGGGGAGGAAGAATCCTTGTTTTAGCAGTTTTTAAGTTGCACGCCTGCAAATATTAGGGCTGTAATATAAATTTTCTGGAGTATAATAAATCGCTGTTAACCAACATTTCATAATACCCTCCTAATATGTTATTGTTCTGATGAGGAAGAGAAGTTTCTCTCTGTGTGATATCAATTACTATGTCAAAACTCACTAAAGGATCATAATTAACTTATCAAATTGCTAAGAACAGTTCAACATTGTGTAAACCTCTAAAGTGACTTATACAGCAGGGTCTACCACTATAAGGCCACTCGGCTCCATCCACTCTCGGGGACTTGTTTGATTTTTACTTGTTTCACCAATGAGACCAATATGCTCTGAAGTATGTCCTTGACTAAAGCAGACATATGGGAAAGAGGATCTCCTAAATATAGTATGAAATGTGCTCCCAGTAAAGCTTTTCAGGTTTGCCCTCACTCTGTAATAGAGGATTGGAGATGATAGTCTTTATTTCCATCTCCCGAACATTTCTAGTTACGATTTCTTCCATTACTTTGTTATATCACAGGTTTATATTGTTAAAAAAAACGTTCTGTTTTAAATTATGATATGATTGTATAGAGGTGATTGAATATTCCAGGCCATGGGCGTACCCACCGTGGGGCAGGGGGGGGGGCAGCTGACCCCCCCTGGAAGCTGGCACGCAAGCCACACACCAGGGCCGGCGTCAGCACCCGGCGCACCCGGGCAAATGTCGGGGCCCTGAGCAGGCGGGGGGGGGGGTCCCTCACCTTCAGCGCCCGCTCCCCCCCGCTTTCTCAGGGCCCCTGCACAATTCTTACCCCTCCCCGTGACTCCGCAGCAGCTCCTGCATCCTCCACGGCTGCTGCACTGTGACGTCTCAGGTCAGAGGGCGCGGTGACGTCTTTACACCGCGCTCTCTCCTGAGCAGTCACAGCAGAGCGGGATGAGGCCGGCGACGCTGGAGTCCGGAGCAGCGGCAGCAGGTGAGATGTGAGGTGAGTATTTGATTTTTTTTTCATTATATGGAGGCCTGTGGCAATATAAGGGAGGGGGGTGAGGAGGGGGTGTGTGACATCCTGCATGGGGCATTATAAGGGGGGGTGACATCCTGCATGGGGCATTATAGGGAGAGGGGGTGTGACATCCTGCATGGGGCATTATAAGGGGGGGGTGACATCCTGCATGGGGCATTATAAGGGGGGGGTGACATCCTGCATGGGGCATTATAAGGGAGGGGGGGTGTGACATCCTGCATGGGGCATTATAAGGGAGGGGGGGTGACATCCTGCTTGGGGCATTATAAGGGAGGGGGCGTGTGACATCCTGCATGGGGCATTATAAGGAAGGGGGGGGTGTCATCCTGCATGGGGCATTATAAGGTGGGGTGATATCCTACATGGGGCATTATATGGGGGGGAACAGCCTGCATGGGGCATTATGTGGGGGGAACAGCCTGCGTGGGGCATTATGTGGGGGGGAACAGCCTGCATGAGGCATTATGTGTGGGGAACAGCCTGCATGGAGCGTTATATGGGGGCCAGTATTCTGTATGGAGCGTTATATGGGGGCCAGTATTCTGTATGGAGCGTTATATGGGGGCCAGTATCCTGCATGGAGCGTTATATGGGGGCCAGTATCCTGCATGGAGCATTATATGGGGGCCAGTATCCTGCATGGAGCGTTATATGGGGGCCAGTATCCTGTATGGAGTGTTATATGGGGGCCAGTATTCCGTATGGAGCGTTATATGGGGGCCAGTATCCTGTATGGAGTGTTATATGGGGGCCAGTATTCCATATGGAGCGTTATATGGGGGCCAGTATTCTGTATGGAGCGTTATATGGTGACCAGTATCCTGTATGGGGCATTTTATGGCAGCCAGTTTACTGTGTGGAGCGATTCGCCGGTTTCTGAGCTATTGTGGAATTTACAATAGATATCGCTCATGTAATGTAAGAAGTGAAATCTTTGCATTGTACTATATATATATTTCTCTTTGGTATCTGTGACCATGGCTTGCCCCCCCCCCCTAGTTTTGATCCTGGGTACGCCCATGTTCCAGGCTCCTCCTTTTTGATAAAAAGTGCCAGGGATGATTATAAAAATGATCACAGGTCATGTGTCAACAATCCTGACCTCTGATGCCGGTAAATTGACTTGGAGAATCCTCAGGACACTGAACGTGTTTGTTTCTTGGTTTCACTTGCAGGGATAATTTTAGAGTGCATGTGTCCGGGTCTTTCATTTTCATCTCTCGGCCTCCAGTGGTAATCTGAGTGGTAAAAATGGCAGACTATCTGCGGCCCCAGACAATCAGACCGCCGTCTGCTGTTTCACTCAATCAAAGGTCTAATGCTCTGCACTAAATAGATCAGTGAATGAAAGCGGTCAGGACAAATAAGGAACATGACCATTGATACTGTACAAAGTCTCTGAGCTTCTTCTCTGGTAAGTACTGAAATAAGAGAGCTCGCTGCGGTTCTGGTAAAGAGGATCTATTATGGCTGTACAATATTTATTACAGGTCTAGGGAACATTTATTCCCAATCTTTGACCTCTGGGACCTGACCTGGGAATGAAAGGATCCGCAGAGCTGGCAGCAGCTTCTTGTACAGTCTGGTGCCTGGGAACATTTTTGTACAGGGGCTTAAAAGGTGACACAGCATTATATCAATGATACCCACCCCTTAATAACAGGATCGGTGGAGGTCCTAGAAGTCAGACCTAAATTTATGACATACCCCTATGAGATGTCATTAGTTCATAAAATAGAACTAAACCTATACTGAGATATGCCCTCATATGAATCAGGAGATTCTTCTCCTGCTGGGAAAATAACTATTGGTGCATTAATATATGAAACTGTCCCAAAATTAAAAGGAACCTCTCAGCAGGTTTTTACTATTTAATCCGTGGGCAGCATGAGGTAGGGGCAGAGACACTGATTTCAGCCATGTGTCACTTATTAGGTTGTGTGCTGTTTTTTCAATACAATGAGTGTTTTATCAGCAGGAGGTGAGCACTGCAGGACTACAGCTCCTGTGCATCTTGGTCCAACTCAGTCCCCACCACTGATTAGCAGCTTACTGTCAATATACAATGTACACAGAAATCTGCTAATCAGGGGTGTGGGCAGGGGCAACTTTCTGAACCCTGCTACATCTTATATAAAAAAAAACTCTGATTGTATCACTACTGCTGCAACCAGTAAACTCAGTGACACATTGCTGGAATCAGGGTCTCTTATTCTATATTATGCTGCTCTCAGATGAGGTAGCAAAAACCTGGCGACAGATTCTCATTAAAGCTTTTTTTAATCTCATAACAGACCTTTGTCCAGGTTCATAAAATGGCATCCATACAAAGAGATGTTGAGGGGAGCCATATCATCAAATACTTAATTAACCTCAATGCATAGAAGATTGAGAGAAAAGACCCATAAAGTGTATTATTTCACCTTATATAAGCTTGTTTAGCTCAAAAGATGGCTGCCATTTCCTGTTTCATCACACCATGCTCTGTTATGCAAGATGGCAACTGGACCTATGACTACATCCTGTTGTACATGTGGCAAAGGTGGAGACTTTATTTATGACCACATCCTGTCGTACAAGGAAGTTCTGGGAGGAAGCTGAATTCTATAGAAGGACTAACCAATCACAGAGCGACACATCACTTGGAGACACCCACCCTGATGACCTCATGGACCATGCCCTTGATGACCTCATGGACCAACCCACCCTGATGACCTCATGGATCACGCCCCCTGATGACCTCATGGACCACGCTCCCTGATGACCTCATGGACCAACCCACCCTGATGACCTCATGGATCTGCCCATGGACTAACCAATCAATACATCTGGTTACTCCCATTCTGGGGCTAACCGAGCCCATATAGAGAGTTTATATAAATCTATGTTTAAGTTGAATAAAGGACTCTTGGAGCTGTGCCATAGCTGATCAAGGAGAGCTTACATGCGACTGAGTGTGTGTCTGATGTTACTCTTTCTTGCATGCACTTGATCATATTAATTAGGCCAGAAGCAGGCAAATAGTGAACATATCAAAGTGTTCACCCTAACAGAGATGTGTGTATGTAATTAAATATATATGTATATATATATACATACATACATGCATATACTATATATATAAATATTAGTGTTGAGCGAGTATGTTCTATTAACCCTTTCGCCGAGTATGCTCGGGCCGAGCTCCGAGTATTTACAGCTGCTTGGTGAAATGGTTGAATCGCTCCCGTGTGCATGATTTGCAACTGTTTGACAGTTTTATTACATGTGAGGAATGTCTATTTCTTACACATTCCTCACATGTAATAAAGCTGTCAATCAGTCGCAAATCATGCACACGGGAGCGATTCAACCATATCACCGAGCAGCTGTAACTACTCGGAGCTCGGCCCGAGCTTACTCGGAACAGAACATACTCGCTCAACCCTAATAAATATATACACTACCGTTCAAAAGTTTGGAGTCACCCAGACAATTTTGTGTTTTCCATGAAAACTCATACTTTTATTTATCAAATGAGTTGCAAAATGAATAGAAAATATAGTCCAGACATTGACAAGGTTAGAAATAATGATTTTTATTTGAAAGAATAATTTTCCCCTTCAAACTTTGCTTTCGTCACACAATGCTCCCTTTGCAGCAATTACAGCATTGCAGACCTTTGGCATTCTAGCTGTTAATTTGCTGAGGTAATGTTGAGAAATTTCACACCATGCTTCCTGAAGCCCCTCCCATAAGTTGGATTGGCTTGCTGGGCACTTTTTGCATACCATACGGTCAAGCTGCTCCCACAACAGCTGAATGGGGTTGAGATCTGGTGACTGCGCTGGCCACTCCATTACAGATAGAATACCAGCTGCCTGCTTCTTCCCTAAATAGTTCATGCATAATTTGGAGGTGTGCTTTGGGTCATTGTCCAGTTGTAGGATGAAATTGGCTCCAATCAAGCGCTGTCCACAGAGTATGGCATGGCGTTGCAAAATGGAATGATGGCCTTCCTTATTCAAAATCCCATTTACCTTGTACAAATCTCCCACTTTACCAGCACCAAAGCAACCCCAGACCATCATATTACCTCCACCATGCTTGACAGATGGCGTCAGGCACTCTTCCAGCATCTATTCAGTTGTTCTGCGTCTCACAAATGTACTTCTGTGTGATTCAAACACCTCAAACTTTGATTCGTCTGTCCATAAAACTTTTTTCCAATCTTCCTCTGTCCAATGTCTGTGTGTCACGCTGTCTCTGTATACTGGAGGTAGGGGGCCTAAGCTGACCCTAAGCTGGGGCCCTGACTAATCCCTCAACCTGGAGGTACTGTTAAAGGTACAGAGGTCCAGGCCGCCAGCGTAACCCCTACCTCCTGAGGATCCCTGCACCTAAGTAATCTAGTCCTGAGAAGGACCCCGATCACAACAAAAGAGGACAAGTAATAATATGCCCACACACAGTACTTAGACGAACGAGACAGTACAAGGGAAAAACCAAAACCACCTTGCATACAAAAACTACACAACTACAACAGAGGGAACACCAACGGGAAAGGAGATAAATGATAAAGCGAGGAAGGAAAAAAACACTCCAAATACACTTATCTCAGAAACTCCAAATACCACGATCCGCTCTGTAAGTCTGTATGAAATGCTTTCACCGACACTTCCCAAACAGACCAGCAGGCATTTGAAGGAGACTCACTACAGCAGCATTGATTGCAGCTGGGCGAGGCTGAACCTCGTCTAGCACAGAGAGAGAGAGAATTAACTCCCTCACTGCCGAAAACACAAAGCACCAAAAAGTCAGCTGCGAGAAGTCAGGCTGTGTAATCGTGACGATCTTCGTGGCGACAGACCCGTGACAGTACCCCCCCTTCTACGAGGGGCCTCCGGACCCTCAGGGCCTGGTTTATCCGGGTGAGTCGTGTGGAAGGCCCGAACTAATCGGTCTGCGTTAATATCCGACGCAGGAACCCACATCCTCTCCTCAGGACCATACCCTTTCCAATGAACCAGGTACTGAAGGGACCGGCGATTAAAACGTGAATCGATGACCCTTGATACCTGGAACTCCAAGTTACCATTGACCACCACTGGAGGGGGAGGTAAAGGTGACGGTACCACCGGCGCCACATACCTCTTAAGCAACGATCTGTGGAACACGTTGTGAATTTTAAACGTAGGGGGGAGGTCAAGACGGAATGCCACCGGATTAATAATAGAACTGATTCTGTACGGCCCGATGAACCTGGGACCCAGTTTCCAGGAGGGAACCTTAAGTTTAATATTCCTGGTAGACAACCATACCCGATCGTTCACACTTAGGTCCGGACCAGACACTCTCCTCCTATCAGCCATACGTTTGTATCGGTTCCCCATAGTATTCAGATTCTTCAGCACCCCTCTCCATACTGAAGCGAGTGATGAGGAAAATCGTTCCTCCTCAGGAACCCCCGAAGAGCCCCCCCTACTGAAAGTACAAAACTGGGGGTGAAAACCATATGCCCCAAAAAACGGGGACTTACCAGTGGACTCGCTCCGCCTATTATTAAGAGCAAACTCTGCCAGAGGTAAGAAAGAAGCCCAGTCCTCCTGGTTCTCTGATACAAAACACCGGAGATATGTCTCCAAGCTCTGGTTCATACGTTCCGTCTGACCATTGGTCTGAGGGTGAAAAGCCGATGAGAATGACAAATGCATCCCCCGCCGTGCACAAAACGCCTTCCAGAACTTGGACACAAACTGAGACCCCCGATCAGACACCACATCGGAGGGTACCCCGTGAAGCCTCACAATCTCCCCAATGAACACCTGCGCAAGAGTTTTAGCATTAGGGAGAGCCGGAAGAGTGATAAAATGTGCCATCTTGCTGAACCTGTCCACTACAACGAGTATGACCGTTTTACCCGAAGACGGAGGGAGGTCCGTAATAAAGTCCATAGACAGATGAGTCCAAGGACGCTCCGGGATCTTCAAAGGTAAGAGGGCCCCAGACGGACGGGTATGTGAGGTCTTAGAGCGTGCACAAACCCCACAGGACGCGACAAAAGTTACCACCTCCTTATGTAAGTTAGGCCACCAAAACCGACGCGAGAGGAGATCCACAGTTGCTTTACTCCCCGGGTGTCCTGCCAAAACTGAGTTATGGTGTGCCTCGATCACCTTTTGTCGCAACTGATCTGGAACAAACAGTCTCCCCGGAGGTCCAACAGGGGCGTCCCCCTGAGCCTCCAATACCTCCTCCTCCAGCTCAGAGCATACTGCCGAAACCACCACCCCCTCCTGAAGGATAGGAATCGGGTCGTCCGTATTCCCGGCCCCAGGGAAACTGCGAGATAAGGCATCCGCCTTTACATTTTTTGACCCAGGACGATATGTAACGACAAAATTAAACCTGGTAAAAAACAATGACCACCTAGCTTGTCTGGGATTCAGACGTTTCGCGGACTCCAGATATAGCAGGTTCTTGTGATCGGTGATGACGGTGACCGGATGGACTGCCCCCTCCAAAAAATGGCGCCACTCCTCAAAAGCTAACTTAATGGCAAAGAGTTCCCTATTGCCGACATCGTAATTCCTCTCAGCGGACGACAATTTTTTAGAGAAAAAGGCGCACGGATGCCACTTACCAGGGGACGAACCTTGTGACAATACTGCTCCCACCCCTACCTCGGAAGCGTCTACCTCTACAATGAATGGCTGTGACGCATCAGGTTGAATGAGTATGGGTGCCGAGGCAAAACATTTTTTCAAGCAGGAGAATGCTTGACAAGCCTTGTCAGACCACCTAGAAAAATCCGTCCCCTTTTTAGTCATGTCTGTGAGAGGCTTAACCATGGACGAGAAATTACGAATGAACTTCCGGTAATAATTAGCAAACCCCAGGAAACGTTGTAGTGCCTTAAGATTCTCTGGCCGATCCCACTCAAGAACTGCCCGCACTTTCCCAGGGTCCATACGAAAACCGGACGCTGAAACCAGGAAGCCTAAAAACTGGAGTTCCTGTACGGCGAACACACACTTTTCCCATTTGGCATACAGTTTATTATCCCGCAAGATCTGTAACACCTGCCTAACGTGCTCCTGATGAGACACCAGATCCGGCGAGTAAATTAAGATATCATCCAGATATATGACAACAAACTGTCCCACCAGGCGGCGAAAAATGTCATTAACAAAGTGTTGGAACACCGCCGGGGCATTAGTCAGACCGAATGGCATGACAAGGTTCTCATAATGCCCCTCCGGAGTGTTAAACGCCGTCTTCCACTCATCCCCCTCCTTCATCCTAATCAGATTGTACGCCCCCCTGAGATCCAACTTAGAGAACCATTTGGCGCCCACGATCTGATTAAAGAGATCGGGAATAAGTGGGAGTGGATACGGATCTCGGACCGTTATCCGATTAAGTTCACGGAAATCCAGGCAAGGGCGTAGGCCTCCATCTTTCTTCTTAACAAAGAAGAACCCCGCAGCCACCGGTGAAGATGAAGGTCTAATATGCCCCTTAGCCAGACTTTCTGAAATATAATCCTTCATGGCCTGCCTCTCAGGACCAGAAAGGTTATACAACCTAGCTTTAGGTAACTTGGCCTCAGGGAGCAGTTTTACAGAACAGTCATACTCGCGATGAGGAGGTAGTTCCTGACACCCTTTCTCCGAGAATACGTCCTCAAAGTCCGCCAGAAATGGAGGTAAGACCCAAGGAGTAACCGCACCGATGACCGTGTTCATGCAGTTTTTATTACAGAATTTACTCCATTGGCTTATCTCTCTGGTTTGCCAATTAATAACCGGGTTATGCTTAGTTAACCAAGGAAGGCCCAACACTATAGGAGTGGGAAGACCCTCCAACACGTAGCAAGACAACAGTTCTTTATGTATCGCCCCCACTTGAAGTTTTACGTCATGCACAGCTTGCAAAAAACTTCCCTGACCGAGAGGCCTGGCATCGATCGAGAATATGGGGATGGGTTTAGCCAACTCACTCAATCGCATACCTTGAACCCGGGCAAACCGAGCATCAACCAGATTAGCCCCGGCCCCACTATCCAGAAGAACAGATATCCTCTCAGTTCTCGTACCCACCACCACCTCCGCCGGTACGAGAAACTGAGACGAACCTAGGGACGAAATACCTACTCCCAGATTGCCGTCCACCACACAACCTGGGATCAACAGTTTTCCGACGACTCTTCACTCTGCAAGGGACGGGATGGACACCCCCCAATAAAATGTCCCTTTCTACCGCAGAAGAAACACCTTCCTGTCTTATGGCGCACCACCGGTCCCCTCCCCCGAAATGATGTCCCTCCTAATTGCATAGGCTCCTCTGGACTGACCAGGGGAACCACCATATGAGGGGACCTTGTAGGAGGTGGAGTCATCACAGGGGGTCGAGTTATCCCGCACCTCTCCCGAAGCCGTCTGTCAACGCGAATAGCCAGGGCCATAGCGGCTTCCAGTGACGCGGGAGAGTCATACTGTGCCAACACATCCTGTAATTTGTCGGATAAACCTTGACAAAACTGGCTCCTAAGAGCCGGGTCATTCCACTGGGTGTCCGTGGCCCACCTACGGAACTCCGAACAGAATTCCTCCGCCGGACGATCTCCCTGCTGGATCCTACGTAACTTAGACTCAGCAAGGGAGATCCGATCTGGGTCATCATATACGAGTCCCAGAGCAGCGAAAAACCTATCCACTGACTGGAGAGCCGGGGAGCCCGGGGGAAGAGAGAACGCCCAAGATTGTGGGTCCCCTTGTAGGAGCGAGATGACAATTCCCACCCTTTGTTCTTCACTCCCCGATGACCGAGGCCGCAGCCGAAAGTACAATTTGCATGCCTCCCGGAAAACAAAAAACTTGTCCCGCCCCCCAGTGAACCTGTCAGGGAGAGCTACTTTAGGTTCTGGTCCGGCTTGCTCCTGAGGATGCAAAACCTTGGACCTAACGTCCGCCAGCTCCATGGACAAACTCTGCAACTGCCGAGCTAGACCGGCTACTGGATCCATGGTAGCTGGAGAAAAACTAAGTGGGTCGGTGAAAATGTCACGCTGTCTCTGTATACTGGAGGTAGGGGGCCTAAGCTGACCCTAAGCTGGGGCCCTGACTAATCCCTCAACCTGGAGGTACTGTTAAAGGTACAGAGGTCCAGGCCGCCAGCGTAACCCCTACCTCCTGAGGATCCCTGCACCTAAGTAATCTAGTCCTGAGAAGGACCCCGATCACAACAAAAGAGGACAAGTAATAATATGCCCACACACAGTACTTAGACGAACGAGACAGTACAAGGGAAAAACCAAAACCACCTTGCATACAAAAACTACACAACTACAACAGAGGGAACACCAACGGGAAAGGAGATAAATGATAAAGCGAGGAAGGAAAAAAACACTCCAAATACACTTATCTCAGAAACTCCAAATACCACGATCCGCTCTGTAAGTCTGTATGAAATGCTTTCACCGACACTTCCCAAACAGACCAGCAGGCATTTGAAGGAGGCTCACTACAGCAGCATTGATTGCAGCTGGGCGAGGCTGAACCTCGTCTAGCACAGAGAGAGAGAGAATTAACTCCCTCACTGCCGAAAACACAAAGCACCAAAAAGTCAGCTGCGAGAAGTCAGGCTGTGTAATCGTGACGATCTTCGTGGCGACAGACCCGTGACACTGTGTTCTTTTGCCCATATTAATCTTTTCCTTTTATTAGCCAGTCTCAGATATGGCTTTTTCTTTGCCACTTTGCCCTGAAGGCCAGCATCCCTGAGTTGCCTCTTCACTGTAGACATTGACACTGGCATTTTGCATGTACTATTTCATGAAGCTGCCAGTTGAGGAGCTGTGAGGCATCGATTTCTCAAACTAGAGAGTGTAATGTACTTGTCTTGTTGCTCAGTTGTGCAGTGGGGCCTCCCGCTTCTCTTTCTACTCTGGTTAGAGCCCGTTTGTGCTCCCCTCTGAAGGGAGTAGTACACACCGTTGTAGGAAATCTTCAGTTTCTTGGCAATCTCTCGCATGGAATAGCCTTCATTTCTAAGAACAAGAATAGACTGTCGAGTTTCACATGAAAGTTCTCTTTTTCTGGCCATTTTGAGAGTTTCATAGAACAACAAATGTAATGCTCCAGATTCTCAACTAGCTCAAAGGAAGGTCAATTTTATAGCTTCTCAAATCAGCCAAACCATTTTCAGCTGGGCTAACACACTTGTGCAAGGGTTTTCTAGGGTTTTCTAAACATCCATTAGCCTTCTTACACAGTTAGCAAACACAATGTACCATTAAAACACTGGAGTGGTGGTTGTTGGAAATGGACCTCTATACACCTATGTAGATATTGCAATAAAAACAAGACGTTTGCAGCTAGAATAGTCATTTACCACATTAACAATGTATAGAGTGTATTTCTGATTCATTTAATGTTAGCTTCATTGAAAAAAAATGTGCTTTTCTTTCAAAAATAATGAAATTTCTAAATGACCCCAAACTTTTGAGCGGTAGTGTATATGTATATATACCTATATAAATATATATATATACATATATATATATATATATATATATATATATATATATATACAGTACAAACCAAAAGTTTGGACACACCTTCTCATTTAAAGATTTTTCTGTATTTTCATGACTATGAAAATTGTACATTCACACTGAAGTCATAAAAACTATGAATTAACACATGTGGAATTACTGTATATACTTAACAAAAAAGTGTGAAACAACTGAAAATATGTCTTATAATCTAGGTTATTCAAAGTAGCCACCTTTTGCTTTGATGACTGCTTTGCACACTCTTGGCATTCTCTTGATGAGCTTCAAGAGGTAGTTACCGGAAATGGTCTTCCAACAATCTTGAAGGAGTTCCCAGAGATGCTTAGCACTTGTTGGCCCTTTTGCCTTCACTCTGCGGTCCAGCTCAACCCCAACCATCTCGATTGGGTTCAGGTCTGGTGACTGTGGAGGCCAGGTCATCTGGCGTAGCACCCCATCACTCTCCTTCTTGGTCAAATAGCCCTTACACAGCCTGGAGGTGTGTTTGGGGTCATTGTCCTGTTGAAAAATAAATGATGGTCCAACTAAACGCAAACCAGATGGAATAGCATGCCGCTGCAAGATGCTGTGGTAGCCATGCTGGTTCAGTATGCCTTCAATTTTGAATAAATCCCCAACAGTGTCACCAGCAAAGCAACCCCACACCATCACACCTCCTCCTCCATGCTTCACGGTGGGAACCAGGCATGTAGAGTCCATCCGTTCACCTTTTCTGCGTCGCACAAAGACACGGTGGTTGGAACCAAAGATCTCAAATTTGGACTCATCAGACCAAAGCACAGATTTCCACTGGTCTAATGTCCATTCCTTGTGTTCTCTAGCCCAAACAAGTCTCTTCTGCTTGTTGCCTGTCCTTAGCAGTGGTTTCCTAGCAGCTATTTTACCATGAAGGCCTGCTGCACAAAGTCTTCTCTTAACAGTTGTTGTAGAGATGTGTCTGCTGCTAGAACTCTATGTGGCATTGACCTGGTCTCTAATCTGAACTGCTGTTAACCTGCGATTTCTGAGGGTGATGACTCGAATAAACTTATCCTCAGAAGCAGAGGTGACTCTTGGTCTTCCTTTCCTGGGGCGGTCCTCATGTGAGCAAGTTTCTTTGTAGCGCTTGATGGTTTTTGCAACTACACTTGGGGACACTTTCAAAGTTTGCCCAATTTTTCGGACTAACTGACCTTCATTTCTTAAAGTAATGATGGCCACTCGTTTTTCTTTACTTAGCTGTTTTTTTCTTGCCATAATACAAATTCTAACAGTCTATTCAGTAGGACTATCAGCTGTGTGTACACCAGACTTCTGCACAATGCAACTGATGGTCCCAACCCCATTTATAAGGCAAGAAATCCCACTTATTAAACCTGACAGGGCACACCTGTGAAGTGAAAACCATTTCCAGTGACTACCTCTTGAATCTCATCAAGAGAATGCCAAGAGTGTGTAAAGCAGTCATCAAAGCAAAAGGTGGCTACTTTGAAGAACCTAGAATATAAGACATATTTTCAGTTGTTTCACACTTTTTTGTTAAGTATATAATTCCACATGTTTTAATTCATAGTTTTTATGCCTTCAGTGTGAATGTACAATTTTCATAGTCATGAAAACACAGAAAAATATATATATACAGTGAGTACGGAAAGTATTAAGACCCCTTTAAATTTTTCACTCTTTGTTTCATTGCAGCCATTTGGTAAATTCTAAAAAGTTCATTTTTTTTTCTCATTAAAGTACACTCTGCACCCCATCTTGACTGAAAAAAAACAGAAATGTTGAAATTTTTGCAAATTTATTAAAAAAGAAAAACTGAAATATCACATGGCCATAAGTATTCAGACCCTTTGCTCAGTATTGAGTAGAAGCACCCTTTTGAGCTAGTAGGGCCATGAGTCTTCTTGGGAATGATGCAACAAGTTTTTCACACCTGGATTTGGGGATCCTCTGCCATTCTTCCTTGCAGATCCTCTCCAGTTCCGTCAGGTTGGATGGTGAACGTTGGTGGACAGCCATTTTCAGGTGTCTCCAGAGATGGTCAATTGGGTTTAGGTCAGGGCTTTGGCTGGGCCAGTCAAGAATGGTCACAGAGTTGTTCTGAAGCCACTCTTTTGTTATTTTAGCTGTGTGCTAAAATAAATATAGATTAGACCATCCTATCTCCACCTTGTGGGTGATCACATGATTTTCTTTAGCCTATAAATTGTGACTTTGATGCTTAAAAGCTAGTTTTATTCCCTTTTTGTTGTCTGCGCAGACTATGAATGCTATTATCACCAAGCACTAGTAGTTTAAACATTGCAAATCTGTCTCCAACGTCCTTGGAACTCCGACTTCAACATGTCAAAATATTCTAAAGAAGTTTTTTTTACAAACAGAACCGTCCAGAACATCGTGAAATAAGAAAATAAGAAATTGAGTGACGGAATCCTTTAAATTTGATTTGAAATGTTTTCAAGTTCGACCCTTACCATACACTGCCCAATAAACAAAATGGGTCTTTTGGTCAAGACTAAGGAGAACCCCACTGCTTAAAAAAGGCAGAAAAGGAGCGGCTGAACTTTGCCAAATGTTACATAAGCAAAAAACACTCTTGGCAAAATGTTCTGTGGACAGGTGAAACCAAACTAGAGGTCTTTGACATTGCAAACTAGCTTTATGTTTATGGCTGAAGCCTATAAAAAATGTGCACACCTCCTTCAGTGAAATATGATAGAGGATTTATAATGTTGTGGGGCTGCTTTGCTGACTGACACTGAAGGTCTTGAACCTGTTACAATGAAATAAGAGGATTAACAGAACATTTAATAGCAAATTAAGTGCTCATGTATTCTGTGTAAGAAAACTACTAGGCTTGAATTGAATAAAATGTGTCCTACAGCAAGATAATGACCCAAACTGCTTCAAATTCAAAATCACACAATAATGGTTAAGAAGGGAAAAAATGTACTTTTTTAAAGCTTATCATCGATGAATCTAAGTGTAAATCTTTGGAGATACCTTGAAATTTGATATGGGAAAAAGGAACCCTGCAAATTCAAGAATTTGAGAGAATTGCAATGGAAGAAACTCCCAGCAGACAGGTGGAAGAAGCTCAGAGATGGCTACAAAAGCTTAAAGGATATCATTTTTGTTAAAAGTTGTTTAAGGTTTAGGGAAGACTAGCTTTAAAGAGGACCTTTCATCACATTTTTCATGTTGAACTGGACACACGATGTAATAGTGGCTGCAGAGAGGAATAAAACGTTTTTTGGGTATTTTTTATTTCGCCTCTCCATTGTGGAGACATTAGCAATCAAAGTATTTGACACGTAATAATGAGTTAACTTTAGTTAAGTTGGTTTTGTTAGATAGTATTCACTGGGGCACCTGTACTACTTCTCCCTGTATGAGATGCTATCTGATAACACCCACTTGGGCTTAACTAAAGTTAACTCATTATGTGCCATTATTTTGACTGCTAACATCTCCGCAATTGGAGAGGCAAAATAAAAAAAATGTTTTATTTCCGCTCTACATCCCTTATTACATCATATGTCCAGCTCAATTTGAAAATTTGGTGAAATGTCTGTCTAATGATACACAATTTGTAACATAGCCAGTTCTCAAGATGTCAAGGATGACAATACACTTTTAGACATTGTTAAGGAAAATAACTTAGAACATTAGAAGGAATTTATAACGGTAGATTAGTTATAGCTGATATTTGTAACTGGTGGAAAAATGACACCAAAGGATAATTCCCATGTATCTGTATAAGAGGGGTATGGAAACCAAAAACCACTGATCTTGCTGTTTCCATAACTCCCATTACTTTCTATAGGAATAAACTAACTCTTGGCTGTTTCTGTAGCTCAAGCTTAGTGTTTGGAACTTGGATAGACTTTTTCTCACGTATCTCAGCCATGAAAAGCTGAGATGGGATAGCCCTTTTAGCAATATTAAATAATATTATAATTTCAGCTGCAATCTCAGACAGCACATGATTCACTTGTTGATCTATTGTTCTATATTTTATGAGGATTTTAGGTTTCCATTTCAAGGAAAAGAAACATTAAATAGGTTTGCCCATAAAAAATATATATAATTATTTACTAGGGATTATCAAATTCAAATTCGTCAGGGTCGTTAAATTTTAAAAAGAAAAAATTGATTTTCAGCGAATTGATTTGCCACGAATCGCAATACTGAAAAGCCTCCAAGTGCCTTGAAATAGCAAGCGTAAAACTCTGGGGGTCTCCTAGGACTGTTTACAAACCCTTTCAAGTTCTTTAGAGACCTCCCTATAGAAATGGATGATAATCAGTAGAAACCAACAGTCCAACTAATGACAGATTTTCCATGCTTTTTTAAATTAAAAAAGGTACAAAAGTTACCCCTCTTAGTCATTTGTAATCTGACAGACCATCCTTTGAAAACCACAGACTTAAACTGATGTTGTCTCTGTCAGAGGTAACATCATCCTGCTGTGACTGAGATGAGTGATGAGCCATATATTTCATAACACCTTCCACTTCCTCTCCATCAATACCTTTCTGGAGGCAAATTGTGACCAGCATTTTGTAATACTACTGCCTGGATGGTGGGTGCCAGTGGTGGTGGTGTGTCTGCTGCTGTTATCTACTTATCAGTCAGACTGAGTCAGACTGTTACTGTCACTGCTAGCACCACTTCTAACACTCTCCCCTATAAATTGAATCTATTTATTATTCAGAAACTACCACACTCATCTTCTTCATTGCTGCAGATGAATAACACATTACTGTCGGGAGTCTTTGTCCAATCTTTAAGGCTTTTTCTTCTTTTCTCTATTGATAAGCTGTGAGCTCTGATGTCCTCTCACTATTTTCAATCACCCTTAAACAGCTGCTGCATTCCCTGCTTAGACTATTATATAGGCTATGATATACTCTCTTGATTGGCTGTGCTATACCATGTGATATGCAAAGCATGTAATTATGGGGAAGCCCTCTTTGTTGCACCTGAGGTCATGTCAGCCTTCTATGGCCGATGCAATCATGAATTGAATTGTAAATCAATGAACTGAAAATCAATTAAATCAATTGTAAATTGTACAAATTTACCAGTACCTGCGAATTTCATAAAATTCAAATTGAGTTGTTCATCTCCATTATCTACTATCATTAGAATGTGGATCTACTCAGTTGGATACTTTTTTCTTCTTAAAAATATTTCTTGACTTTCACTGACTTAATTTTTCTTTGTGACTACTTTGACTCATATATGGAGCAAACAAAGTTATTTTGTAACGCTGCCCCCGGAGGCAACTTTTAACATTAATTCTGAGTATAATTGCCAAGTGTATCAAGAACATTACTGTATATCATTTACTTTCTCAGTCAGTAATGACAACACAGCATCCTCCTGTCACAGCACATTAATGGAGAGAAATCATTTGTCTGGCATTGGGTTCTGAGCGAGATGAAAGGTCTGCTGGGCAGGCAACCATAAACATGTCTCTTTCGCTTTCCAGCGTACAATCTCATTACTAAATGGCACTTTGATTCCCAGGATGCTGCACAAGCAGACAGGGAGGAACACACAAATCTATACTCCGAAGACACTGTCCCCAAATTGACAAACTGTCCTCCTCATTGAGATCTTATAAACAAAAGGAGAAAATCGGCATAATACAATATAGAGAAAATTACATACACAAATAAACACACAAATATAACAGAATGACATATGCCTGATGTATTAGGGTCCCTGAGCTAATAGTTACATCTCCGAGTCAAGTACTGTTACCTATTCTTTTCAATAAATCATTAGGTGAACTTTCAATATAAAACCTAGTGCATACAGGAAAAGTTAACTTTTTTGATTAATATTTATCCACATAAAAAGAGAAAAATGAATGAAAAACAACCATGTTTTGTGCAAGCCTTCATGTTCCTGACCTACTGAGCCACATGCAAAGCAATGTTTCAGCTCAGGCTTCTTGAGTCTTTTTCAAGCAAAGCTGAAATGTTCCTTTTCTTGGTCATATAAAATGTTTTCATGGATAATTAGGAGTCATGCCTTTTAGGAAATTTGTATGTTGCCACATATATGTATAGCTACAATGGATATAAAATGTGAAAATTCTAGGTTTTTGTCGTGTAAAAAATCATACCAAGAATCATTTCAAAACTTTTTCCACCTTTAGGGTGCAGTCAGACAGACATATTACTCGCGCAAGGATCGTATCGAAATCCTCGGACTGGCCAGCAGCTCTCCTGACCTGAACTTGACAGCTGCACAGAAATACATGTTATCACGCTCAGGTAAGGAGAGCCACCGGCCAGTCTGAGGATTGCAATGCGATCCTCGTGCGAGTAATAATGAAGTCTGACTGCACTCTTAATGTCATTTGTAATCTGTATAATTCCATTGAAAACTAAATTGGAAAATGAAAAATAAGGAACTAAAATAATGTGGTTGCATAAATATACACAACATTAAACTAATACTTTGTTAAAGAGTACCCTTTGAATTTATGATAGCATTCAGTCTTTTTGGGTAGGAGTCTATCAGCATAGCACATCTAGAGTTGTCAATCTTTAACCACTCTTCCTTGCAGTAGTGCTCAAAATCTGTCAAATTGCGAGGGCATCTCGTGTGTACAGTGCCCTCTTAGGTCACCTACAAATTTTCAATTTGATTCAGGTCTGGTCTTTGGCAGAGCCATTCCAAAGTACTGATCTTCTTCTGGCGAAGCCATTTTTTGTTGATTTGGAGGCATGCCTACGGTTGTTGTTGTGCTGAAAGGTGAAATTCCTCTTCATCTTCAGCTTTTTAGAAACGACCCGAAGGTTTTGTGGCAAAATTGATTGATATTTGAAACTTTTCATAATCTTCTCCACTTTTACTAAAGCTCCAGTTCCAGCTGCCGAAAAACAACCCCAAAGCATACTACTGCCTCCACCATGCTTCACTGTGTGCATTTTGTTAATGTGCAGTGCTGGCTTTGCGCCAAACATACCTTATGGAACTCTAGTCAAAAAGTTCAACCTTGGTTTCATGAGACCACTTTTTTCCACATGCTTTTGGCAGATTTGTTTAGGTTTGGGCAAAACATAGCCGAACTTGGATGATTTTCTTATTGTAATCTTCCCTGGTAATAAAGACACAATTTTCTCTTAAACCAACTGGACATATAACACCGATCTTCTCTGTGGCCGTAGCCATATTTTCTTTGATCAGCATCATAAATGAAAAACCATTCGCCCGCAGAGAAATACTGGTGTTTGAAGGGAAAATTGATATCTTTATTTCCGGGGGACATAACTTTGGGATGGAGGGGCACGGAAGAAAAAAAAAACAGTTCCAAAATCAGTGCAGCAGCACCAATTGTATGAGGTACTCAGTTTATATTAAAAAATATCCAGTGGCTGGTCCTGCCTGCTTTTTTGTTTTTGCAGTTTCATTATTCCAAGAGCCATAATAACATTACTAACATTTTTCAATCTACTTTACTGCATGAAGGCTTATTTTTTGCGCAACAAAATGAAGTATTGATTTACACCATTCATTTTATCATATAATATACTGAAAAATGGAAAAAAAGAAAATCCAAGTGTGGAGAAATAGCAACACGATTCTCCAAGTCAGCACATAAAAATTAGTCTGTGATGACATTTTCTAAGACAATAGACAAAACAAATATAGGGTGTATAAGGCAGTCGTTAGCTTTATTTCCACCAAGTATGACAAACATTCAATGCTTACTAGATGGATGATATGCAAACATTAATGAATTTTTAAACAGTACCCAAAATTTGGGGCTCTGTTTGGGACTTAACCTATATTTGCATATTGTTTGGGAAGGTTGATTGTTAATATGGTTGTCAAATATGGATTTAATTTGATATTAAAAATAAAAAACACCTCGCCAAACAGTGTCATCGAGCAAACAAATTAGGTATATTTACTTGCCTTAGTTGCCCACATGCAACTCCGCTATCAAAGGTGATATGATATGACATATCACCCAACAGAAGGGAATAAAATTACAGCTAAAAGGTATTTTAAATGTGATATAAAAAGTTGTATATACGTTATAAAATGTTCTTGTGGATGTGATTATATAAGACAGACCTCTAGTCCTGTTAAAATTAATTTGAACCAAATTATTATTATTATATGAAAAAAACTACTATGAGATCTTATAAATTGCAGGATGTGAACAATGGCCAGGTAACTACATTAGAAAATAAACCTAAAAATGGTGATACATCAGTTGCTAGACATTTCTTTGAATGTAGAAATAATATTAATGAATTATGTTTGCAAGTGTTGGAGGAGGTTGATAATATTCAGGATATGACAGCTTAAATGAAAACAAAAGTGCAACGCAAAGTTTATTGGTAGTCCACTTTGATATGCTACAAACTGAAGGGTTAAATGAAAGTTGTAGTTTTAATGTATTCTTGTTATTGTTTTATGGCTGGAGCCTTTATATTCATATATATATAATTCTTTGATCTGATTTTGTAAACGTTTTAGCTGTTTGATTGTATTTATGCTAATGAGCGTCTATAATTGTGTAGTCAGACAGCCGTGTAAATCGGACTGAAACGGACTGAGATGGGACGGCAGTGCTCAGAGTGAGTGTGAGAGCTTCATAGAAATATATGGAGCTGTCACGGTCAGGTCAGGAGAGCCGTTAGCCAGTCCATACATTGCGGTCTGATCTAGGTCCGATTTATATGGATTTATACAATTTACACTTCCCGACCCTCTCTTACCCATTTATTTACCTTTAAAACATTAAATATTGCAAAGGGGTCTGCCATAAGTCCATGCCACGATGATCTCCAACTCTACTACATCCGGATGGTTTGAGCGGTGACATTATGCGACCGCTCAGCACGCCAGCCGGAATACACTGGCAATAGCATAAGAACACGCCTGCAGTGACGAGCGTTGACATCAGCTACGTGACCAGAGTTCATCGGCTATGAAGTCCAGTCACCTTACTGACGTCACCATTCTCACTGTGAGAAATTTCTCATGTTGCGATCGCTGACGTCAGTAAGGTGACCGAAGTTCATAGCCAATGAACTCCGGTCACCTTACTGATATCACCGGTCATCACTGTTCTCACGCTACTGTCAATGTGTTCCGGATGGCGTGCGGAGCGGTTGCATCATGTCACCGCTAAACACACTATCTGGATGTAGCAGAGTTGGAGATCGTCGTGGGAGGTCGGATGGACATACGGCAAACCCCTTTTGTGATGTTTTAAAGGTAATAAATGGGTAAAAGAGGGTCAGGGAATGGTTTGTTCAAGTAAAGGACTTTTCTCTGTGTGTGTTTTTTGCTTTAAACTTGTGGGTTTAGTAATTGGGGTTGTCTTATAGACACCTCTCCATTACTAACCCCTGGGCTTGATGTCAGCTGAAGATACGTACAGTACAGACCAAAAGTTTGGACACACCTTCTCATTTAAAGATTTTCCTGTATTTTCATGACTAGGAAAAATGGACATTCACACTGAAGGCATCAAAACTATGAATTAACACATGTGAAAGTATATACTTAACAAAAAAGTGTGAAACAACTGAAAATATGTCTTATATTCTAGGTTCTTCAAAGTAGCCACCTTTTGCTTTGATGACTGCTTTGCACACTCTTGGCATTCTCTTGATGAGCTTCAAGAGGTAGTCACTGGAAATGGTCTTCCAACAATCTTGAAGGAGTTCCCAGAGATGCTTAGCACTTGTTGGCCCCTTTGCCTTCACTCTACGGTCCAGCTCACCCCAAACCATCTCGATTGGGTTCAGGTCTGGTGACTGTGGAGGCCAGGTCATCTGGCGTAGCCCCCCATCACTCTCCTTCTTGGTCAAATAGCCCTTACACAGCCTGGAGGTGTGTTTGGGGTCATTGTCCTATTGAAAAATAAATGATGGTCCAACTAAACGCAAACCGGATGGAATAGCATGCCGCTGCAAGATGCTGTGGTAGCCATGCTGGTTCAGTATGCCTTCAATTTTGAATAAATCCCCAACAGTGTCACCAGCAAAGCACCCCCACACCATCAAACCTCCTCCTCCATGCTTCACGGTGGGAACCAGGCATGTAGAGTCCATCCGTTCACCTTTTCTGCGTCGCACAAAGACACGGTGGTTGGAACCAAAGATCTCAAATTTGGACTCATCAGAACAAAGCACAGATTTCCACTGGTCTAATGTCCATTCCTTGTGTTCTTTAGCCCTAACAAGTCTCTTCTGCTTGTTGCCTGTCCTTAGCAGTGGTTTCCTAGCAGCTATTTTACCATGAAGGCCTGCTGCACAAAGTCTCCTCTTAACAGTTGTTGAAGAGATGTGTCTGCTGCTAGAACTCTGTATGGCATTGACCTGGTCTCTAATCTGAGCTGCTGTTAACCTGCGATTTCTGAGGCTGGTGACTCGGATAAACTTATCCTCAGAAGCAGAGGTGACTCTTGGTCTTCCTTTCCTGGGGCGGTCCTCATGTGAGCCTTGATGGTTTTTGCAACTGCACTTGGGGACACTTTCAAAGTTTGCCCAATTTTTCGCACTGACTGACCTTCATTTCTTAAAGTAATGATGGCCACTCGTTTTTCTTTACTTAGCTGCTTTTTTCTTGCCATAATACAAATTCTAACAGTCTATTCAGTAGGACTATCAGCTGTGTATCCACCAGACTTCTGCACAACACAACTGATGGTCCCAGCCCCATTTATAAGGCAAGAAATCCCACTTATTAAACCTGACCTTGCACACCTGTGAAGTGAAAACCATTTCCGGTGACTACCTCTTGAAGCTCATCAAGAGAATGCCAAGAGTGTGCAAAGCAGTCATCAAAGCAAAAGGTGGCTACTTTGAAGAACCTAGAATATAAGACATATTTTCAGTTGTTTCACACTTTTTTGTTAAGTATATAATTCCACATGTGTTAATTCATAGTTTTGATGCCTTCAGTGTGAATGTACAATTTTCATTGTCATGAAAATACAATAAAATCTTTAAATGAGAAGGTGTGTCCAAACTTTTGGTCTGTACTGTATGTCTGCAGTAATTGTTAAATTTGGAAAAAACACTTTAATTTAAGGCATCTACCTCTATGATATGGTAGAAGCACAATGCTTAGCTATTGTGAACTTGCGGACCAAAGTTACTTTACAACTTGTGATGATTTATAAAAGGTCAATCATTGTATGACATATTAGTTCTCGTCAATATTTACATATCTGCGGCACTGTTTATTTACATTGACATGTTAATTCTATTATCCAACAAGTATACCCTTTCTTCAAAATACAGTGAATGATGTAACCCGAAGAGTGGTGCTACATCCCCAAAAAAGCATCCATAATTATGTGGCGAGGCTAAATTTTCTTTCCCCTGTCATGAAGCTACTCCCGTAAGTGTACATTTATTTGCATGCTGTATTTTTAAGGTGTTATACTAAATTTGACCTAGCACATTTTAACACACATCTTTTTTACAGGGCCACTTTCAACGTTCTGGAGCAAGACACCCATCCAAGTCGGAAGTGGGCAAAGGGCAGGAGGAGGAAGCCCCATCTGGGCTAGCAACATCAGGGGCTGCAGAAGAACAGCAGGCAGTCAGCAGTAGCCCTATTGTGGCCCTAGATACATCACCCCCTACGGCACTCATACCTTGTGCGGCCCAGCAAAGAAGGGAAGCCCTCAGCAGCACCACACAGCCCGAGGGCGATAGTCGAGTACTCGACTATCTATCTCGCACCATCTATAATGATGATGATGGCTCCTTTGGCCGATGCCTGTTATCATCTACGGCAGGTGCCGCAAGAGATTAAAATGCGCACACAAGAGGCTATTCTACTCATGTTGGAAGCTGTAATACCTCCATATGACTCAGAGCTTGTATTTCAAATTTGGGGGGAATTTGAGACGCCGGCAAAATCGACACAACTTGAATAGTGTGGCCATCCAGACAGCACCATCACCCCCACTACCTCCACCACCAGCCCCATACTCATATGCTCATGCTGCCGGGCCCTCATAGCAAATGTCTGTCAGCCATGAACAAGAAAGCAGGCACCCATTGGCACATTTACAACCTCACATCAGAGGCCCACAAACACATCGGCGCCCCTGAGATTACACCCATGAGCCAACATGTGGCCCAACTATCCAGGATACGTCTGGCTCTCCACAGCCCTCCCCATACCATCCAGCATACAACCCTCGCATCTCGGCATCTTTTGATGATCTTCCTCCACACCCACCTAACCCCCATTACCTTCAACCAGTCCCACCACCCCATCCAGATCCTCCACGTATTATAATTTTTCATTTTTGTTTGGTTTGTGTTAGCAAACAGTTTTCTTCAAAACAGAAAAGTGTTGATTTTTGTGTTGTTGTTTTTTCAATTTTGTAAGCATAGTGACAAATAAAAACTATGTTTGAAAAATAAATGTTCTTTAATGTGTTTGCTGTATTTTGGAGACACAAAAAATAATTAAAAAAAATTAAGCATATACATTCTCCTCAAATGCAGCGGAAGCCTCTGGCAACATACAATAGTTTGCAAACATATCTCGAACTCTGATGACTAAAGGTTCATGCAGTCTTCCAGGATGGTTACATACTGGAAGCAATTCTGGAATGTTGACTCTAGCAACATCTGCTGAATCTGGAGAGTCTTGTATTCGTGTGAAATTGTGCAGGATGACACATGCTTGAATGATGCCATTGACAGTTTGTTTGCTTAATTGGAGGGCACTCATCAACACCCTCCATTTAGTGACCAAAATGCCAAAGGTGCACTCGACTAAATGGTGGGCCCTGGTAAGGCGGTAATTAAAGACCTTCCGTGGGAATGGCCTCATGACATGGCGGGTCAGCTGAAAGGCTTCATCCCCAGCCAGAACAAACAGGACCGGTTCACCGGTAGATCCAGGGAGGATCCATGGAGGAGGGACTCCTATGTCGTTGTTTAGAAGCCGCCACCCCATTAAGGAAGAATTGAAGATTTTGGAATCTCCAGTTCTTCCATAGGCCCCAATATCTACAATTACAAACCTGTAGTTGCTGTCAGCCACATCTAGCAGAACTACAGATAAATATTGTTTATAATTATAGTATTGGGACAGTTTGTCGGCTCTTTCACACAGATGTGTTTTCCGTCAACGGCCCCAATGCAGTTGGGAAACTGGCAGGTTTCATAAATCCCCCTGCAAATGCGGATCCAGTCTTCAGTGTTGGCTCGGGCATTACCGCTTCTTGGAGGCACTCCCAAATTAGCCTGCAGGTGTTCGTGATGATGCCTGAAATAGTGGATAGTTTGTTCCCCAGAACAAAATCCATATGTAGTGCTGTGTATGGATGGCCCATAGATAGAAATATGAAAGGGGTAGGGAGAAGATTGTTAACAATCAGTACGAACACAAACATGGACCAAAAAAAAACAACATTATGTTTTTTATGGTTTATTAATTTATTCCGGTTTGAAATGGCAGTATTTTTTTGGGTGACTAATATGGTAATTGTTAACAAATGGCCCCACAAGCCATGTCCAAAAATGCTCAAAGGCAACCCATACACAAAGGTTTTTACACACACGACACCTTATAGGGGCTCTTTTAGGGGGACAATCAATGTTGACGCAAAAAGGTATCCTATGCGACCTACAATGACATGTTACTTAAATTTAAAGGCAACACATAATGCACATGAAGCACTGACAGACCTGTAATAGACAAACCTGGAGAGAAGCATTAAGTGATTTCCCCTTTTTTTTTTTAAAAAAAAGAAATAATTAAAAAATAGGACTGGCTCATGTGGCAAACAGATGTATGATTTTGTGACCTACCTCAGGGTCAACAGGAATCGCTCTTGTGCAGAAATGCAATTTCGAAGATGTGTATTTTGCCAGGTCAGGCCTGGGCGTAAAGCTTCCAGGAGGAGGTCAAAAGTTTGAATCCGCATTCAGTAGGGCAAATATTTTTCAGGATGCTGCCGTAGATCCCCATACAGACAAACATTATGCTCTTTTGAGGAACATTTGCAGAGGAGAGGATGGACCCAAAATCTACGCCTCCTGGGCTCCGCAATGGCTGCTTACCTTGAGGCCTGTTCCCTGGAGAGCTCTCAGTGAAATATAACTTCCTCACGCTCCTCAAATAAGGAAAGATTGCTGGTCATATATGGGTCAGAAGATGCAACAAAGCCAGACACAAATAAAACCCAATGTATGTGCTCCCAGCTTTGGCCCTTGGGGAGGGTGCTTTTATAGTGTTAGTAATCAATCAGCACCTTGAGTTACATGGTTTCATTTATTGTAAAAATATGTTTAAAAACGCATTGCATATGGGTTGCATACGCATGTCATGCAGATATCATATGGATGCTAGGTGAGGGAAAAAATGCACACCCACAAGACATACACATGACACTCGCCTGAAACTCTCCAACTTTTCTGGCTGAGAATCTCAGCTACTTTATATACACAGATGTGAGTGAACCCTTAGGGTGCGCCACTGTAGTTGTAATCAGGGTTACCTGGTTAAGGGCCCACTCCGAAGTTTCGCCCCCCATGAACCAAAACCCTAGCTACGCCTCTGACCCCACATACATTGTTTTATTGGGTTTTGTGATAAGCTGAAGTTGGGTGTTGGTGTGGCTAATATTAGTGTCTTACACATGTGTTTGAACTACTGAGAAGCTGTGGACATTTTCTGAGACCCTTAATTTCTTATTTCTGTGTGGTCCTGCTTTGTAAGGGCTTTCTTTTACTGTGGCACTTCATTGTTTTAATTGGTTCCATTTTAGGGCACTAATGATGCATTTACTCATTGCTTAATGGACTTAAAAAAATGCCAGTACAAAATGAGTGGAAAAATATTTATTTGTTCAAGATGTGCAATAAATAGTCAATTTACTCTTAGGGTTCATTCACATGTCAGTATTTTCCACGTACGAGAAAAACAGACTGATTATTTTGATCAGAGTTGGATTCGAGTGTCATCACTTTTTCTCGTATGTCGAGAAGAAAAAAAGTTTTTCCACCTTCTCCTTTCTTACAGTCCGTAAAAATCAGACTGCACTCGGATGTCTTTTTTTTAACGGACCCATAGACTTGCATTGCCGATTTTGATCCAAAACTTGTTTCAAAATTGCAAAATGTTTCCATTTTTTAAAAGGACCACTGGATCCGAGGAAAAAAATCAGACTTGAACAGCCACACAAACTATTATAAGCACTCATACAAAAAAATGATGTCTGAATGAGCCCATATTTTAATGAATTAGACATGCTGATTTATTCATTTTAATGGGATTTCTGTCCAGAAACACAGTACTGCCAATGAAGCCATGTTATGTTTTTACACCAAGAAACACATTCACACATTTTTTTCCACCTTCAGATATTTGTATTAGTTAATGTGTAAATTTACAAAGTGACACATCGTTTCAATTCTCTGGTAATTTCCTTTAAAAAATGTTTAAATTTCATGTCCTATTAAGGATATATTCTATTCAGATTGACTTTCTGTCAAGTCAAAACCCCAAATAGTTTAATATCTATTCCTACCACAAATTGGATCAAAAACACTTATTAAACTAAAAGAACAAGTTCATAATAATGTACTACAAAACGGTGGAAAGCAATCTTCTTCTGCCACATTGCTAAATCCAAACTTCCTTCAATGATTAAAACTATTTTTTATCCATTTCATATCCAAACTAAATTAACCCCTTTACCCCCGAGGGTGGTTTGCACGTTAATGACCAGGCCAATTTTTACAATTCTGACCACTGTCACTTTATGAGGTAATTACTCTGGAATGCTTCAACGGATCCCCCTAATTCTGAGAGTGTTTTTTCATGACATATTGTACTTCATGATTGTGGTAAAATTTCTTCAATATCACATGTGTTTATTTGTGAAAAAAAATGGAAATTTGGCGAAAATTTAGAACATTTTGCAATTTTCAAAATTTGAATTTTTATGCCCTTAAAACAGAGAGATATGTCACACAAAATAGTTAATAAATAACATTTCCCACATGTCTACTTTACATCAGCACAATTTTGGAACCAACATTTTTTTTTATTAGGGAGCTATAAGGGTTAAAAGTTGACCAGCGATTTCTCATTTTTCCAACAAAATTTACAAAACCATTTTTTTAGGGACCACATCACATTTGAAGTCACTTTGAAAGGTCTTTATGACAGAAAATACCCAAAGTGACACCATTCTAAAAACTGCACCACTCAAGGTGCTCAAACCCAAATTTAAGAACTTTATTAACCCTTCAGGTGCTTCACAGGAATTTTTGGAATGTGGAAGAAAAAAATTAACATTTAACTATTTTCACAAAAATGGTACTTTAGACCCAATTTTTTTATTTTCGCAGGCGTAACAGGAAAAAATGGACCCCAAAATTTATTTTGCAATTTCCCCTGAGCACGCAGATACCCCATATGTTGGGAAAAAACACTGTTTGGGCGCACGGCAGGGTTCGGAACGGAAGGAGAGCCATTTGACTTTTTGAATGTAAAATTTGCGATGCCCCTGATGTGCCTAAACAGTGGAAACCCCCCACAAGTGACACCATTTTGGAGACTAGACCCCTCAGGGAACGTATCTAGATGTGTGGTGAGCACCTTGAACCACCAGGTGCTTCACAGAAGTTTATAACATTGAGCTGTAAAAATAAAATTTTCACATTTTTCCCACAAAAATGTTTTTCAGCCCCCAATTTTGCATTTTCATAAGGGTAACAGGAGAAATTGCACCATGCAGTTTGTTGTGAAATTTCTCCTGAGTAAGCAGATACCCAATATGTGGGGGAAAACCATTGTTTGGGGGCACGGCAGGGTTCGGAATGGAAGGGCCATTTGACTTTTTGATTGTAAAATTTGCTTGAATAATTAGCGGATGTGCCCCTGATGTGCCTAAACAGTGGAAACCCCCCACAAGTGACACCATTTTAGAAACTAGACCCTCAGGGAACTTATCTAGATATGTGGTGAGCACCCTGAACCCCTAAGTGCTTTACAGAAGTTTATAACATGGAGCCGTGAAAATAAAAAAATCAAACTTTTTCCATAGAAATGATGTTTTAGCCCCAATTTTTTTATTTTCACAAGGGTAAGAGGAGAAAATGGACCCCAAAAACTTTTTTGCAATTTCTCCTGAGTACGCCAATACCCCATATGTGGGGAAAATACAGTGTTTGGGCGCATGGCAGAGTTCAGAAGGGAAGGAGCACTGTGTGACTTTTTGAACCCAAAATTGGCTGGAATCGAGAGCGGACGCCATGTCACGTTTGGAGAGCCCCTGATGTGCCTAAATAGTGGAATCCCCCCACAAGTCACCCCATTTTGGAAACTACACCCCTCAAGGATTTTATCAAGGGGTATAGTGAACATTTTGAACCCATAGGTACGACACAGAATTTGATAAAATTAGGTCATCATATTGAATAAGTTGTCATTAGTCTTGAGCGTAAGTGCTCGCTACTTGAATTTGCATCAGGTACTCAGGTATGCACCAAGTATCGCAGGTGCTCGAGTGACATGCTCGAGTCCCCGCCCGCATGTTTCATGGTTATTAGACACCCAAAAAAAAACATGCGGGGATCGCTCGTGCATGGCAAGCAATACCCGCAAGGTTTTTTTTGGCATATGGGGCGGAGACTTGAGCATGTCACTTGAGCACCCACGATACTCAGTGCATACCCGATCACCCGATGAAAACTCAAGTAGCGAGCACTTGCGCTCAACACTAGTCGCCATATCGTCATCTTTTTTTTTTTTTACTTTTGAAAAAAATTCCAACCCTAACCCTAGCCCAACCCTAACCCCAACCCTAAACCTAGCCCAACCCTAACCCTAAACCTAGCCCAACCCTAACCCCAACCCTAGCCCAACCCTAACGCCAACCCTAACCCTAGCCCAACCCTAACCCTAGCCCAACTCTAACCCTAGCCCAACCCTAACCCTAGCCCAACCCTAACCCTAGCCCAACCCCAACCCTTACCCTAGCCCAACCCTAACCCTAACCCCAACACTAACCCTAGCACAACCCTAGAGTTTATTTTTTACGCCGTTCCTCGTGCAGTATAAGTGGTTAGACGACTTTATTCTTCGGGTCGGCGCGATTTGCATCGCCATATTTTGAGAGCTATAATTTTTCCATATTTTGGCAGAACAGAGTCATGTGATGGCTTGTTTTTTGCGGGATGAGTTGACGTTCTTATTGGTGCCATTTTCAGGCATGTGACATTTTTTGATAGCTTTCTATTCCAATTTTTGGGAGTCAGAATAAACAAAAACCAACAATTCAGGAATTGTTTTTTTTTTTTTAAATTTATGCTGTTCCGCGTGTGGTAAAATTGATAAGGTAGCTTTATTCTTCGGGTCAGTACGTTTACAGCGATACCACATTTATATCGTTTTTCTATTTTTTTGCGCTTTTACACAATAAAAGCTATTTTATAGAAAAAAATATTTTTTTGCATCGGTTTATTCTGAGAGCTATAACTTTTTTATTTTTAGACTGATGGAGCTGTATGGCGGCTTGTTTTTTGCGAGACAAGATGACGTTTTCAGCGGTGCCATTTTTATTTATATTCGTCTTTTTGATCGTGTTATTACATTTTTTGTTTGGCGGTATGATGATAAAGCATTGTTTTTTGCTTCGTTTTTTTATTTTATTTTTTTACCGTGTTCACTAAAAGGGTTAACTAGTGGGACAATTTTATAGGTCAGGTCGTTCTGGATGTGGCGATACCAAATATGTGTACTTTTATTGTTTTTGTTTTTTTTTTTCATAATATTTATTGATGGGTACATTATATTTTTATTTTTGGTGGATTATTTTTTTCACTATAGATCAATCATATCCTGTCTACCCTCCCACGCAACAACCGGCCCCCTCCCAACATGAAGTCCTAATCCCAACTGTCCCCGGTACTGTAGGTGAGAGTTGGAAGTGACGGCCCTGTTCACTTGCTCGATTCCTCCGCTGTTGCTGGCGTGTCTCTCCTGTCACAGTCCTCTCTTCGCTCTTCTCGGCTTGACTGTTGACGGTAGTCTCTCATGCTTGAGGTAAGGGGGTCCAGACCTCGGCTTTTGATGGGCGACGTCAGGTTCCAGGAACTTACTCAGTGTGGAGCGCAGGTCCTGGCTTTGACCAACATGCGCAGGACTCAGGGCGCTTCTGTGAAGAGTCTGGAGATTATCAGGCGGTGTCCGAATCTGGTGCAATGCAGACCTCCAGCTGAGGCCTGTCGTGCTGGGCTCTGCAGTCCCTCTGGAGAATGTCTGCTCCACTCTGCAGCCTGGTGCTAAATCTCTGGCTGCAGCGTCTTTTCCAGTGCACATCCACACCTTGCGCTCTCTTGGAGCCAAAAGCCCTTTGCAATCTGGCACACAGGGCTTTTATACCCAGGAAACCCTCTGGGTCACCTGATCAGGTCCAGCACACAAAGTCTCTCCCCCTGCAAATCTGTTAGCACCATTTGGTTCCTGATAACGCAATTCTTTGTTTTTACTTTCACTTTCTGTTTGTTCTAGTAGAGGTGGTGTTCGCTTAAAGTTACTTAGTCTCTCTTGTCCATCTCTCTACACATGCCTTTATGGACCTTGCTTTGTGCACTAGGGCACAGTCATGGGGAACAGAAAAGGGCCTTCCCAAGCTGTTCCCAAAAAGTTTAAAGCATAAAATTGTCCAAAATGTTCTTTGTATGCTAAAGCATGAAAGGGGCTGTCCTAGTTTGTCGATCTGAATGTTTATCCCCTTTAAAATAAAAACATTTATACTCACCTACCATGCCAGCACCCTTATGGCGGTGTTGGTACTCGTATTCCAGGGGCTCACGTGAGGTTGTTAGGACATGTGAGCCCTGTGCCCAATCAGCACTTGCATCTTCGGACGTATACGTAATCAAGAGGATGTGAGAGCTATGACTGACCACTCTCATCCTATTGATTATTAATACTTTGAGCAGGGGCATCATGTTGTATTATTAAGGTGCCAACCTCTGTGGATAGGAAGGAATTTGACTAGGGTGAAGATGGCCCCCATTTTTTTCCCTTTGACCCAATTTGTGCTATGTACTTTTGTATTTATGTATTTGTTGCTAGTGCCCGTTTTTAACATACTATTTAATAAAGATATTTTTTTTAGGGTTTTTTTGTTCTTTCGTTGTATACCACTAACAACTTGACCAGGTGGGATTTGAATTGGCCACAAGTGGAACACTTAACACAGAACATTTAGCCACATAATTAGAAATAGATACCTGACTGTAACAAGAAAGGAGGAGTGCGACAAGCAGTGAGTGATGATGACACTTACCTGGTAACTACTTGTCAATACAACCTGGCTACCAGAAAGTTGAGTGTGATTAGAAGGAGTAGGAGGTCAGCTTGAGCCTTGCTCATGTTGCTGGCCATGTTTCTTTTCCCACATGATCAGTTGATTTTACTTCATGTGCTGATGGAGAGGCATAGCTACAGGTCTACTGTATTTGACTTGGGACTTCCATAATTTATTGTCCTCATGTAATGCCTTTACACTGCAATAGATTAGTCAGCCAGCAACATAGAAAAGAAGTCCCACACCCCAGATGCCCACCTGTATGACTTGCTGCAACCACAAACAAAGTTTGTGCTGTTAATGCTATTTCACCAGAAGCATTTGCAGCATCATCTGCTCCTGATCTGATGGCAGAAGACGTAGACATGTCCACAGAAGATTTTTTGGCCGGACGTCAGCTCTGCTCTCCAATGCCATCACTATCACTCTACTTCTCTGATGACATCACCTTTTCATTATGCCGATCTGGTTCCCTGTTCCTGTCCAGTACACAATCATCATGATCCATGACATTGCTATTGCCCTTACTACCATAGCTGACAAAGCCACCATCCAGCTCAACTGTATAAAATCTTCAGCTTTATTGGTATTTCATGAAAACATCTTCGCATGCATCATTGAGTAAGGGTGCTGAGTGCACCAGAAACGCGTTGATGTTCTTATCTGTGGAATAATGATGCATGTGAAGATGTTTTAATCAAACACAAATAAAGCTGTAGATTTTATACCATTGAGCTGGATTTCTTCAACTATGTTCTGACCTTCAATGTCGGTGGCAGCGACGTTCATTCCGTGCTCTGGATGGACTAGGCAACTGTGGAGAGACGGCTTTTATTCCTGTAGCATCGGCGTCCCTGCCCCATGCCAGGCAGAGACGCCGTCCCACTCACCTCCTCGCTCACCGCGCTCCCCGCGCTCCCCGCTCTGCGTTCACCAGCGCTCCTCTTCCTGCTGCCGGCGCACGCAGCTCCCCGGGCACTGTGCTTAGGGCATGCGCGCGCTCCCTCCCTCTTAAAGGGGCCGCGCGCGCCGTCCTAAGGAGTCTCCGGCCAATAGCCGAGGGTCCTCCCATATATAAGGCAACTCCTCCAAAATGGAGGTGCCCAAGCAAAAGTTGTTGCACAGTGTTTCTGACCTCTGCTTCAGCCCTCAGGTCCCACTGCTAACCTGACTACCAGTCTTGCCCGACAGACTGTTACCTGCCTGTTACCCGCCGTGCCTGCAAATCCGCTCACCTGGGAGCACTTGCCTGTTGCCTGCCTGTTACCTGCCGTGCCTGCCAGTCTGCTCACCTGGGAGCACTTTCCTGTTGCCTGCCTGTTACCTGCCATGCCTGCCATCTCACTCACCTGAGAGCACTTGCCTGTGACCTGCCTATTGTAGCGCCGGCGTCCCTGCCCTCTGCTAGGCAGGGACGCTGTTCCCCTCACCCCTCTGCTCCGAGCCCGGCGTCCTCCTCCCGCTCTGCTGGCAGCGCGCGCTCCTTCCCGGCCACTGTGCTTAGGGCGCGCGCGCGCGCTCCCTCCCTCTTAAAGGGGCCGCGCGCGCCGTCCTAAGGAGTCCCCGGCCAATGGCCGGAGGACTTCACCATGTATTAGGCACCTCCTCCAAGATGGAGGTGCCCGAGCAATGTTGTTGCACTGTTCACTACTCTGCTTCAGCCCTCAGGTCCCGTTGCCAGTTACCTGCCAGATTCCTGCCAGTTTGCTGTCTGATTCCTGCCTGATATTCTGCTTACCTGCCTGCTAGCCTGAGGTCCGACGGTCTGCCTACCGACTCCTGTCAGTCTGTCTAAGGACCAGCTTGCCGCTCACCTGGGAGCGCTCCTCTGCTACCTGCCTGCTAGCCTGAGGTCCGACGGTATGCCCTCCAACTCCTGTCAGTCTGTCTATGGACCAGCTTGCCCGCTCACCTGGGAGCGCACATCTGCTACCTGCCTGCTAGCCTACCTGGAGGCTCCGCCGTCACGTGCTGTGACCACCTGCCATTCCAGAGACTCCTGCCCGCTCACCTGGGAGCGCACACCTGCTACCTGCCTGCTAGCCTACCTGGAGGCTCCACCGTCACGTGCTGTGACCACCTGCCATTCCAGAGACTCCTGCCCGCTCACCTGGGAGCGCACACCTGTTACCTGCCTGCTAGCCTACCTGGAGGCTCCGCCGTCACGTGCTGTGACCACCTGCCATTCCAGAGACTCTCGCTTGCTAGCCTACCTGGAGGCCCTGCCATCACAGGTCGTACCTACCCTTTACCCAGAGACTGCCCCGGTCACTTGCCGTGACCTCCTGCCCGTTCATCCAGAGACTGCCCCGGTCACTTGCCGTGACCTCCTGCCCGTTCATCCAGAGACTGCCCCGGTCACTTGCCGTGACCTCCTGCCCGTTCATCCAGAGACTGCCCCGGTCACTTGCCGTGACCTCCAGCCCGTTCACTCAGAGACTGTCCCGGTCACCTGCTGTGACTGCCTGCCCGTCTTCCCTGGTCGCCACCCGCTCCCTTACAAGGACCGCCCCCTTGTATAGTAGCTCAGAGGTTCCGCCTCCCAGTCCCGTTACAGTTTGCTCAGGCCATGGAACCCGGTGGCACCCAAGCTCCCTCACTCTCGGACCTGTGTCATGAACTGTCCCGTCAGAGGTCCCAACAGGAGTCCATCCTGGATCACCTGCGGAATGTCAATACTCGCCTGGACACTCTGACTGCTCCACCAGCAACCACCGCCAGAGCCATGACTCGCAATCCGGCAGCTCCGCTGCCCACCAATACTATGGTATCCTACCCCGGCTTTCTGCACCTCCTCGCTTCGGAGGCGATTCCGCTCAGGCTTGGGGCTTTATAAATCAGTGCACCCTGCACTTTGAACTCCTGTCCCACCAGTTTAACTCCGACCGGGCCAAAATTGCCTTCATCATGTCCCATCTCACCGGGGAGGCCCTGGCCTGGCTAAATCCTCTATGGGAGAGAGGAGACCCCCTGGTGTCCGACTTGCCTGCCTTTCTCACGGCTTTCCGGAAAGTCTTCGACGAACCTGGACGGAAGACCTCATCCGCATCATCTCTGCTACGCCTCCGTCAGGGAAGTCTCACCGTGGGCCAATATGCCATACAGTTCCGTACCTTTGCCTCGGAGCTGGCCTGGGATAACGACGCTCTGGTATCTGTCTTCTGGGAGGGTCTGTCCGGCCGTATTAAAGATGAACTTGCCGGTCGAGACATTCCTACCACTCTCGATGACCTAATAACTCTTGCCACCCGGATTGACCTACGGTTCCAGGAGCGTGCCAAAGAAGTCACCCGTGAGAGGAGGTTTCCACGTCTAGCTCCTGCTTTTCAGAAATCCGTCACTCCCTCCGTTTCTCCCCAGGTACACTCTCCTGAGCCTATGCAGGTCGACCAGACTAAGATGGTCAAAACCCGTCAGGACTTACGCCGTGCCGAGGGGAGCTGCTTCTACTGTGGCAGTAAGGAGCACCGGATCCGTACCTGCCCGGAGAGGTCGGGAAACGCCTGTGTCTAGGTTCTCTCAGAGAGGTCGACCTAGACAAGAAGAAATCCTCTCCATCTCTGCTGCTGTCAGTCTCAATTATCTGCGGGGAGAATCATTATTTCGAACTAGCCCAACTTGACTCTGGAGCGGCCGGGAATCTTATTTCACAGGCCCTGGTAGAAAAATACCGCATTCCCACCAAACCTCTGGCTATACCATTATCTGTCGCTGCTGTGGATGGGGGCCTCTTACCACGTCCCATCCAACTCATCACCGAATCCGTAACTCTGCAGGTGGGAATGCTGCATTCTGAGAGCATCTCTTTTCATGTTCTGCCTGGACTCTCTCACGCCCTCTTACTAGGTCTACCTTGGCTCCAGAGACATGCACCCGTGCTTGACTGGCAGACCGGAGAAGTCCTTCGCTGGGGACAGGACTGTCATAAGACTTGTTTGGTTCCTGTTCATCCCGCCCATCCTTCTCCTACCCCAACTAATCTACCTGGACTTCCGATTCCCTATTGGTCATTTGCTGATGTCTTTAATAAAAAGGAGGCAGAGACATTACCCCCTCATAGACCATACGACTGTCCTATCGACCTGTTACCCGGTACTACGCCTCCCCGTGGGTGTATTTACCCACTGTCCGCTGCTGAGACCCGGTCGATGTCCGAATATATTGAGGAGAATTTGGCCATGGGATTCATCCGGAAATCTACCTCCCCGGCGGGAGCAGGCTTCTTTTTCGTAAAAAAGAAGGACGGCTCTCTCCGTCCCTGTATAGACTATAGAGGCCTTAACCAGATCACGGTGAAGAATAAGTACCCCCTTCCGCTCATTCCAGAATTATTTGATCGTCTGAGGGGGGCTAGAATCTTCACCAAACTGGACCTCCGTGGGGCGTACAACCTGGTCCGTATCCATCAAGGGGATGAATGGAAGACTGCATTCAACACCCGGGACGGCCACTATGAATATCTGGTAATGCCCTTTGGTCTCTGTAACGCTCCTGCCGTCTTTCAAGAGTTGGTCAATGACATCTTCCGGGACCTTCTCTACTCCTGCGTAGTGGTGTACCTGGATGACATCTTGGTCTTCTCTCCGGATCTCCAGACTCACCGGAGAGACGTTCGTCAGGTCCTGCTCAGGCTCAGGCAGAATCACCTCTTCGCTAAATATGAGAAGTGCCTCTTTGAGCAGACCTCGCTTCCGTTTTTGGGCTACATTATTTCTCAGACCGGCCTTCGAATGGATCCAGAGAAACTGTCTGCCATCGAGAAATGGCCCCGACCGGAGGGGTTGAAGGCCATTCAGCGGTTCCCGGGCTTCGCCAACTACTACCGCCTCTTAATACCGCACTTCTCTTCCCGGACTGCCCCAATTTCCACGCTCACCCGTAAGGGCACTAATCCCAGAGAGTGGCCGCCCGAAGCAGAGGAGGCCTTTCTTTCCTTAAAACAGGCCTTCTCTTCCGCCCCGGTGCTGCATCGCCCAGATGGCAACAAGCAGTTCTTCCTGGAGGTTGACGCCTCCTCCTCTGGAGCCGGAGCGGTACTTACCCAAAAATCATCTTCCGGGAGAATGGTAACTTGTGGCTTCTTCTCCAAACTCTTCTCCTCTTCTGAGCGCAACTATTCCATAGGAGATCGAGAGTTATTGGCCATCAAGCTGGCATTGGAGGAGTGGCGTTACCTGCTCGAAGGGGCTCTTCACCCGGTAATAATTTACACTGACCACAAGAACTTGGCTTACCTCCAGCATGCCCAGAGACTTAACCCGCGCCAAGCTCGGTGGTCCTTGTTTTTTGCTCGTTTTGATTTTATTCTTCATTTTCGCCCGGCTGACAAAAACATCAAGGCGGACGCCTTGTCCCGATCCTTTCTGGTGTCTGATCTCGAGGAGGAACCGAAACACATCATCGATCCCGCCAGAGTAATGCAGGTGGCTCCCGTGAGTCTAAATCGTCTCCCTCCCAGTAAGACGTTCGTATCAGTACCTGATCGGGAGAAGATCCTACACTGGGGTCACTCGTCTAAACTAGCTGGCCACGCCGGTCAGAAAAAGACCCTCCAGCTTATTACCCGGCACTACTGGTGGCCTACCCTGCACAAGGACGTAATAGACTTTGTTTCTGCCTGCGTGTCCTGCGCCCGCAACAAGGTTCCGAGACATCTGCCAGCCGGTCGCCTCCTTCCGCTCCCAGTACCTGCTGCCCCCTGGCAGCATATAGCAATGAACTTTATAACTGATCTCCCCGTCTCTGCCGGTTGTACGGTCATTTGGGTGGTCGCTGACCGCTTTTCCAAGATGGCTCATTTCGTTCCCCTGTCAGGCCTCCCGTCTGCACCCGAGCTGGCTAAAGACTTTATCCGCCACATCTTCCGTCTTCATGGCCTGCCCCTCCACATCGTGTCGGATCGTGGGGTACAGTTCACCTCACGCTTCTGGAGAGCCACTTGTAAACTGCTAGACGTCACCCTGGACTTCTCCTCCGCTTACCACCCACAGTCTAATGGTCAAGTGGAGCGGATCAATCAGAACCTGACCAGTTACCTCCGGCACTTCGTTAATGCCCACCATTCAGACTGGGTGGATCTCCTGCCATGGGCCGAATTTTCTTACAACAATCATGAGAGCGAATCTTCCTCCAAATCCCCGTTTTTTGTTGTCTTCGGTCAGCATCCTCGGATCCCATTTCCCGTCTCCACCTCGGTGGACAATCGGGCTGCGGAATCTCTTGTTAACAAATTTTCCTCCATATGGGAGAGTACCCGATCCGCACTCCTTCTGTCATCCGAGCGTATGAAAAGACATGCTGACAAAAAACGTCTGGATCCTCCTCAATTCCGTCCAGGGGATAAGGTCTGGCTCTCGTCCAAGTATGTCCGGCTCAAGATTCCTTCCTATAAGTTAGGGCCTCGGTTCATCGGTCCTCTGGAGGTCATCAGTCAGATCAACCCGGTGGCCTATAAATTGAAACTCCCGGCCAACTTGCGGATCCCTAACTCCTTCCATGTATCTCTCCTCAAACCGGTGGTACTTAACTCTTTTTCCAAGTCTACAGGTACGCCTCCTGCTCCGGTTTCCGCTGAAAACGAATTTGAGGTAGAGAACATTCTGGCCACCAAAAGGGTAAGAGGGAAGACCTTTTTTCTAGTAGATTGGAAGGGGTTTGGTCCTGAAGAGAGAACGTGGGATCCCCGGGAGAACATCCATGCCCCTCTCATCCTAGCTAAATTTCTCTCTGGCCTAAAAAAGGGGGGGCCTAAAGGGGGGGGTACTGTAGCGCCGGCGTCCCTGCCCTCTGCTAGGCAGGGACGCTGTTCCCCTCACCCCTCTGCTCCGAGCCCGGCGTCCTCCTCCCGCTCTGCTGGCAGCGCGCGCTCCTTCCCGGCCACTGTGCTTAGGGCGCGCACGCGCGCGCTCCCTCCCTCTTAAAGGGGCCGCGCGCGCCGTCCTAAGGAGTCCCCGGCCAATGGCCGGAGGACTTCACCATATATTAGGCACCTCCTCCAAGATGGAGGTGCCCGAGCAATGTTGTTGCACTGTTCACTACTCTGCTCTGCTTCAGCCCTCAGGTCCCGTTGCCAGTTACCTGCCAGATTCCTGCCAGTTTGCTGTCTGATTCGTGCCTGATATTCTGCTTACCTGCCTGCTAGCCTGAGGTCCGACGGTCTGCCTACCGACTCCTATCAGTCTGTCTAAGGACCAGCTTGCCGCTCACCTGGGAGCGCTCCTCTGCTACCTGCCTGCTAGCCTGAGGTCCGACGGTCTGCCCTCCAACTCCTGTCAGTCTGTCTATGGACCAGCTTGCCCGCTCACCTGGGAGCGCACATCTGCTACCTGCCTGCTAGCCTACCTGGAGGCTCCGCCGTCACGTGCTGTGACCACCTGCCATTCCAGAGACTCCTGCCCGCTCACCTGGGAGCGCACACCTGCTACCTGCCTGCTAGCCTACCTGGAGGCTCCGCCGTCACGTGCTGTGACCACCTGCCATTCCAGAGACTCCTGCCCGCTCACCTGGGAGCGCACACCTGCTACCTGCCTGCTAGCCTACCTGGAGGCTCCGCCGTCACGTGCTGTGACCACCTGCCATTCCAGAGACTCTCGCTTGCTCACCTGGGAGCACACATCTACCATCTGCCTGCTAGCCTACCTGGAGGCCCTGCCATCACAGGTCGTACCTACCCTTTACCCAGAGACTGCCCTGGTCACTTGCCGTGACCTCCTGCCCGTTCATCCAGAGACTGCCCCGGTCACTTGCCGTGACCTCCTGCCCGTTCATCCAGAGACTGCCCCGGTCACTTGCCGTGACCTCCTGCCCGTTCATCCAGAGACTGCCCCGGTCACTTGCCGTGACCTCCAGCCCGTTCACTCAGAGACTGTCCCGGTCACTTGCTGTGACTACCTGCCCGTCTTCCCTGGTCGCCACCCGCTCCCTTACAAGGACCGCCCCCTTGTATAGTAGCTCAGAGGTTCCGCCTCCCAATCCCGTTACACCTATTACCTGCTTGTTACCTGCCATGCCTTCCCGGAGGCTCCTGCCGTCACTTGCCGTGACCACCTAGAGACTCCTGCCGTCACTTGCCGTGACCACCTGCCAGCCCACCTAGAGACTCCTGCCATCACTTGCCGTGACCACCTAGAGACTCCTGCCATCACTTGCCGTGACCATCTGCCTGCCCACCTAGAGACTTCTGCCGTCACTTGCCGTGTCTACCTGATAGCCTACCTGGAGGCTTCTGCTCGCCAGCCTGCCTGCTGTGCCTACCTGCTATTCCGGTCAGTCCCTGCCATCTGTACCGTGGGAGTCACCTGCTCCCTTACAAGGTCGTCCCCAGAGTAGCACCTGGTCCCTCGGCTCGGTCCCTCCCTGGTCACGGAGTCGTTAGCCGCCGTACGACCAGGGTCGGTCCGGGTAGATACTTAGTTACGCCCCTCTGGGTCCCTCCTTGCACCGTAGCACAGAGGTTCCACCCCCGGACCCGTAACAGTTTGCTCGGGCCCTGGAACCTGGTGGCCCCCAGACCCCCGCAATCTCCGACCTGCACCAGGAGGTCTTACGCCAGAGGGCTCAACAGGAGTCGGTCCTGTTCTTCCTGCGGTCTGTTAACTCTCGCCTAGGCGCATTGTCCGATCCGTCTGTGTCTATCTCTGGTCAGGCAGCGTCTGCTTCTGCGGCACCACAACCTAGTCCTATTATGGTGTCCGGCTATGGACCCCGGCTCTCGGCACCTCCACGTTTTGCTGGCAACCCCACCTTAGCTCGAGGTTTCATAAACCAGTGCACCTTGCACTTTGAACTCTTGGCACATCAGTTCATTTCCGACCGGGCCAAGGTGGCATTCATCATGTCCCATCTCACTGGGGAAGCACTGGCATGGCTAAATCCCCTGTGGGAGAGAGGGGATCCCCTGGTGTCCAACCTATCGTCTTTCCTCGCTGCTTTCCGGAAAGTCTTTGATGAACCAGGACGAAAATCCTCTTCAGCCTCCTCTCTGCTACGTCTCCGCCAAGAGAGTCTCACCGTGGGCAAATATGCCATACGGTTCCGTACCCTCGCTTCTGAGCTTGCCTGGGACAACGAAGCTCTGATGTCCGTCTTCTGGGAGGGTCTTTCCGGTCGGATTAAGGATGAGTTAGCCGGTCGGGACATTCCTACCACCCTGGATGACCTAGTGTCACTAGCTACTCGGATTGACATCCGTTTCCAAGAACGTACCAAAGAGACTACCTGGGAGAGAAAGTTTCCTCGCCTTGCTCCTACTTTCCAGAGACCTACCTCTCAACCAGTCACTCCCCGGGCGCACTCGCCCAAACCTATGCAGATCGACCAGACCAAGATGGTCAAATCTCGTCAAGAGTCACGCCGAGCCGAGGGGAGCTGTTTCTATTGTGGCAGTAAGGAGCACTTCATCCGTTCCTGCCCGGAGAAGCCGGGAAACTCCAGTGTCTAGGACCGTTTGGAGAGGTCGTCCTAGGCAAAAGTAAGCCCTCTCCGTCCCTGACTTTGTCTGTCTCTATCTCCTGGGGAGAGAACCGTCACTTTGAAATTGCTTCTGGAGCTGCTGGAAACCTCATTTCCCAGTCCCTGGTAGAGAGATACTGGATTCCCACCAAACCTCTGGCTGAACCATTGTCATTTGCCTCCGTGGATGGAAGATTCCTTCCGGTGACCATCCTGCTCGTCACTGAACCCATAGCCCTGCAGGTTGGAATGCTCTGAGAAGATCTCCTTCCATGTGCTGGACTCTCTTACTCCCTATTGCTAGGTCTACCCTGGCTCCAGACACATGAACCCGTGCTGAACTGGCAATCCGGTGAAGTACTCCGGTGGGGGCAGGACTGCCATAGGACCTGCCTGGTTCCGGTTCGCCCGGCTCATCCTCCACCTACCCCGGCTAATTTACCCGGTCTACCGGCACCTTACTGGCCCTATGCAGGTGTCTTCGGTAAAAAGGAAGCAGAGACACCGCCACCTCAAAGGCCATATGATTGCCCGATCGACCTGGTACCCGGCGCCACTCCACCCCGTGGGCGCATTTACCCATTGTCGTCGGCCGAAACCCGGGCCATGTCGGAGTACATCGAGGAGAATCTGGCCAGGGGATTCATCCGGAAATCTACCTCCCCGGCTGGAGCCGGATTCTTCTTCGTTAAGAAGAAAGATGGTTCATTACGCCCCTGTATTGACTATAGAGGACTCAACCAAATCACAGTAAAGAACAAATAGCCCCTGCCGCTCATCTCCGAGTTGTTTGACCGTCTTAAGGGAGCTAGGATCTTTACCAAGCTAGATCTACGTGGGGTGTATAACCTGGTCCGAATCTGTCAAGGAGACGAGTGGAAGACGGCATTCAATACCCGGGACGGTCACTATGAATACCATGTGATGTCCTTCGGTCTCTGCAATGCTCCTGCCGTCTTCCAAGAATTGGTCAACGACATCATCCGTGATCTTCTTTACTCTTGCGTGGTGGTGTACCTGGACGATATCTTGGTCTTCTCTCCGGATCTTCCCACACACCGGAGAGATGTTCGGCAGGTCCTGCTTAGGCTCAGGCAGAATCACCTCTATGCAAAGTTCGAGAAGTGCCTCTTCGAGCAGACCTCTCTTCCTTTCCTGGGCTATGTTATCCCCCAGACAGGCCTACGAATGGATCCCGAGAAGCTCTCTGCTGTCCTAAAGTGGCCCCGTCCGGAGGGGTTGAAGGCGATTCAGCGATTCCTGGGCTTCGCCAACTACTATCGTCTCTTCATCCCGCACTTCTCTTCCCGGACTGCTCCCATATCTGCGCTCACCCATAAGGGAACAAATCCCAAGAAATGGTCGCCCGAAGCTGAGGAGGCCTTCCTTTCCTTAAAGCAAGCCTTCTCCTCTGCCCCAGTGCTGCACCGTCCGGATAGCAACAAACAGTTCTACCTGGAGGTTGATGCTTCCTCCTCCGGAGCCGGAGCGGTGCTCACCCAAAAGTCTTCATCCAGGAGAATGGTAACCTGCGGCTTCTTCTCCAAACTCTTCTCCTCGTCTGAGCGCAACTACTCCATAGGAGACCGAGAACTCTTAGCCGTTAAATTGGCGCTGGAGGAGTGGCGTTACCTGCTTGAAGGGGCCCTATACCCGGTGATCATCTATACAGATCACAAAAACCTGGCATATCTCCAGAATGCCCAAAGACTCAATCCGCGTCAGGCCCGGTGGTCTTTGTTCTTCGCCCGCTTCGACTTCGTCCTACATTTCTGCCCGGCGGACAAGAATGTCAAAGCCAACGCCTTGTCCCGATCCTTCCTGTCCTCCGATCAAGAGGAGGAGCCTATGCACATCATCAACCCCTCCAAAGTGATGAATGTGGCCCCTTTGGATCTGACTCATCTTCCACCCGGTAAGACGTTTGTAGCGGTACCAGATCGTGAGAAGGTTCTTCATTGGGGTCATTCATCTAAACTAGCCGGCCATGCTGGCCAAAAGAAGACCTTCCTACTCATATCCCGGCATTACTGGTGGCCTACCCTGCGCAAGGATGTGGTAGACTTCGTCTTGGCCTGTTCGTCCTGTGCCCGCAACAAAGTTCCCAGACATCTTCTAGCCGGTCGCCTCCTGCCTCTTCCTGTACCTGCTGCCCCGTGGCAGCACATTGCCATGGACTTTATTACTGATCTCCCTGTTTCTGATGGTTGTACAGTCATTTGGGTGGTCGCCGACCGCTTCTCTAAGATGGCCCACTTCATTCCTCTGCCTGGTCTCCCGTCTGCATCGGAGCTGGCCAAGGATTTTTTCCATCACATTTTCCGTCTCCATGGCCTACCCCTCCACATTGTATCGGATCGAGGGGTTCACTTCACCTCACGTTTCTGGAGAGCTACCTGTAAGCTACTGGATGTCACCCTGGATTTCTCCTCCGCCTACCATCCACAGTCCAATGGCCAAGTGGAGCGTATCAATCAAATCCTTACCAGCTACCTCCGGCACTATGTTAACGCTCACCATACCGATTGGGTGGAGCTCCTACCATGGGCCGAATTCTCCTACAACAACCATGAGAGCGAATCTACTTCTAAATCTCCTTTCTTCGTGGTCCACGGTCAACATCCCCGGATTCCGTTTCCCATCTCCGCCTCGGTGGACAACCCTGCTGCGGAGGCTCTTGTCAGCGAATTCTCCACCATTTGGGAAAATACTAGGTCCGCACTTCTTCAGTCCTCTGAGCGGATGAAGAAACATGCTGACAAGAGACGTCTGGATCCGCCTCAATTCCGCCCGGGAGATAAAGTCTGGCTCTCTTCCAAACATGTCCAACTCAAAATACCCTCCTATAAGTTGGGTCCTCAGTTTATCGGTCCATTTGAAGTTCTCAAACAAATCAACCCAGTGGCCTACAAGTTAAAACTCCCGGCCACTTTACGGATTCCCAACTCCTTCCATGTATCTCTCCTCAAACCAGTCGTGTTTAACTCTTTTTCCAATCTAAGTACTCCCCCTGCTCCAGTTTCCGCTGAGGACGTTTTTGAGGTAGAGAACATTCTGGCCACTAAGAGGGTAAGAGGAAAGACCCTTTTTCTAGTGGATTGGAAGGGGTTTGGCCCAGAGGAGAGAACTTGGGAACCCAGGGAGAACATTCATACCCCGCTTCTCCTTGAAAAATTCCTTTCTGGCCTAAAAAAGAGGGGGCGTAAAGGGGGGGTACTGTAGCATCGACTTCTTTGCCCCCTGCCAGGCAGAGACGCCGTCTCACTTACCTCCTCGCTCCCCGCGCTCCCCGCTCTGCGTTCACCAGCGCTCCTCTTCCTGCTGCCGGCGCGCGCAGCTCCCCGGGCACTGTGCTTAGGGCACGTGACGCGCCCCCTGGGCCATATTCTTTAGGGGGAATATCCGGAGCCGGATCAGATGGGGGTTGTAGTCTTCCGAGTGGCTGTGACCCGGTCCGTGCCCAGGGTGTCAAACTCAGTTGTATGTGGCAGTCCTACAGATGTTACTAAGTTCTTAATGTCGACTACGCCACCCGTTGTGTTGCGGTCACTGTGGCCGCCGCTGCAGCAGGGTCCGCTGTGGCTGGTGGTGTAGGTGCAGCTTTGGTGATATAACCCCCAACGGGTGGGGTATAGCCTCAGGGGGATCAGGTGCAGAGGATGGGAGTTGTGGTGATGCAGTGTAGACGGCAATCAGAGACAGAGTCGGGTTATGCAGTTTAGGATGTTTACTCACTGCTGATGTTCCGGTCACTCCAGCTTCGAGTGACCTCCCGAGCCGTGCTGCGTCCACCAGGTTCTGGATCCAGCCAACCCCCAAATAAATCCGGAGCGTGACCCTGAGCTCTCCTTCTGTCCTTTCTCTGGCCGTCCCCACTATTGATCCACCCAGGTCCAGCTCCCTCGGGCCTTCTGTTGGGAGACCCTTGGCCTTGGGTTCCCTGACCCTCCACGTGGTATGCCTTCGTGGTGGATGTGGTGGGTGGCCGTGGCAGACGCTGCCCACGGCCTCCGGTCTCTGGCTGGGGTGTGTTTTTGCCCCCACCAGCTTGGGTTCCGGTACCCTGATGCCGACTCTTCACCCGGGGATTTAATTTGGGTTCTTGGAGTCCTCTTCTTCTGTTTCCCCCTCTGGGTCTCTCTTTCTCCTCTCTCACTCTGGGTCTCTCTTCTCCTCTGCTCGCTGACTTTCTCTCTGCAACTGACCCTGTTCTTAGTTGGTGCCCACCTTATATATCCCTCTATGTGTGAGCTCAGGTGACCAGCACCCAATGAGCTCCTATCTTTACCCAGGCTGCTCCCCCTATCTGCCCCTACACTACTTGGGATGTACCACCCCCCTCCCACTCCAGCCAGGAACAGACTCGGTCGTACCTGCACATTTCTAAGTGGGAGTACCGTCGGTCTGCTCCTCGGAAATGGGATGTGTGTAGTGCATGCAGCCTACCGAGCTCAGTTCCACACTCCTTCCTTACCCGGGAGTGGAATATCACACCTCTGGGTTGAGGTGCAATACCCCTGTAGCAGCCGAATCCTCAGGGTGCTACATTCCCCCCTGGTAAATCACAGCACGTCCTCGGGCTGTAAGACAAAAACATCACAAAACATACAAAATTTTTCATAAACATATAAAACATATAAAACATATAAAACATTATATAAATTAGCAGCATTAAACATTCTCGTCGTCTCTTGTTCCTCCTCCGGTCACTGGGCAACTGTTGACCGGGCAAAGTGCGACAGTTCCTTTCTTTAAGGTGGTTTTACAGTAAAACCAGTAGGGGGCGCTTTAGGAAGCGCAACTATGTACAAGGGACAGTGTGGCCGCTCTCAGTCCTCGGCCAGGTATTGGGGAGGAATGACCGCTCTCAGTCCTCGGTCAGTGGGATTAAGGGTAAACGGGTGAACAGTTCACATCAGCTGGTCCCAACGGGGACTATATTTGCAGTAACAGTTTCTTTGTACCCCGGTCGGGTAACTATTTACAGCACCTGCTCCGCTGTACTTAACGACGTCTTCCTCCTGCTCCTTCTTTGGGGATCTCAGCTTCAGACCCGTCCGGATCCTCTTGCTCTTCCTCCTCACATCGCAGCTCCTCCTCTGTCAGGCGATGCACATGGAGGGCGTAAGGTCCTTTGGCACACTTGTGCCGGGTAAAGGTGACCTCGTCCCCGATATAAAGGTCACGACCTCTGTGCCCCTCCGGCAGATGGGACTCCACATCTCTGCGCGTGACAAAGACGTCGCCGGGGGTGTTGTGGTCTCTGATGAAGCCCCACCCATGCTGCATGTTGAACTTAATTACAGTCCCGGTGGTGCGGGGACTGTGCGCTGCATGGGGGTCCCTCCTGGTTCGGCTCTTCTGCTCGGCGCTCCTTATTTGGGCCTGTTGTTCCCGGACCCGCCTCTCTCTCCGCTCCCTCGCAAACTCCTCGAGCTGCTGTCGGCAGCACTCAGCATGCTCCGCTGCAGCTGCCCTGGTTTCTTGAGTGAACCCCATTAGGTCTTCTCCGGTGGGGTCCCACTCAAATTGGGTCTCTTCAAGCGGGGGCGAGATCCTTATCACGGGCTTCGGAGCCGGTATCAGGGGTGCACACATGGCCCCAACTCTCCTCTGGTGCTCCAGTTCATAATATTTCTGGGGCCAGATGAAAGGCTGCCCGTCCGGCCACGTGTGCTGGGCAAACAAGTCCTCTCCCAGACGCGGCACCCTTGGTTTTACGGGCGCGGTGGTGGTGGCGCCCGGGTTGCCCAGGCCTTGCGGCCAGGCCTGGGGCACCTGGAAGGTGAAGGGCACCGTTAGGACGGCGGCGTCCTGGGCTACCTGGCCTTGCGGCCAGGCCGGAGGCTCCGCGGAGGTAGGGGGCGCTGTTGGTGATGCGACGCCCGGGAATTCTAGGCCCTGCGACCAGGCTGGTGTTGCTTCCTGTTTTGCCACGCTCGGGGTCGTTGCGCATGGCGTCACAGGGGTCGCGGTGGCGGCTTCCGGTTGGGGCCTAGTCTGCGTCGGTGACATGGCGTTTTCGGGCACAGCAGGGGGACTTTCGGGCTCTGCGACGGGGAGCTGGGGCAGGTACGCGGTTTCCCGGTTTGGGGTATAGACGTCCCCTTTACCTGCCTCCATGCGTTCGGCTCCCTTCTCGGCGCCGTCTCCGGCCTTGGGTCCTCCCGCGCCATCCTCAGAGGCGGTCTGTCTCCTCATCTTGGCTGGCGTGCTCCGCGTCTTGGTTTGCTGGGCCATCTCTCGGCTCCATTCCGCCAATGTCTCTCGCTGTACCCGGGCCATCCTCCGTGCGAGGCCCTCCAGAGCGGTCTGTGCACACTCCCGGTCTCGGGGGAGCTGTGCGAGGACCTCCACTAGGCCTAGTGGGGTCGTGGTTTCCAGCAGGCTCCTGACCAACGGGTCGGTGCTGCTCTGCTCTTCTTCCAGCAGGCTCCTGGCCAGCGGGCCGGTGCTGCTCTGCTCTCCCTCCTCGGTTTCTAGCAGGCTCCTGGCCAACGGGCCGGTGCTGCTCTGCTTTCTCGCCATCTCCGGGTAAGCTCCTCCGATATTCTTCTCCAGGCTTCTTGCCTCCGGGTGCGCTCGCTCCAGACTGCTCCAGGCGACACCCATCTTTTCTCTCTTCTTTAGTCTCCTCCCACCTCGAGGGCGGTCCCGGGGCAACTTGGTGACTGTCAGCTCCAGGGGGAGTTCTTTCACGCTGACAGACACCTCTAGCATCACAGTCTCTGTTGGTGGGGGCGGTTTCCACTTTTGGCGCCATTTTCGGTCCTGGCCCACGATGGGAGGTGGCCTCTCACCACCCTCTGGCACGCCCATAATGGCGTCCGCTCTTCCAAGGCGGGAAACCTTTGGAAATGGCGGGAATCGCTTCCCAGTGGCGGGAAACTCTGCAGATGGCGGGAAAACGCTGTTAATGGCGGACAACCGGCTGGAATCGACTGGTGATGGGGTCCGATGGCGGGACCCTCCGGAACCGGCAGGAGACTTCTTTTTGAGGTAAACTTGCACTTTTCTTCAGGCACGCAGTACCCGGGTGTTGCGGGCACGTAATCCTGCCGACTACGCCAAAGTTGACGCGCCCCCTGGGCCATATTCTTTAGGGGGAATATCCGGAGCCGGATCAGATGGGGGTTGTAGTCTTCCGAGTGGCTGTGACCCGGTCCGTGCCCAGGGTGTCAAACTCAGTTGTATGTGGCAGTCCTACAGATGTTACTAAGTTCTTAATGTCGACTACGCCACCCGTTGTGTTGCGGTCACTGTGGCCGCCGCTGCAGCAGGGTCCGCTGAGGCTGGTGGTGTAGGTGCAGCTTTGGTGATATAACCCCCAACGGGTGGGGTATAGCCTCAGGGGGATCAGGTGCAAAGGATGGGAGTTGTGGTGATGCAGTGTAGACGGCAATCAGAGACAGAGTCGGGTTATGCAGTTTAGGATGTTTACTCACTGCTGATGTTCCGGTCACTCCAGCTTCGAGTGACCTCCCGAGCCGTGCTGCGTCCACCAGGTTCTGGATCCAGCCAACCCCCAAATAAGTCCGGAGCGTGACCCTGAGCTCTCCTTCTGTCCTTTCTCTGGCCGTCCCCACTATTGATCCACCCAGGTCCAGCTCCCTCGGGCCTTCTGTTGGGAGACCCTTGGCCTTGGGTTCCCTGACCCTCCACGTGGTATGCCTTCGTGGTGGATGTGGTGGGTGGCCGTGGCAGACGCTGCCCACGGCCTCCGGTCTCTGGCTGGGGTGTGTTTTTGCCCCCACCAGCTTGGGTTCCGGTACCCTGATGCCGACTCTTCACCCGGGGATTTAATTTGGGTTCTTGGAGTCCTCTTCTTCTGTTTCCCCCTCTGGGTCTCTCTTTCTCCTCTCTCACTCTGGGTCTCTCTTCTCCTCTGCTCGCTGACTTTCTCTCTGCAACTGACCCTGTTCTTAGTTGGTGCCCACCTTATATATCCCTCTATGTGTGAGCTCAGGTGACCAGCACCCAATGAGCTCCTATCTTTACCCAGGCTGCTCCCCCTATCTGCCCCTACACTACTTGGGATGTACCACCCCCCTCCCACTCCAGCCAGGAACAGACTCGGTCGTACCTGCACATTTCTAAGTGGGAGTACCGTCGGTCTGCTCCTCGGAAATGGGATGTGTGTAGTGCATGCAGCCTACCGAGCTCAGTTCCACACTCCTTCCTTACCCGGGAGTGGAATATCACACCTCTGGGTTGAGGTGCAATACCCCTGTAGCAGCCGAATCCTCAGGGTGCTACACACGCGCGCGCTCCCTCCCTCTTAAAGGGGCCGCGTGCGCCGTCCTAAGGAGTCCCCGGCCAATAGTCGAGGGTCCTCCCATATATAAAGCACCTCCTCCAAAATGGAGGTGCCCGAGCAAAAGTTGTTGCACAGTGTTTCTGACCTCTGCCTCTGCTTCAGCCCTCAGGTCCCGCTGCTAGCCTGACTACCAGTCTTGCCCGCCAGCCTGTTACCTGCCTGTTACCTGCCGTGCCTGCCAGTCCGCTCACCTGGGAGCACTTGCCTGTTGCCTGCCTGTTACCTGCCGTGCCTGCCAGTTCGCTCACCTGGGAGCACTTTCCTGTTGCCCGCCTGCTACCTGCCGTGCCTGCCAGCTCGCTCACCTGGGAGCACTTGCCTGTGACCTGCCTGTTACCTGCCGTGCCTTCCCGGAGGCTCCTGCCGTCACTTGCCATGACCACCTAGAGACTCCTACCGTCACTTGCCGTGACCACCTGCCAGCCCACCTAGAGACTCCTGCCGCCACTTGCCGTGACCACCTAGAGACTCCTGCCGTCACTTGCCGTGACCACCTGCCAGCCCACCTAGAGACTCCTGCCGTCACCTGCCGTGTCTACCTGATAGCCTTCCTGGAGGCTTCTGCTCGCCAGCCTGCCTGCTGTGCCTACCTGCTATTCCGGTCAGTCCCTGCCATCTGTACCGTGGGAGTCACCTGCTCCCTTACAAGGTCGTCCAAAGAGTAGCACCTGGTCCCTCGGCTCGGTCCCTCCCTGGTCACGGAGTCGTTAGCCGCCGTATGACCAGGGTCGGTCCGGGTTGATACTTAGTTTCGCCCCTCTGGGTCCCTCCTTGCACCGTAGCACAGAGGTTCCACCCCCCGGACCCGTAACAATTCCTCTTTCTGATGAAATCATGTCCTCTATCTCCTCCCCCCATCTCGTCTGAGTATAAACATTGGCTGTTCATCTCATCCAATAAATCATCTGAAAGTAGTTGTTGGAAAACAAAAAATATATGCAAAAGGAAGATGGCATATCTTAAAAGATGAGACTCTATTATGAAAAAAGATAACAAATATAACATAGGAATTGAAAGAGAATTAAAAACACCTAAAGTATGCATGATAACGTATCTTAGCCCAAGATAATGAGCAAGAATAAACCACGTCTTCAAACCAAAATATTGAGTACAGACATGAAGTTGGAACATACAAAAATCAAAAAAACAATACCCCCAATAATGATAATGTAATACAATTCAAGAAGCAACCATATCTGGAGACAAGGTGGCAGTGGACAGAGAGGCTCAACATTTGTTGCCGCACACCAGATTTTTTCTCAGGAGTGGGAGCCAAAACCAGGAGTGGGAGATAAATTCAGAATTGGTGACTTGTTTCTATTATACCTTTTCTCTGATTGTTTCTCACCTGGTTTTGTTTCCCACTCCTGAGAAAAAATACTGACCAAATACTGATAGTGGGACCGTGGCCTTCCAGACCTTAGAGATGTGGTTATTACACATTCCTTCTATATGGTCTTCATGACTACCAGTTTCTCTGTTTGTATTTAAACCAGGCCTGGATTGACAAACTGCTGCGGCGGGCAGATGCCCGGTGGGCCGGCGGCTCCGAACTACAAAGTGGGCCCCCGGCCCTTTAAAAGTTTGCAGCGCCGGCCCTTTAACCTCTCAGTGCGCAGCAAGCAGCAGCGGTGGACTCCAGGATCAGAGGAGCACCTGTCAGCCCCGGCCTCCACGTGCAGCAGTGAGATGACGTCAACAAGGTACTGAACTCATCACACTGCTGCCTGCGCTGGGACTGGCTGCTGAGGAGGAGAGACAGCGTGGAAACCTGGTCTAGAGGCCCCCAGGCTTTACCACCAACACTTGGTGAAGTCTGATGCCCCCTCCCTATCGCTTCTTAGAAGCTGCTGTGGGGCATAAACCAGGGCTCTTCCTCTCCCTCTGTTATCACTACAGGCAGTCGGGACTGAGGGAAGGGGAGGACATGGCAGCTTCAAAGCCTGTGACAGGAGCTGCAGGACAATCTACAGTTCTGCTCTGTGCTGTGTCCTCCATTTCTTACTGGCCAGTGACTTCCTCACTGGTCATGGCTGCTGTCCTGAGATTTGAAGGTCTGGGCTACTTATGGAGAGAAGCTAGGTAAGTACTGTACCTCTAATAATGTGTGTAGTATATAGTCTGTGTATATACTGGTGTGTGTGGTGTGTGTATATAGTGTATATACTGGGGTGTGTATATACTGAGGAATGTATATAGTGTATATACTGGGGTGTGTATACAGTGTATATACTGGGGTGTGTATATACTGAGGAATGTATATAGTGTATATACTGGGGTGTGTATATACTGGGGTGTGAATATACTGAGGAATGTATATAGTGTATATACTGGGGTGTGTATATACTGGGGTGTGTATATATTGAGGAATGTATATAGTGTACATACTGGGGTGTGTATATACTGGGGTGTGTAGTGTATATGACGCTCCCCCTGGGCCGCGTGGGGAACCCGGAACCGGGCCTTTTTGTAGATGCCGGGGGTTGTAGTCGCCGTGGCGGCGACCCGGTCCCGTGGCTCAGGGTGGTCAAACTAAATGGCAGTCTATATGCTGAATGTCCGACTACTGTGGATTGCGGTCAGAGTGAACCGCCGCTGCAGGGCAGACCGCTGAGGCTGGTGTTGTGGGTGCAGCAGAGGGTAGTATAACTCCCCACGGGAGGAGTATAGCCTCAGGGCAGCAAGTGCAGATGTTGGGGGTGATGGTGCGCGGGAGCAGCCGTAACAACACAGAGTCCTGTAATGCAGTCCAGGGTATTTACTCACAGTTCTTTATCCACGTTACTCCAGCTGGTCATAACGTCTCACGTCGCACTGTGCTCACCAGGTGAGGGGCTCGGCCGACTCCCAGATAACTTTGGAGCGTTTCACAGGACCCCCTTTGTGTGTCCTTTCTCTGGCCTGTCGTACCCCGCCAGCGACCTCGCTTCTGTCCGGCTGCCTCGGGCCTTCTCTGGTAAACCTTGGCGCCAGTTTCCCTGACCCTATATGGTGCCTTCCTAGCGGGTGTAGCGAAGGGCTGCGCCACGTAAAATGTCACAGCCTCCGGTTTCTAGCTGAGGGTAGTTCCCTGCCTCCACTAGTTTCGGGGACCGGTCTCCCCCTTGGCCTGACCCTTCTACGCAGGTAGATTCGGGCGTGCGGTGGCGACTCGCCGGTCCGCACCCCTGGGGTCCCTTCGTTCCTTGTTCCTGGAGCCTCCTCCGCTCCTCTTTCTTCCTTATTCCTCCTCCAGGCCCCGGCCTACTCTTAGGCCTGCCTGCGGAGCAGAGCCCATGCAGAGCCTCTGCTCCCAACTCCTGAGCTGACTGACTTCCCACTGACTTCTCACTGAACTAAGATGGTGCCCACCTTTTATACCTCCCTCTAGGTGCACCCAGGAACTGCCCTCTCCCTCCTATGCACTACAGGGTTCCCCCTTCCTCGGTGTTCCCTCCCCCCACTCCAGCCAGGGACAGGGACTGTCGTGCTCTACTTGGAGCATATCGGTCGCCCTGCCCCCCGGAAATGTGGTGTATGCATGCAGGTGTCGGGGTCCTGATCCACACTCCATCCTTACCTGGAAGTGAGATATCGCACATCTGGCTGAGATGCAATACCTCTGTAGCAACCGAGCCCTCGGGGTGCTACATATATATACTGGAGCGTGTAGTGTATGTAGGATGTATAATGCATTTATCACCGTAGTAGTGGACCCCTGCTGTGGTTGGCTGTCTGCCCCTGGTAAAGGGGTTGTTATCCTTAGGATAGGTCATCAATAGCAGATTGGTTGGGTGAGACATCTGGCACATCCACTAATCCGCTGCTCTCGCTGCGGCCGAATGTGATGAGTTGTGCAGTGAAGCAGCTTCATCACCTCTATAGTGGATTCTTATAGTGGAGGCGATCGTTCACACCAGTATTTTCTACATGTCGGCTTAGTGATGAGCTGTGTTTATGGTTTATAGACCGTGCTTATTGCTGGTCATGTAGTTTCCATGTGGGTAGCCATGGCCTAATTGACAACTGGCTGTCATCATTTCTCCTCCTAACAGATTCAATGGGTGACCTCTGTGTGTAGTGACTCAGGCTTATAACACCTAGTTGTCAATTTATTAAAGCTGCTTTTACACATTGTTGTAACCATTTGTTTTTTGCCACAGTTGTGGCAAGTCAGTGAATTTTTGCCACAATTTCAAAAATTACTGCAAAAAACACTGCAATGTGTGAACGCAGTCTATAACGGTTGGTAACGTCTGCATTGAGAGGTGAGTAGTGCTGGTAATGCCATGTTTGCACATACCTACTAGTACACGTGAACAATAGGCATATCTTATTCTGAGGAAAAGGACAGGTAAACCCTACCTGCCGGATGTGCACACTTCCTAACAGGTATGTGTAGATATGACGTCTTTAGTGCTGAATCTCCCAATTCAGAATCGCCAGACAACCGCTTTAGGAGAGTGGTGGGCGGTGTGACGAAGAAAATTATGCCATGGGAATGTTGCACTTTATTTTTGGGATCAGGGAAAAGCAATATTGTATGTGGGCTGGTGGGGTCAATGTGGCAGGGCTGTTTTTTAGTCCCAGTACGGCCCTGATTTAAACGCGCCATATTCATATATTACGTACTTCCCTGATATGCTATACCGGGTCTTCTAGCCATCCCCCATCTGCCTGTTACTTGGAACTATGCTCGGGAAATATGTGGTGCGGCGAGTGCTCCGTTGTGCCTTTTGGCTTTATATCTTCCTGTGCTTCCATTTTAGGTTTTACCTATTACTATGTTTTGTTACATATAAAACACAGCTCTACCTACAATTTGATCCTGATGAAGCCGCTGTGAGCAGCTATACGCGTTGGGTTTCCCTGTCCACCTCCTCCTTGTCTACAGATATGGTTGGCTAAATTTGTTTCTTTATTTTATTTGCCCATGGGTTGACATCACTATTATTTACAGCATTTTTTGACTCTATTTTTCTACCATGCATGGTTTTTCTATCTTGACCATATTGCTGTTGCCGTTGAACACCTTTAGCGTTTTCTTTGTTTCTTATTCTCTTATCATCCCTTTTATGCTCTGAAACATAAAAAGGTAGAACTGAAATGCAGCAGATGAGATTGAGTAGTTTGTAGTTATGCCCTACCGTCTTCAGCACGTCTTATTGACTAACAGGACATCTTGGCAAAGGGTCTGCATGACACAGCTGCATTAAAGCATACCTGTCGTTTCCTGGTGATTTTTCACAATAAATTGTCATGTATTTGTATATGAGAAGTATTATTATTCTTTGTAGCTATCATATGACTTGCATCCTGCATTTTTCCCCAGTTTTCCCTTTGTCTCTAATTTTCAGTTTTCTCTAAACTAGAGGCTTGTTACAATGATGTCTCTGATAAACAGCACACACAGACATGGAGAATTCACCTTTCCTGTCTCTTATTGTACAAGTATAGAAGCAACATCAGCATTTAGACATTATTCAAGAGTTGTAGTCATCATTGTAGCTGTGAATCCAGCTCTGGGGAGAGAAAAAACACTTACTGGAAAACAGCAGCACTGTCTGTTTGTATATCTGTGCCTCTGTCTCATTCTTCTCCTCCCTTTTCCATATTCAATAAACAGCTGTAATGTGATCCCTCAGTAAACTGGAAGTCCTTGACATCTTGAGCAAGGCAGGTTTTAGCTGAATTTCTGAGTGAATGATGAGATCAATAGGCAGAGAGAGGAAAATATGTGACTCATAAGTGGAGAAAGAAGCAGAATTCAATTATAAGATATATTACAAAGTTTATCATATTTGATTGTACCATTTATTTATTCAAAGTTTGTTGAGATGGCAGTGAGCATTTAGGTTTTCATAGACTTTAGACACAAAGTCACCTTCTTAAATTTGCCATGGTGCAAGTGATTATATCTATGATGAAGGCAGATGATTAAGGACAAGGGGGAGGATTATGGAGGAGGTGTGTAAGAAGATTGAAAAACTACACTTTACTATGAACATCCCTGAAAAAGTAATTTTTGAAAGATTGGAAGATATGACCCCCAAAAATGTTACTATATATTTGGCACCATGAAGGCTACTCATTTAATTTATGGAAAGAGACTGATCTGCTACGCACACATATGAAAGACTTTTATGTAAGTGGGGCTTTATGGATGAGTTTGATACGTGATGGAAGTTTTTCATTTCATACAATGAACATAGAGTTAAAATTCTATGTGAACAGAGCCTGACTTTGAACAGCATCCTTGTACTATTGAGTCATAACCTGAAACATCCAAACTTTTATTATATGTGACACTGAGATGACTGCTTTTTGTTGTTTTCTGTACTACAGGCAAGGAATGGGAGAGTTTTATAGGAGGCTCAAGCTGCAGAAACAATGAGGTGAAAGTGGGAGCAAGCAGGATAGCTCACAGTGTGATGGATAGAGGAAGCCGCAGGGTAGAGCAGAATTTATTGAAGTTCCATCTTTGAATTGCTCCATATATTTGTCCAGTCTGCACAGCTGTGGAGTGTATGAGCTGCCAGGTGTGGCGGGAGAGCCGCTCTGTGCCGCGCTAGGTCACAGCTCTTGGTTTTGTGTTTCACACTCTGTGTTTCACTACAGATAATACACAATATGATACTTCCATATCGGCATCTGGCTGATTAATTTAGTTTATCCTTTTGGATAGTAAACTAAGAATTACCTTGGGAAACTGTAGACATTACGATAAGTGGACTTCTTTCAAGCCAGGTATGTTTTTCTATCTTTTTGTCATTCTCATCCTAATCCTTATAAGAGTTATTTAATTCACAAAATTACTTTTTCATTAGTCTTTCTGAAACTATAGTATAAAAGATTATCTTTTCTTTTTTTTTTTTTTTTTACATCTCATTCCTTAGGTATGTGATTATTAATATATCTACATTATCCAGAAATGGATCTGGCTCCACCAAGATGAGGATGTCGTCACTGAATTTTGGGTCTTCTATCCTTTGGATTACGAGCTCGGAGAGAATGAAGACACAGGACAGGATGTTTGTGTCTAAACATACTCTAAAAACTTTATTACAAAACACAGGGCTGATATACACCCTAAAGGCAGGAAACGGATTTGCCATATATGGTTCGATTATACAGTTTAGCTGAACAAGCGAAAAAAGCTAGTTTCTGTATGCTTTAAAATATTTAATTAGACTTATCTAGTTAGCAAGGTCATTTCATCTTTCTGCAAGAACACATTATTGCTACAAGAAGAAACATCTGGCCAGGGAGAATCACGTTATCTTTTTAGCAAGGACACGCTATTGATACAAGAAGGAACATTCATAGCTGTTGTTTTCACCTAAAATAACTGTCAGACTTATATAGCATAGATGGGGCCTTTAAACTTGAGGGACTCCATCTTCTGCTATAACATTCCATCCTTTTGTTCCTTCATTTATCAATACGAATTTCTATGTTTTCTTTTAGTACAACGCTAAATACACATTAGAAAAAGCTTAAAAACCAAATAAACCGCAAAACACATTAGCAAAACCTGTAAAATAGCTTGTACTATACCAGCCAACCACCCACCAATACCTTTAAACCAATTTGCGGGATTTAGAAAGGAAAATCTCTGTGTGGAATTATTGGCCAAAGTATCTGAACAGTTCACCCAAAAGTTTATCTCTTCCCATGAGACTGGGACAGCGAGAAAGGGTATGCTAGTAGACGTCACAGGGGCATGTGTACATATCCAACAATTAGCAATGGTCTGGTTTTGCTCCTTTAGTCCATCGATTAGAGCAAGATGGTGTCTAATGAATCTATTGTCATCTCCATCCATGGTGCCTAACGTAGTCCATGCACCTGTGGACGCAAGTATGCAGATAAGTATAAACAATGTCATCATTCTTTGTCCGCTGGTTCTCCTAGTATCTTTTTGCAATGGGACGCGTGGATCCAGGTCTCTTTTCCCTCTAGCTTAACGGCTGTACTTGTGGTCAGCAGAACTTGAAAGGGTCCGTCAAACCGTGGATCTAGGCTTTTCCTCACGTGTCTTTTTATAACCACCCAGTCTCCAGGTTGCAGCGTATGGCTGCTAGAGTCTTGATCTGGATCTGGAAGAGAACTGAAGACATTATCATGTACTTGCTTAATCTTTTTGTGTAAAGCCCTCACATAGGAACTTAGCACATGGTTGTTCATTTCTAATGCTTGCGGATAGAAACACCCTAGGCTGGGTACATTGCCAAACAATATCTTATATGGAGAGAGTCCAGTCTTTCTATTAGGCGTGTATCTTACTGAAAACAGAGCAAGTGGTAAACAGTCCGGCCATGGTTTTCCTGTCTCAGCCATGGCTTTCTGAATTTTTAATTTCAATGTCCCATTCAGTCTTTCCACTTTACCACTACTTTGTGGGTGATATGGGGTATGGAATGCTTGTTGAATTCCTAGAGCTGACATGACTTCATTCATTATTTCACCTGTGAAGTGTGTACCTCTGTCACTCTCAATTACCTCTGGTACCCCATACCTGCAGACCACCTCCGCAAGCAGTTTCTTTGCGGTTGCCGCAGCCGTGGCTTTGGCAATCGGGAAAGCCTCTGGCCATCCTGAGAACAAATCAATACAGACCAACACATATTCCCATGATCCTGACTTTGGCAGCTGAATATAATCAATTTGCAGTCTCTGGAATGGATAGAGGGGCCGGGGGGTGTGTTTGGGTGGTGTTTTAACTATTCTACCCTGATTATGTGTAGCACATATCATGCACCCTTGTACCAGGTTTTCAATACAGGTGGAGAATCCTGGTGCCACCCAATGTTTCTGCATCACACTCATCACACCCGTTTTAGATTGGTGTGTCGGCCCATGTACTATCTGGGCAGCTGCTGGGTACAGTGCCCTTGGAAGGCATCGTCGTGTCCCTTTCCCCCATACCCCATTTGCTTCATTCAGGCATGCACCTTCCTTTAACCACTTATCAACCTCCTCCTTTTGAGCCTGAGCCTGCATTTGGGATAAGATGTCCTCCGACACAAAGGGGTTTTTAGGGGCACTTAATTGACGTACTGTTGACCCTTGTTGCGGCTTACAGGCTGCTGTTTTTGCCGCTGCATCTGCCATCGCGTTTCCTCTGCTTACCTGGTCGGTGTGTCTGGTATGTGCTCTTACCTTTATGACAGCTACTTGTTTGTGTAGTTGTAGCGCATCAATTAACTGCTGGACCGCATCAGCATTCTTAATGGGGTGTCCTGCTGCCGTCAGGAAACCTCTTGACTTCCATATTGGACCAAAATCAATGCGATATACCGAATGCGTACCTAGAATCTGTGTAAATGTTAACAATACTACCTTCCGCTAGTGTACAGGCCTCGGTTAGGGCCCTAAGTTCAGCTTCTTGAGCCGACAGGTGTGGGAGCATTGGTTCTGCCTTGATTACTGCATTGAGGGAGACAACTGCATATCCAGTATGGAAGGTACCTGAATCGTCCTGATGACGGGATCCATCTACAAAAAATTCAAAATCTGCATTTTGTAATTCATGTTCAAATACAGTAGGTAAACCTGCCGTTTCTTGTGCCATCATTTGTACACAGTCATGAGGAACTTCCTCTCTTGGATCTTCCTTAAAAAGCACAGTACCTGACTCCTCCTTTAGATCCGAGAGAGGTAACAAAGTTGCTGGATTCAGGGTAGTACACCTCTGTAAAGAAACATTGGGAGGCATTAACAGTGCACATTGTAACCTAAGATGACGTGCTGCTGAGAGGTGAGCGGGTTGCACTTGATTCAATATAGTGTAGACATCATGAGGTGTTAGAACGGTGAGCGGGTGGTCAAGAACAATGTCTGCGGATTTATGGAGTAATAGTCCAACAGCATGCAGAGCACGTACGCAGGATGGTGCACCTCTGGCTACCGCATCCAATCTGCCACTAAAATAGGCAACAGGTCTCTGATTATCACCGTGTGTTTGAGTTAAAACTCCTGCTGCATGTCCAGCTTGTTCATGAAGGTACAGAGTAAATGGGAGCTCATAATTAGGGGTACCCAAAGCTGGAGCGGCCAAAATACGGTTCTTGAGAGAATAAAAACAGTCTATTGTCTCTGATGTTAGTACAAAAGGTGTTGGAGTAAGACAGTCATAGAGGGGCTGCATCAAAATAGAGATGGCATGAATCCACTGTCTGCAATAGGAAACAAGTCCAAGAAAAGTTCTGAGGGCTGCAACATTAATGGGGACGGTGAATGCCTGTACTGCTTGTTTACGTGCATTTGTTAAATGACGAGCTCCTGGTGTAATGCAATGTCCCAAAAAGGTGACTGAAGATTTACAAAACTGAAGCTTATCTTTCGATGCCTTGCAGCCAGAGTGATAGAGAAACAACATAAGCGATATAGTTGCACTATGACATTGTTTCCTGGAGGGGGCACAAATGAGCAGGTCATCGACATATTGCAAAACAACGATATGTGGTTCAGACCATCCCTCCAGTATTTCCTGCAGACTTGCAGTGTACATTGTGGGTGAATTCTGGGCACCCTGTGGCAACACTGTCCATGTATATTGATTACCCTGGAATGTGAAAGCAAACAGGTACTGGCAGTCAGGATGTAATGGTACACTGAAAAATGCATTTGCCTAATCAACCACTGAAAAGCAAAGAGAGTTAGAAGGTATCTGTGACAGAAGAGTATGCGGGTTGGGCACAACTGGTGTTAGAAGTTCTGTGGCTTTGTTAACCAACCGGAGGTCATGGACCATTCTATATGCGGCTGGTTGTCCTGGCACACTCTTTTTCTTTACTGGGAACAGGGGAGTGTTGCAAGGGGACTGGGTTTTGACTAGGACTCCTCTCTGTAGTAATTTTTGGACCTGCTGGGCTATGGCATTCTCCTGAGCCAAGCTAAGGGGATACTGCTTCTGTTGAGGCAAGATGGCTCCTGGTTTTAATTTCACCATTACTGGTTGAACTCTTAACCTACCAACATCTGTTTTGTCTGAGGCCCAAAAATCATGTGGTACAGCCTGCTCCAATATCGGGGGAAACTCATTTGTCTCTTCTATGCTGGCAATATCTAGTGACATAATTTTGCAAAGGGTACTTGGTTTTAAACCTGGGGTCATGGTGACAGTGCCATCAGGATGATACTCAATATGTGCTTGTAATTGGGACAACACATCATTTCCCAAAAGGTTACATTGGCCTCGGGGCGATACCATGAGCTGGCTATGTACAGTAGCTCCTTGAATTTGCAGGGGAATTCTTTTAGTGACAGGGAGCAGGACAGACGGGGAATTGAAGGGGGTGGCAATGACATGATGTGAAAAATCAGTGTCAGTGTATGGCCAATCACCTTGCGTAATTACTGAATTGTCGGCCCCCGTATCTACTTGGAAATCGATTTCATGTCCCCCTGGTAGGTTCACCTGCACTATACAACTGGGAGTTGGGGGTAAGGAGATGAGGGGGTTCATGTGCAAGCTACCCTCATCCTATGGGGGCGTTGTTTGGTCGGCTGGAGGACCCGTACTCTGAGCATTTGGATACGGGTTGGTCCTACAGTTCTTTCTAAAATGTCCTGGCTTTTTACATCCGTAACACAGTTTCTGTCCTCCTCCTTCAGTCCGTCCTCTGCCTCTGTTGTTTCTGGGGGTCGTCTCTACTATATGTATTCTGGCAGCTCTTTTTGCCTGCGCTATGTCATGCTGTGCCCCCTGAGCTATTCTAGCTAAATCTTCTGCCTTCACTGATCTCCAGTCCGGTCTACTTGCTTTTACCTTCTCTGCAATCTCTTTCTTTAGTCCATTCATGAAAGCACTTGCTAATACCCTCTCACTAGTCTTATTCCCGGGGTTGAACCCCATTTCTGACCAGGTTTTCTTTAGTGCATAGAAATAATCCTTAGGATCTTCCTCCTTTCCCTGCACTCTATCTTCTAGTGTAACTTGCTTTTCTGCTTGCCTGTCTTGACATGCTTTTACCAACGCTGCTGCGAATAGGACTCCAGCTGCTGCATCATTAGATTCTGCATCTACGGGTCCGGTCCTATTGGCATACTGTTTTTTTGTCTCATCTATCAACCTATCATAGCTGGCTTCATCTGCCAATTTTCCCTTAATTACCCCCTGCAGATCTATTCTAGTGGCATGATACGTATCCTGTATGGTGGTGATCATTCTAGCAAAACCCATAGGGGACTGGGACGGATCTGGCAGCTGGGAGATCAGTGCTAACTGCTCTGAAGGGCTCCATGGTCTATACATTAACATTGTACGAGCTTCCTGACCTGGAACCACTGCATCCCCCCCTGCTGCTGCTGCTGCTGCTGGTGCTCCTGGCACAACTACCGTCCTCATTGGGAATAGACTAGCTGGGTGGGGTCTCGGTCCTCCACATGCCACACAGATGTCTACTGTCAAGGGATTCTGCTGTCCACATCTGGGGCAAACCCAACATTTAGGTTCCTGGGAATTCTGGTACTGGGGTGGGGGTGACGTCGGGAGCGGACAGGGAGGAAAATCTGTCATTCCAGTTTTTGTCAGTCTGTAACGTCCGTCTCCTAATTCTTCAATCTTTCCTTCAAAATAAGCGCATGCATTCATCCATACATCTACTGTCCCTAACAGACCCTTATCTTTCAACCATCCATGATAGGAGTTAAAGAAGGATTTCCATTTCTCTCCATTCATCTCTCCATTCTCATTCATTCCCGCTTTACACAATATTTTGTCAATTCCAATCAGTGCCTGTTTCCCTTCTCTGCATACCACTAAGTCTTTGGCTATAATGCCTTCCTTGGCATTTTGGTTCCCCATTTTTTTCGGTTCTCCTCACCTAGAAGAGACTCCTCAGTCACTTAGACAATGGGCCACAAAGGTTTCTGAACCATTCCACTACTAGCCTCTCTAGGACTTATACGCCAACCAGAAAAACAGACCAAAAACATCAATCCCGGGACACATCCACAACACAATCATCGGATCCATACTTTCATTGTTAAATTCTCCAAAGGATAGAAGGCAGGACTGTCAATTTATCTGAGGGATTCTACTGGTTCAAAGGGACCTGAGCCAGACAACAATCTGTTGAATTACCTGGGGAGCCGACCGCTCGGGGGTGAGGGAGTCTATGCAGTGATATAATTAGGTAGAATATAACAGTTATTCTTACCTCAGCGCTGTATATATCACCAACAGAGAGCTTCACTCGTCCCACGTCTCGGACCGGTCGAGCACCCTTGGGTAGATTAACTCAAGGTCCCTGTTCGAGGCGCCAGCTGTCGTCACTGAATTTTGGGTCTTTTATCCTTTGGATTACGAGCTCGGAGAGAATGAAGACACAGGACAGGATGTTTGTGTCTAAACATACTCTAAAAACTTTATTACAAAACACAGGGCTAATATACACCCTAAAGGCAGGAAACGGATTTGCCATATATGGTTCGATTATACAGTTTAGCTGAACAAGCGAAAAAGCTAGTTTCTGTATGCTTTAAAATATTTAATTAGACTTATCTAGTTAGCAAGGTCATTTCATCTTTCTGCAAGAACACATTATTGCTACAAGAAGAAACATCTGGCCAGGGAGAATCACGTTATCTTTTTAGCAAGGACACGCTATTGATACAAGAAGGAACATTCATAGCTGTTGTTTTCACCAAAAATAACTGTCAGACTTATATAGCATAGATGGGGCCTTTAAACTTGAGGGACTCCATCTTCTGCTATAACAAGGACTAATATAAGACTTGAGGAATGCCTTCATTTTGCTTTGGCCTCCGTGACGTAGCAATTTTTTTTTTTATCCCTGCATTCTGAGGGCCAAAATTTTTTTTTTTAATTACTATAACCAGGTGAGAATTTGTTTTTTGCTGAACAAGACTTGATATTATTACAATTCTTGTTTTACTACTTTTTGCAAAATAGAGACACTTGAACCCCTTTCCGACGTGGCACGTAAGAGTACACACGATGTCGGAACCCCCAGTTCAGCGCAGGCTCCGGCGCTGAGCCCGCACTGAACCGGGCACATGTCAGCTGATTTATACAGCTGACATGTGCCCGCAACAGCCGCAGGTGGAATCGCGGTCCACCCGCTGCTGTTAACTAATTAAATGCCGCTGTCAATCTCTGACAGCGGCATTTAACTCGTGCAAACCGGATGCGCGTCACTTACTCCACCCATCGGTGACCCCGTCACATGATTGTGGGTCACCGATGGGTTGGAATGACAACCCGGGGTCTGCAGCAGACCCCTGTGGTTGTCATGTCTAGATTGCTATGAGCGCCCAGTGGTCGGCGCTCATAGCAAGTGAGCATATCTGCTGCACAGAGGCGATCTGCTGATCGCCTGTGTGTAACAGAAATGATCAGATAAGTACTGCTTCTAGTCTCCCATGGAGACTATTGAAGCATGCAGAAAGTGTTAAAAAATGTTTTTAAAAATATAAAAAAATAAAAAATATATAAAAGTTTAAATCACCCCCCTTTCGCCCCATTCAAAATAAAACAATAAAAGAAAAACACATGCACATGTCTGGTATCGACGCGTTCAGAATCGCCTGATCTATCAATATAAAAAAAAATTAATCTGATTGGTAAATGGCGTAACGAGAAAAAAATTTGAAACGCCAGAATTATGTTTTTTTGTTGCTGCAACATTACAATAAAATGCAATAACGGGCGATCAAAACATCAGATGCACCAAAATGGTATCAATAAAAACATCATCTCAGCACATAAAAAATAAGCCCTCACCCGGCCCCAGATCCCGAAAAATGAAGATGCTAGAGGTCTTGGAAAATTACGATTTTTGTTTTTTTTTGTTTTTTTTTAGCAAACTTTGGATTTTTTTTTCACCACTTAAATAAAAATGAACCTATATATATTTGGTATCTATGAACTCGTAATGACCTGGGGAATCCTAATGGCAGGTCAGTTTTAGCATTTAGTGAATATGGTAAAAAAGAAACCCAAAAAACAACTGTGGTATTGCACTTTTTTTGCAATTTCACCGCACTTGGATTTTTTTTTCTTATTTTCCAGTACAAGATATGGTAAAACCAGTGATGTCGTTCAAAAGTACAACTTGTCCCACAAAAAATAAGCCCTCACACTGCCATCTTGACCAAAAAATAAAAAAGTTATGGCTCTGGGAACAAGGGGAGCAAAAAACAAAAACGGAAAATGGCCCTGGGGTAAAGGGGTTCAAAAATATAGGGTTTTTTGAGTCGTCAATTTCTGAAGCCCCATAACATTTTTGTTTTTCCATCAACAGGGCTGTGTGGGAGCTTTATTTTCCTTTCACCAATGACAGCACCACATGAGAGAGGGGATCCACCCATCAATGACAGGAAAGCTACAGAATAAAATTTGAAGAATTTTGTGTGGAAAGAAGATGGAAGAAAAGCTTACCCAGGCCTGTCCTGGTCACCTGGAAGACCGGGTTTGTGCTTTCATTGCCAGTGCGGAGGTCCGGGAGGCGCTGCTGCCGGTCGAGTGGGGACGGGCTCCACTCCTGGTACAGGCCAGAGCCACTCCAGATGATTGACAGGTCTCTCCCTTGTGTGAACATAGGGAAAGACCGGTCAATCACCTGGAGAGACCCGGGGAACAGCTGGCCTAGGGCGATGTGAGACTAGTCTACTTTTGTACCCATTATCTATTGCTGAATCAGATAAATAGGTTCTCTTTTAGTTATCCAGATTTTAATTAAGCCGAATTAAGAAAGTGAATATTTTTCAAATATTTATATATATACTTACTCTGGTATGACATATATACTTCTGAAAAGCAATACTACAGAGACATTGGGAAGGTATATGCTTGTATCAAGTGCTGTCTATGTCCTTCTACCTACCCAGTGGGAACGAAGCATTGATTTTATATTCACCATTAGCTTCTGCAATGAGAGGAAATAATTCCCATAATTTGGAGTGGTCGATTGCCAGAGAATGAATGTAATGCAGAGATCGGTTAATGTGGCAGCTTTATAGGAACATTCTCCTTTTTTATTTCACTAATTCTGGGTCTGGCAACAGCTTCTTATGAATTATCCTTACAAGATCTCCAGACCGACATATTACATTATAACCAGGGAATGTCTGAGTCGTGCACCGCCTGAAGGCTACAGACTTCTGTCTGAGACATTTTATATCATGATGTCAGCAATTTCCTGATTTCCTGCTTAAAGGGTTTGCCTACTTTAAAACCAAACGCCATATTTATGAAGGCCCACGGGCTTTAACTGGCACAGATGACAGAGAGTGTGGCTTTCCAGATGACTAATGACAGTATTCCACCTGGCGTTCTTCAGAGGCCTGCATCTTATATCCCAACACTTTGTTAGGCTATGTTCACATGTCCATTTATCTTTTCTCTTTATCTGCTCCATTTACAACAAACAAACAGAACAGATAAATGGAATATGGAGCCTGTATTGGAAGCAGTGAAGTCCCATTGATTTTTATGGGGCCTGTCTGTTTTCCGTTAGTTATTTCTTTTTAGAATGTGGGGAAAAAAATGAAAATCCAGAAGCTTTTCTTCCATTCCAAAAAAATAAAGCAACTAACAGAATCCCAATGGACTCCATATAAATCAATCAGGCACCAGAATTCTGGCATAAAATATCTTGGAAAGTCGCACAATTTTTGCTCAAGGAAATTACACACAATTTTGTGACTTTTGCTGTGTTCACGCTAGTCCCAACTGGATCCTGCCAGTGTAAATACAGATCACAGTCCTGCCAGCACTGGACCATGGTAAGTGTGGGGAGGTAACCATAGCTTCCTTTGTTGTTTTTTCTCAAACAATACCTTTAAAGAGTACATTTCAATAAAGTCCTTTGACTTTGAAATTTACTATTTGGATCTCCACGAGCACCACCACATTAGTCAAGTGCTGATCCACATTTGATTTTTAACACCATTAAAGAGGAGCTGTCACTTGCCCACAAAAATTTAATTAAATACCTTTTTAAAAATCCCTGAGCTCCCCTGACTCTGCCGTTCTTCTCTATTTTTTGCTGTGTGACTCCATTGCACAGATATATACATTTGTTGTTACGGAGGGCAATATGTGAAATCTCTGCATGCAGCCCTCCCTGGGGATGTGCGCTTTCACTGCTCCCTCCCAGAAGCTGCCAATCGCAGATCGGTAACGTCTGAGATTATGACTGATAGTTCAGCTGCTGCTATGTGATTGGCAGCATTTGGGAGGGGGGTGAAAGCGCTTGCTCCCGAAGAAGACTGTAAAGAACCGCCCAGTTGGTCTGCAAGAAGAGAATTCACATGCTGCTCTCCAAAATAACAAATATGAATACCTCTTCAATGGAGTGATGCAGTGCAAAACAGAATAAAGCGGCAGACTCAGTGGAGCTCAGGGATTTTGAAAACTAATTTGACTTTTTGAGCAAGTGACAGGCCCTCTTTAAGATCAGCATGTACAACATCGGCAATATAATCTTTTTACTTGGGGGTTGTGTCACCATGTTCTGAGACCTATAACGTTTTCAGTTTTTGGTCGATGGAGCTGTATGATGGCTTATTTTTTGCAGGGCGAGACAACGTTTTTATTTATATTTTGGGATGTATATAAGATTTTAATCACTTGTTATAGCATTTTTTTGTGGTATTGCAGCGACCAAAAAAACTTAATTTTGGCGTTTTTACATTTTTTCCGTTTACGCTGTTTATCGATCAGGTTAATTATTTTTATATTTTGATAGATAAGATTTTTCTGAAAGTGGCAATACCACATATATCAATTTTTTTCTTAATTATATTTATTGTTTTTGTTTTATTTATTATCTTCATTTTTTTTTTAAACATTTTTTTTTACTTTTTACTGTACTTGTTAGTCCCCTTATGGGACTTTAAAAATCAAGGTCTGCTTTGAAGCTTTGAAGCCTGGCAAAAGGTTGGGTTTCAAGGGAGCTCCGTGATGACAAGCCTGGATGTCTTCAATGAGGGGCTGTCCAACGATCACGTCACTAACGCAATTATGGTCGCATTGAATGATGCTCCCCCCACGCCGGTGCATTGTTAATGCCATTGAAGGAGTTTGACAGCGATATTTAACAGGCCAACAATCACAGGCGCCTCAAAGTACCCCCCACGTTTATTGGAGGCAGATCCTCATGTAAATCTGTGTCCGGCCCATAGTCCTGAACTGCTCATTTACATATAAGAAAAATGTGGATTTCTTTGGAAAAAGACATCAGATCACAGATATAAAGGTATCATTTTATTCAGCCTCCTATCACCTACATGTCCATATAGACGGCTTAGGAGGGTGGATCCTACTGACAGATTCCCTGTAAGAGAGATAGAGACCATTAGCAGTGACCTATGGCCAGTCATAGCTGTGGTCACAAAATGACGGAGAGGGACCAGAACGGCGCTGGAAACAAGTAGCTGGCAACCAGTAAGTATTTTACTACACACAGGGAATGTTACTGATACCTATCCAGTGGTGAAATAAAAAAAAAACTCGGCATGGTACTTTAAGTTCATTTTCATGGCAAGGAATGACTTTTTACTTTTTTGCATTTCATCTGATCAATCTTCATAACAATTAAAAGTTCATGTAAATTGCCAATATAAAAACTGAAACAGCAAACTGTGTGAAAAACAAAATTTGTGCAGGTCTCAAAACTTTTGGCAAAGACTGTACAATACTCTTACAGAATAGCCCAAGAGATGTAGGATGCACTATAAAGTTTCAGCATTTCCATGATGATTCTATTATGTTTTGAGACTACTGTAGTTATTATCCCATGGTATAACCTCTGCCTGCACAGTTGCTAAAACAGTTCCCCATATACATTATAGGCATTTGGTAATATTCCACGGGATAATAGCCCCTATTTCCCCTGACTTGTTCCCACTCTGTCCTCTCCTCTTTTCTTTTCAATGCCTGCATAACAAGCATATTCTTTTTTGTTGCACTTGGCATGAAGATCAAAACATCGTTATAGAAGAATTCAAGATTCCTATGCGCTCAGTCAGCTGTTTACATACTGGGAGAGAAGTGTCCTGTTCTTCTTATCGCTAAACCATTATCCTCATCTCATCTGAAGAACCACGTTGAATTGAAATCAATGAAATGATTAATTGTTCATGGAACATCTATAAATTTGTACATACTTAGGTCATGCCTTGCACTTCTACTGCCAAAAAGCAGAAATTTGATTATGGCTTCTATATAATGGCCTTACATAGTGATGGGTGCAAAACTGTCTTACTAAAATAAAGCTTGGGGTCTAAAAGGAACGTTTATTCTTATAGAGAGTGACATACCAGTGTAAGGAGGCTTATACAATGGTTTGCAAATGTATTCACCCCCCTCCCCCCCTTGGCATCTTTCGTGTTTTGCTACCTCACAACCTGGATTTTGAATGTTTTTTTTGAGGGTTTGCATCAGTTCATGTAAAGAACATGCCTACAACTGTGAACATTTGGTTTTCTTTTTTACTGTGAAACAACAAATAGGACAAAATAACTGAAAACTTCAGTGTGCATAATATTCACCCCCTAAAGTCAGTACTTTGCAGAGCCTCCTTTTGCAGCAATTACAGCTGCAAGTCGTTTTGGATAAGTCTCTATGAGCTTTCCACATCTTGCCACTGGGATTTTTGCCCATTCCTCAAGGCAAAACTGCTCCAGCTCGTTCAAGCATCACACACAAAACGGATTACAAAAATATTTAAAGGGAATCTGTCACCACATTTGACCAATCTAAACTATTAATATGGGCATACAGTTTAAAAATGCTGGAAAAAGTCCTATCTGCATGCCTCATATCAGATGTCTTCTTGTTGAGAAATCATCTTTTATCACTTGATATAAATGACCTCTTCCAGGCTCTGGGGAGGACGTTGCCTGGAAGATAACTCTGCCTCCAGAGATTATTTTACATGAAGGTGGAGTTACCAGTGTGATGTGTGATGGCTGCTCTCTGCTCTCCTGATCTCACTGCAGAGCTGTGTGTGATTATAACGGATACATTTGAAGGCTCCTCTCAGCTTCCATCTCAGAGGCAGACAGGGTTGTAATATTGTTACAATACTGCAGAGCTCAGAGAGCTGCAAAAAATGTGTTTGCAAGAAGACAAATTTAATTTCTCCTGTTCTGTGTTTGTTACTTGTCTCACACTGGTAACTCTCCCTTAATGTAAAACAAGCTCTGGAAGCAGAGTCATCTTCCAGGCAGCGTCCTCCCCATAGTCTGGAAGAGGTCATTTATATGAACTGATAAAAGATGATTTCTCAGCAACAAGGCATCTGATATCAGGTATACAGGTAGGACTTTTTTCAGCAGTCTATAACCTGAATGCCCATATTACCGGTAATAGTTTAGATAGGTCAAATGTGGTGACAGATTCCCTTTAAACACAGGTTGTAATGTAACAAAACAGGTAAAAAGATAAGGTGGTGAATACTTTTGCAAGCTACTGTAAGACCCTCAGGTGCTCCTCTGGGAAATTAAATATGCGAATTGTCTCTTCAGAGATATATTTACTATCCCAGAGGAGCATTGCATGGCCTTATACAGTGCTTACGGAAAGTATTCCGACCCCTTTAAATTTTTCACTTTTTATTTCATTACAGCCATTTGGTAAATTCTAAAAAGTTCATTTGTTTTTCTCATTCCCCATCTTGACTAAAAAAAAACAGAAATGTAGAAATTTTTGCAAATTTATTAAAAAAGAAAAACTGAAATATCACAGTCATGAGTGCTGATGACGCCGATGAAAACTAAAAGCTGCAACCAAGCAATGGTCAGTGTTATGACGATTATTATGTGGTTTTTAAACGTTTTATTCCTATTATGGAGTTATTCTCCCACATTCACTGTTGTTAGACTATAATTTAAAAAAATGGTAACAAATTAAAACCATATATAAAAATCATATTTGTGGATTAGATGTATAGCCTTGAGCATGTGTATTGTTTTTATTGTGCGCAGTTATGTTGTTTTGTTTTTGTCAATTTTTGTTAAAAAATTTTAAAATTACCAAAAATTGGTGAGCTTTTTCTAACCTCGATTATATAAATCACAGCAAAAAAAAGCAAAAACTAACAGTAAAATGATAAATATATTAATTTTAAGATATAAATATTAATTTTACATATACCTTCATATTGTATAAAACAGTAGGAAACACTCACAGACAATTCACAGTTGTATGGCGCACACAGCACATAAGACACAGAATTGTTAAAACTCCAACATTGGATACATACGGTACATTCAGGTTTGCCATTAGAACATTTTAGGCCCCAAACCGTTCAATGGTCAGGGTCCCCTGCGACCAAGCCCGATAGTGAAAATTTGCAGTTGCACCTAAAGTCACCCAAATGCCACCATTCTAGCTTTAAAGGCAAGTTTCTATAGTTTAGGCCCCCTTCACATGTCCTTTTTTCATGTCAGTATGCGGTCTGTTTTTTAAGGACTGCAAATACACACACACGCACACCCATTATATTCAATGGTGGTGCGTACATGTCAGATTTTTCACACGGACCATGTGTCCATGTGAAAAACCCGCAGACATGTCCTTTATTTAACGCTCCAAGGATGAAATGCGTGCCGCACATATGCAAACTGATGACACACGGATGACATCCATCTCTCATCAGTGTGACATGTACCGGCGCCTGGGAAAATCAGTTCAGTTTGCGCTGTTCCCAGGCGCTGGGGGCTAAAGGCAGCTCTCATCATTGTCGCCGGTTCTCACTGATGAGACTTATATTCAGCACCTGCTGTGAGTGTGCATATTGTAAAAATAAATATATATTTTTAAAAACAGAGTGGGCCCCCTCATAATTTTCATAAACCGCTGAGGGAAAGCCAACAGCTGAGGGCCAATGTTAATATTCTGGGAAAGTGGGCAATAGACCTAAAGGTTCATCATTAAGGTATTGCAGGTCATCGGCCGGCTCACACTGAACTTGACCGTGGGAACCACAGCCTGTGACCGGCAGTAACCTCAATGACTTCACTGCTGGTCGCTGAAGCTGCATTCTCACACTCAGCTCAGTGTCTCCTGGATGCACAGCTGAGCGGTGGCATCATGCCACTGCTCAGCTATGCATCCAGATGTAGATAAGTTGGGCTCTTCGTGGGACAAATGGATTATCGGTGGACAGGTGAGAAATACTAGGGTTTATTACTTTTAATTTTACAATAATAAATGGGTAAAAGAGGGTGGGGTGGGGAGTGTTTATTTCAAATAAAGGACTTTTTTTTGTGTGTTTTGTTTAATTTTCACTACGGAATTAATAATGGGGTGTATTATAGACGCCTCTCCATTAATAACCCCTGGGCTTGATGTCAGCTGACATTACAAAGCTGACATCAACCCCACAAATATTACCCACAAATATTACCCCACTTGCCACCGCACCAGGGCAAGTGGGAAGAGCAAGGCTAAGCACCAGATTTGGCGCATCTTATAGATGCACCATTTCTGGGGCAGCTAATGATCTTAGTCTGGGAGGGGGGCCAATATCCATGGCCCCTTCCCAGGCTATAAATATCAGCCCACAACTGTCTGTTTAGCCTTTGCTGGTTAGTAATTATAGGGGGACCCTACGTCATTTTTTTTCTGGGGTCCACCCGTAAACTAACCAGTAAAGGATAAGCAAACAGCTGTGAGCTGTTTTTTTTTAAATTATTTAAACAATAAAGTACAGAAAAAAAAACACGCAAAGCACTGATTATATATTACACTGACATATTTCTATCTATCATTTTCCTCATCACTATCCCTATCTTTGAACAGCTTTAACACATAACACTCTTTAATTTCTATGCTGCATTTCATTCCATACATGTCACACTGACATACGGATATCACATACGTACAGTACACACAGATGGCACATGGACCACGGATCTCACCAGTACTGTTTTTTCCAGAACCAAAATCATCAGGACTTGTGAAGGAGGCCTAAGACTGGAATCAGATGGCAATGTCACTGACTCTCAACCAGAACTCATAGGCATATATAAGGCTGTTAGTTCGGGTCAGGAAATTCGTAGTCAGTCCAGGCATTGAGATCCATATATGGACTGTGACATACAACTGTCTGAACATGGCCTTACACAAGTTAATTAAAAATCCCCTTCCCAACAAGCTGCACTTAAGTTGCATTCATAGCCTCTTTTTTTTGTTGCGATTTTCAGAAACCTAGGAACAATGTACAATTTTTCACAATTTTTTTTTTTTTCAAATATCATATCTATGTCTGAACCCTAATTTTATTTTCAGAGTGCCTAGCACTCTGAAAGTAAAAATTATGGAGGCCCACAAAGCAACAGAAGGGTATAAGAATATAGCAAAGTGTTTTCAAGCAAAGTGTTTTCCTCAGTTTGAAATGTAATTAAGAAATGGCAGTTAACAGGAACAGTGAAGCTCAATATAAGGTCTGGAAGACCAAGCAAAATTTCAATGAGAGCTGCTCGTCGGATTGCTAGAGAGGAAAATCAGAACCCCCGCATGACTGCAAAAGACCTTCAGAAAGATTTAGCAGGTATTCAAATAACGCTGCATGAACATTAGTGAGGTGATAGGGTAGTGTAAAGAAATGCATTTTTAGGGCACACTCAAAACTGTGGACACTGGCAATTAATTGAATTGTCCGAGGTAGTGCATTCCAGTGAACTGGTGGAGCATGAAGAAGTCTTGGAGATAGCAGTGGGAGGTTCAGATTATTGAAGATGCTGGTCTTAGATCATTAACAGTACGGGGAGCACGGGTAGGTTGGTAGACAGAGATGAGACAGGAGTTGTAGGGTGGTGTAGAACTGTGAAGAGCTATGTGAGTGAGAGTCATACGCTTATATTGTATTCGGATAGGCAACCAGTGCAATGACTGGCACAGGCTGGATGTATGGGTGTAGCAGTTGGACAGGAATATGATCCTGGGCTTCTTGTCACTTTGTTACCTGGTACTTTGAAAGTTCTATGCTTTATGCATTTAGCAATGTGCAATTCATTATATATACAGTAGCAGTCAAAAATTTAGACATAACTGTTTATGTAATGTGTCATGTATAACATCGGAGAGATCACAGCCGCTATCACCAATTTGTCAGGGGGTGCAATTAAAACCTTGTGTGGGAAAGGGCTTAACTCCCTTATCCACCGATCTTTCCCACACAAGGTTTTAATTTCGAGCTACAACTGGTTCACTTTTCACTCAGAATTCAGATGAGGCCTGGTTTGGCACATGGAGAGGTAGGGACATTAGTGTTTAGGGACCATCTATATTAAAAGGTCACCTTCACATGGTTGGATGGCTTTTGTGTTCTTTAATCAAAAAAAGGTAACTTAATACCTTACGTTTTTAACGTTTATAACAATATTGGAGTTCATGTATTCATAAATCACAGTGTGCTGACGCACCGTGTATGCATATGAAGGTCAGTTAATCCGGAAAATTTCTAGAACCTTGAAGGTACCCTCAAGTGCAGTTATGAAAACCTTCAAGCGCTGTAAAGAAAGTGTCTCTCTAAGAAAAGGAAACAAAGAATAACTTCTGCTACAGAGAGAAATGTTCATCAGTTACCATCCTAAGAAATCGCTAATTGACTGAACTTCAGATAACAACCTTCATAAATGATGTACAGACAGTAAGTATCAGACACATCTCAACATTAACTCTCCTATGGAGACTGCGAGAAGCGGGACTTTATGGTCGATTTGCTGCAAATAAAAGACTTGTTTGGGCCAAGCAACACCAACACAAGGACAGGACATTAAATCACTGGCAATTTGTACTTTTGTCTGATGACTGTAGTTTTGAGATTTTTTTGCTACCATCTGCCATGATTTTGTGAGATACAGAAAGGTGAGTGGATGGTTTCCACATGTGTGGTTCCCATCTCAAAGTATGGATAGGAAGGTGTGAGGGTATGGTTGTACTTTGCTGGTGATACTGTTGGTGATTTATTCCAAATTCAGTTCACACTTACCCAACATGACTACTACAAGATTCAGCAACAACATGCCATGACATGTGGTTGGCACCATCCTGTGTGTTAAAACAGGACAATATCTCAAAACATATCTCCAGGCTATGTAAGTGCTATGTGGCCAAGAAGGAGAGGGATGAGGTGCTGTGTCAGATGGTATGGCCTCCACAATCATCCATCCTCAGTGCAATTGAGATGGTTTGGGATGAGCTGGACTGCAGAGTGAAGGCAAAGTAGCCAACAATTGCTCAGCACCTTTGGGAACTCCTTCAAGACTTTTAGAAAGCCATTCCAGGTAACTACCTGAAGAAGCTTGAGAGAATGCCAAGGGGTGTAAAGCTGACATTAGAGTAAAAGGGGGGAAGTTTGAGGAATATAAGGTTTAAAACATATTCTGGTCAGTTTCACACATGTATCTTTACTTATGGTTTACATATATGTACATTTGTGGTTTTGCTGCCTTTATTCTGAATCTACAATGAGCACATCCAATAAGAACAAGAAAAATCATTGCATGAACACGTGTGTCCAAACTTTTTACCTGTATATTTTTATACTGTATAATGATTGCATACTGGCTAAATGCATGAAGTACTTCAAAGTACTAAACAGCAAAGTGACAAGTGTATCAATAAGCATGAAGTACCAGGCTCTCTGCACTTCAACATGTTTTCCTAACACTTCTTCTGAGGGGAAAAACAATAAAAAATGGACTTATGATGACTCAAAAATGAATGTATAAACCTGCATGTCTCCTGAATGTCTGCACTATCATAGTGTTATGTGTAAGAACCTTACTATTTTCCACCATGAAGTTTTTACAAAAAGGAATGTAACAAAGCCAAGGAATTTATCAAACTACTTACAAGTGACAAGCTTGTTTCTTTGTATTACATTGCCAGGCAATGCATGCCAGAAATGACAGGAGTTAAGTTGCCATGTAAATTACCCCCTCATTAAAACCAGAAGGCATGTATTAATGAATTAAAGAGTCTCCAGCATTTATGCTTTTCACATGGTTGGTCTCCAGGGCCATCCCTCTCCTTTGTTTTGCTGTGTTGTTTGTGTCTTTGTGTGAGATGTCCCCAATTGTATGGAGCTCTGGAATACATTAGCATTTGATAGATAAATGAATGAGATAATAAGACATGATTGACTTCAGGTACATGGTGCCAAACGACAGGGTTCTAATCCGGATTTCCAGGTGGACAACACACATTGAATCTTTTATCAGCGCTATACACCTTATTGTGCACAATTACTATCTAAGCTGAATATCATGTGGAACAGGCGCTGGGCGATACTGAACATTGTGTATAATATCTGTAGAAGCCTTAAAACTTGACATTGTTTTCCCTACTTGTTCAGTCCTTTTATCCTTCATTGAGATGGCCTACGGATGGTTTTTATTTATGCGGTTTGACTAATTCCAAATGTACGATAATTTCTTCTGCTCCACATGGAAATTTTTTAGCTCATATATATGGTTATCTTCTAGATTTCTAAGATATCTGCCTTTGTTACATTGCTACCAATCTACTAAGTGAGGATCTTATTGTTTTGTCATAGTCATCGGTCCATTCTCCTGCAGCTTGTCCATGCCACCACACTCCCTGCTCAGGATAAGGGATCAGAACACTTTATGCCACATTTCTTCCTATTTTCTGGAGAGAAAGCTGAAATGACTCATGGGTTGGTTCTTCATCCATTGTATCATACTGTTGCTGTGCTTATGGACAGGGAAAGCCCTACAAAAGGTTTCAACACCCAAGGGAAAAAAAGAGGTCAACCTAAGCTGAAGTTTAAGCCCCATAGCAGCCACATGGGCTGACTCCCTTGCCAGATTTGACATGTTATAATTCTCCTATGCTATGGCTTGGATCTAATCTGTCTAGTGTATTAACTGTTCTTACCCAGCGGATCGAGACACAATAAACTTAATATCATTGCTAAATCCAAGTGAAAATAGAAACAATGGTAATACAGTCATCATTCAGTTCTGGATTCTTGTTTGATGTGCGGGTTCAGTTAGTAACAAAAGTAGACATCTGATATTTTTCCATAATTTTTCCTTGCATTAGATTTTTAGGACTATGTTTATTGATTTAGGTAAATTATGTATGATCTATCTTTCACTGATATTTTGTATCAGAAGTAGCATTGCACAGAATAAAAACACAATTATGAACATTCTAAAACTTGTGTCTGAAAGCAAAACTGTCTTTGTAGACCACTGCAACAATCACAGCTCATCTTTCCCTTTGAATTTTGATATTTTAAAAGAGAATTTGACACATCATACAGTACATGCAGCCCGATTCATGAGCAGCATGTATCAGGCACCAGTTGTATGATTTCAGCCAGATATGCTTGACTGTGAAACGTTATGACATTTCAGAGAAAATCATAGTTTAAAAGCCCCTGGGGACTGAGCCACATGGGAGATTAGTCAGAAAGGCGAGTCGCTGGCAGACTCTCCCCACTCGTTGCCCAGAAGTGACAGCTCTCTCCCTACAAGCGCACACAGGGACAGAGCTATCAGTCACTGGCAACAGGTGGGGAGAAGCCTCCATCAGCCAGTGTCTGATACATACTGCCTGTGGATTGGGCAGAATGTATCAGCTGTCAAGTTTCCATTAAAAATTAAAGATTTCTTATGATTGATTAATATGGGAAACAAAAGCAATTTTCATAAATTTCCCTATAGTTAAATATAGGTAAATATTTAGATTTGAGAGTCCTCAGTGGTTGACACCTTTTATTGGCTAACTGAAAAGATGGTAACAGATTGCAAGCTTTCGAGACTATTCAGGCCTCTTCATCAGGCATAGTATAACACAAAATCATCTGAAGAGTCACATATTTATACACAGCAAGACACAGAAATATTGGAATAGTTCATAGATAAGGAGTGTGAAACCACAGACAAGATGAAGATCCCCAACTCACATGAGGACTACAAGATCCCAGGTACTTTCAGCTGCATCACATCTAATGTGGTGTACTTAATTATATGAACCAAATATCCAGCTGGGGGTCTGTATGTAGGGGAGACAAGGCAAAAACTTAGAATTAGGATGAATTCTCATCACCACACATTAAGGCTGTGTGCCCACTATGCATTTTTTAAGCGTTGCAGCAGAAACGCTTAAAAAGCGCTTGGTAGAAGGTCTGCCATGTTCCCCAATGATAATCCGCATGTGCTGTGCACATGCTGCGGAAATTTCCGCTGCGGATTATTGCGGAAAAATCCGCAGCACTACCGATTATTTTGCTAAGTATATATTTATTTTTTTATTTTTTACCATCCTTTACGGTCACACTATATAAATCCATGCCGTTTGCATGGATTTATATAGTGTGACCAAGTTGTCAAGCACTTTCCAAGTGATGCTAAAATCGCTTGGAAAGCGATTGTCAACCCGCATGCGGAAATGCATGTGAAGAAAGCTTCACTTCTGCTTGTCCCTGGCAGGAAAAACGCATGTACAATCTGCATGCGTTTTTTTCTGCCAGGGAGATGCAGAAACGCCCAGGAAAAATCCAGAGTATTTCTGCATCGTGGGCACATAGCCTAAAAGAAAAAAGAATAGCTCTACCTGTGGCAAAACATTTTTGTATCCTTGATCACAGCATCACAGACATGAAATTAATAGTATTAAAAGGTAACTTCAAATCTCAGAGACAGAAAAGTTTGGGAATATAAACTCATAATGACCTTTGACACCTTTAGAGCAGGAATGAATGTATTGCATGGATTTAATCACAGGATAATAAAACTTTCGCACTTCTTATCTATGATCTATTCCAATATTTACGGCCACAACTGTTTATCCCTCCCCCATAGTAATAGTTCTGCTTTATGTCACTTGTCTCATCTTTTGCATTATTTCTGTGTCTTGCTGTGTGTAAATAAGTGACTCTTCAGATTTTGTGTTATACTATGCCTGATGAAGAAACCTGAGTAGTTTCAAAAGCTTGCAATTTGTTACCGTCTTTTCAGTTAGCCATTAAAAGGTATTAACCACTGAGGATTCTCAAATCTAAATATTATTCAATCTACTGGCTAACACGGTACAAATATATATATTTTTCCTATAGTTAGGTACAGTATCACTATTTCTCTATCTGTAGCACTTTCTAAAATGAAACAACACCATGTTTTTAATTTGTGGAACTTCATTTCATTGGAAAACTGAAAGATTTGGTGCTAGAAAATAGTTGGCCTGGCGCATTTGACTAGAGAGGATGGAATGGCATGTGAAATATGAAATTTGGAGAAAAACCTGCTTGGGTTATAACACAGATGAAGAAGGAAGGAGATTAATAAAAGACAGCTAAAGCTGGCCACAGATTAATAATTTCAGATGGCAGATGTCTGAAAAACTTGCTGTTTCTGGTTGCTCTGTAAAGGCTTTCCATTTGGACGACAACATCATGAGTTAAAATTGAACCCCGTTCTTGGTTTGTGGTTTGATCTCCGCCGTTGATAAGATGCAGATCCTTTTTTGGGCATGAACAATTTTCTTGACAAGAATCAAAAAAATCTAACATTGCAGCTCAAGTTTTCCAAAGATATTTGCCACCAGTCTGAGGATAATGATTTACACCAATAAATCCAATAAATAAAGCGGTCTGGCAGATAGTAAACCGAGGTCATAACTTAATCCCCATTTACCTAATAGAGAAATTCCTAACCATATTACCACGAGGAAACCCTGAAAAATTGTTCTCACATCCTCCATCTCTACCTCAAAGAAATTTGGTGTAGAGATAGCTAAATCATTCTCTTACCCTATAGTCTGTCTGAGATTTGGTGACTGCTTTGCCTTCCCTTGTGATAAGCATCGATGAGGCTGGAATCAATTTTCCATTTCTAATACAAGAAGGATAGCTCTTTTTTCTGAATTTCAAGGAATTCTAGGATCTCCTGGAATTTCTTGTGTTTAGGAATAGTTGACACCTGCAACACATCAATCAAGAGTGTCAGTCAAGAGCTGCAGAAAGAACTTCAAGAAGCAGACTGTGCAACTGCCTCAGCCACGGTAATGACTACACGTAGGCTTCTATTCTTCTCACAGAGAAAATGATGGTACGGCACCTATTCTGCCGTTATAGTTCCTTTAGGAACCTTTACCTTTACTCACCTGCGACTGCATCACAAAGTGTAGCAGGTGTGGTGCATCTTATAGATTGTGGTTCCACCACAGGTGATTAGATGCAAGGTGCAGCACTGCTGAGGGGCCTGATGGTTTGCCGGCCCTAAACGATTACTACGCTGTCGCATGTTTTTGTGGTATTATTCTGACGCGCCCCCTGGGCCATATTCTTTAGGGGGAATATCCGGAGCCGGATCAGATGGGAGTTGTAGTCTTCCGAGTGGCTGTGACCCGGTCCGTGCCCAGGGTGTCAAACTCAGTTGTATGTGGCAGTCCTACAGATGTTAATAAGTTCTTAATGTCGACTACGCCACCCGTTGCATTGCGGTCACTATGGCCGCCGCTGCAGCAGGGTCCGCTGAGGCTGATGGTGTTGGTGCAGCTATTGATAGTGTAACCCCCAACGGGTGGGGTATAGCCTCAGGGGGTCAGGTGCAGAGGATGGGGGTTGTGGTGGTGCAGCATAGATGGTAATGAAGACAGAGTCGGGTTATGCAGTTAAGGGTATTTACTCACTGCTGATGTTCCGGTCACTCCAGCTTCAAGTGACCTCCCGAGCCGTGCTGCATCCACCAGGTCCTGGATCCAGCCAACCCCCAAGCGAGTCCGGAGCGTGACCCTGAGCTCTCCTTCTGTCCTTTCACTGGCCGTCCCCACTATTGATCCACCCAGGTCCAGCTCCCTCGGGCCTTCTGTTGGGAGACCCTTGGCCTTGGGTTCCCTGACCCTCCACGTGGTATGCCTTCGTGGTGGATGTGGTGGGTGGCCGTGGCAGACGCTGCCCACGGCCTCCGGTCTCTGGCTGGGGTGTGTTTTTGCCCCCACCAGCTTGGGTTCCGGTACCCTAATGCCAACTCTTCACCCGCTGATGGACTTTGGGTTCTCAGAGTTCCTTTTCTGTTTCCCCCTCTGGGTCTTTCTTTCTTTCTCCTCTCTCTCTCTCTCTGGGGCTGCTCTGCTCCTCTTCCTCTGCTCTGCTCTGACAAAAGGCTGACAGACTGACCCTGTTCTTAGTTGGTGCCCACCTTATATACACCCTCTATGTGTGAGCTCAGGTGACCAGCACCCAATGAGCTCCTATCTTTACCCAGGCTGCTCCCCCTATCTGCCCCTACACTACTTGGGATGTACCACCCCCCTCCCACTCCAGCCAGGAACAGACTCGGTCGTACCTGCACATTTCTAAGTGGGAGTACCGTCGGCCTGTTCCTCGGAAATGGGATGTGTGTAGTGCATGCAGCCTACCGAGCTCAGTTCCACACTCCATCCTTACCCGGGAGTGGAATATCACACCTCTGGGTTGAGGTGCAATACCCCTGTAGCAGCCGAATCCTCAGGGTGCTACATTCCCCCCTGGTAAATCACAGCACGTCCTCGGGCTGTAAGACATAAATAACACCAAAACATACAAATTTTTGCATAAACATATAAAACATTATATATATATATTTCAATATAAAACATTCTCGTCGCCTCTGGCTCCTCCTCCGGTCACTGTGCAACGTGTGACCGGGTAAAGTGCGACAGTCTCTCTGGAAAACTGGTTTTCCTATAAAACCGGTAGGGGGCGCTTTAGGACGCGCAACTATATACAAGGATATGGCCGCTCTCAGTCCTCGGCCAGGTATTAGGGAGGAATGACCGCTCTCAGTCCTCGGTCAGTGGGATTTAGGGAAATACGGGTAACAGTTCACACATGCTGGTCCCAACGGGGACTATATTAGCAACAGCAACAGTTTCAGTTTCAGTTCCAGTTCACGGTTTCAGTTCACGGTGCCCCGACGGGCAACTATATACAGCTTCTGCTTCGCTGTCCTTAGCGACGGCGTCCTCCTGCTCTTGCTTTATGGTTACCTTTGGCTTCAGACCCGTCCGGGTCCTCTTGCTCTCCCTCCTCACACCGCAGCTCTTCCTCCGTCAGGCGATGCACATGGAGGGCGTAGGGACCTTTGGCACACTTGTGCCGGGTGAAGGTGACCTCGTCCCCGATGTAAAGGTCACGACCTCTGTGTCCCTCCGGTAGGTGGGACTCAACGTCTCTCCTGGTTACGAAGACGTCGCCTAGGGTGTGGTGGTCTCGGATGAAGCCCCACCCATGCTGCAGGTTAAACTTTATCACAGTCCCGGTGGTGCGGGGACTATGCGCTGCACGGGGGTCTCTCCTGGCCCGGCTCTTCTGCTCCGCGCTCTTTACTTGAGCTTGCTGTTCCCGGACCCGCCTCTCTCTCCGCTCCCTCTCGAAGTCCTCGAGCTGTTGGCGGCAGCACTCAGCACACTCCGCTGCAGCTGCCCGAGTCTCTTGAGTGAACCCCATAAGATCTTCTCCGGTGGGGTCCCACTCAAACTGTGCTTCCGCTAGCGGGGGCGAGATCCTCTTTACGGGCTTTGGAGCCGGGATCAGGGGTTCATCCAGGGGTCTCTCTCTCCGGAGTCGGGGATGGTGGAACTCCGGTGGCCATATAAATGGCTGCCCATCCGGGCACGTATGCTGGGCGTACAGGTCCTCTCCCAGATGCGGCACTCTTGGTCTTATGGGCGCGGTGGTGGTGGCGCCCGGGTTGCCCGGGCCTTGCGGCCAGGCCTGGGGTATCTGGAAGGTAAAGGGCACCGTAAGGACGGCGGCGCCCTGGGCTACTTGGCCCTGCGACCAGGCCGGGGGCTCCGCGGAGGTAGGGGGCGCTGTTGGTATTGCGGCGCCCGGGGGTACTAGGCCTTGCGACCAGGCTGGTGGTACTTCCTGCTTGGTCACGCTCGGGGTCGAGGCGTGTGACGTCACAGGGGTCGCGGCTCCCGTTTGAGGCCTAGTCTGCGGCGGTGACGTTGCAGCGACGGGCACGGCAGGATAGACTTCGGGCTCTGCGACGGGGAGCTGGGACAGGTACGCGGTTTCCCGGTTTGGGGTATAGACGTCCCCTTTACCTGCCTCCACTCGTTCGGCTCCCTTCTCGGCGCCGTCTCCGGCCTTCAGTCCTCCCGCGTCATCCTCAGAGGCGGTCTGTCTCCTCGTCTCGGGTGGCGTGCTCCGCTGACAGGTCTCGGTCTGTTGGGCCATCTCACGGCTCCACTCCGCCAACGTCTCTCGCTGCACCCGGGCCATCCTCCTTGCGAGGCCCTCCAGAGCGGTCTGTGCACACTCCCGGTCTCGGGGGAGCTGTGCTAGGACCTCCACTAGTCCTAGTGGGGTCGTTGTTTCCAGCAGGCTCCTGACCAACGGGTCGGTGCTGCTCTGCTCTCCTACAGTCGTCTCCAGCAGGCTCCTGGCCAGCGGGCCGGTGCTGCTCTGCTCTCCCTCCTCGGTTTCTAGCAGGCTCCTGGCCAACGGGCCGGTGCTGCTCTGCTTTCTCGCCATCTCCGGGTAAGCTCCTCCGATATTCTTCTCCAGGCTTCTTGCCTCCGGGTGCGCTCGCTCCAGACTGCTCCAGGCGGCACCCATCTTTGTTCTCTTCTTTCGTCTCCTCCCACCTCGAGGGCGGTCCCGGGGCCACTTGGTGATTGTCAGCTCCAGGGGCTGTTCTTTCACGCTGACAGACACCTCTAGCATCACAGTCTCTGTTGGTGGGGGCGGTTTCCACTTTTGGCGCCATTTTCGGTCCTGGCCCACGATGGGAGGTGGCCTCTCGCCACCCTCTGGCACGCCCATAATGGCGTCCGCTCTTCCAAGGCGGGAAACCTTTGGAAATGGCGGGAATCGCTTCCCAGTGGCGGGAAACTCTGCAGATGGCGGGAAAACGCGGTTAATGGCGGACAACCGGCTGGAATCGACTGGTGATGGGGTCCGATGGCAGGGACCCTCCGGAACCGGCAGGAGACTTCTTTTTGAGGTAAACTCGTCCTTTTCTTCAGGCACGCAGTACCCGGTTGTTGCGGGCACGTAATCCTGCCGACTACGCCAAAGTTGACGCGCCCCCTGGGCCATATTCTTTAGGGGGAATATCCGGAGCCGGATCAGATGGGAGTTGTAGTCTTCCGAGTGGCTGTGACCCGGTCCGTGCCCAGGGTGTCAAACTCAGTTGTATGTGGCAGTCCTACAGATGTTAATAAGTTCTTAATGTCGACTACGCCACCCGTTGCATTGCGGTCACTATGGCCGCCGCTGCAGCAGGGTCCGCTGAGGCTGATGGTGTTGGTGCAGCTATTGATAGTGTAACCCCCAACGGGTGGGGTATAGCCTCAGGGGGTCAGGTGCAGAGGATGGGGGTTGTGGTGGTGCAGCATAGATGGTAATGAAGACAGAGTCGGGTTATGCAGTTAAGGGTATTTACTCACTGCTGATGTTCCGGTCACTCCAGCTTCAAGTGACCTCCCGAGCCGTGCTGCATCCACCAGGTCCTGGATCCAGCCAACCCCCAAGCGAGTCCGGAGCGTGACCCTGAGCTCTCCTTCTGTCCTTTCACTGGCCGTCCCCACTATTGATCCACCCAGGTCCAGCTCCCTCGGGCCTTCTGTTGGGAGACCCTTGGCCTTGGGTTCCCTGACCCTCCACGTGGTATGCCTTCGTGGTGGATGTGGTGGGTGGCCGTGGCAGACGCTGCCCACGGCCTCCGGTCTCTGGCTGGGGTGTGTTTTTGCCCCCACCAGCTTGGGTTCCGGTACCCTAATGCCAACTCTTCACCCGCTGATGGACTTTGGGTTCTCAGAGTTCCTTTTCTGTTTCCCCCTCTGGGTCTTTCTTTCTTTCTCCTCTCTCTCTCTCTCTGGGGCTGCTCTGCTCCTCTTCCTCTGCTCTGCTCTGACAAAAGGCTGACAGACTGACCCTGTTCTTAGTTGGTGCCCACCTTATATACACCCTCTATGTGTGAGCTCAGGTGACCAGCACCCAATGAGCTCCTATCTTTACCCAGGCTGCTCCCCCTATCTGCCCCTACACTACTTGGGATGTACCACCCCCCTCCCACTCCAGCCAGGAACAGACTCGGTCGTACCTGCACATTTCTAAGTGGGAGTACCGTCGGCCTGTTCCTCGGAAATGGGATGTGTGTAGTGCATGCAGCCTACCGAGCTCAGTTCCACACTCCATCCTTACCCGGGAGTGGAATATCACACCTCTGGGTTGAGGTGCAATACCCCTGTAGCAGCCGAATCCTCAGGGTGCTACAATTCCATAACAGAATCTGTAGTACACTGGCATGCAACTGCTTGCTGTGCACATCTGAAGACACACCTCTTAGTACCCGCCTGAGAGGAGCAACGTTCTGCAGATGGAAGCTGTATAGAGAAAAGCAATGTACTGCACATGGATGTTGTGTATATAGGGGCTAGGAGTGATGTTCTGCAGATGGAGACTGTATACAAAGTGACGAGAAGTGATCTTTTGCAGATGGAGGCTGCATGTGGAGAGCTGAGATGCACATTTTGTGGTAAAAATGGCCTTGCAATATGACTCTGCTCATCAGTATGATTATGGCGATACCAAACATGTCAGATTTTTTTATCATTTTAGTGGTGAAAAAAAATCAGAAGTTTGCAAAAAAAGAAAATTTGGCAGAAGTTGTGTCACCATTTTCTGAGACCCGTAACATTTTCATTTTCGATCGATGGAGCTGTGTGACGGCATATTTTTTGTAGGGCAAGGCATCCTTTTAATTGATACCATTATTGATACCATTTTGGGATAGATAAGATGTTTTGATCGCTTGTTACAGCATTGCAACGTCCCCAAAAAATGTAATTTTGGAATTCTTGAAATTTTTTCCTTTATGATGTTTAGTGATTGGGTTCATTATTTTTATATTTTGATAAATCTGACTTTTCTGAATGGGGCGATTCCACATATGTGTATTTTTTTATTATCTTTATTTTTAAAGGAGGGTGATTTGAACTTATGTTTTTTTTTTTATTTTTAAAAACATTTTTTTTTATACTTTTCTCTGTTCTAAAATTGTCCCCTCAAGTCTGATCACTTGTGCTACACACAGCAATGCCACAGAATTGTTGTACATAGTAAAAAAAATCATGGTCTCCTTTGAAGCCTGACCACAGGCTGGGTTTTAAAGGAATTCCATAATGATAAGCACAGAGGTCTTCAACAGAGCCCCTGCTATCAAAGTTACCCATCGGCGACCCGCGATCTCGTCATAGACGCACCGATGGACACATGGAGTGACGTGCCCCCATGCCAGCACGTGTTAAATGCCGCTATCATAGTTTATATGTGCGTGTGAAACAAACCTCCATTACCGTTGATGCCAGCAATGGAGGAGATGGAGAAATTACTTTCTATGTCTCCTCCACACAGTTAACTGACACTTGGATCAAACTCTGACAGAGTTTGAACCAAATGTAATTTGCATAATCGGCCCCGATTCTTTTGCATGTGTGAGTGATGTGAGCGAGCCCTTATACTCACATCCCATCCCGACACAGTTCCAGTCGCGTTCCCAGGGCTCTTGTGCGGTTGCTATGACACGTGAGCCCTGCACCCAATCAGCGCTGACGTCACTGTCCCTGCCTTCAGACAAATAACTAATCACTTCCTCTTGATTACTAATACGTCCGAAGGCGGGGACAGTGACGCCAGCGCTGATTGGGCCCAGCCTTCATGTGACATAACAACCGCTGGAATGGCGCCGGCATAAGAAACGAGTATAACTGTTTTTATTTTAATGGGGGAAAACTTTCAGATTGAGAAGGGGTTGTCTAAGTAATGGACAACCCCTTTAAGATTGATTGTTGAAGGCAGATCAGGGCTGTAACACACAGCTCTCACCTGCTGAGTATGAGCCCGCTCCAAACACCCGCTTCCAACTTGCGCCGTAAATGTACGGCCGATGTCTTGAAGGGGTTACAGAGAAAGAGGGACAAACTATGTGGCACCATACCACACCTCAAGCCATACTCATTTACCATTTCTTTCTACCCTGACTGGAGAAGACTTCAGAGGAGACAGGGTGGAGGGACATTAAGCAGACCGACCGGTACAGCAGAGCTTAAACCCAAATCTGTCTGGGATGGATGGAAACTTTGGATTTATTTTTTGCTCACTTATTCATAGTTGTAGGAGCCATAACTTTTTCAATTTTATGTAGGTTTCACTATGTGAGGTCTTGCTTTTTTGTAAGACCAGCTTTAGGTTTTTTTAAGTGCCATCTTACCAATCACGTCTGTAAGACTGTGTTGACTCGTAGTGTAAATGCTGCATTTTTTCTTTTTATCTGCATGTTTTCTACAGGTGTTCGCAAAAAGCTATATGATAACAATCTTCTCTGATTATTGCATTTCTGGCCATAAATTTTGCAAAATGTTCTATGAATCTCAGTCCTTTTAAAACATTCTTGAAATTGTTCTTGTATTGAGTGACATATTGATTAAAAATGGAGAGGTCTGTAATTTTTATCGTAGGTACACTTCAACTGTGAGAAACATAATCTAAACAAAAATCCAGAAAATCACATTGTATGATATTTACATAATTAATTTGCATTTTATTACATGAAATAAGTATTTGATACAATAGAAAAACAGAACTTAATATTTGGTGCAGAAACCTTTCTTTGCAATTACAGGGGTCAGATGTTTCCTGCAGTTCTTGACCAGGTTTGCACATACTGCAGCAGGGATTTTGGTCCACTTCTCCATACAGATCTTCACCAGATCTTTCAGGTTTCGGGGCTGTCACTGGGCAACATTGAGTTTCAGCTCCCCCCAAGATTTTCTATTGGGTTCAGGTCTAGAGACTGGCTAGGTCACGCCAGGACCTTCAAATGCTTCTTACGGAGCCACACCTTAGTTGCCCTGGCTGTGTATTTAAGGTCATTGTCATGCTGGAAGACCCAGCCATGACCCATCTTCAATGCTCTTACTGAGGGAAGGAGGTTGTTGGCCCCAATCTCATGATACATGACCCCCATCAATCCTCCCTTCAGTACGGTACAGTCGTCCTGTCCTTTGCAGAAAAGCACCCCCAAAGTATGATGTTTCCCCGACCATGTTTCACGGTTGGGACTCTGTTCTTGGAGTTATACTCATCCTCTTTCTTCCTCCAAACACGGCGAGTTAAGTGGATACTAAAAAGTTATATTTTGATCTCATTTGACCACAAGACCTTCTCTCATGCCTCCTCTGGATCATCCAAATGGTCACTGGCGAACTTCAAACGGGCCTGGACATGTGGTTTCAGGTCTCTTTAGGTCATTGACCAGGTCCTCCCATGTAGTTCTGGGCTGATTCCTGACCTTTCTCAGAATTATACTTACCCCACGAGGCGAGATCTAGCTTGGAGCCCCAGACCGAGGAAGATTGACAGTCATCTCGTGTTTCTTCCATTTTCCAAAAATTGTGCCAACAGTTGCTGCCTTCTAACCAAGCTGTTTGCCTATTGTCCTACAGCCTATCCCAGCCTAGTGCAGGTCTACAATTTTGTCCCTGGTGTCCTTAGACAGCTCTTTGGTCTTGGCCATGGTGGAGAGATTGGAGTGTGATTGATAGAGTGTGTGTGGACAAGTGTCTTTTATACAGGTAATGAGTTAAAATAGTGCAATTAATGCAGGTAATGAGAACAAAGTAGGAGGACTTCTTAAAGAAAAACTAATAGGTCTGTGAGAGCCAGAATTCTTGCTGAGCGGTAAGTGATCAAATACTTTGACGAACGTCTCTGTAATCTTATAAAATTTATTTTTGTTTTCCGTAATGCCATTTACTAATTTATTAATTATGACAACTTTGTTGTTTATCGTGTAAAAAGGCTGAAAGTGAATAGATATGGGTAATTTGTGTTAGTTTTTATTATGTGGAGCACACCTTTCTAGCTTCCGAAACGTATTTGTTTCGAAACTCGGGAACTCGGGCTGCTAATATATATATATATATATATATATATATATATATATATATATATATATATATATATACATACATCGCGTGCAGAATTATTAGGCAAATGCGTATTTTGATCACTTTGATACTTTTTATACATGTTGTCCTACTCCAAGCTGGATAGGCTTGAGAGCCAACTACCAATTAAGTAAATCTGGTGATGTGCATCTCTGTAATGAGGAGGGGTGTTGACTAATGACATCAACACCCTATATAAGGTGTGCTTAATTATTAGGCAACTTCCTTTCCTTTGGCAAAATGGGTCAGAAGAGAGATTTAACGGGCTCTGAAAAGTCCAAAATTGTGAGATGTCTTGCAGAGGGATGCAGCAGTCTTGAAATTTCCAAACTTTTGAAGCGTGATCACCAAACAATCAAGCGTTTCATGGCAAATAGCCAACAGGGTCGCAAGAAGCGTGTTGGCCAAAAAAGGCGCAAAATAACTGCCCATGAATTGAGGAAAATCAAGCGTGAAGCTGCCAAGATGCCATTTGCCACCAATTTTGCCATATTTCAGAGCTGTAACGTTACTGGAGTATCAAAAAGCACAGGGTGTGCGATACTCAGGGACATGGCCAAGGTAAGGAAGGCTGCAAAACGACCTCCTTTGAACAAGAAACATAAGATAAAACGTCAAGAATGGGCCAATAAATATTTTAAGACTGATTTTTCAAAGGTTTTATGGACTGATGAAATGAGAGTGGCTCTTGATGGGCCAAATGGATGGGCCAGAGGCTGGATCAGTAAAGGGCAGAGAGCTCCACTCCGACTCAGACGCCAGCAAGGTGGAGGTGGGGTACTGGTATGGGCTGGTATCATCAAAGATGAACTTGTGGGACCTTTTCGGGTTGAGGATGAAGTGAAGCTCAACTCCCAGACCTACTGCCAGTTTCTGGAAGACAACTTCTTCAAGCAGTGGTACAGGAAGAAGTCAGTATCGTTCAAGAAAAACAAGATTTTCATGCAGGACAATGCTCCATCACATGCATCCAACTACTCCACAGCATGGCTGGCCAGTAAAGGTCTAAAAGAAGAAAAAATAATGACATGGCCCCCTTGTTCACCTGATCTGAACCCCATAGAGAACCTGTGGTCCATCATAAAATGTGAAATCTACAGGGAGGGAAAACAGTACACCTCTCGGAACAGTGTCTGGGAGGCAGTGGTGGCTGCTGCACGCAATGTTGATCGAAAACAGATCAAGCAACTGACAGAATCTATGGATGGAAGGCTGCTGAGTGTCATCATAAAGAAAGGTGGCTATACTGATCACTAATTTTTTTGTTTTTTGTTTTTGCATGTCAGAATTGTTTATTTCTAAATTTTGTGCACTGATATTGGTTTACCTGGTGAAAATAAACAAGTGAGATGGGATTATATTTGGTTTTTATTAAGTTGCCTAATAATTCTGTACAGTAATAGTTACCTGCACAAACAGATATCCTCCTAAGATAGCCAAATCTAAAAAAAAACACTCCAACTTCCAAAAATATTAAGCTTGGATATTTATGAGTCTTTTGGGTTGATTGAGAACATAGTTGTTGATCAATAATAAAAATAATCCTCTAAAATACAACTTGCCTAATAATTCTGCACACAGTGTATATATATATATACAGTGCTGGTCAAAAGTATTGGCACCCCTGCAATTCTGTCAGATAATACTCAGTTTCTTCCTGAAAATGATTGCAATCACAAATTCTTTGGTATTATTATCTTCATTTAATTTGCTTGCAAGGAAAAAACACAAAAGAGAATGAAGCAAAAATCAAATCATTGATCATTTCACACAAAACTTCAAAAAAGGGCTGGACAAAAGTATTGGCACCCTCAGCCTAATACTTGGTTGCACAACCTTTAGCCAAAATAACTGCGAACAACCGCTTCCGGTAACCATCAATGAGTTTCTTACAATGCTCTGCTGGAATTGTAGACCATTCTTCTTTGGCAAACTGCTCCAGGTCCCTGATATTTGAAGGGTGCCTTCTCCAAACTGCCATTTTGAGATCTCTCCACAGGTGTTCTATGGGATTCAGGTCTGGACTCATTGCTGGCCACCTTAGAAGTCTCCAGTGCTTTCTCTCAAACCATTTTATAGTGCTTTTGGAAGTGTGTTTTGGGTCATTGTCCTGCTGGAAGACCCATGACCTCTGAGGGAGACCCAGCTTTCTCACACTGGGCCCTACATTATGCTGCAAAATTTGTTGGTAGTCTTCAGACTTCATAATGCCATGCACATGGTCAAGCAGTCCGGTGCCAGAGGCAGCAAAGCAACCCCAAAACATCAGGGAACCTCCGCCATGTTTGACTGTAGGGACCGTGTTCTTTTCTTTGAATGCCTCTTTTTTTTTCCTGTACACTCTATGTTGATGATTTTTCCCAAAAATCTCTAGTTTTGTCTCATCTGACCAGAGAACATTCTTCCAAAACGTTTTAGGCATTCTCAGGTAAGTTTTGGCAAACTCCAGCCTGGCTTTTTTATGTCTCGGTGTAAGAAATGGGGTCTTCCTGGGTATCCTACCATACAGTTCCTTTTCATTCAGACACTGACGGATAGTACGGGTTGACACTGTTGTACCCTCGGACTGCAGGGCAGCTTGAACTTGTTTGGATGTTAGTCGAGGTTCTTTAGCCACCATCCGCACAATCTTGCGTTGAAATCTCATGTCAATTTTTCTTTTCCGTCCACATCTAGGGAGGTTAGCCACAGTGCCATGGGCTTTAAACTTCTTGATGACACTGCGCACGGAAGACACAGGAACATTCAGGTCTTTGGAGATGGACTTGTAGCCTTGAGATTGCTCATGCTTCCTCACAATTTGGTTTCTCAAGTCCTCAGACAGTTCTTTGGTCTTCTTTCTTTTCTCCATGCTCAATGTGGTACACACAAGGACACAGGACAGAGGTTGAGTCAACTTTAATCCATGTTAACTGGCTGCAAGTGTGATTTAGTTATTGCCAACACCTGTTATGTGCCATACGTAAGTTACAGGTGCTGTTAATTACACGAATTAGAGAAGCATCACATGATTTTTCAAAGGGTGCCAATATTTTTGTCCACCCCCTTTTTTAGGTTTGGTGTGGAATTATATCCAATTTGGCTTTAGAACAATTCTTTTTGTGTTTTTTTCATTGACAACAAATTAAATGAAGAGAATAATAACAAAGAATTTGTGATTGCAATCATTTTCAGGAAGAAACTGAGTATTATCTGACAGAATTGCAGGGGTGCCAATACTTTTGGCCAGCACTGTATATATATACAGTACAGACCAAAAGTTTGGGCACACCTTCTCATTTAAAGATTTTTCTGTATTTTCATGACTATGAAAATTGTACATTCACACTGAAGGCATCAAAACTATGAATTAGCACATGTGGAATTATATACTTAACAAAAAAGTGTGAAACAACTGAAAATATGTCTTATATTCTAGGTTCTTCAAAGTAGCCACCTTTTGCTTTGATGACTGCTTTGCACACTTTTGGCATTCTCTTGATGAGCTTCAAGGAAGGAATTCCCAGAGATGCTTAACACTTGTTGGCCCTTTTGCCTTCACTCTGCGGTCCAGCTCACCCCAAACCATCTCGATTGGGTTCAGGTCTGGTGACTGTGGACTGGAGGCCAGGTCATCTGGCGTAGCACCCCATCACTCTCCTTCTTGGTCAAATAGCCCTTACACAGCCTGGAGGTGTGTTTGGGGTCATTGTCCTGTTGAAAAATAAATGATGGTCCAACTAAACGCAAACCGGATGGAATAGCATGCCGCTGCAAGATGCTGTGGTAGCCATGCTGGTTCAGTATGCGTTCAATTTTGAATAAATCCCCAACAGTGTCACCAGCAAAGCGCCCCCACACCATCACACCTCCTCCTCCATGCTTCACGGTGGGAACCAGGCATGTAGAGTCCATCCGTTCACCTTTTCTGCGTCGCACAAAGACTCGGTGGTTGGAACCAAAGATCTCAAATTTGGACTCATCAGACCAAAGCACAGATTTCCACTGGTCTAATGTCCATTCCTTGTGTTCTTTAGCCCAAGCATGTCTCTTCTGCTTGTTGCCTGTCCTTAGCAGTGGTTTCCTAGCAGCTATTTTACCATGAAGACCAGCTGCACAAAGTCTCCTCTTAACAGTTGTTGAAGAGATGTGTTTGCTGCTAGAACTCTGTGTGGCATTCACCTGGTCTCTAATCTGAGCTGCTGTTAACTTGCGATTTCTGAGGCTGGTGACTCGGATGAACTTATCCTCAGAAGCAGAGGTGACTCTTGGTCTTCTTTTCCTGGGGCGGTCCTCATGTGAGCCAGTTTCTTTGTAGCGCTTGATGGTTTTTGCAACTGCACTTGGGGACACTTTCAAAGTTTGCCCAATTTTTCGCACTGACTGACCTTCATTTCTTAAAGTAATGACGGCCACTCGTTTTTCTTAACTTAGCTGCTTTTTTCTTGTCATAATACAAATTCTAACAGTCTATTCTGTAGGACTATCAGCTGTGTATCCACCAGACTTCTGCACAACACAACTGATGGTCCCAACCCCATTTATAAGGCAAGAAATCCCACTTATTAAACCTGACAGGTCACACCTTTGAAGTGAAAACCATTTCCGGCGACTACCTCTTGAAGCTCGTCAAGAGAATGCCAAGAGTGTGCAAAGCAGTCATCAAAGCAAAAGGTGGCTACTTTGAAGAACCTAGAATATAAGACATATTTTCAGTTGTTTCACACTTTTTTGTTAAGTATATAATTCCACATGTGTTAATTCATAGTTTTGATGCCTTCAGTGTGAATGTACAATTTTCATAGTCATGAAAATACAGAAAAATCTTTAAATGAGGTGTGTCCAAACTTTTGGTCTGTACTGTATATATATACATATGTTTATATATCAACAATTTAACCCTTTTATAGCTAAACTGGCGCATCTGAGGGAAAAAGAAACTGACCCTGAGCGCCAAGTCATGCCAACTCATGTTATATATAATAAGTTTGAGAAGCACAGAGTTTTTTATAGGCATAAAACATTCAAATTTTATTACAACATTTAAAATTACACATAAAATACAATATAAGGTAACAATATATAGATGGTGGCCAAGGAAGGTATTCACTGAGGAAGATAGCCGGCAACAAGAGTCCCCATAATCCCAAAAATTCATGCAGCAGAGTAATATATATACTAAAGCCAATAATAAAAGTATATTGGTATATATCGGAACACAATTGTAAGTATGTTTCCGAGTAAAGTAATTATTGCTAAAGAAAGGGACTATCAAAGGGACAGGTCCTATGTGTTAGGCAATCTTACCCAGTGAAGGTCAATCACAGGCCAGTGATAATAGTCACGCAGTGGCAAACCCCCAATATATAAATGGTGGCCAAGGAAGATGTACACTGAAGGAAATAGCCAGCAGTAAAAGTCCCCATGATCCCAAAATTCATGCAGTAAAATAATCCAATAATGAGAATGAGGTGATTGCTGTTAAAGAGAGGGATAACCATAGGGACAATTCTTATATATTAGGTCATATTACCAGTGAGAAGCCAATCACTAGCTAGTGATAATAGCCGCGTAGTAGCAAGCCCCGACGCGCGTTTCGCGGCCCAGAAATGGCCGCTTCCTCAAGGGGAATGTGCAGAAGTGGGAGAGCGGGGCCCTTTTCAGCCGTGGCGTCGGTCACGTGTGGCCACACGTGACCGATCACCTGATTAGCAAGTAGGCGTGGCTTGATGCCGGTGAGCGGCGCATGCGTCGCCACCCCCCGCCACGGGACGCGAGCCCAGGCCGTCAGGGGCCAGTGCACAAGCGCGGGCGCGTGGCCAAAAAGCAAGGCCGGGCGCCCGTGCACGCACCAGCCCCGCAGAGACAGCCGGGCGCGCGACCCACAACGGAGGGAGCGAAGCACGCGCACAGCATCAAAAAGGTACAGATCAAAGCGGAAAAGGATAAAGTGCATACAGATTTCATATAGTAAATGTAACACTGCATTTAAGGGTGTATTATATCTCAAAAATAGACAGTTTGAATTTTTGAATTAAGAAAAACACAATCAAATCACTTTGTCAATGATTAATCCACCAATTTGATGCAGTGTACGGAATGATCACTTTCAGAGCGATGGTCTTATCATATAGCATTTATAGTAGCTGCGTCCACCAACGTCTGACCGATTCGCAGGTAATTCAAATCAGGCATCGATATGCATCATCCGGCATAGAAGGGCCCAATACTCCAGACATACGATAAAAACTAGACACAAATGTAAAATTAGAAAACTGGGGGAACCCCCATAAGTACAATAAAAACAAATAATGCCAAAGCGCAACAAAATTCTTTAAAGCACAGGAAGGGGGGAGAAGAAAAGAAAGGGAAAGAGACAAAGGAGGAACAAATCCACAAGGGACTAAATTAAATAAATAATCATCAGTCAAGTTTACAAAAATGAGGAGAAAGACAGAGACTCATTTAAACCGTATGGGGATAAAGTGTCCAACATGGTAATCCACTTAGTCTCGGCACGTGCCAAGGCTTTTCTCACATTACCTCCCCGGGCACCCATATGAACCACATCTATCCCACGAACTTTGAGGCATCCAGGGTCGCAATTATGGGCGACCCTGAAATGTCTCGGAATTGTTTTTAATTCAGTGACATCAGCCACTGTCCTGGCCGCGCCAATGTCCCGCACATGCTCCCGTATGCGTACCCGGAGCTCCCTGGATGTCAGACCAATATATATCAGAGAGCAGTCACAAGTTGCGTAATAAATTACGTTACTCGTGCCACACGAGATGTAATGTCTGATGTCAAACTGTCTTGTACCATCCGAGGACGCAAACGTGGTGCAGCGGAGGACATTGGCGCAGGCACGACAGTGGCCGCAGGGGAACATGCCCAAAGTAGGGCCACGGGAGCCAAAGGGGTTTGATTTTTTCGCAACATAGTGGCTCGACACTAAAATATCTTTCAGGTTATTAGACCGTCTAGGGGTCATTAGGGGATAGTCCCCAAGAGTCGGTCCCAGGGAGGCATCGGTCATCAGGATACTCCAATGTTTCGTCATTATACTCCTCATATTATCCCACTCGTGATTAAATGTGGATATATACCGTATCTTCTTCTGCCCATCATCATTGATTTTATGTTCTTTATTTGGGTATAATAAATGGTTTCTTGGGGTACGCCTAGCGCGTTCGTAACCCCGCCTCACACACCTATTACTGTAGCCACGTGATGCGAATCTTGATTTGAGATCGATAGCCTGCTTCTCAAATTTATGGTCCGATGAACAAATCCGCCTCGCCCTCAGGAATTGCCCGACCGGGACGGCCCTTATTGTGGTTGCATGGTGAGCACTACTTGCATGAATAAGGGAATTGGTCGACGTTGGTTTCCTATAGATGTCCGTCTGAAGGCGGCCCATATCGTCCACCTCCAGACAGACATCCAGGAATTCAATCTTGGATGCATCATATTTATGTGTCAACTGAATTCCCCACATGTTTGTATTTAACTGTGCCATGAAACTCTCAAGCTGCTGCACCGACCCACGCCAAAGAAACAAAATATCATCAATATAACGCAGCCAACACAGCACATGGTCCGCGACCCCCGCGCCTCCGTCGCCAAAGATCAGTCTCTCCCAAGCGCCTAGGAAGAGATTGGCGTACGAAGGCGCGCAGGCCGCCCCCATCGCTGTGCCGCGCTTCTGTAAATAGATATTATCCTTAAACAAAAAATAATTGTGTGTGAGTACAAAGTGCAACAGCTCGCAGATAAAGTCACACATAGGGCCGCCCAGGTCAGACGCCCCGAGGAAGAGGCGGACCGCATCCAGACCAATACTATGATCGATACAGGTATATAAAGATTCGACATCTACCGTGACGAGCAAAACCCCCTTATCCAGAGAGACGCCGTCGACCCGAGTGAGGACGTCCGTCGTGTCCCTAACGTATGAGGGTAGTGTCGCTACAATTGGTTTCAAATAGAAATCGATAAATTTACAGGCTGGTTCACAAAGACCCTCTATACCGGACACGATCGGACGCCCGGGTGGGTCCACGGCGTCTTTATGGATCTTGGGCAGAAGATAGAACGTAGATGTCTTAGGGAACCGTACAGTAAGTGCTTCAACTGTTTTTTTAGATATGGTCCCTGCTTCACAGGCACGAGTAAGGATAGATTGAAGTGCGGAGGAGTAGGAGTGAGTCGGATTAAAGTTTAATTTGCAATAAGTATTGCTATCTCGTAGTTGCCTAAACGCCTCTTTTTCATATTTGGCACATTGCCAGATCACAATGTTTCCCCCCTTGTCCGCAGGTTTGATTACAATGTCATCATGAGTTTTGAGTTGCTGAATCGCCAAACGTTGTCGCGCCGTGAGGTTATCAAATTTTCTTTTATTTGATAGTTTTTTAAAATCATCTGCAACAAGTTTGGAAAAAATCTCAACTGCTGGACAAAGGGACAAGGGGGGAAAACGTGTCGATCTGGGAACCGCGCATTGAGGCAACCCACCTGATTGTGAGGGAGTTTGTTCCAGTAGGAGTTCCTCCAAAGTAGCAATCGCCTCCTGCTCCGCCGCACTCAAAGCACCAATAGGGGCATCCTTCTTAGAATGGAGTTTGTGCAGGATGAGTTTCCGAGAGAACAGGTGGAGGTCCTTTAGGGCTGTAAAGTAATTAAAACTATTAGTGGGAGAAAAAGTTAGGCCCATACTGAGGACCTCCAACTGTTCAGTAGAAAGAACATGTGCCGATAAATTGACAACCCGTAAGCCTTCATGAGACCGACTCACCCGTTGTGTTGCCAAGCCTCTATTTTTGCTTGTAAGTCTAGTTTGAATCCTCTTTGTGCCAGATGAAGACATTCCAGGATTATTTGCTGCTTGAGGCCCATCATGCGTCTCTTCAGTAGAAGTAAAAGACGATACTGAGGTAGATCTAGACCTAGATTGGGACTTATGTTTTTGGAATGGGCGAGACCGTCCCCTCATGATGTCCCATTTATATACTTTTTGTAATGATTTATCCTGGGCATCCCTCTGAAATTTTTTTGTTTTAGCTTGTTGTGTCTCTTTTTCCCATTTTTGAGCTAGAACCTCAATATCCTCATTTAACTTTTTTAGTGAGTCTGCAGTCATTTCACTCTTAAAGGAAAGTTGCAGTTTCTCAATCTAGGTCTCAATAGTGGATAACGATATCTGATTCATTTCAATTAACAGGTTCATGTATCCAATCGAACATATATTAGAATACTGTTCCCATCTATTTTTAATTGTATCGTCATCTACATTAAAAGAAGGGAATATTTGGACCCTTAAGCCACGAGGTATGAGTCCCTTTTCAATATATTTCCTCAAAAAAGCAATATTCCACCACAAGCGAGTCCTTTTCCTAATTAGATCTTTAAATTCATTAATAGATATAGACAAAGTGTTCCCCCCTACTACTAGTGCTCCATTCAGGCCACCATCATTGCAAATCTCGTCCAATTGTGAGAGCCAAGTGTCGTCTTGAGCTCTAAAATCCATATTGGGTCTGAAAAAGACTGTGAAATACACAGAAATCAATAACATCAACAATTTAACCCTTTTATAGCTAAACTGGCGCATCTGAGGGAAAAAGAAACTGACCCTGAGCGCCAAGTCATGCCAACTCATGTTATATATAATAAGTTTGAGAAGCACAGAGTTTTTTTATAGGCATAAAACATTCAAATTTTATTACAACATTTAAAATTACACATAAAATACAATATAAGGTAACAATATATAGATAGTGGCCAAGGAAGGTATTCACTGAGGAAGATAGCCGGCAACAAGAGTCCCCATAATCCCAAAAATTCATGCAGCAGAGTAATATATATACTAAAGCCAATAATAAAAGTATATTGGTATATATCGGAACACAATTGTAAGTATGTTTCCGAGTAAAGTAATTATTGCTAAAGAAAGGGACTATCAAAGGGACAGGTCCTATGTGTTAGGCAATCTTACCCAGTGAAGGTCAATCACAGGCCAGTGATAATAGTCACGCAGTGGCAAACCCCCAATATATAAATGGTGGCCAAGGAAGATGTACACTGAAGGAAATAGCCAGCAGTAAAAGTCCCCATGATCCCAAAATTCATGCAGTAAAATAATCCAATAATGAGAATGAGGTGATTGCTGTTAAAGAGAGGGATAATCATAGGGACAATTCTTATATATTAGGTCATATTACCCAGTGAGAAGCCAATCACTAGCTAGTGATAATAGCCGCGTAGTAGCAAGCCCCGACGCGCGTTTCGCGGCCCAGAAATGGCCGCTTCCTCAAGGGGAATGTGCAGAAGTGGGAGAGCGGGGCCCTTTTCAGCCGTGGCGTCGGTCACGTGTGGCCACACGTGACCGATCACCTGATTAGCAAGTAGGCGTGGCTTGATGCCGGTGAGCGGCGCATGCGTCGCCACCCCCCGCCCCGGGACGCGAGCCCAGGCCGTCAGGGGCCAGTGCGCAAGCGTGGGCGCGCGGCCAAAAAGCAAGGCCGGGCGCCCGTGCACGCACCAGCCCCGCAGAGACAGCCGGGCGCGCGACCCACAGCGGAGGGAGCGAAGCACGCGCACAGCATCAAAAAGGTACAGATCAAAGCGGAAAAGGATAAAGTGCATACAGATTTCATATAGTAAATGTAACACTGCATTTAAGGGTGTATCATATCTAAAAAATAGACAGTTTGAATTAAGAAAAACACAATCAAATCACTTTGTCAATGATTAATCCACCAATTTGATGCAGTGTACGGAATGATCACTTTCAGAGCGATGGTCTTATCATATAGCGTTTATAGTAGCTGCGTCCACCAACGTCTGACCGATTCGCAGATAATTCAAATCAGGCATCGATATGCATCATCCGGCATAGAAGGGCCCAATACTCCAGACATACGATAAAAACTAGAAACAAATGTAAAATTAGAAAACTGGGGGAACCCCCATATGTACAATAAAAACAAATAATGCCAAAGCGCAACAAAATTCTTTAAAGCACAGGAAGGGGGGAGAAGAAAAGAAAGGGAAAGAGACAAAGGAGGAACAAATCCACAAGGGACTAAATTAAATAAATAATTTGGTCGCGGACCATGTGCTGTGTTGGCTGCGTTATATTGATGATATTTTGTTTCTTTGGCGTGGGTCGGTGCAGCAGCTTGAGAGTTTCATGGCACAGTTAAATACAAACATGTGGGGAATTCGGTTGACACATAAATATGATGCATCCAAGATTGAATTCCTGGATGTCTGTCTGGAGGTGGACGATATGGGCCGCCTTCAGACGGACATCTATAGGAAACCAACGTCGACCAATTCCCTTATTCATGCAAGTAGTGCTCACCATGCAACCACAATAAGGGCCGTCCCGGTTGGGCAATTCCTGAGGGCGAGGCGGATTTGTTCATCGGACCATAAATTTGAGAAGCAGGCTATCGATCTCAAATCAAGATTCACATCACGTGGCTACAGTAATAGGTGTGTGAGGCGGGGTTACGAACGCGCTAGGCGTACCCCAAGAAACCATTTATTATACCCAAATAAAGAACATAAAATCAATGATGATGGGCAGAAGAAGATACGGTATATATCCACATTTAATCACGAGTGGGATAATATGAGGAGTATAATGACGAAACATTGGAGTATCCTGATGACCGATGCCTCCCTGGGACCGACTCTTGGGGACTATCCCCTAATGACCCCTAGACGGTCTAATAACCTGAAAGATATTTTAGTGTCGAGCCACTATGTTGCGAAAAAATCAAACCCCTTTGGCTCCCGTGGCCCTACTTTGGGCATGTTCCCCTGCGGCCACTGTCGTGCCTGCGCCAATGTCCTCCGCTGCACCACGTTTGCGTCCTCGGATGGTACAAGACAGTTTGACATCAGACATTACATCTCGTGTGGCACGAGTAACGTAATTTATTACGCAACTTGTGACTGCTCTCTGATATATATTGGTCTGACATCCAGGGAGCTCCGGGTACGCATACGGGAGCATGTGCGGGACATTGGCGCGGCCAGGACAGTGGCTGATGTCACTGAATTAAAAACAATTCCGAGACATTTCAGGGTCGCCCATAATTGCGACCCTGGATGCCTCAAAGTTCGTGGGATAGATGTGGTTCATATGGGTGCCCGGGGAGGTAATGTGAGAAAAGCCTTGGCACGTGCCGAGACTAAGTGGATTACCATGTTGGACACTTTATCCCCATACGGTTTAAATGAGTCTCTGTCTTTCTCCTCATTTTTGTAAACTTGACTGATGATTATTTATTTAATTTAGTCCCTTGTGGATTTGTTCCTCCTTTGTCTCTTTCCCTTTTTTTCTTCTCCCCCCTTCCTGTGCTTTAAAGAATTTTGTTGCGCTTTGGCATTATTTGTTTTTATTGTACATATGGGGGTTCCCCCAGTTTTCTAATTTTACATTTGTTTCTAGTTTTTATCGTATGTCTGGAGTATTGGGCCCTTCTATGCCGGATGATGCATATCGATGCCTGATTTGAATTATCTGCGAATCGGTCAGACGTTGGTGGACGCAGCTACTATAAACGCTATATGATAAGACCATCGCTCTGAAAGTGATCATTCCGTACACTGCATCAAATTGGTGGATTAATCATTGACAAAGTGATTTGATTGTGTTTTTCTTAATTCAAACTGTCTATTTTTGAGATATGATACACCCTTAAATGCAGTGTTACATTTACTATATGAAATCTGTATGCACTTTATCCTTTTCCGCTTTGATCTGTACCTTTTTGATGCTGTGCGCGTGCTTCGCTCCCTCCGCTGTGGGTCGCGCGCCCGGCTGTCTCTGCGGGGCTGGTGCGTGCACGGGCGCCCGGCCTTGCTTTTTGGCCGCGCGCCCGCGCTTGCGCACTGGCCCCTGACGGCCTGGGCTCGCGTCCCGGGGCGGGGGGTGGCGACGCATGCGCCGCTCACCGGCATCAAGCCGCGCCTACTTGCTAATCAGGTGATCGGTCACGTGTGGCCACACGTGACCAACGCCATGGCTGAAAAGGGCCCCGCTCTCCCACTTCTGCACATTCCCCTTGAGGAAGCGGCCATTTCTGGGCCGCGAAACGCGCGTCGGGGCTTGCTACTACGCGGCTATTATCACTAGCTAGTGATTGGCTTCTCACTGGTAATATGACCTAATATATAAGAATTGTCCCTATGGTTATCCCTCTCTTTAACAGCAATCACCTCATTCTCATTATTGGATTATTTTACTGCATGAATTTTGGGATCATGGGGACTTTTACTGCTGGCTATTTCCTTCAGTGTACATCTTCCTTGGCCACCATTTATATATTGGGGGTTTGCCACTACGTGACTATTATCACTGGCCTGTGATTGACCTTCACTGGGTAAGATTGCCTAACACATAGGACCTGTCCCTTTGATAGTCCCTTTCTTTAGCAATAATTACTTTACTCGGAAACATACTTACAATTGTGTTCCGATATATACCAATATACTTTTATTATTGGCTTTAGTATATATATTACTCTGCTGCATGAATTTTTGGGATTATGGGGACTCTTGTTGCCCGCTATCTTCCTCAGTGAATACCTTCCTTGGCCACCATCTATATATTGTTACCTTATATTGTATTTTATGTGTAATTTTAAATGTTGTAATAAAATTTGAATGTTTTATGCCTATAAAAAAACTCTGTGCTTCTCAAACTTATTATATGTTTATATATGTATATATGTTTATGTAGCACCCTGAGGATTCGTCTGCTACAGGGGTATTACACCTCAAGCCAGAGGTGTGGTATTCCACTCCCGGGTAAGGATGGAGTGTGGAACTGAGCTCAGTAGGCTGCATGCACTACATACATCCCATTTCCGGGGGACAGACCAATGGTACTCCCACTAGAGAAATGTGCAGGTACGACAGCGTCTGTCCCTGGCTGGAGTGGGAGGGGGGTGGAACATCCCAGTAGTGTAGGGGCAGATAGGGGGAGCAGTCTGGGTAATGCTAGGAGCTCATTGGGTGCTGGTCACCTGAGCTCACACATAGAGGGAGTATATAAGGTGGGAACCATCTTAGAACAGGGTCTTTTGTAGAGGTTTGGTCCGACAAGCAGAGCAGCTCAGCCAGCTCCAAGGCCAAGAGAGTGAGAGAGAGGAGAAAAGAAGGACCCAGAGGGGGAGAAGAGGGAACTCCAAGAACCCAAAATTAGACCAGAGGGTGAAGAGTTGGCACAAGGGTACCGGATCCCAAGCTGGTGGAGGGCACTAATCCTTAGCCAGAGACCGGAGGTCGTGGGCAGGATCTGCCACGACCACCCACTAAATCCACCCGGAAGGCAAACCAAGAATAGGGTCAGGGAACCCAGAGACAAGGGTTTTACCAACAAGAGGCCCGAGGGAGCCGGACTTAGGTGGATCCCTGGTGGGGAAGGCCAGAGAGAAGGACAAGTCAGAAAGGGAGCTCAGGAACACGCTCCAGAATCACCTGGGGGTTGGCCGAGTCCAGGACCTGGTGGACGCAGCACGGCTCGGGTGGTCACTCAAGCCGGAGTGACCAATACAAAAGCAGTAAGTAAAAACCCTGAACTGCACAGCCCGACTCCGAGTTTCATTACCATCCTCACTGCACCTCCACAACCACCATCCTCTGCAACTGACCCCCTGAGGCTATACCCCTCCCGTTGGGGGTTATACTACCTGAGCTGCACACACACCACCAGCCTCAGCGGACACTGCTGCAGCGGCGGCCGTAGTGACCGCAAATCAACGGGTGGCGTAGTCGACACTAAAGAACATCCAGTAACATCTGTAGGACTGCCACACACTGAGCTTGACACCCTGGGCACGGACCGGGTCACCGCCACTCGGAGACTACAACCCCCATCTGATCCGGCTCCGGGTATCCCCCAAACAACACTGGCCCAGGGGGCGCGTCAACTTTGGCGTAGTCGGCAGGATCACGTGCCCGCAACAACCGGGTACTGCGTGCCTGAAGAAAAGTTCACACTTACCTCAAAAAGAAGTCTCCCGCCAATTCCAGAGGGTCCCCGCCATCGGACGCCATCTCGGATCAGTTCCCGCCATTTGCCCGTCATCTGCAGTCTTTTCCCGCCATCCACAGAGTTTCCCGCCACTGGGAGAAGATTCCCGCCATTTCAGAAGATTTCCCGCCTTGGCAGAGCGGACGCCATTATGGGCGTGCCAGAGGGTGGCAAAAGGCCACCTCCCATCGTGGGCCGGGTCGAAGAATGGCGCCAAAAGCGGAAACCGCGCCCACCAACAGAGACTGTGATGCTGGAAGTGTCCATCAGCGTGAGAGAACTGCCCCTGGAACTGACAATCACAAAGTTGCCCCGGGACCACCCTCAATGTGGGCGGAGACAGAACAAGAGAGCAAAGATGGGTGCAGCCTGGAGGAGTCTGGAGAGAGCGCACCCGGAGACAAGAAGTCTGGAGAGGAGTCCAGAGAAAGCCTACCCGGAGATGGAGGGAGAGTCAGGCAGCACCGACCCAGTGGTCAGGAGCCTGCTACAAGCCACAACCCCACTAGGCCTAGTGGAGGTCCTGGCACAGCTCCCCCGAGACCGGGAGTGTGCACAGACTGCGCTGGAGGGCCTCGCACGGAGGATGGCCCGGGTGCAGCGAGAGACGTTGGCGGAGTGGAGCCGAGAGATGGCCCAGCGGACCGAAACCCGTCAGCGGAGCACGCCACCCGAGACGAGGAGACAGACCGCCTCTGAGGATGGTGCAGGAGGACTCAAGGCCGGAGACGGCGCCGAGAAGGGAGCTGAACGAATGGAGGCAGGTAAAGGGGACGTCTCTACCCCGAGCCGGGAAACCGCGTGCCTGCCCCAGCTCCCCGTCGCAGAGCCCGAAATTCCCCCTGCCGTGCCCGTCGCTGCATCGTCACCGCCGCAGACTAGGCCTCAACCGGAAACCGCGGCCGCGACCCCTGTGACGTCACGCGCTTCGACCCTGAGCGCGGCAAAGCAGGAAATACCATCGGCCTGGTCGCAAGGCCTAGTACACCCGGGCGCCGCCATTCCAACAGCGCCCCCTACCTCCGCGGAGCCACCAGCCTGGTCGCAGGGCCGAGTAACCACGGGCGCCGCCGTTCTTACGGTGCCCTTTTCCTTTAGCGTGCCCCAAGCCTGGTCGCAAGGCCTGGTCAACCCGGGCGCCGCTACCACCACAGCGCCCATAACACCTAAAGTACCGCACCTGGGTGAGGACCTGTTCGCTCAGCATACGTGCCCGGATGGGCAGCCCTTCATATGGCCCCAGGAGTACTACCAACTGGAACTCCAAAGGGCGAGGCCCCTGTGTGAGCCCCTGATTCCGGCTCCGAAGCCCGTCAGGAGGACCCAGCCCCCGCTAGAGGAAGCACAGTTTGAGTGGGACCCCACCGGAGGAGACCTCATGGGGTTCACTCAGGAGACTCGGGCGGCCGCAGCGGAGCGTGCAGAGTGCTGCCGCCAGCAGCTCGAGGTCTTCGAGAAGGAGTGGAGAGAGAGGCGGGTCCGGGAACAGCAAGCACAGATAAGGAGCGCGGAGCAGAAGAGCCGGACCAGGAGAGATCCCCGTGCAGCTCATGGTCCCCGTACCACCGGGACTGTGATTAAATTCAACCTGCAGCATGGGTGGGGCTTCATAAGAGACCATCATACCCCCGGCGACGTCTTTGTCACCCGCAGAGACGTAGAAAGCCATCTGCCGGAGGGACACAGAGGTCGTGACCTGTATGTAGGGGACGAGGTCACCTTCACCCGGCACAAGTGTGCCAAAGGACCCTACGCCCTCCATGTACATCGCCTGACGGAGGAGGAGCTGCGGTGTGAGGAGGAGCAGGAGGACCCGGACGGGTCTGAATCCAAAGAAGGAGCAGGAGGACGCCGTCGTTAAAGTACGGTAAAGAGACTGTAAATAGTTACCCATCGGGGTACAGTGAACTGTTGCTGCTTTAAATATGTCCCCATTGGGACAAGAGTGAACTGTTAACCCGTGTGTCCCTATTCCCATTACCTGGCCGAGGACTGAGAGCGGCCATATTCCCCCTGTATATAGTTGCGCTTTCTAAGGCGCCCGCTACAGGTTTTATAGGAAAACCGTGTTTCTAAAGGAGACTGTCGTACTTTTCCCGATCACAAGTTGCACCGTGGCCGGAGGAGCAAGAGTGTTTACAAGGATGTTATTTATGAAAAGTTTTATATGAAAAGTTTTATTGCTGATAATATATGTGATGTTTTATATGTTTATGTTTATGAAAAAAAAATTGTATGTTTTGGATGTTTTTTATATCTTACAGCCCGAGGGCGTGCTGTGATTTACCAGGGGGGAATGTAGCACCCTGAGGATTCAGCTGCTACAGGGGTATTACACCTCAAGCCAGAGGTGTGGTATTCCACTCCCGGGTAAGGATGGAGTGTGGAACTGAGCTCAGTAGGCTGCATGCACTACATACATCCCATTTCCGGGGGACAGACCAATGGTACTCCCACTAGAGAAATGTGCAGGTACGACAGCGTCTGTCCCTGGCTGGAGTGGGAGGGGGGTGGAACATCCCAGTAGTGTAGGGGCAGATAGGGGGAGCAGTCTGGGTAATGCTAGGAGCTCATTGGGTGCTGGTCACCTGAGCTCACACATAGAGGGAGTATATAAGGTGGGAACCATCTTAGAACAGGGTCTTTTGTAGAGGTTTGGTCCGACAAGCAGAGCAGCTCAGCCAGCTCCAAGGCCAAGAGAGTGAGAGAGAGGAGAAAAGAAGGACCCAGAGGGGGAGAAGAGGGAACTCCAAGAACCCAAAATTAGACCAGAGGGTGAAGAGTTGGCACAAGGGTACCGGATCCCAAGCTGGTGGAGGGCACTAATCCTTAGCCAGAGACCGGAGGTCGTGGGCAGGATCTGCCACGACCACCCACTAAATCCACCCGGAAGGCAAACCAAGAATAGGGTCAGGGAACCCAGAGACAAGGGTTTTACCAACAAGAGGCCCGAGGGAGCCGGACTTAGGTGGATCCCTGGTGGGGAAGGCCAGAGAGAAGGACAAGTCAGAAAGGGAGCTCAGGAACACGCTCCAGAATCACCTGGGGGTTGGCCGAGTCCAGGACCTGGTGGACGCAGCACGGCTCGGGTGGTCACTCAAGGCCGGAGTGACCAATACAAAAGCAGTAAGTAAAAACCCTGAACTGCACAGCCCGACTCCGAGTTTCATTACCATCCTCACTGCACCTCCACAACCACCATCCTCTGCAACTGACCCCCTGAGGCTATACCCCTCCCGTTGGGGGTTATACTACCTGAGCTGCACACACACCACCAGCCTCAGCGGACACTGCTGCAGCGGCGGCCGTAGTGACCGCAAATCAACGGGTGGCGTAGTCGACACTAAAGAACATCCAGTAACATCTGTAGGACTGCCACACACTGAGCTTGACACCCTGGGCACGGACCGGGTCACCGCCACTCGGAGACTACAACCCCCATCTGATCCGGCTCCGGGTATCCCCCAAACAACACTGGCCCAGGGGGCGCGTCATTTATATATACATATATATATATATATTACTTTAACGGCCTTCGGCTCGATCTTGAGTCATGGTGACTTGAGGGATGAACGATCTGTAAAATCGATCTTGTGCTAGCCTAGATAGGTCCACCAGAGTCTTCTCTGCTGTTATCTTGATAGTATCAAGCCATGGGGTTGCTGGTTTTCCTCTTCGCCTTGTTCTTTCTATTCTTCCAACCATGATGTCTTTCTCCAGTGATTGATCTCTTTGTATGATGCATCCAAAGTAAGTAAGTCATAGCTTTGTGATCCTTGCTTCAAGTGACATGTCTGGCTTGTTTTTTTCCAGAATTGATTTGTTTGTTCTTGCCATCCATGGTATTGATAACATCCTTTTCCAGCACCACATTTCAAAGGCATCAATTCTTTTTCTGCCTTTTTTCTTTATTGTCCCGGTTTCACATCTATATGTTATCACAGAAAAGACTAAACTGTGCACAGTATAAGCCGTGTCTTCATCGCCAGTGAAATGTTCCCCAATTTGAAGACCTTGTCCAGTGACTTCATTGTTGCATTGCCCATAGCTATTCTTCTATTGGCTTCCGGTGTTGTCGCTACATCTTGAGTTATCATCAATCCGAGTAGGTTGAAATCCTTTACAACTTCCAGTTCATCGCGATCCATCTCAAATTTGTCTCTACAGTATACTGTAGTCAATATCTTTGTCTTCTTTGTGTTGAGTCGGAAGTCCCATCTTGACACCCTGTAATAAGTCCTCCACTCCATCTACGATTGTTGCTATCAATGCTGTATCGTCTGCGTATTTAAGATTGTTGATGATTCGTCCAGCAATTTTGCTTCTTTCTTTTGTCTCGACAAGTCCAGCCTAAAAATAGCTTCTGCATATGAATTGAAGACAAATGATGACAGGATGCAGTCTTGTCTGATGCCTCACTTTACTTTGAACCATGCCATTATATATCTATATAAAGTGAAATAAGCATTGAACACATCACCATTTTTCTAAGTAAATATATTTCTAAAGTTGCTACTGACATGAAATTCTCACACGATGTATAATAATTAGTGTTGAGCGAGCATGCTCGACACTGCTTGGTACTCGCCCGAGCATCACGCTACTCGGGATGTTCGGCGAGCACCGAGCATTTCCGGGTTACTCGGGCGGGAGCTCGGGTCTCCGCCCTGCAATTTGGCGCTCTTTACAGAGCCAATGAACTTGCAGGGATTGCCAGCCAGTCACTTTAATGCCGCAGCCATGTTGTTTGCGGGCATTACAGTGATTGGCTGGCTGCACAGCGTCACCTCGAGTATTTAAAACCGGGCGCCGCCATCTTGGACACAGTCGCTCCGGATCAGACAGTGTAGGGACAACGCTGCTGATTTAGGGAGAGATATATCCTGCAAAATAGTTAGTGTAGGGTCTGTAAAGGCTGCCAGAACAAACAAACAGTCCTTCTCAGGACTAATATCTATCCCAGATATCAGGCAGGCAGGCAGGCTGTATAGGAGACGCAGTGGTTATACCAGCAAACGCTGCATTACAGTCCTGTGTGCTCATGTTGCTGAAATTGCTGGACTTAGCTCCAGGTCTCGGGGGCCAGGAAAAATCCTTTTTTTTCATCTAAATCCTCTTTTTTTTTTCTTCTTTCACACTGTACAAATACCCGTCTTATTAACCTTTTGGTGTCCCCCCCCCCAAAAAAAAAAAGTGTGTCTCTGATTTTTCAGACACAAATATATCTGTTGAAAATAGTCTGGTATACACCAGTAAATTATAATTGTGGTTTTGCTGTTCCACGGTAAAAAATCTCTATTATCCTGCTTTTGGCATTTTTTGCCATAAAAAAAAAACTAATAGTGTCTCCCTGATTTTTCAGACACAAATATATCTGTTGAAAATAGTCTGGTATACACCAGTAAATTATAACTGTGGTTTTGCTGTTCCACGGTAAAAAATCTCTATTATCCTGCTTTTGGCATTTTTTGCCGTAAAAAAAAAAAATAGTGTCTCCTGATTGTTCAGACACAAATATATCTGTTGAAAATCGTCTGGTATACACCAGTAAATTATAACTGTGGTTTTTGCTGTTCCACGGTAAAAAAATCTCTACTATCCTGCTTTTGGCATTTTTTGCCATAAAAAAAAACTAATAGTGTCTCCCTGATTTTTCAGACACAAATATATCTGTTGAAAATAGTCTGGTATACACCAGTAAATTATAATTGTGGTTTTGCTGTTCCACGGTAAAAAATCTCTATTATCCTGCTTTTGGCATTTTTTGCCATAAAAAAAAAAAATTGTGTCTCCTGATTGTTCAGACACAAATATATCTGTTGAAAATAGTCTGGTATACACCAGTAAATTATAACTGTGGTTTTGCTGTTCCACGGTAAAAAATCTCTATTATCCTGCTTTTGGCATTTTTTGCCATAAAAAAAAAAAAATTGTGTCTCCTGATTGTTCAGACACAAATATATCTGTTGAAAATAGTCTGGTATACACCAGTAAATTATAACTGTGGTTTTGCTGTTTCACTGTAAAAAATCACTATTATCCTGCTTTTGGCCTTTTTTGCCGTAAAAAAAACTAATAGTGTCTACCTGATTTTTCAGACACAAATATATCTGTTGAAAATAGTCTGGTATACACCAGTAAATTATAACTGTGGTTTTGCTGTTCCACGGTAAAAAATCTCTATTATCCTGCTTTTGGCATTTTTTGCCGTAAAAAAAAAAATAATAGTGTCTCCTGATTGTTCAGACACAAATATATCTGTTGAAAATAGTCTGGTATACACCAGTAAATTATAACTGTGGTTTTGCTGTTCCGCGGTAAAAAATTTCTATTATCCTGCTTTTGGCATTTTTTGCCGTAAAAAAAAAAATAATAGTGTCTCCCTGATTTTTCAGACACAAATATATCTGTTGAAAATAGTCTGGTATACACCAGTAAATTATAACTGTGGTTTTGCTGTTCCACGGTAAAAAATCTCTATTGTCCTGCTTTTGGCATTTTTTGCCGTAAAAAAAAATAATAGTGTCTCCTGATTGTTCAGACACAAATATATCTGTTGAAAATAGTCTGGTCTAGGCCCGAGAAATACAAGTGTGGTTTTGCAGTTCCACGGGTCAAATTTCTGCATTATCCTGCTTTTTGCATTTTTTGCTGTAAAGAAAAACAGTAGTGTCTCCTGATTGTTCAGACACAAATATATATGTTGAAAATAGTCTGGTGTAGGCCCGAGAAATACAAGTGTGGTTTTGCAGTTCCACGGGTCAAATCTCTGTATTATCCTTCTTTTTTGCATTTTTTGCTACAAAGAAAAACAGTAGTGTCTCCTTATTGTTCAGACACAAATATATCTGTTGAAAATAGTCTGGTGTAGGCCCGAGAAATACAGTACAGATCAAAAGTTTGGACACATCTTCTCATTTAAAGATTTTTCTGTATTTTCATGACTATGAAAATTGTACATTCACACTGAAGGCATCAAAACTATGAATTAACACATGTGGAATTATATACTTAACAAAAAAGTGTGAAAAAACTGAAAATATGTCTTATATTCTAGGTTCTTCAAAGTAGCCACCTTTTGCTTTGATGACTACTTTGCACACTCTTGGCATTCTCTTGATGAGCTTCAAGAGGTAGTCACCGGAAATGGTTTTCACTTCACAGGTGTGTCCTGTCAGGTTTAATATGTGGGATTTCTTGCCTTGTAAATGGGGTTGGGACCATCAGTTGTGTTGTGCAGAAGTCTGGTGGATACACAGCTGATAGTCCTACTGAATAGACTGTTAGAATTTGTATTATGGCAAGAAAAAAACAGCTAAGTAAAGAAAAACGAGTGGCCATCATTACTTTAAGAAATGAAGGTCAGTCAGTGTGAAAAATTGGGAAAACTTTGAAAGTGTCCCCAAGTGCAGTTGCAAAAACCATCAAGCGCTACAAAGAAAATGGCTCACATGAGGACCGCCCCAGGAAAGGAAGACCAAGAGTCATCTCTGCTTCTGAGGATACGTTTATCCGAGTCACCAGCCTCAGAAATTGCAGGTTAACAGCAGTTCAGATTAGAGACCATGTCAATGCCACACAGAGTTCTAGCAGCAGACATCTCTTCAACAACTGTTAAGAGGAGACTTTGTGCAGCAGGCCTTCATGGTAAAACAGCTGCTAGGAAACCACTGCTAAGGACAGGCAACAAGCAGAAGAGACTTGTTTGGGCTAAAGAACACAAGGAATGGACATTAGACCAGTGGAAATCTATGCTTTGGTCTGATGAGTCCAAATTTGAGATCTTTGGTTCCAACCACCATGTCTTTGTGCGACGCAGAAAAGGTGAACGGATGGACTCTACATGCCTGGTTCCCACCGTGAAGCATGGAGGAGCAGGTGTGATGGTGTGGGGGTGCTTTGCTGGTGACACTGTTGGGGATTTATTCAAAATTGAAGGCATACTGAACCAGCATGGCTACCACAGCATCTTGCAGCGGCATGCTATTCCATCCAGTCTGCGTTTAGTTGGACCATCATTTATTTTTCAACAGGACAATGACCCCAAACACACCTCCACGCTGTGTAAGGGTTATTTGACCAAGAAGGAGAGTGATGGGGTGCTACGCCAGATGACCAGGCCTCCACAGTCAACAGACCTGAACCCAATCGAGATGGTTTGGGGTGAGCTGGACCGCAGAGTGAAGGCAAAAGGGCCAACAAGTGCTAAACATCTCTGGGAAATACTTCAAGATTGTTGGAAGACCATTTCCGGTGACTACCTCTTGAAGCTCATCATGAGAATGCCAAGAGTGTGCAAAGCAGTCATCAAAGCAAAAGGTGGCTACTTTGAAGAACCTAGAATATAAGACATATTTTCAGTTGTTTCACACTTTTTTGTTAAGTATATAATTCCACATGTGTTAATTCATAGTTTTGATGCCTTCAGTGTGAATGTACAATTTTCATAGTCATGAAAATACAGAAAAATCTTTAAATAAGAAGGTGTGTCCAAACTTTTAGTCTGTACTGTACAAGTGTGGTTTTGCAGTTCCATGGGTCAAATCTCTGTATTATCCTGCTTTTTTGCATTTTTTGCTGTAAAGAAAAACAGTAGTGTCTCCTGATTGATCAGACACAAATATATCTGTTGAAAATAGTCTGGTGCAGGCCCGAGAAATACAAGTGTGGTTTTGCAGTTCCACAGGTCAAATCTCTGTATTATCCACTTTTGGGCCATTTTTACCTAAAAAAAACCTGTTTGAGTGTGTCGCTCACTGTTCAGCTGCAAATATATCTATTTAAAATTTTCTGGTATACCCCAGTAAACAATAACTGTGGTTTTGCCATTCCACGGTAAAAAATCTCTATTATTCAGCTTTTGGTATTTTTTCCGTAAAGAAACACAGTAATAGTTTCTCCCTGATTGTTCAGATTGCTTAAAAGAGTCGGGTGTAGGCCAGAGAAATAGAACTGTGGTTTTCCTCTTCCACGGTTCTAATCTAATTTTTATTACCCTTTTTCCATTGATAGTGCGAGTGTAAGCTATTTTACTTCCTTTACAATGGGCAAGGCGCGTGGCAAGGTACGTGGAACTGGACGTTCTGGTGATGGTGCGTGCAGAGGACGGGGCCGTGGCCAAGGTGAAAATGTGCCACAACCAACAGCCACATCTTCTCGCTCCCACTTCTTGACTAAATTACTAGGGAAGCACAGAACAACACCAGTATTGCAAACTGATCAGTGTGAACAGGTTATTAATTGGATAGCAGATAATACTTCCAGTTACCTGGGCACCACCACCTCCGGTCTGTCTTCCACACGGTCAACTCTTAGTAGCTTTGAGTCTCGACTGCATACTCCTCCTCACCCTGATGCTCCTTCCTCCCACCATGCCGAGTGTCGTCAGACAGCAACTGATCCCACACTTGGACACTCTGAAAAGCTGTTCACTGGTCCATTTCCATATTTCGGCCCCTCGCCTGCTCCGCTTGACGTGGTGGAAGAGGAGATCCCATGTAGCGATGCCCAAATATTTGAACAGCCACGGCCACAGGAAGTCGACGCAGGCAATTTGTCACAAGAGGTGGACGATGACAAGACGCAATTGCTAGGAAGTGAGGAGGAGGATCGTGGTGCGCAAGTGGAAGAGGAGGAGGTGGTGGATGATCTAGTAACTGACCCAACGTGGCAGGAGGACATGCAGAGCGATGCCAGCAGCACACAGGGTGAGGGAGGCAGAGTACCCCAACAGGCAGGAAGAAGCAGTGTGGTGGCCGCACACAGAAGGCGGGCAACAATTCCCCGTAACACCAACACGAGGGACGTTGCCAGTACAACCTGTAGGTCTTCCAGAGTCTGGAATTTTTTTAAAGACTCTGCTGATAACCCCAAAAAGGCCATTTGTACCACTTGCCATGCCAGCATCAGCAGGGGTGACAAAACTACCAGCCTCACCACCACCAGCATGATCAGGCACATGGCAGCAAAGCACCCGACTTTGTGGGGCGAACCCCAGGGTCCACGACCAGTGTCAGCGGGTGTCACCACTGCTTCTTCCACTGTTTTGCGTGCAATAGAACCCCCTGTTGTGTGTGCAAGGCAATCCCCCGTCCATACTACATGCAAAGATGCCCCCTCCTCTCAATCTTCACTTGTTATGGCAGTTTCTCAAGAAACAGCATCAACGTCTACGTCCCACCGCAGCGTTCAGTTGTCCATATCCCGGACCTTTGAACGAAAGCGGAAATTCGCAGCTAACGCCCCACAGGCCACAGTCCTAAATTCACACATTTCACGACTGCTTGCGTTGGAAATGCTGCATTTTAGGCTGGTGGAGACGGAATCCTTCCGCAACCTTATGGCGGTGGCCGTCCCTCGGTACTCGGTCCCCAGCCGATACTATTTTGCCCGGTGTGCCATACCCGCACTACACAAGCACGTGTCCCAAAACATCTGCCGTGCCCTCAACAACGCAGTTACTGGGAGAGTCCACCTGACAACGGACACGTGGACAAGTGCTTGTGGCCAGGGACGGTACATCTCCCTGACGGCGCACTGGGTAAACATAGTGGAAGCCGGGACCCAGTCAGACCTTGGGACGGAACACATCCTCCCCACACCGAGGATTGTGGGCCCTATGTCAGTCAGAGTTGCCCCCACAGTGTACAGCTCCTGCGCATCATCCTCCTCCTCCTCCTCCTCATATTCAGCCTCCATCTCAGATATCACCACATCAGTTACAAGCTGGAAGCACTGCAGTACTGCCTCCACCAAGCGGCAAAAGGCTGTGCTGAAACTCATAAGCTTAGGTGAGAAACCTCACACTGCCTGTGAGTTGTGGACAGCTGTGAAAGAGCAGGCAGATCTGTGGCTGAGACCGCTGAACCTACATCCAGGTGTGACAATGGCCATAACCTGGTGGCGGCTCTGAGGCGAGGCGAGATCACACACGTACCATGCCTGGCTCATGAGCTTAACCTCGTGGTTCAGCGGTTTCTTAAATCGTACCCCGAGTTGCCAGATCTGCTCATCAAAGTACGCTGCCTGTCAGCTCATTTTCGCAAGTCGGCTACAGCTTCCGACGCCCTTGCTGTGTTGCAGCAGCTTCTGTCACACCGACTGGTGTGTGATGTCCACACACGTTGGAACTCTACCCTCCACATGTTGCAAAGGATTTGTGAGCAGAAGAGAGCAGTTGGGGAGTACCAGCTGCAACAAGGCCGTCGATATTCAGGTCAGACTCCACACATAAGACCTCAGGAGTGGACCTGGATATCTGACATATGTACCATCTTAACAAACTTTGAGGAGTCCACCAAGATGGTGAGTGTCGATGACGCCATCATTAGCGTCAGCATTCCACTTGTGCGTCTTTTGCAACGCTCTCTGCAGAGAATTAAAGAGGAGGCATTGCAGCCAGAGTATGATGAGATGGATGAAGAAGCCGTTGTGGTCGATTACACACAGCCCAGCCTCATCTCATCCCAACGTGCATTGGGGGACAATGAGGGAGAGGAGGAGGAGGAAGAACAGGAGCTTGTATCATGCGCTGTAGACGGTAGTACCTGTGCAACTGTCATACTGTCGGTTCAGCGTGGGTGGCCTGAGGACAGGGGGGAGGAGGAGGAGGAGGAGAGCATGGTCAGTCGTCATCTTGGTGAGGACACGGAAGTCTTGCCCGTTACCAGTCTGGCACGCATGGCTGACTTTATGTTACGCTGCCTTAACCGTGACCCTCGCGTTGTCAAAATGTTGGGTGACAGTCATTACTGGTTGGTGACACTTTTAGACCCCCGCTACAAGGAGAACTTTCACTCTTTTATTCCTGAGGTGGAGAGGTCTACAAAAATGAGGCAGTACCAGAAGGCCCTTGCTGCAGAACTGTTAAAAAAAATTCCCATCTGAACACGCTAGCGGCAGAGGTCACAGTTCGTTGACTAACCAAGGCGTACAAGCGAGAGAGAGGCAACTCCAATCCAGCAGAGGCAGGGGAACACTGTCAGCAATCTGGGACAGTTTTCTGAGACCCACCCAGCTTACAGGCCCTGAGGCGCGGGGTACTCTCACAAGGAGTGGAAAGTTTCAAAAGTTGGTGAGGGAGTACCTTGCCGATCGTACCAGCGTCCTCCGTGATTCTTCTGTGCCTTTTAATTATTGGGTATCCAAGCAGGACACTTGGAATGAACTCGCTCTGTACGCCTTGGAGGTCCTGGCCTGCCCTGCTGCTAGCGTGTTATCGGCGCATGTTTTTAGTGCCACTGGGGGAATTATAACTGATAAGCGCACTCGCCTGTCAACTGACAATGCTGACTAGCTGACCCTTATCAAAATGGACCAGACGTCTCATCACCACCAAATGACAGCAGAGTAACATAAAGTCAAATCCACTGTGTTATTTCGGGAGGCGTATTCACATGCACCGCTTCACACCCACACATGGGTATACGCTTCCTCATTTCGGCTGTTTTATGTTCTTCTCCTTATCCTCAGTCTCCACCACCACTATACCACCAGGGTGACCGTGGTCCGTGTTGCCATTATTGAAAGTTCCTCCGTCCTTATTTTTGTCAGCTTTTGCTTGGAAGGCATAAGCAAAGACTGTGGGAGACCCACTCCCCTATAATGGGAATAATATTTTTAAGATGCTGTACTGTATGGCTCTTGGAAGGGGCATTAAAAGCGTCTTGTTAAGCTACTGCGACCTCCACCACTTTTCCGAGGGGCATTCAAACCGTCTTGTTAAGCTACTGCGACCTCCACCACTTTTCCAAGGGGCATTAAAAGCGTCTTGTTAAACCACTCTGAACTCCACAGCTCTTCCAAGGGGCATTGAATTGTTGTTTTTAATTAACTTTAACCTCCACGACTCTTCGAACGGGCATTGCATTTCCTCCTAATTTTTGGCAGCTTTTGCTTGGAAGGCATAAGCTAATACTATGGGACACCCACTCCCCAATAATGGGAATAATGTTTGTAATATGCTGTACTGCATGGCTCTTGTAAGGGGCATTGCAAATTTCATCCGTCCTAATTTTTGGCAGCTTTTGCTTGGAAGGCATAAGCAAATACTATGGGAGACCCACTCCCCAATAATGGGAATAATGTTTGTAATATGCTGTACTGCATGGCTCTTGTAAGGGGCATTGCAAGTTCCTCCGTCCTAATTTTGGGCAGCTTTTGCTTGGAAGGCATAAGCAAAGACTATGGGAGACACACTCCCCAATAATGGGAATAATGTTTGTAATATGCTGTACTGCATGGCTCTTGTAAGGGGCATTGCAAGTTCCTCCGTCCTTATTTTTGGCAGCTTTTGCTTGGAAGGCATAAGCTAAGACTATGGGAGACACACTCCCCAATAATGGGAATAATGTTTGTAATATGCTGTACTGTAAGGCTCTTGGAATGGGCATTAAAAGCGTCTTGTTAAGCTACTGTGTCCTCCACGTCTCTTCCAAGGGGCATTCAGACCGTCTTGTTAAGCTACTGGGACCTCCACGTCTTTTCCGAGGGGCATTAAAACCGTCTTGTTAGGCTACTGTGACCTCCACGTCTCTTCAAAGGGGCATTAAAAGCGTCTTGTTAAACCACTCTGAACTCCACAGCTCTTCCAAGGGGCATTGAAATGTTGTTTTTAATTAACTTTAACCTCCACGACTCTTCGAACGGGCATTGCATTTCCTCCTAATTTTTGGCAGCTTTTGCTTGGAAGGCATAAGCAAATACTATGGGAGACCCACTCCCCAATAATGGGAATAATGTTTGTAATATGCTGTACTGCATGGCTCTTGTAAGGGGCATTGCAAATTTCGTCCGTCCTAATTTTTGGCAGCTTTTGCTTGGAAGGCATAAGCAAAGACTATGGGAGACACATTCCCCAATAATGGGAATAATGGTTGTAATATGCTGTACTGCATGGCTCTTGTAAGGGGCATTGCAAGTTCCTCCGTCCAAATTTTTGGCAGCTTTTGCTTGGAAGGCATAAGCAAATACTATGGGAGACCCACTCCCCAATAATGGGAATAATGTTTGTAATATGCTGTACTGCATGACTCTTGTAAGGGGCATTGCAAGTTACTCCGTCCTAATTTTGGGCAGCTTTTGCTTGGAAGGCATAAGCAAAGACTATGGGAGACACACTCCCCAATAATGGGAATAATGTTTGTAATATGCTGTACTGCATGGCTCTTGTAAGGGGCATTGCAAGTTCCTCCGTCCTTATTTTTGGCAGCTTTTGCTTGGAAGGCATAAGCAAAGACTATGGGAGACACACTCCCCAATAATGGGAATAATGTTTGTAATATACTGTACTGTAAGGCTCTTGGAAGGGGCATTAAAAGCGTCTTGTTAAGCTACTGTGTCCTCCACGTCTCTTCCAAGGGGCATTCAGACCGTCTTGTTAAGCTACTGGGACCTCCACGTCTTTTCCTAGGGGCATTAAAACCGTCTTGTTAGGCTACTGTGACCTCCACGTCTCTTCAAGGGGGCATTAAAAGCATCTTCTTAAGCCACTCTGAACTCCACAGTTCTTCCAAGGGGCATTGAAATGTTGTTTTTAATTACCTCTAACCTCCACGACTCTTCCAACTGGCATTGCATTTCCTCCTAATTTTAGTCAGCTTTTGCTTTTCAATGCAAAGGCGAAAACTAAGGGAGACCGACTCCCCAATAATGGGTAGAAGGTTTTTAGTACGCTGTAATCCACGTCTGTTTCAAGGGGGATTGCAGTTCCTCATAATTTTTGGAAAGCCTTCCATTCACTGCTTAGGCCAACAGTGTACAGGAGACCCAGTTGCTATAAATGGAAAAAACGGTTTAGTTAAGGCCCTCTGACCTACATGTCATTTCCAAGGGGCATTGGAGTGCCTCAAAATTTTTGGTAGACATTGCTCTCACTGTATGCCCTATAACTGTGTAGCCGAACCGCTATCACCTGAAGCTTTGTTTTAACGGGAGTCATAGAACTGGGATAGTAGCAGGAAAACATCCAGCAATCCTCGGAGGAGTTAGGATATGCGCCAAAACGCTGACCACCTCAGGCCTTGCCGCTACTATATACATGCGCTTGCATTCCAAGAAAACAAAGCAGATGCTAACTTGTATCATCATCATCATGGTCCTCACCTTGGCACTCTCAACTCCCCTGATGGAGAAGCCAGGGCCCACCGGAGGAGTCTGGTTCTCTGGTGGGCTCGTCCAATGCTGCCCTAAAGCAGGCCATGCTAAGAAAAGTGTGTGGGGGGATGTTCCAAGGAGAAATAGGGGCAGCTGGAGACCGTTTATGGACAGCCGGCTGCCCCAGGCGGCTGGGGACCGTGTGTGGACACCCGGCCGCGGGGTGGCTGGAGACAAAGTGTGGACACCCGGCCGCTGGGCGGCTGGGGACTGAGCATGGATACCAGGCCGCCAACGCAGCCATGACGTGGTGGCCAGATTCCGCCTCCACATGCCTAAAAGGCCCAATTTCAAGTGCAAGCAGTGTGGTATTGCAGCCTGGGGGTGGGTGGGTGGTTGGCTGCATATTTACGCTTGCATTGCAAGGAATGGGGGAGGTACAATTGAACACTGCCCTGGGACAAGAACTTGCATGGGGATAGTTGCAAGTCTGCATCTTCTGATGCGGCAAGGATGACTTCTGATGGGCACACTTTTAGGCAGTGACCTGGGTGTCAGAGATGCTTCCAGCGGTCTTCCCCATGCTGTTCCCATGTCTTTTCAGCACTGTATGCATGTGTCACACAGCACATGGCCAGATAAGGTTGTAAAATGTTAAAATGACATTTCCCGGTGAATGCATTTGTCACGGTTGAAAGCAATACAAAAGTACAAAAACGCATAAAAAATGCTACTTGTGAACATAGCCCAAGGTGTGGAGGAGTATTTTTTTTTTTGGTTATTTATTTTACCTTATACACAAGTCTTTACCCTGGAAAGGAACTTCCTTAACATATTTCACAGGAAAGCAGTTTCAGTTTCGTTTTTGAACATTTTATTGTGAGCCCTTAAAAGTGGCTTAATACCTCTGACCACGTTGTTGACAGCAGTGACCTGGGGGGCAGAAATGCTTCCTGGGGCGATGCCCATGCTGTCCCCATGTCATTTGGGCACTGTCACTATCGTTTTGGGCACTTGTTAGGCTTTTAAAAGACTGCCGGGGGTGCCGCAGCAAAAATGCTCGGGTCTCCCATAGACTAACATTGGGCTCGTTGCTCGGGTCGAGCACCCGAGTATCAAGGCGAGCTCAGCCCGAGCTTCGAGCACCCGAGCATTTTAGTGCTCGCTCAACACTGATAATAATGAGAAATGACACAGACCTTCACAACTTTATTGTTGCAAAACATACTGATGGCATTGGTTACAGAAAATTTTGTAAACTACTGAAGGTTTCAGTGACCACTGTTGGGGCCCAAATCCAGAAGTGGTAATAACATAATTTCACCATAAACCGGCCACGGCCAGGTGCTTCCCGCAAGATTTCAGACAGAGGAGTGAAAACAATTATCAGAAGAGTTGTCCAAGAGCCAAGGATCACAGAGCTACAGAAAGACCTGGAATCAGCAGGTACAATTGTTTAAAAGAAAACTATAAGTAATGCACTCAACCACCATGACCTGTATGCATGCGCAACACGCAAGACTCCATAGCTGAATAAAAAACATGTTCAAGTGCGTTTATAGTTTTCTCAATAACATTTAGACAAACCTGTGAAATACTGGGAGAATATAGTCTGGTCAGATGAAACCAAAATTGAACTCTTTGGATGCCATAATACACATCATATTTGGAGGCCAAAAGGCACAGCATATCACCCCAAAACACCATAACAATATTGAAGTTTAGAAGTGGAAACACCATGGTGTGGGGCTGATTTTCAGCATACGGCACTGGCAAACTTCATATGATTGAAGGAAGGATGAATGGACAAATGTACTGAGACATTCTTGACAAAAATTTGCTGCCATTTTCAAGGATGATGAAGATGAAACGAGTGGACATTTCAGTAAGACAATGATTCCAAACAGACAGCCAAGGAAGCTCTCAACTAGTTTCAGAGAAAGAAAATAAAGCTGCTAGAATGGCCGAGCCAATCACCTGACCTGAATCCAATAGAAAATTTATGAAGGATTTAAAGCTCAGAGTTCATAGGAGGAGCCCACGGGATCTTCAGGATTTGACAGCTATGTTGATGAAAAAAGTAAAAAAGTTATGACTCTTGGAAGAAAACGAGGAAACAAAGAGAGTGCAAAAATAAACAATTCACCCAGTCCTTAAACCTTTCCCGAGATATGACACACAGTTACGTCATATGTCAGATCCGTGACTTTGATGCAGGTTCGCAGGCAGTGCCTGCATCTTTCATGATGGCTAAATAATTCAGGCATCATCTGCCTCTAACAGCCACAGGTGGAGCCGAGCTCTGCCCGCATCCATTAACAAATGAAATGCCGCTGTTAATGTCGGACAGCAGCATTTAACATGCACAGGCAGGGGGATGCATGATTCCACACGCCCATTGGCGGCTGTGATGTGATCGCAGGGCGCCAATGGGTTACCATGAGGGTCTGCTGAAGACCCCCATTCTCGTCATGACAGTTGTCCTGTGAACACCAGTGTTAGGGCTCGCTCTCACTTGCGATTAAATCGAACGAATGCAATCCGATAAAAAATCGGATTGCATTTGGACCAATTTCATCCTATGATGGTGTGCTCAGTGGCGTTTTCTCTTCCTGCGCCGATCAGATTGCGATCGGGCTGGAAATAAATCGCAGCATGCTGCGATTGCATGCTGCATTCGGATTGCACGCACCAATATAAACTATGGGTGCGTGTGAAACATCGCACTGCCGTCGGATAACACCCGAGTGCAGTGAGATACCCGCCGATGTCAGAAGCAGAGGGGATGGAGAAATTGATTTCTCCGTCCCCTCTGCAGCTGTGCTGTGATCCTCTCTGTGCGAGAGGATCGCAGCACGGAGCTCTGACATTCAGCTCCCTCTCGCAACAGATCTGGAGCTGAATGTCATTATCGGATGTCATACGCTAGTGGGACCCCGGTCTTTAGCTTGCATTCATAGGAGATGGTGATTTTAGCTATACGTGTATAGTTCAAGCGATCAGATGATCGCAGCTTCAAGTCCCCTAAGGGGACTATTAAATACAAATAAAAGTAAAAAGAAATGTTTTTAAAAATGTAAGCTCAGGGCTCAAAAAATAAGCAATCACACATCAACATATCCTGAAAATTGAAAACATTATGGTTCTTGGAAAATGGCAACAAAAGCAACTTTTTTTTTTTAGAGATTTCTTTTGATTTTTTTTCTTTTGACTCTTTAAAAAAAAACTATGCATGTTTGATATATGCGTACTCATACTGACCTGGAGAATTATATAGGCTGGTCAGTTTTACCATATTGTGAATATGGAAGATAATAAAAAAAATTGTGAAATTGCAATTTCAATGCACTTGCAATATTTTCCTGCTTTCCAGTGCATCACATGATAACATAAATGATGTCATTCAAAAGTACAACTTGTCCCGCAAAAAAACAAGCCCTCATACGGCTATGGGGAAGAAAAAATAAAACGCTATGGTTCTTGGAATAAGGGGAGGAAAAAACTAAAATGAAAAAATGGAAAATGACTGTGGCATGAAGGGGTTAAGGGATTAATGAAACGCGATTTCAAACATTTTTTAATAAAAAAAAAACCTCCAAAAGAAGTCCATATTCTTCAACTCCTAGACAATGCAGATATTTCTGCTTTTGCTATTCTCCTACCATGTGCTGTATATTTGTCATGCAGGATACCATTGAAATATTGTAAATTGTGGTTTTACTTTAGAGGGAAAGCACAAGCACTGCATTGGTCATAATATATTAGTGTAGTCTCCCCTGTGTTTTCTGCAGTACGTGGTCCCGAGGTGTATTCTGACGGCAGCATGTTGGCCGTGCACTGGGAATGGCAGACTTGGCTGTCAAGACTGTCTGCATTGGGGATCTATAAATAACACCGTCCCTTGAGCTGCTGGATCTGATGGCTGGGATTAGTCGTATGTACAGTGACAGAAGGGGCTCTGCAGGATACCCCTGATCCGTAGCTATCTCTGATGTCCTCCAGGGACAAACTCCTACCTGTATCACTGACTACTCTGCAGATGCAATCACTCCAGTCCTTGTATACGAAAAGCTTTCCAAATACACATTCAGCTCATGTCTATTAACTATTAAAGGAAACCTGTCATAGGCAAAAACACTATTCACCAGCATATATACGGTTAATCTGCAGGTGAATCGTCTTAAAATTCTGCCTGGCCACCTTACTGAAAGCAGACTACCGGGAGAAAATGGAGTTATATCCTCCCCGGAACCGCTCACTTGTCATCTAGGCGATGCAGAGAGCAATTATAAGTGTCCATAATCACTTCCCGGCACTTTGATCGACAGCTCGTTCTGCACATTAAACGCTGCAGTGCAGACTGTCAGAATAATGGAGCGTGATTACAGCCACCGCTCACAGTATAGTGAGCGATGACTCTATTTGCTCCCTGCACCACCTCAATGACTGAAAGTGAGCAGGTTTCTGGATCATATAAGTACATTTCCTTCCGTTAGCAGCTCTTTCACTGAGTCGGCCAGGTAGATTTCCTTTAAAGAGAGACTAAACCTTAGTAGTTAACAAAGTTGCACTCTGTAGTGCTATAGCATGTAAACCTGAAATATATGAAATATGAATTGTATTACTACTCTAGATAATAGGAAAAAATGGAGACACTTAATTTGGCCAATTCATGCATGCCCAGAAGCCAAAGACAAGGCGATCTCCTGTTGCTGGAGACCTATCCTAATGTGAATCCTCTCCTAGGCTGTAGCCTGTATTTATATGAGTAATAAGGACCCTGCTGCAATTGATACCGCCATGGGCTGAATGGTGGAGTGCTTGGTCAAAGAGACAGTTTTCTGTTTGGAAGTGACAGTCAGTCTTTAGTGTTATTTAAAACTTAGTAATGTTAGAGGATCACTAATCGAGTGGGGCCCCCACTCCTCTTGGTTTGTGTTGAATTATGTGTTACTCTTTTATGTCTTTATTGTCTGTACATGTCCGCTCTGTAATGTAAAGTGCTGCGGAATATGTCAGCGCTAAAGAAATAAAAATTATTATTATATTATTATTGTGATGCCATTATACGCACAATGAATTATAGAAATAGATTTCAAAACTTTAGTTATTCTTTATCGTAACACTGAAAGATAAAAACTAAGGGCTTGACTCATTAAAGCTTTTATGCCAGTGTTCTGGTGTATGAAGCATTTAAATGTTACATAATTTTGCTGCAACTCAAGGCTGCACTAAAATTATGCGACTGTTTGCATCTTCACGCTATTTTCACCCAGCTCCGACAAAGCGGCCAGAGCTTGGGTGGGACTGAGACGTGGCGACCACCACTCATCAAAATCATAATTAGGAGCGGTGTTCGCTACACCACATATCTTAGTCCAGCAAGGACTGTAGTAGAATTTCTGTTGAGGCGCACATAGAGGTACACGAGACTCATCCGCCACTCCTCATTCATGAAGAGGCTTACTCCAGCCAAACTCCTCATCAAGACTGTCATTCTTGATTACCTAAGTGTTACTCATGCATCATCAGTGATCTTCTAATATAAGTAACTAATTGCTCTGTTCCCTTTGGAGTGCGCGTAAACTATAATCACATATGAGAAATATGAAATTAGCCACTTCTACTCATAGGCAAAAAAATGGGCACCTGACATAGCATTAGGCAATGACATAGTTAGGCAGCACACTAGGGTCTCGTTTCCTGATCCATTTGCACAGAGCCCTGACCAATTTCAATGGTGTCTCAAGGCGCCAATGGAGTGATAGTGGAAACTGAAATGCTTTGGTTACTATCAGTACAGCTTTTTGGAGTTGGACCCCAAGCGATGAGTAAGTTATCCCCTATACTATTCGATACTAAGAATGGCCCTTAACCCTTTTCGCTGTCAGGGCTTTCTCAACATTTTGCACCTCTTTTAGCCAGGACAATTTTTGTACAAATAAAACCTAAGTTAGTGAATATTAATCCCTTCACTGCACGGTAATTTTTCCCTGTTTCGTTTTTGTTTTTTTATCCCCTTCTTCCAAGAGCCATAACTTTTTTCTGGCCATATGAGGGCTTGTATTTTGCGGGACGTGTTGTACTTTTGAATGACACCATTCATTTTTCCATATAGTGTACTGGAAAAGGGTAAAAAAAAATTCCAAATGCGTTCATATTGCAAATTTCAATTGTTTTTGGGGTTTTTTATTTACCATGTTGACTATATGGTAAAACTGACCTGGCAATATTGTTTTCCAGGTCAGTATGAGTACACAGATACCAAAGATAAATAGTTTTTTTTATTATTAAGATTTGGAAAAAAAAATCAGAAATTTGTAAAAAAAACAACTTATTTTGCTTTTGTCACCATTTTCCAAGACCAGAAACGTATAAATTTTTTGGGATATGGGGCTGTGTGAGAGCTTATTTTTTGTGCCCTGAGCTGACGCTTTTAATGATACCATGTTGAGGTAGATTAAATAAGCCTTCAAGTGCCCACATCCAAGGTAGGGACACTACTTTTGACGTACAAGTACCTCAAAAGTAGTGAAGGGGTTAAATTGATATTAACGTCCAATATCTATATATTTTCCGAAAGTAGACACCTGGCACATTGTCAAAGTGCCACTAAGAGACACTTGCATACTTTTCTTTATCAAAGAGAATGTGTTTTTGTAAAAAAAAAAAATAATAATAATGAAAATTTATATTAGAGGCTAAAAATGTGTCTCAAACAGAAAATTACATACAGCACAGCTGCATAAAATAAAAGTTTAACATATGCTTCGTCAGTTCAGACTGCTAAGCCTTTGTCCACATTTTATATATCTTTATAAAATCATAAGGACTGGAAAAAAAAAAATCAGGTTCTTCGCTGGAAAATTCAAATCTGGCATGTGTCAATTCACGTAAATGCCTTCATTGATCCGCTTCATTCCGAGCTTGTTTTTCATGTCACATGTGCTTTATATTCATACTAAATTTAGGTCGATATATTTTGAATCAGTAAAACAAAAAACTTAAAATTTAAATGTGTACTTTTCAAACTTTTAACATGTCTGCCCTTTAAACAGATTGTCATAACACACAAAATAGTTAATAATTGACGTTTGCCATATGTCTACTTTATGTCGACATCATTTTTTATAGTCTACTAGCTGTACTACCCGGCTTCGCCCGGGTTAATAACTGCTGTTAGCAAAATAGAATGTGTTAACAAAAATGTATTCTCCACACAAAAAACACAAAACAGATAGATAGAAATGTAATTATTAAAAGGAAAAAACTAAGCTAATAGAAGCATTTCACAACATATATTTCAACACCAGAGATATTCCACACAGATTTAACTAAATTGGCCAAGTAACGTGAAGTAATCTTCTACTCCTTATTCGAGAGCCTTTTGATAAACGACATTCTTAGTTCTTCCTTCAGGTGCAAACACGAACAGATTTTTGGCTGTTCCAACTCTTGAACAGGCCACATAAAGTTGACCATGAGAAAAGCATGGAGATTGTAAATCGATTCCAACTACTTTCCAGGATTGTCCCTGAGCCTTGTTGATGGACATAGCAAATGCCACTCGAACAGGAAACTGGAGGCGTTTAAAATCAAAAGGCAAATCAGATGGAATGAGAGGAATTGTTGGAATGAAAACATCTTCTCCTGTGGCACATCCTGTCAAAATGGTTGCCTCAATTACATGTGGAAACATATTCTTAATCAAGAGTCTTGTTCCATTACACAGCTTTGGTGGATCCAAATTTCTCAATAACAGAATAGGTGCTCCAGGTTTTAGAAAGAGGTTGTGAGGAGGAAGTCCTTGTGACTCCAAGGAATTGAGGAACTCAGTTGGATAAAATAATGCTTTAGCAGGGTCTATTACTGTATCCACTGACTTGTAGGTTGTGCACACACATGGAAGGAGATTTAGAATTTGAAGATTGATCTTGTTGACACTGTCATTTTTGGGAGCTAGAATAGCCCCTTCACACAGCCAGCCAGAATTTTTGAAGTGGAGTTGAATGTTTGGAAAAACCTTTGCTTTCAACTCCTCAATGGAAGTCACAATGCACCAAAAGTTGCTTGGGAAGGTGATCTATCCAGTGGTTGAGTTTACTGGTGCCTTGCCATCTCCAATAGTCAACAGCTGGCTCGAAAACAGTCCAGCAGAAACATCGCCTGTCATGTAGACCCTCATGTTTGTGTTCAGTGACATTTTCTTTACTTTTCTCCAAAGGTAAGATGCTTTGAGACAGGCATTCAGTTCGTCTGCAGGGGTTGATCTTGGAATAACAGGTAGTCACTTGCCAAAACAACTATTCCTCCCATGATATATTTGTTGCTACTCAGGTCTTGCAGCAGTCTGTCCACTGCTTCCAGAGCCCTTTTGTGTGACATGGTACATTCATCCCAAATGATGGCACTGCATTTTTGAAGCAATTTGGCCTGTCCTGATCCCTTGGCAATATTACACACGGGGCTGTCACTATGAGACAGGTTAAGTGGTAGTTTGAATGTCGAATGTGCTGTCCTGCCACCTTTTAAAAGCGTAGCTGCAATTCCAGAAGATGCCACTGCAAATGCAATCTTTTTTTTGTTGTCGAAATTTTGCCAGGAGCAAGTTGATTACAAATGTCTTTCCTGTTCCACCTGGAGCATCAAGGAAGACAATCCTACCTTTGTTGGTTTCACTGAAACTTAAAATGTAGTTATAGGCGTCCCTTTGATCTGGTATCAATATTGGCTCGTTCTGAGACACAAATGCTGTCAGTTCATCAATATTGTAGTTTGTTTCTAGGAAAATCTCCCTACACATTTGGATGCCTTCAGGATTTCTTATTGGAGCAGGCAAACCAAGCAACTGTAAGGCTTTTCCTGACATTGCTATGCACTGATCTTCAAGGAGCATTAAAGTTTCATTGAACATTTCCTCCGTGAAGTTGATGAGTTGCTGAGGTGTCTTAGTCGCTTTGGGGTTTGTGTGTCCCAGTGTCCATCATTTTCCAAAAGTCCTTTTCTTTGGCAAGTTTCCCTGAATGTTTCACACACATGGCCTCTGACGGTCTTCAGGTCAGAAAATGATGTAGGGCCTTTGACAACATGAAGTAACATGCGCAGGTAGAAGCACTCTGCATTTGACGGATGAAGAGTGTAGACGTGACCAAGAGTATCAGTTACTTTCACCCCTGGATAGCCTTCAATATCAAGCCCCCGTTTCCTCCGTTCCAGTGTTTTTATGGAGGCATTCCAAGTGTAGTACTTTGGTAAATCATAGTAGAGAATTGATTTTGCAAAAGGGTCTTGATTGACACAGCTCAAAAAATGCCAAGAGGGTGGTCTTAGGTGGTGTTAGGAGCTGCTGCTGCAAGTTTGCTGGGTTAAAGTAAATTCGCTGTCCATTTTCCAAGTGCATACTCAGATGCACAACTGGTGAGTAGCACTCATGAATGGAGAATCCTAGTATTCTCCAAACAGCTTCATTGCTGCTTATGTACCTGCCCATCTGAAATGCCTCCACTTCATCAATAATAGGTCCATTTTTCTGGAGTTCAAAAACTGCTTGATCACTTCCTTTGTGGACATATTTGCTGATATACTTGATTGATTTCACAGAGTGACAAGATTCGACATTTATGTGGGCCTGGAAGATTTTTGAGAGCAAAGGGTTGTAAGGCACTACCAATCTGTTGTCAATTTCTATCTCTTGGAGTGATGATCCAACACGCATTTTGAGCTTTGCTATAAAACCACCATCCCCTGGCTTTCTTCTTCGGTAGACTGGATATCCATCTTGTCCTGTTTGGGTTTCTTGGACCAGGGATCATGGGTAATGCTTTGAACACCTGCCTTCAATCATACAGGGAGAATTTTTGTTCAGACTCCCACACGGACCATGGATCATGTTTTTTTGTGATGGTGTCAAACAGCAATGGGTCAATCTGAGGGTCTGGCAATTCGGTACTGATGATATTGTCAATTTCGGTAGGCTGTATTTTTTGCTTCAGCCAAATCAAGATGTGGGCGTGAGGAAGACCTCTTTTTTGCCATTCAACTGAATACATCCAGCACTGCATCTCACCATAAATATGTGACTTTGTGATGAGATTAGTCATTTTTGAAAGTTTCTGTTTGAAAATCCGAGCAATAAGGTCATGGCGATTCACTGTTTTTTGGCCCGGCAACAGGTGCCCTCCAATTTCCTCCCAGGCAGGATTGCAAGTAAAGGTGATGAAAAGATCTGGACAGCCATACTTTCTCACATAAGTCATTGCATCCTGTGTGTATTCATGCATGTGTCGTGGGCTTCCAGTGACAGTTAATGGAAGAATAACCATTTTCCCCAACTCTTTTGGATCAGCATCATTTGCAACAGCATCTCTAAGGTGAATATATTCCTCTGCCCTGAGCTTCTTTTGATTTAGTCGGATATATAAAAGACGTTCACTCTCAATCTTTGCATACATGTCAACAATAAATTGGTGGAAGAGGTGTTTGCATTTCAAGATGTGATTTTCCTCTGCAAATCTTGTCATGATCCTATATGCATAGAAGTCCATGGCAGACACTTTTTTTCTTGAAGGGTTGCCTGTTGTAGGATCTGTCTGAGGTATTCCAAAATGATAGCCATCCTGTCCCTGCCAAAAGATGATTGGATATTGCAGAGCATCATAGGACCTGTGAGTTTCTGCTACTCGTTGCAAACTATTGTTCCTTTTCTGAAGCACAATGTCACGGCTTTGAAAATCATTACCTACAATCAAGATGGCTACCTCATCAAATGTGGGAGCATTGAAACGTCGCTGATGTTCACCTTGTGGTGTTTTGTCAGCTCGAATGACAACCTTGTAATCGTCATTTGGCATGCATTCAAGTGCAATCTAGAAAAGTTGAACATATACATTGTTGGAGTGAAGGAACTGCTGCAAAATAGTGACAATATCAAGGCGAGTGTTAGGAATTAAAGAGCATCTCCGCTGAGCCTCTGCTTCTGCATTTCCCATAAAGAAGAGTTGAAGAAATTGAGGTTCTTCTCCTTGTAATGGAAGCAGTGAGCCAATTGAGTGGTAAACCTGTCCTTGAACTTTAAATGTCGGCATAAATCCTGTTGTAAACACTTCTTTTGTTGCACCAAATGATGTAATTTGGAAGCAGGAGTTGTACTTCCTAATGTTGTCCAAGAAATGCTTTGATATTGTACTGGTACCTGTCATAAGAGACTTTAGGGGATCTAGTGGTGACAGGAGAGGTGGAAGTTTTATCTTGCCATTTGCACAGCATAAACCTGGCGGTTCATCTTTCCATTTCAGGGCACTGCAGTACATGCAGACCACATCCATTTTTCCTATCTGAACTTTAGGATTATCCTGATAGTTTATGTCTGACTGGTAACAAAATGCAGCATGATTCAAATGTCCAACCATTTCCTGTGCCCTGGTGGAAGAAATAGCAATTCTCTTAGTGGCAAGTCGGCCTTCTCTCTGCTGAGATGACTCATTGGCCCTTGAGGAAGCAGCTCTTCTTCTCTTATCTGCAAGCCTCGCTTCCCTCTCCTCAGAAAGTTCATTGGCTCTTGAGGAAGCAGCTCTTGTTTTCATGTCTGCAAGCCTCGCTTCCCTCTCCTCAGAAAATTCATTGGCCCTTGAGGAAGCAGCTCTTGTTTTCATGTCTGCAAGCCTCGCTTCCCTCTCCTCAGAAAGTTCATTGGCACTTGAGGAAGCAGCTCTTGTTTTCATGTTTGCAAGCCTCGCTTCCCTGTCCTCAGAAAGTTCATTGGCTCTTGAGGAAGCAGCTGCTGTTCTCATGTGTGTCAGCCTTGTTTCTCGGTCTTCACATTTTTCATTGGCCCGTAATGCAGCTTTTCTTTTCGCATCAGCTGACATTCGTGCCATGAAATTCCTTTTCTTATGAGGCATATTGTGGTAAAAATAGTCTGTAACTGGCAGTTTCTATATCCTCTCACATAGAAGTAATGTGGCTGACATCAGCCTTTCCACCAACACACCCTAACTGACATCTTATTACCTTACACAAGCTTTGTTATACTGAGAATGTCCTTTGTTGCTTATATTAACCAATGACAGCTCAGATTAATTAACTGTAGCAAAATAGAAGCTGAGCTGTGATTGGTTGCTATTGGCAGCCTGATAAATCTTTGTGAGATGCGTTTTGTGTGTGCTGAGGGTGGTATATGTGTTCAAGCACGTGGTAGTGTGTGGGGCATTTTGTGTGTGTGTTCATATCCCCGTTTGTGGTGAGTATGAGTATCCCATGTCGGGGCCCCACCTTAGCAACTGTACGGTATATACTCTTTGGCGCCATCGCTCTCATTCTTTAATTCTCCCTTATTCACATGTGGCAGCTGTCAATTGGCCTCCACACTTTTCCTTGCACTTTTTCCCCATTATGTAGATAGGGGCAAAATAGTTTGGTGAATTGGAACGCACGGGGTTAAAATTTCGCCTCACAACATAGCCTATGACGCTCTCGGGGTCCAGACGTGTGACTGTGCAAAATTTTGCGGCTGTAGCTGCGACGGTGCAGATGCCAATGCCGGACATATACACACACACACACACACACACACACACACACACACATACACACACACACACACACACACACACACACACACACATACACACACACACACACACACACACATACATACATACATACACACATTCAGCTTTATATATTAGATTCATTTTTTTGAGACATTAGACAACTTAAAAATTTAGCATTTTATTTAAAAAAATGCACTCCTTATAGTATTCAAAATAGTGCCATATTGTAAGAGTTGTAACTTGTTATTTTTTCTGTTGACAGAGCTGTATAAAAGGGCTTATTTTTTGCATGACGAACTATAGTATTTATCACTGCCCGTTTTGAGCGTTATTTTTTTTTTTTAAGTTAAATGACCATAAAACAGTAATTCTGGCCTTATTTTAATCTTTGTTTTTACTGATGTTTACTGGCTGGGATTAATATCGTACTCATTTTATAGTTTGAGTCATTATGGACATGATAATACTAAATATGTATTTATGCTTTATTACTTTCTCACAAAAAAATCCCGTATTTTACAAATCATATGTATTTTATTTGTTTGGCAACGCGGATTTATGATGGTTTGTTTTTTATGAGATGAGTTTTATTAGTTGGTATAATTTTGGGGCATGTGATTATTTCATTTGATTTTACGCAATTTTTTCAACTCAAAGTGACCAAAAATCATGGCTTTTTCATGTTGTTCACCAGAAAAACTAAGTGACAAACTATGTGCAGGTGTTTTTTTTCTTCCAATAACATACTCAAAAGAAAGAAGGGATATTTACATTTTTACATTATTATTATTTTTTTTTTCTCAACTTTAATTTTTTTACTTTACACTTATTTTTACAAATGGACTGGAGGGGGGTCTCACATGATCTCTATCCTGTCCCTGCAGCCTGTCAACTTCCACACACCCATCGCCTTCTTCACACTGGCTGAAGTCAGAACATTTTAATAGGCTGTACCTGAGCCTGGATCACAGTTAGGGCTCTTTCACATATCAGTATCTCCGGTACGAGTGGTGACAGTTTCCACACGTACCGAGGACACTGAGACACACAGACCCATCAAAACTATGGGTCTGTGCACATGTCAGTGTGTTTCCACGGACCTTGTGTCTGCTCCACACACTGACATGTTCGTTTTTTTGCAGATGCACGGATCGCAAAAGTGTCTCACGCTGAACACACATGGATGACATCCGTGTGTTATCAGTGTGACAAGGACTGGCACCTGGGAATCAGAGCTACAGGTAGCGCTGTTCCCAAACGCTACGTACTGAACTCTGCCCTTATAGTTCCCTGCCGACGCTGTGATCGGCTCATTCTCCCCGGCTCCTCGGCGTCAGCAGTCGCATGGATTACAGTGGGGGACATCTCCAGACAGGTAAGTATATGGATTTTATTATTTTATTCTTATTTTTACACAGGGACACTGCGGGATCAGGCTACTACTTCCCTCATCATTGTCCCTACTCGTGCTGATCATAGCATCGGCAGGGAACCATGATGAGGGCAGAGTTCAGCATCAGGCCCTTGAGAACAGCGCTAACTGTAGTGCTTATTCCTAGGCGCCCGTTCGTGTGATCCTGATGCGGCACACGGATGCAAAGCGTAAAACACACATGGGCACAAGGGACATGGATCTGCGGTACCAATTTTTCCAGTACTGGAAATATATAGAAGTGTGAAACCGGCCTTAGGGTGGTTTCACACGTCCGGATATTTCCGGTACCGGAAAAACCCGTACCGGAGATATCCATGTCCGTGTGAACCTGTGTGCCGCATCAGGAGCACACGTATCAGCTTTTGGGAATCAGCAGTACAGTTAGCACTGTTCCCAAGCGCCGGGTGTGGAACGCTGCCCTCATCATTGTCCCTTGCTTGCACTGTGATAAGCACGAGCAAGGGATAATGTTGAGAGTAGTAGTCTGCTCCTGCAGTATCCATGTGTAAAAATAAGAATAAAATAATAAAATCCTTATATTCACCTGTCTGGAGATGTCCCCTGCTGCAATCCTCTACCCACTGATGCTGAGGAGCCAGGGAGAATGAGCCGCTCCAGCGGGGCCCAGAGCTGCGCTGAGCTCAGGAGCGGTGTCCTGTTACTCAGTGAGCTCCGTTCAGTGCAGGGCCCCACTCGCTGGAGCGGCTCATTCTCCCCGGCTTCTCGGCATCAGCGATCAGAGGATTACCGTGGGGGACATCTCTGGATAGGTGAGTATAAGGATTTTATTATTTTATTCTTATTTTACACATGGACACTGCGGGAGTAGACTACTGCTCCCACCATTGTCCCTTGTTTGTGCTGATCACAGAGCCTTCAGCACCCAGCGCTTGGGAAGAGCGCTAACTGTACCGCTGATTCTCAAGCGCCGATACGTGTCACACTGATGACACAGGGATGTCATCCATGTGTGTTCAGTGTGAGACATTTTGCCGAACATACAGCGTGTAAAAAATGGGCATGGTCCGTGGAAACACACTGACATGTGCGCAGACCCATTCATTTCAATGGTTCTGTGTTTGTCAGTTTCTCCAGTACTTGTGGAAACTATCACCACACGTACTGGACACACTGACATGTGAAAGAGGCCTTAGAGCTGTAGTCAGACTTTGCCAGGACATCATGGGTTAAGTGAATCGGAAGTGACAGCTGCAGACACCTTTAACCCCTGATCTCTGGCTAGGTTGTGACTATATCGGTGCTTCTGGTCTCATTTTGAAGCTGAGAAAAGCTCTGGATAACTTCTGTAGCTGTGATCTGAGGTATGGCCATTAGTAGGCATACACCCTTGGCTTCTGAGTTGCCAAATGCAAACACTTTATACATTGCTATTATTTTTTTAGTCTTAAAACGTAACCAACAGACATTAGCGAATTTGTTTGAGTAGAATTCAATTCTTGAATTTTACAAAAATTTAGATTCTCCAGAATCCACATTTTTTGCAATTTGCTTGTAGTAGGACACCATTTTTTTGATTCATTAGGGCAGACAAAAGTTCTAAAAAAAATTAGTATTCACCTGTTTATTTGTTCAGCCATCCCATGCAGCCTGCCATCCTGTCCTCTGCGCTTTTCCTTTTCGCCTTCCTCCATCATGTGCATTCTCTTCAGGTTGCCTCACTCCGCTCCAAGGCATATGTCATGATGGCGTACAGTGATGTCAGATGCCTAGTCAGAGTGAAACAGGCCGTAGATTATGTGCACGACGGAGGAAAGACAACAAGAAGTGGTGCAGAGGACCGGACAGCCGGCAGTGAAACAAGTGAGCAGTGATTGTTGTTTTTTTTATATACATTCTACATTTATTACGCTCAGGGGTCTAAAGAGACCCCAGAGCATAATGAGGCTGTGTGCCCACTATGCGTTTTTCAAGCGTTTTTGCTGGGAATTTCCACAGCTGCGCACATGCTGCGGAAATTTCCGCTGCAGATTATCATTGCGGAAAAAGATGCAGCATGTCCATTAATTTTGCGGACACGCAGTGTAATTGCCGCCATTGACTTGCATTGAAACGCATAATATCCGTGTGAACACATTTGCACACACGGATATTATGCGATTCTATGTGCGGATGGTACCCGGGTTTGGAGAAGAGGAGACTCTCCTCCAGACTCAGGTACCATAGTACCTGTTAAAAAAAGAATTTAAAATAAAAAATAAAGATTATACTTACCTTCCGATGGCCCCCGGTGTTTTCTCCGCTGCGTCTGGTCTGTTGAATGGGTCGCGGTGGTGTGAAAGTGCCTGCCATGATGTCATTTAGTCATGTGACAGGTCACGCGACCGCTGACGTCGGCGGTCCCGTGACCTGTCACATGACTTAATGACGTCACCGCAGATCCTTAACACCACCGCGACCCATACAACAGACCGGACGGAGCAGAGAAAACACCAGGGCCATCGGAAGGTAAGTATAATCTTTATTTTTTATTTTTTACCATTTTTATTCTTTTTTTAACTATTACTTGGTCACACTATATATGCCGGTTGCATGGATTTATATAGTGTGACCAAGTTGTCAAGCACTTTTCCAAGTGATGCTAAAATCGTTTGAAAAAGCGCTTGATAACCCGCATGCAGAAATGCATGCAAAAACGCTTGACAAACACTTCTATCTGGCAGGAAAAACGCATGTAAAATCCACATGCGTTTTTCCTGCCAGGGAGAAGCGGAAAAATATGCAGCATTTCTGCATCATGGGCACATAGCCTAAGGAACATTCAACTTGCTTCGAGTAACTGCGATGGAAATCGAATTTCACTTTCAAATTCAAGCAATTTGCCACTTTGAAACTCAGCAGATTCTCTCACCTCTAGTAAGGAATATCTTTAAAGAAGGCATGGTGTGAACAGAGATGTATCTTTATACGCAGGGTTAGATATAGATACATGAGTTTGACACTTTATGTCTTTAAATGTCAACTGATGTGCCATCAAATGAAACAAAAACTTCAGAATTCTTCAGAAATTCCTCCTTAGCTGCAGCCAATAATGTGAAAATCTGTTTCTTATGTAGTTTATATTAGAAATTACAGTGGTGCAGTAGTAACAATTGGTTCCATATGACTGGACCTCCTAATATTTATTCATATAGACAAAATACGGGAAAGTGCAGAATCCATTTCTGTCCAAAGTCAACACACATATTGAGCCAGTATTGTGTTATCAGCTTCTGCCTCGTTCTATTAATGCAGCGCTGGCTGATTCTACGTAGTATGTGTGTTATATATTTGTCATGTAACGCCATGTTATGCTTCTTCAATATAGAGCATGACATCTTGATAAGGGGCGAATGCTACAGGCTCCAAACCACAGTTTGGCTTGGGATTGATCAGCATTAGATGTTAAGGTATTTTGGAAATCCTTTTGGCAACTTCTGTTTGTAATATTTTAATCTCAAAAGGGGTTTATATCTACAGTATGTTGTAATGTGCTTCTACTTTATATTGGAATGACACATTAATAACTACTATATACGGTAACAGTATATAAAGCAAAGGCGTAAAGTTTGATAAACAAGTATTAGCAATTCTATTCTGTATTCTGTATCATATCTGCCTTATTTATTTATTTATTTAAAGGCGTTATCCAGGACTATATTATTTTTTTACTATGATCCAAAAAATTATCAGGCAGGTAGTTGCTAACTACATGCCTGTTCTACCTGACACCGGCTCGGAATGGTCACTGACTGCGATTCAGCTGCTTCATGTTAACAAAGCATCTGTTCATCTTCCGGGGTCCTCTGTCAACAGGGCGAGATTGCCAATATCATGCTGATTGACAGCCGGCTTCCAGCAGTTAGGCAGCGGGGAGCCAGCTGTCAATCAGCATGACATTGGCAGTCATGCCCAGTCAACACAGCAGAGCAGAAGAGAAGCTGCTGATCTGTGGACATAACGTCTTCAGAAGCAGCAGAATCCCCAGCAGGAGCGTTCTGTGACGGCTTTGTGCCAGTACAGATCAGCGGAGAGCAGAATAAGTAGTTAGCAACAACCTGCTTGTGAGTTCTTAGGCCCATAGTCAAACAATAATATAGTCCTGAATAACCAGTTTATAGGTGTTGTCTGTTTATTTTAATGTTTTTTCATGAGAAGAGTTCAAAAATTGCAGGTTGTCCCACGGGTTAAGGCTCCAACAATCAGCTGCAATCTCCAAAGAAACCTGAGCGAAAGTGTACAATTCTACTGCACTGCCCCAGCAGGAGAAATTAAGAATTACACTATGCATATACAAATTGATTTGTATTGTATTGCATGAATATGCTGATTCCTTCAGAGGTAGAAAAACTGTTTGTATCCTTTGTGCTACCTCTGTAGGGTAGTATTCCTGCATAGTATGGAATGTGTTGGAACATGCCAAAATTTTTTGTTGCAGCAATTGGGAAGAGACTGGTGTACATTGGTCCTAAACTGTAAGTTCTCTTTTAGCAAAGTAATGTTAAAGAACGGAAAATACAACAATCTCTTCACCATCAGAATTGTTTAGTCTAGGAGTGGAATCAATATGATAATACAGTAGAGAATGAACATAGAAGTCAAATACACTACCATTACCCTAGAAAACTGCCTGTAGACTACAGGATGCCATAAACAGCCTTTGGCTAAGTTCAGATATCTGTTGTAAAGTTCAGACGAGTAACGTTGCAAATTGTGGAGGTGACTTGCTCTATGCACTTGCTGTTAATCTAACCAGACAAGCGCATGCTGCAATTATTTTTTTATACGTACCTAAAGTTTGTGTAGAAAACTGGCGTTAAAGCTTGGAAAAGTTGTTAAATTTTAGCGCAATGGAGTTGCACAAAATGACTTTTGCTGTTTTCACACTAGTTTGACTCAATTCGGTAGAGCGGAGGAGGAGAGGTGACAGGGCATGAGCACACCCACCAGTTAAATGAATCAAAAGGGCTGGTGTTCTGTAGCCAGAAATACTACTGCAGTCCCTGCATGCCCCTTTTAATGAATTCAGCATCTTTTAAACTAGCAAAACTGGCGTGACGTGAGCGTGCACTACGCAAGTCTTAATGAATTAGGCCCTTAGTCTACTCAGAGCCTGAAATCATGATGCTGGAAACTTGTTTTTCTTCAAGGTTTTCTATATTTTGAGCATTTTCTTAATGCACGCAGTAAGCAAAGGTTCATGCTGGATAATTTAAAGCGTCATCCTCACCACAGAAAGTAATGGAATATTGCTAGGACTTGCCAACACATTTGATTGTTGGGGATTTAATTGCTGGGATCCCAACAGAGCCTCACAATTCGACCCATTATGCAGGAAACAGCAACATACCACCATTAAAGTAAATATTGCAGACTGAAGTTTCCTTACAATGTTGGTTGGCCGGTGTCACGGATGTATCAAGTGTGACAGACAGTCGCTCTGGATACGGCTATAGAAGGTCACTGCGACATTGCAGACGCCTTCTTGATCCTCTCATCTCTCTAATGTAGTGATATCCTTCTTTCTTTAGGACCCAGCAGCAACCTCCACCTTCTGCTGCTAATTAACACACCCTTGCTTAGTAGTTAAAAACTCTCAGTGTCTCCAGAGAGTCGCCGGTGATAGTTCTATGTTCCTCTGTCCATGCCTGGAGTACTAGTAGTCGGCTAGTTTCTTCTTGGACTTCCCTTGGAGGACAGTTGGCGTTATTTCTCTGGTGTCTTCTCAAGCTAAGTGTATCCCCTTTGTTTGTTTACCTTGTTGTCTTTAGTTACAGTGGGAGCTGACTATTGTTCACCCCGTCCCCTCCCTACCTAAGACCTAGCTCTAGGGACATTTAGGAATTAGGTTTCCTGTTCTGCGACAGGTGCAGACTCTATATAAGGACAATAGAGTGGTCAGGGTGATATTAGAATTGCCTAGGCGTCTCCACTCCCCCTTTCCTTAGTTGTTGGGCTCTCTTCCCCTTTTTCCCGTCGTTGTACACTTATTCCTTCCCTCACCTTGCGTGACAGCCAGAAGTTTGACTGGGATGATAAAAAATTGTGAAGCAGACCTAGCATTCAACAGAAAGTGAATGCAAATCACTTTCTGTATTGGCTAAAACCCTTTAGGCCACAATTAGTTTTAATATAGTTTTTGTTTAGGTGATGCAAAAAAAAGGAAAAAGCATGCATCCACTTTGGCTACTTTAACAAGTCAGTATTTAGTAAGTATTTTACATCAGTATTTGTTTTCTAAAAAAAGAGAATATTATGGAAAGATTTGCTCTTGTTCTGTTTTTTGGTTCCACTTCATATTTATTGTTGCCCCAGAATTTTGGCAATAATCAATTTCAACAAATTCAATAATGATTTGCACCAAGAAGTACACTCTGCACCCCATCTTGACTGGAAAAAAACAAATGTAGAAATTTTTGCAAATTTATTAAAAAAGAAAAACTGAAATATCACATGGTCATAAGTATCCAGACCCTTTGCTCAGTATTGAGTAGAAGCACTCTTTTGAGCTAGTAGAGCCATGAGTCTTCTTGGGAATGATGCAACAAGTTTTTCACACCTGGATTTGCGGATCCTCTGCCATTCTTCCTTGCAGATCCTCTCCAGTTCCGTCAGGTTCGATGGTGAACGTTGGTGGACAGCCATTTTCAAGTCTCTCCAGAGATGCTCAATTAGGTTTAGGTCAGGGCTCTGGCTGGGCCAGTCAAGAATGGTCACAGAGTTGTTCTGAAGCCACTCCTTTGTTATTTTAGCTGTGTGCTTAGGGTCATTGTCTTGTTGGAAGGTGAACCTACGGCCAAGTCTGAGGTCCAGAGTACTCTGGAAAAGGTTTTCATCCAGGATATCTCTGTACATGTTTCCTTCAATTGCAACCAGTCATCCTGTCCCTGCAGCTGAACCCCCCCCCCCCATAGCATGATGCTGCCACCACCATGTTTCACTGTTAGGATTGTATTGGGCAGGTGATGAGCAGTGCCTAGTTTTCTCAACACATACCGCTTAGAATTATCAGCAAAAAGTTCTATCTTCGTCTCATCAGACCAGAGAATCTTATTTCTCATAGTCTGGGAGTCCTTCATGTGTTTTTGAGCAAACTCTGTGCAGGCTTTCATATGTCTTGCACTGAGGAGAGGCTTCCGTCAGACCACTCTGCCATAAAGGCCCAACTGGTGGAGGGCTGCGGTGATAGTTGACTTTGTAGAACTTTCTCCCATCTCCCTACTGCATCTTTGGAGCTCAGCCACAGTAATCTTGGGGTTCTTCTTTACCTCTCTCACCAAGGCTCTTCTCCCACGATTGCTCAGTTTGGCTGGGCGGCCAGGTCTAGGAAGACTTCTGGTGGTCCCAAACTTCTTCCATTTAAGGATTATGGAGGCCACTGTGCTCTTAGGAATCTTGAGTAATGCAGAAATTCTTTTGTAACCTTGGCCAGATCTGTGCCTTGCCACAACTCTGTCTCTGAGCTCCTTGGGCAGTTCCTTTGAGCTCATGATTCTCATTTGGTCTGACATGCACTGTGAGCTGTGAGGTCTGATATAGACAGGTGTGTGCCTTTCCAAATCAAGTCCTATCAGCTTATTTAAATACAGCTGTACTCCAATGAAGGAGTAGAACCATCTCAAGGAGGATCACAAGGAAATAGACAGCATGTGACTTAAATATGAGTGTCTGAGCAAAGGGTCTGAATACTTATGACCATGTCATATTTCAGTTTTTCTTTTTTAATAAATTTGCAAAAAATTCTACATTTCTGTTTTTTTTCAGTCAAGATGGGGTGCAGAGTGTTCTTTAATGAGAAAAAAATGAACTTTTTAGAATTTACCTAATGGCTGCAATGAAACAGAGTGAAATGTAAAGGAGTCTGAATACTTTCTATAATCTATATGTCATCCAAGAACTTCTCTTTTTACTGTTTAGTGGATAGGAATGCCACACTGATGTGAACATATGCCACACTGATGGTAAAAACAGATATGTCGTCCAAACACGGATGAAAACCAGATGCAGCAAACTAATGAAAAAGTTTACATTTTTCTTGTTTTGCAGGAGAAATTGATGCAGCTATTATCTGAGGTTTTAGGACTATAAAGACGCACTGGACCGTAAGACGCACCTAGGTTTTAGAGGAGGAAAATTGGAAAAAAAATCTAGGCAAAAAATGTGGTCATGATGCACTATTATGGGGGGAAGGTCTGCTGCTGACACTGTTATAGGAGTAATGTCCCCCAATTCCGTACTAATATCCCCCATCCTGGTATATATGGCCCCCAATCCTGATATGCATGGTCACCTAATCCCCATCTTGGTATGCATGGCATCCCTCAACCCCATCCTGGTAAGTATGGCCCCCCATCCCCATCCTGGTATATATGGCACCTGTAACATCCCTGGCGGCGTGCTTGGATAGTGCACCACCTCCCACTATGCAAGACCGCTATCTTACCTGTCAGTCCAGCCTGCAAACCTTGCTCCAGTTCATGCTGTGTGCATGTCTCTTGTCTGATTACTTAGGGCGGCGGCCCAGTTACTGATTCTTATAGCGGCTGTGGGCGCACTCCTAATGCGTCCCCAGCCTATTGCTGTGAGTCACTGGATATTTAAACCCCCTCCACCCAGAAGGCGGTGCCTGAGCAACACTAACATTCAGTGTGCTCCTTGACTCTGAAGTTGCCAGGTCCAGTTCTGCTTCTTGTCTGTTTCCGCCATTCTGGGGGCTGTATACCCAGACCTGTTATCTGTGACTTCTAGTCTGTTTCTGCCACTCTGGGGGCTGCATTCCCAGACCTGTTATCTGTGACTTCTAGTCTGTTTCCGCCACTCTGGGGGCTGAATACCCAGGCTCGTTCCTGTATCTCGTTGCAGTGTCAGTTACTGTCTGAACTGTCTCTTAACCTGTTTGCTGTTTGTCTCTATGTCCATACCTTCCCTTTTCCTGCAGTATCTGAACCTGCACCTAACTCCAACTCGTTGTCTCTGTACTTCTGTTTGTGAGTTTTGTGTCCACTCGCTACTTCATAGTAAGTACCTTGTGTGAATCTGGTTCTGCTTGTCCCTTTCTCAGTATCTTCCTCCTGTGTTCTAGCCATCTTCCTGTATTTTCCAGTCTGTTCCATGTGAACAGAGCCTTGTCCTCTCTGCCTGCACCTTCAGCCCTGTTCGGCTAGGCTATGCTTGCTCACCGCGCCAGCGGTTTCTCTCTGCTCTGACTTGCCCACCGCTCCGGCGGCTTCTCTCTGCTCTGCCTTACCCACTGCTCCGGCGGCTTCTCTCTGCTCTGCCTTGCCCACCACTCCGGCGGTTCCGCTCTGCTCTGCCTTGTCCACCGTACCTGCGGTTTCGCTCTGCTCTGCCTTGTCCACCGCACCTGCAGTTCCGCTCTGCTCTGCCTTGTCCACCGTACCTGCGGTTTCGCTCTGCTCCGCCTTGTCCACCGCACATGCGGTTTCGCTCTGCTCTGCCTTGTCCACCGCACCTGTGGTTTCGCTCTGCTCTGCCTTGTCCACTGTACCTGCGGTTTCGCTCTGCTCTGCCTTGTCCACCATACCTGCGGTTTCGCTCTGCTGTGCCTTGCCCACCACTCCGGCGGTTCCGCTCTGCTCTGCCTTGTCCACCGCACCTGCGGTTTCGCTCTGCTCTGCCTTGCCCACCGCTCCGGCGGTTCCGCTCTGCTCTGCCTTGCCCACCGCTCCGGCGGTTCCGCTCTGCTCTGCCTTGTCCACCGCACTTGCGGTTTTGCTCTGCTCTGCCTTGTCTACCGCACCTGCGGTTTCGCTCTGCTCTGCCTTGTCCACCGCACCTGCTGTTTCGCTCTGCTCTGCCTTGTCCACCGTACCTGCGGTTTCGCTCTGCTCTGCCTTGTCCACCGTACCTGCTTTTCCGCTCTGCTCTGCCTTGTCCACCGCACCTGCGGTTTCGCTCTGCTCTGCCTTGTCCACCGCACCTGCGGTTTCGCTCTGCTCTGCCTTGCCCACCACTCCGGCGGTTCCGCTCTGCTCTGCCTTGCCCACTGCTCCGGCGGTTCCGCTCTGCTCTGCCTTGTCCACCGCACCTGCGGTTCCGCTCTGCTCTGCCTTGTCCACCGCACCTGCGGTTTCGCTCTGCTCTGCCTTGCCCACCGCACCTGCGGTTTCGCTCTGCTCTGCCTCGTCCACCGCACCTGCGGTTTTCACTCCGCTCTGCTTGCTCACCGCACCAGCAGTTCCTCTCTGCTCTGCCTTGTCCTCCGCTTTGGCGGTTTCGCTTTACTCTGCTTGTCTACCGCATCTGCGGCTCTGTACCTATCTCCCAGTCTGTACTGGACCCTATCCAGCCTGCGCTCCAACCTGCTAGTACCTCCCTGTCTGCACTCCAGCCGTGCTTGCCAGTGCCCACCTGTCTGCATACCAGCCGTGCTTGCCAGTGCCCACCTGTCTGCATACCAGCCGTGCTTGCCAGTGCCCACCTGTCTGCATACCAGCCGTGCTTGCCAGTGCCCACCTGTCTGCATACCAGCCATGCTTACCAGTATCCACCTGTCTGCATACCAGCCGTGCCTGCCAATACCCACCTGCCTGTATGCCAGTCTAACCTGCCTGTTCCTGCATTCCCCGGTGTGGGTCAACAACTGTGACCGGGGTCTGACCTGGAGTAGCACCTGGTCCCTCTGCTCGGTTCCTCCTTGGTTCACGGAGTCGACTAAGCCGCCATGCAACCTTGGTTGGATCGGGTTGATACTTAGTTATGCCCCTCCAGGCACTCCTCAGTTCATGGTACAGTGGGATCACTAATCACGCTCACGCCAGTCAGTCCAGGCGTGAGCGTAACAGCACCCCTCATCCCCATCCTGGTATATATGGCCACCATCCTAATCCTGGTATGCATGGTCCCCTAATCCCCATCCTGATATCCATGGCCCCTCATCCCCATTCTGGTAAGAATAGCCCCCATTCTGGTATACATGGCTCCCCATCCCCATCCTGGTATCCATGGCCCCTCATCCCCATCCTGGTAAGAATGGCCCCCATCCTGGTATACATGGCCCCCTCACCCCCAATCCTGGTATGCAGAGCCCACTCATCCCCAATCCTGGTATGCATGCCCCCCCCATCCCTTTCTTTGTATGTATGGCCCCCCATCACTGCACACATGAAAAAAAATAAACAATTCTACTCACCTCCTTTCCTTGTGCTCCAGCGCTGCATCCTGTTCTGCCAGAATCTGATCTCAGCGTGCAGCGCATGACGTCACTGCCATGTGCCCTCACACTCTGATATCAGCTGCCAGGATATTCACTCCTCTCCACGCCTTGACTATGGGCGTGGAGAAGAGTGAATATTCATTTTCATTAATAGCGCAGACTGTCAATTTCAGCCGCAACTTCCTTCAGCGGCTCGGTGATCACGTGTGCCTGCTACTAAAGAGAATGAGTATTCTCTCCTCTCCATGCCCATGGGAGCGTGGAGGAGTGAATATTCATACTCTCTAATAGTGGGCACACAGGATCGCCAAGCAGCTGCAGGAAGCCGATGGCTGTGACTGACAGTGTGCGCTATTAAGGAGAATGAATATTCACTCAACGCCACTCCCAAGGGTGTGGAGAGGAGTGAATATTCATTCTCTTTAGTAGCGGGCACAGGATAGCTGCAGCAGGCTACTGCCTGTGGTGTCCCACTCCTTCACTGCCGCTCCCCTCCCACCCCACCATCCACAGCAAGAATGTATTATCCGGACTATAAGACTCACCCCCCACTTTCCTTCAAAATTATGGAGGAAAAAAGTGCATCTTATAGTCCGAAAAATGCGGTATATTTGTGACACTATGTCATTCTTCATTAGATCAAACCTCATGGCCAGATTCTTGCATATGGATGTCCTGTAATGTTAGTGCCCTTTACCCTTCAATCAGGCAAAATTTCGCAGTACAGGCACTTTCAAATCATTTGATTAAATATAGTACTTATTCCCAACAAATCCAACAATTTATACTCATGTCGGTGGAATTTTTATTGAGACATAATTACTTTTCATTTGTGGTCAATTTTTTCTTCAAAAACAATATGTCAATGGGGGCAAGTTTTTCACCATCCATTGCTAATATCTATATGTCCAAATTGGAGGAAATTTTTGTTCTTTCCAATGCCAATCCCTTCTACTCCCATATCATGTGGTGTAATCACTATATTGATGACTTGCTCCTGATATGGGATGGACCTAGGGAATTGGCATTGGATTTTTTGCGTAATATCACTCAAAACGACTTGAACTTAAGATTAATGTCCCATATTCAGGAAAAACAAATACATATTTTGGATATTACATTAACTCATGATTCAAAAGAGGGTGTGATCATTTTCCCTTTTAGGAAAGACACTGACACCAAGTCTACCTTATACGCTACATCGTGTCACTCGAAACATGTTATAAAAAATATTCCTGTAGGGGAACTTTTAGATGCAAAAGAAATTCAACTATGGAATCTCATTATCAAGTGGTGAATAGAGTTGACAGGAGATAGCGTGAACGCAAGTATCCAAAATGGATAAAGAACCCATCAGGGGAGGTGATTACAAATGAAAGCTGTTGAATCGGGAAACGTGGTGGACCTATACGATGCAGACTAGATCTCCGTTAGGGATATATATCAGGCATATTTTTGTCTTAAAGATCTTATATATCATTGTGAGTAAGTTCTCTGATATTCATATGACAATACTTGCTTTTTATTTTAATTTAATATAACTTTTCTGACCATAGAAATGGTGTAGTTCTGTGATCGGCTACCGTCCATCATGTGTCATGACAGGATATGACTTGACACACCTTCCTTTTCACATTTGACATGCAGTGATTAAGGACAATCGTCTGAAATGCGTTTGCTCTGTATTTTATAGCAGTGGTGGTTTGGATTTCCAATTTTGAAATTTTTCTATTTTTTCACAATAAATTTATGGCTTTTTATGGAAGACCCTGATGTAGGCATTCCTTCTTCTTCAATTTTTTGTTGTACCACAAGTCTCCATGCAGTGGATCTCCATAAGGGAGAGCTGACTAATTTCCCATTTCTTTTTACTGATAAAAAATGTTCCGTTTTCTCTTGTACGTAAAAATGACGCCTTATAGAGAAGAAATCAATATGTATTTAGAATGAATGGAATAAGATAGCAATCTTTTTTATCGTATTATCACCCCCTAATAGAAAAGCTTGTACTATGCAGATAGAGATGATCAGAGAAGAAGCCCAGGTACCGCTGATTAGGAAACAATAACCTAAAAATGTGCCCTGTGATAGCTATAGGGATCTTGGATCATGAAATAGGATTTCTGCTTGGAGCGGGTCAGGCTGAGAGGATGGAAATCATTAGAAAATAGAGTCTGGGGAACACAACTATGAAGGATTCCAGCAGCACGGGCCATGTCAGTAGGAGAGGGAAACCACAGCTATGCTGCATCAGGGAAAACACGAGTAAGAAAAGAAGACATTACAGCACAGCACATGTAACAGCTTTAAAGTTATTATGTGATTCACTATCCTCCCGCACAGAACAATCCTATAATTAGACGAATTACAACCAATTTCGTATTTTATGGATGTGTGATCAATAGCTGGATATTGGGGTGCACCACCCATGAGGTGAGAACACACCTATATAACTACAATTTTCCATATTCAAAACATGATTGTGTTTCACTCTGAATTTTTACATTGCATGTGGGTTGTGTTTTCCAAACCCCCATCTACAGTGCATTGTGAAAGTATTTGGCCACCTCAAACTTTTCCACCTTTTGCCACATTTCTGGCTTCAAACATAAAGATATAAAATTCTAATTTTTGGGGGAAGAATCAACAACAAGTGGGACACAATCGTGAAGTGGAATGAAATTTATTGGATATTTTAAACTTTTTTAACAAATTAAAAACTGAAAAGTGGGGCATGCAATATTATTCGTCCCCCTTGAGTTAATACTTTGTAGCGCCACCTTTTGCTGCGATTACAGCTGCAAGTCACTTGGGGTATGTCTCTATCAGTTTGGCACATCGAGAGGCTGAAATTCTTGCCCATTCTTCCTTGCAAAGGTTTGGGGAGCTGTAAACTGCAGATATCTGAATACACGTTTGAACTGCATTGTGATCCTGAGAGTTTTCCGATGAGGAGGAAAATTTGGAATCTGCAGATTGGTCTGCATGAGGTCCAAGGATTCCATGTAATATTTTTAATCTAGAACAGAAAAGATAAATCTGATAGTCTCCATTCTGAATTTTTTCTTAAAGATGAATTGAGAAGAATCTTAAAGCTATTATCATCCTCCATTTCTAAGATCGTTTGGTAACAACACAGATTGGAGAACAATCCCCTGACCCTCTTTCGTGAAAGGGAACATCTTCCAAGGATCTTTTTAGAAGAGACTCTTCTGTGGAGGATTCTAACACTTCCTGTCTCACTGGAGAAGGAGCAAGAGTCCCCAAAGTTTTCTGAAGAGAAAGATGAAAAAAATTTAAATGTAAACAATTTATTCTAGAGACTCATGGATCTGAAATTGACTGTTCCCAAACCAGAAGAAAAAGGCAAGACAACCTTTCACAGCTGGGTCTGGATCTGAAGAGGCTGGAGGTCTTGCTAGAAAACAATCTGGTGTCAAAAGCCTTTTTCATCTTCAGGGGTCTGGTCTGGTGTCTTGACACCCCTGTCTGAAAAAATTATCTGCAACATCCTTTAATTTTGGCTATTTCAGTGGGAGAACCCAGAAATTACTGCTAGCCTCTGAAAAGAGAAGGAGCATAACACAAGAGTTAAAAAACAACTGGAAAACAGGTAATAAAGGTCTTACTCCAAAGGAGAAAAGACCAAAGAAAAAAGCTGTAAAATCAGAGGGGGTAAAATTATCTAAAACAAAGCATAGGAAGGGATAAAGAAAAACCTTCTAACCCATAAAGTATAAATGACAGAAAAAAAATAACAGTGGGTGGGGTTAGTGAGGCATTTATAGAGTGGGTGGGGCATTTAATCAGTTGATCAGTAAAATTTCATTCCGCCCTACAAATCCACAGGGGGACATGAATTTCCCATATTGTGCTGCTAGTTAGTGTATAAGGGAACTTTTTTCTAATACCCAGCATGTTCCAATGGAAACATACGTATGTGTACTGTATAGAACACAATAGATTGAATTTAGAAACAAATGATCTGTGTTTGCATAGTTCACATGTACATGTTTGTGTAGCTTTGATAGCATTTTGGATATTTATTTCTGATGTTTTTCATGGTGTGTTTCCAATAGAATTTACTATAAGACTTAAAAAATGCTTGAGAAAAATGCATGTTACAATGTGCCATGCACAATGATATACGGAAGTTACCACTCTGCCATGGCAGTGACAAAAAGAAAAGAAAGTTTGTAACACCAGGGTGCACTTAATTAACTTTTGCTTCCTGGTAGTGTGATATAATGTGGTGGCACGAAATAGTCCAGAAAACAGGGAGGCCACAGGAAGTGTTAATAAACTTTACTTGTAAGTTTTCATAGGTACATCCAGATTGATGCTTAAACACAGACTCAATTCCTATGCAGCAATCACAGTTACTATTCAGTTTAGTAATACAGATATATATATATATATATATATATATATATATATATATATATATATATATATATATATATACAAGGTGCAGTGATTCATGAGTTTCACCTTCTGCTTGTTTGCACAATCCTTATCACACCACTGTCTGCAGCTTAGGCTGTGGTTCCACATATATAGGAGCTATGGCCGCTCACCTGCCTGCTCCTTCAGCTTCTACAGGACTAAAAATGTCTCCTTCTCTTCAAAGCTAGGCCCAGAACCAGGTCATGTGGTCTAACCATATGACCTTATTTCCATATATGAAAAGCAGAACTGCTTCATTAACCCTTAACAACCTCCTAATTGCAGAACATAATCAGTCCATCACTTTGTGCAGATATAAACCACTTCTATGTACTGAATTATCATGTACATTATTTGCAAAGAGAAATGTTAACAGTGCAAACATAATAAGGTAGCTGCTAGCTCTGCTACATCTTAAAAGCACATACAGTACAATTTTGGGATATAACAAATGTAGCAAACTAAATGCCAACATAAACACTATGAAAAATGCTTGAAATCCAAGACATTTTACCAGTACGTCCATCATAACGGCACGACAGGAGTTAAGTCCTCTGTTCCTCAAGGGACAGGAAACACATGAGAGGTTAAAAGCCCCCCCCCATCACACCCTTAGTGTTTTTTTCCTGTCCCTAGCAGGACAGGACGCTATGGAGAGGTTCTCTGAAGATCGAAGTTACCTGAGAGCCAGGGGGATCGGGGGGGTCTGAAAACTCTCCCCTTCCTTCGGTCCAGAGGCTCTTTGCTGATACCCCACTGCGGGGTCCCTCAGCCAGAAAGCCGCTGTATCCCCCAGACAGGGGGCTCTGAGCGTTGCACTGACCCGCCGGCATTGTTATGAAGGGCTGGCGTGCGCTCCACGGAGGATCCCGGTGTAACTTCCGGCCGGAACGCGGAGTCAGGAAGGCGGACATCCGCTTTGGGCCGGCGTGCATTCCAGGGTGGAACGCACGCCGAGCGCTGTGCGAGACTTCCGGCCGGGAGGCGGAGTCATAAGAGCGGACATCCGCTTTGTCCGGCGTGCGTTCCAGGGTGGAGCGCACGCCTCATGGATTTCTCTTTCCGGCGCCCAGAACGCACAGGTGCCCGGAGGCGGTGGTGAGCCTCCAGGGCATTAAGAATGGATATCATTGGGGGCGTGGCTACCACCTGGATCAGGTAAGACCCTATAAAAGGGTACACCTCAGCCACACACACTCTGACACCATGGATTCCAATCCTACACGGTCAGAGGCCCCTTCAGAGTCCATGGGCAGTGTGAGTACAGCCTTAGGCCCTTCTCTTGGTTAAATCAGAGTAATCTAGGACAAGTCTTTATAGTAAATCTCCTGTGTCCTTTTTTATTTTTTATGGATTAGGATAGGGGAACCCAGAGGTCTGGATCTTCTTCCAAAAAATTAAGAAGATGTGTAGACTAACACGAAGCTTCAGGACTCATATAAAAAGCGGCTGTGTAAAAAATGTATAGCCGAGGTCTTAAAGGAAGAAAAAGCTTCCTTTTTGATGGATATAAGATCTATGATCCGTGAGGAGGTCCAGAGTACAGTCTCGAGCCTCATGCCTTCCCGTACACAGCCGTCACCCCAAGTAATTCAACCCTCTCCTCGCCAGAAAAGACCTACCGTAGGTGGGAGATGTAAGAGGTGTCTGAGGAAGGAGAATATTCCGACTCAGCATCAGAGCAGTCTAGAAGAGGATGAGGATCGCTTCTCTCAGTTACCCTCACAAGAGAGAAAGAAATATATCTTCTCTACAGAACATACGGATGAACTATTAAAGTCCGTTAGGCATGAACTTGGAGGACACTCAGGTCTCCCATTCCAGACAAGATGAAATGTTCGCAGGTCTGAGAACTCAGAGAAATAGAGTGTTCCCTGTAAATGAGCATTTAAAATCAATGATTATGGAGGAATGGGAAGAAGTGGAGAAAAGACTCATTGTGCCAAGAGACTTTAAATCCAGTCTTCCTTTCAATCCGGAGGACATCAAACTTTGGGAGGAAATCCCTAAAGTAGATGTCCCAATAGCGAAAGTGGCTAAAAAAAACATCCATCCCCTTTGAGGATTCGTCTTGCCTCAAGGACGCAATGGATAGGAAGGCAGAGAGCATGCTCAAGAGGAGTTGGGAAGCCTCAGCAGCCATAATCAAATCAAATATCGCTGCCACTTCAGTAGTGAGATCCATGTGCCTTTGGTTGGACGAGCTGTCAGATCAAATTAGGTCCGACTCCCCTGTAGAAATGCTATCAGACTCTCTTCCCATGTTAAAGCTGGCAATGCAATTCATGGCTGATGCCTCGGCCGAATCGGTCAGATTCGCAGCTAGATGTAGTGTACTATCTAATACCGCTAGACGGGCAATATGGCTATAAACGTGGTCGGGGGATAGCCACTCAAAGAATAAACTATGCTCAATTCCCTTTTCGGGTGCTCGGGTTTTTGGTCCAGTGTTGGACGAGATCCTAGAAAGAGCATCTGACAAGAAAAAAGGATTTCCCGAGGATAGGGTTAAAAGATACCGGCCCTTTCATGGAACCCGTCGGTCCCCTAAACGTGATTACAGGGGTAAGGGTAAGACGGGGAGATGATCTTACAGAAAGGGAGGAAAGGACAGAGCAGATCAGGTCGCCTCTGGAGCCCCAGCTAGACCATGACGCCATTGGAGTAGGGGGCAGGCTTCGTTTCTTTCAGGACAAGTGGGCGTCCATTACAAAAAATCAATGGATCCTACGTTCCTTAGGGGAAGGTTACAAAATAGACTTCTCCCATACTCCCCCTTGTCGTTTCCAAATCACTCGTCCTCGCTCCCCCATAGATCTCAGAAGTCTATGGCAGGATATATTAGCCCTTCAATCCCTACACGTAGTAAAAGAGGTCCCCCTTTCAGAGCAGGGTTTAGGCCATTATTGCTCCCTCTGCTCGGTGTTAAAACCCTCAGGCAAATGCCGTACGGTTATAAACCTCAAGCCCCTAAACCAGTGGGTGGAATACAAAAGGTTCAAAAATGGAAACTATAAAAACCAGCATTCAATTGATAGAGAAGGGATCGGTAATGTGCACCCTAGACCTCAAAGAAGCATATTACCATGTTCCAATTCACCCAATCACCAGCAATACCTAAGGTTCGCTCTAGAGCAAGAGGACACAGTACACCACTTTCAGTTCACTTGCCTACCCTTCGGTCTGTCCTCGGCCCCCCGAATATTCACAAAGGTTATGACAGAAGTAGCGGCCTTCTTAAGAACACAGGGGATTGTAATCATCCCTTACCTGGACGATATATTGTTGGTGGCAGAGTCAGAGTCTCTTCTTCTCAGTCAACAAGAGCATACGATCAAGACCCTGGAATATTTGGGGTGGAACATCAATTGGGAGAAATCAAACCTCCATCCAAGTACTACAAAAGTATTTCTACTGGTACTTTTAGACTCCAGTCTTCAAAAGTCCTCCTTGCCCCAGGAGAAAAGAGAAAAAATAAAACTGGAAATTTACAACTTCAAAATGCAAAAAACTACCTCAATCAGATACGCCATGCGGATCTTAGGCTTGATGACTTCATGCATCCCCAGCGTAAAATGGGCACAGGCCCATTCAAGACCATTGCAGAAGTCGATCCTGTCAGTTTGGAACAGACAACCGTCAGGATTAGACAAAAAAATGAGACTGTCAAGGGAGCTAAAAAAACTCTCTTTCCTGGTGGACAGTCCCCTCGAGCTTAGAAAATGCAGTAGACTGGATCCTTCTTCCTTCAATCCAGATCCATACAGATGCCAGCCAAAAGGGCTGGGGAGCAAACATAGGAAACAGTTATCTACAAGGGATGTGGCCCAAAGAGATACAACTCAGGTCGTCAAATTTCAGGGAGCTTATGGCAGTCTGGGAATCTCTTCTAAGATGTCAACATTTGATCAGAGGAAACCACATAAAAGTTTTCTCAGACAACAGCACTACCGTCTCGTTTCTTCGTCGACAAGGTGGTCCAAGAGGGAAATGGTTACAATCCTTGGCGGCAAGAATTTTCCACTGGGCAGAGAGAAATGTTCTTTCAATATCAGCTATTCATCTAAGGGGGTCCGAAAACGTGGTAGCAGATTTTCTCAGCAGAACAAGAGATGGGCCCTCAGACTGGGAACTAAATCCAGATGTTTTTCATCAAATCATTCAACAGTGGGGCACCCCCTCTATAGACCTGTTCGCGACCAGGAAAAACAGGAAGCTGCAGTGCTTTTTCTCCTTGAACCCGGCCGACAGCCCAGAAGGAATAGATGCCCTTTCTCAATCATGGGGAACAAAACTGGTGTACGCCTTTCCTCCAGTCCCTCTCATCTCAAGAGTACTAAGGAAAATCCAACAGGAGAGGGGAGCTCTTATCCTGATAGCGCCTTACTGGCCCAAAAAGAGCTGGTTTCCTCTGCTACACCGGATGTTGGTGGATCTCCCATTCAGGCTCCCATCCAATTCCTCCAGCTGACAGCATGGAACCTGAGAGGCGGATCCTAGTCTCTAAGGGCCTTTCTCATCGAGTGATTACAACTCTCCAAGCCTGTAGGAAACCAGTAACGTCAGCCATCTATTCTAGAATCTGGAGACAGTTCTGTAGCTTTGTAGGTGAGTCTGTGGGAAATTCTTCACACCCTAATATTCCAAAGATACTGGATTTCCTCCAACAGGGGTTCAATAAGGGTCTGAGACCAAATACGTTAAAAGTTCACATCTCGGCCCTAAGTACTTTCTTGGACTACTCCCTCATAGACCACCCATGGATATCAAGGTTCATAAAAGAAACTTCTCGTTTAAGACCTACAATAAGGAGTCTGGTACCAGCGTGGGATCTGAACCTTGTTTTGACAGCTTTATGTAAGTCTCCCTTTGAACCCCTGGAAGAAACATCAGTAGACCTGCTTTCTTTGAAATCAGCCTTTCTTGTGGCAGTTACCACAGCGAAGCGGGTAGGTGAGATCCAGGCTCTCTCAGTTCTGGACCCATACCTCAAGATCCTGGAGGACAGATTGGTTCTTAAACTGGATCCCTCCTTTCATCCTAAGGTGGTGTCCAGTACTAACCTGAATCAAGAAATAATACTGCCATCTTTCTGCCAGTTTCCCAAAAATGAAAAGGAAAAATCCTTCCATACCTTGCATGTCAGGAGGTCAGTTATTCGGTATATAGAGGTCACAGCTCCCTGGAGGAAGGACTCAAACCTGTTTCTACAATTCTCGGGTGTGAATAAAGGCAAAAAAGCTTCTAAGCCGACCCTTGCAAGGTGGTTAACAATGACTATCGCCCTCGCATATGAATCAGAAGGGAAGGATCCACCAATTTCTCTTAAAGCTCATTCTACTCGGGCAATCTCCGCTTCTTGGGCGGAGAAAGCAGGAGCATCAGTGGGCCAAATTTGTCAGGCAGCAACCTGGGCCAATATATCCACATTTAGTAAACATTATAAATTGGATGTATTGTCCAGTCAACAATTAGCCTATGGCCGTAAAGTCCTTCAGGCAGTAGTCCCGCCCTAAATGTTCCATTTTTTGATTTGGTATGTCTCCTGTCGTGCCCTTATGACTGGTAAAATAGGAATTATTCCTACCGTTAATTTCGTTTCCAGGAGTCCATCATAATGGCACCGTATTTCCCGCCCTTGTTCTTGACACTAATGTGAATGTAACATTGGTATATGTATATAATAAAATAGAGTTGCATTCATCCTGGTTTAAATGATTAGCACAAACACTAAAGGTGTGATGAGAGGAGGGGGAGGCTTTTAACCTCTCATGTGTTTCCTGTCCCTAGAGGAACAGAGGACTTAACTCCTGTCGTGCCGTTATGATGGACTCCTGGAAACGTAATTAACGGTAGGAATAATTCCTATTTTTGCAGCCATTTAAAGGACTTTAACTTCTCAATCCTACTGGAGCCATTTCTGACATTGGCTCCAAAAACTGCATTTCAAACTATATCAAAAACAGTATAGATATTACATTATAGAAGGTGATCGCTGTTTTAAGTCCACAACGAGGCCAAAAATGTAAAAAAATAAAAATAAATCAACGTTGAATTAAAAAAAAAAATTGAACCACAAAAATCAATAATATTTTTACTTGCAACAGCAATGATTGAGTTTTTTAATCCTTTTACCACCGTGGATATTTGATGCGGGCTCCGGCATTGAATCCACATCTTCCCCTGCACATGACAGCTGATCTAATCTAATATGGAGACGCTATGGGTCTCAGAAAATGGCAACATTTTTTTTTTCTTACAAATTTTGGATTTTTTTGTTCACCAATTAAATATAAAAGAACCTATACATGTTTGATATCTGCAAACTTGTAATGAATTGGGGAATCATAATGGCAGGTCAGTTTTAACATTTAGTGAACATGGTAAATAATAATAAAAAAAAAAAACAATTGTAGAATTGTACTTTTTTTGCTATTTCACCGCACTTGGAATTTTTTCCCTTTTTCAATGCTGTCATTCAAAAGTACTACTCATCTCGTAAAAATCAAGCCCTCATATGGTTATATTGACTGAAAAATGAAAAAAGTTATGGCTCTGGGATTAAGAGGAGCAAAAAACAAAAATGCAAAAAGGGAAAACCGCAAGGTGGTGAAGAAGTTAATTTTGGACATATGTAAAAAGTTCACAAGATATGCCATAAATGTCTGATAAAGTGGTTTAAACCCAACAGACCTAATATTGATTGTTTATCCTAAGAACAGGTCATCAATTGTAAAGGGGTTTTCCAGTTTCGGAAAACCCTTATCTTTTGGGTGAAGTTTGTTTAAAAAACAAAACAAGCAAACTGTTTTATTCCTCATCCCCATGTCCAGCTGCTCCTAGTGTCTGTTATTGTCTGCAGCGCTGACATTTGCAATCAAGTACACAAAAAAGAAAAAGTGGGCACTGCTGGGGAATAATAATCACAAATAAAAAGGGGTGCTACAGTAACCTGATGTAAAGTCACAAAATTATTCGGAAGAAAAAGACTCAGGATATATAACCATGCACACCAAATGTTGGAAAAGTGAAAAAAATCTTTATTACATGATTACATTTAGACAACAAAAGAAAATTTTTTTTAAAACAGACACAAACATGTGCAATTTTCATGTGGGGGAATTCATGATAATAATATGCATAAAACTAGCAATAAACCCCACTATGTTATGTGCCACAGGTGTATTTTACATCACTTATATAACATTCAATTAATGTAGACCAACTAAGCAACCCTGGCTATAAATAGCACAGCACAACCAGTCAAAATATGTGTTTATGACAAACCAAACCCTCCTAAATAATATAAGTGAATCAAGGAATGAGTAGGAGAGATGGTCTATTGGCAATGGGGGCCCATATTTTAGAGGTATTGGCCAGATTGTGTCACCAAAGTCATATATGACGTGGCACAGTTGATCCACATATAAATAACAAGCCAGGCATTCCTGAGTGGTCAAGTCAAGAAAATAAGTAAATAAAAAATATATGGAAGAATAATTACCTGCTGGCACCAGAGACCCTACGCGTTACGCTGCTCAGACGCAGCTTCGTCAGGGGTATGTTGTCTAAGAGCACATGTGTGTGTTATATAGTTGATCCCAAATGGTGTGACTAGTTTCAGGTGAGTGTTTGTCTCCCTATGGCGTGTAGACAGGCCTGTTCTTATCAGAATGTGTTCCACCCAGTCCATGCGGTGGAACGCAAACGGAAATGGGCTAAACGTCATATCCGGTCCAAAGCAGAGGGCGTCAAATACAGCCCTGAAGCTATTGTTGTCAAAGATGCGTTCCACCCGGACCATACGGTGGAACGCGGGTGGAAGTAAAGTAAACGTCATATCCAGTCAGAAGGGTAAACACGCAGAGCAATGAACCATGTACGTAGTCATAATGAAGAAGAGGCTTGCGTTCCACAATGGAACGCAAAAACCCCGGGAGCAGCGCGTCCGCTGCAGAGAATAATAGTGATCACACAAGAAAGTGCTAGCATTGATCAAAAAGAATTGCAGTCCAAACCAGGAATACTAAGAAGTCAGTATATGATCTGAGGACAATCACCAAACATGCATAGATACAAAGATGCATCACATAACAGAATACAGACCTGGACATATAAGACTCACTGACCAGACAGACATAAAACAAAAAAAAAAAAAAAAAAAACTTTATAAATTAAATTTTTTATTTATTTATTTTTTTTTTAATTAAGATAAAAGACAAGACATATGAATACATAAGAGACTGTGTGCAAATATGTGAAAAGATGCACACAGCTAAACAATCACAAATAATACAAGAAAATAAGCAATAAACTAATGGAACTGCACAAGTTGGCCCCGTGGGAGGGGGAAAAAAAAAAGGAAAATCAAAACCCCAATAGTGGGCAAGATTCCACATACAAGAACACCATGGGACTCTGGAAAAGTCAGAAGTGGAAAATACTCATTCGTGCCCCTCATAGCCACTACATCAAACATTAGGGTCCAATAAGAAACTAACCCCGGGGAACTGGGTAGAATCTAAAAAATATTGATATTAAAGCTGCTGAAATGGAATTTAAAGGAGGTGCACATGCACCCCCAAAATAAACAGAGTACTGCTTATAAGGACACCATGGAAATTTAAGCCAAGTAACCAGTAAATGAGAGATCCTCATTTATGCCCTTTGGGGCCACTGTGTCAAGTGTAAAGATCCACCTGGATTCTGTCCTCAAAAGGTCCCTAGTATGATCTGAATTGCGTGGGTTAGGCTTCATTTTTTGGAGGCCTGTAACTCGTAGTTTATTAGGGCTGCTGGAATGGAATTGAAGAAAGTGCAGGGCCACCGTGGAGATGGTCCTGCCCTTTCTCAAATCCTGTTCAGCAAAATGGATATTCGAAGCGTGTTGCTGTACCCGCCTCCGAAGTTCCTGCGATGTTTGACCAACATAGACCTTGGGACAGGGACAGGTCAAAGCATAAATAACATTAGTGGACCTGCAGTTAATGTAGTCCCTCAAAGGAAATTGACGATTGTCAGTCGGGTTAGTAAAGATTTTTTCAGATGAAAAAAATGGACATGCAGAACAATTGCCGCAGGGAAAAGAGCCTTTGAGCCTATTACCACCAGAGGTATTGTACAATGGACGTAAGTAATGGCTATGAACGAGTTTGTCCCTTAAATTTGGGGCTCGTCTAGCCGTCAACAAAGGTTTGTCCGATAATATACTGGATAGACGGTGATCCGTCTTCAGTATATTCCAATGTTTGCGGAATAGACCACCTACTTCATTCCATTGATTGTTAAACCTAGTAATAAATCTGATCTGTGTGTCTTCCATGTCATCTCGTGGTTGCAACAGAACCTCCCGTGGTTTGGCGATGATCCTCTGATGTGCCTTAGAGATTATGGATTTCAGATAGCCCCGTTCACGAAAACGTGTAGTTAGGTTACTGGCCTCAGTTTTGAAGTCATCCTGTGTTGTACAATTCCTCTTGGCCCTTGAAAACTGTCCCACTGGTATACTGTCTCTCAAATTTCTGGGATGAAAGCTTTGGTAATGTAGAAGACTGTTTGTAGCAGTCGATTTTCTGTATAATTTAGTAACAAGTGATCCGCCCACTATCCTGATTTCCAAATCCAGAAAATAGACTGCGGAAGAAGATATACAATGGGTAAGATGGATGTTAAAGTCATTAACATTAAGTCTATCAACAAAATCAATTGCCTCCACCTCTGTGCCCGTCCAAATAATTAAAATATCATCAATGAAGCGGAACCACTTGAAAACCCCATAATTGTATTCCCGTAAGGGATAGACGTGTGTATCCTCCCACCAACCCAGGAATAGATTGGCGAAGGCGGGCGCACACCGTGCGCCCATGGCGGTCCCAGAGACCTGCCGATAAAACACATGATCGAATACAAAATAGTTGTGCGTGAGGATAAATTTCAAAAGATCCACAATAAAGGAGTCATGCAGACAATTACCTCCACTCGTGTTGTTCAGAAAGTGCAGGACCGCTGCTATGCCATCCTGGTGAGCTATATTGGAATACAGCGATTCAACATCAACAGTGATGAGCAGGAACTGGTCAGGTAAACTTAGGGAGTTGAGAGACTGTATTAGATGGGAAGAGTCTCTGAGATAAGAAGGAAGGCTGGTGGCAAGTGGCTGCAAGAAAAAATCTACATAACTGCATGCTTTTTCACAGATACTTCCTATGCCTGACACAATAGGTCGTCCGGGCGGACAAACCAAGTCTTTATGCACTTTAGGCAATATGTAGAAAGTAGGAATAGTGGGTTTCCTCACCATCATGAAGTCCTTCTCCTGTTTATTGATAATCCCCATGGAAAAGGCCTTAAGGATCAATCGTTCAAATTTAGCCGAGAAAATCTGAGTCGGATCCGAGGGAAGCCTCAGATAAAATCTGCTATTATTCAACTGCCTATGTACTTCAGTGGTATACATGTCCCGGGGCCAAAGGACAACGTTACCCCCCTTGTCAGCTTCCTTGATAAGGAATTCCTGATTTTTTTTGCAGACAAAGGAGGGCACGTCTTTCCATGTTTGTTAGATTTTGATGGGATAAATTATTAGCGGGTAATCTCCTGATCTCATCCTTCATGACTTCAAAGAAGGTAAACACTGCTGGAACCATGGACAGGGACGGTAAGATTTTAGAAGGTAATCGGTGTGGAAATTTTTGCCTACCTTGGTATGCCTGGTTGTCCCGTAGGAGTTCAAGTAGATCAGAGAAGACCTGTCTATCCGTAGGAGAAGAAAGATCTGATGGCACATCAGACTTGCTGTAAATGACCCTAAAAATGATTTTCCTACAAAATAGATACAAATCTTTTATCAAGGTGAATTTGTCCGCCGGCACCACAGGAGAAAATGTTAGACCCTTTTGTAATACAGACCTTTCAGTGTCACTTAGAGTATATGTAGAGAGATTGATGATCTGCAATTGATCAGAGCTCTGGCTCAAAACCTGTTTCTCTTCCTGTACGTCCTGGTGGCCATGGTCCTTGCAGAGTTCAGACTTGTTTTTTTGCTGCCGTTGCTTGCGTTTTCCCCGTCTCGTCCGCCGTCGGTGTCGCTCGTTTCTGAGCTTAAAAAATGATCGCTACGCCCTACACTTGATGAGGATCCCCCTTCTATAAACTTTGTAGAGGAAAATCTGCGCAGGTTACCCCTGTGCTTCCATTTATAAGCTTGACCCCTGTCGTAATCAGCCTTATCACGATTAAGTTTGGCTCTTTTTCTCTCCATGGTGTCCTTATCAAGACGATCAATAGTGTCCCTCAGATTAATTTGGAAAGGCATTACTAATTTATTAAGATCAAATTTAGACATCTGTGTTTCCAATGATTTTATTCGGATTTTCAGTGTCTGAAATAATTCCCTGTCATGCTGAATTAACATATTGATGAGGATATTAGAGCACTGTGATAGACCCGACTCCCATGTGGACTTGAATTCCGGGGAAGGTTCCCATGCCGGAAAAATCTGGACTCTCAGTCCACGAGGAAAAATGGAGAGTCTTTGGTACTCTTAAAGACTGGATATATTCCACCAGACACGTGTAACCGCCTTGTGCAGATCCGTCAAATCCCGTGCAAGACGGTTAAAATCATTATCCTCCACTAATGTGGGGGGAGGAAAAGCAGCCAAACTGTGTTTACTCCAAGCCGCTTCCCTGGCCTCAAAATCAAACGCCATTGTCCCTGAAGAGAAGTCACAACCAATTAGACGACTATTCAAACAAAATATAAAAATATAAGGGTTAAATGTATACAATTATAATCATATAATAAAGACCAAAAGGAAAGCCTTCAAAAATATATTTTCTATAATATATTGCGTGCAGCCACTCTGGAATGTCAGAAACTGACAAGAAATACAAGTACACAAAAAATAAAAAGTGGGCACTGCTGGGGAATAATAATCACAAATAAAAAGGGGTGCTACAGTAACCTGATGTAAAGTCACAAAATTATTCGGAAGAAAAAGACTCAGGATATATAACCATGCACACCAAATGTTGGAAAAGTGAAAAAAATCTTTATTACATGATTACATTTAGACAACAAAAGAAAAAAAATTTAAAAGCATTTAAAACAGACAAAAACATGTGCAATCTTCATATGGGGGAATTCATTATAATAATATGCATAAAAATAGCAATAAACCCCACTATGTTATGTGCCACAGGTATATTTTACATCACTTATATAACATTCAATTAATGTAGACCAACTAAGCAACCCTGGCTATAAATAGCACAGCACAACCAGTCAAAATATGTGTTTATGACAAAGCAAACCCCCCTAAATAATATAAGTGAATCAAGGAATGAGTAGGAGAGATGGTCTATTGGCAATGGGGGCCCATATTTTAGAGGTATTGGCCAGATTGTGTCACCTAAGTCATATATGACGTGGCACAGTTGATCCAAATATAAATAACAAGACAGGCATTCCTGAGTGGTCAAGTCAAGAAAATAAGTAAATAAAAAATATATGGAAGGATAATTACCTGCTGGCACCAGAGACCCTACGCGTTACGCTGCTCAGACGCAGCTTCGTCAGGGGTATGTTGTCTAAGAGCACATGTGTGTGTTATATAGTTGATCCCAAATGGTGTGACTAGTTTCAGGTGAGTGTTTGTCTCCCTATGGCGTGTAGACAGGCCTGTTCTTATCAGAATGTGTTCCACCCAGTCCATGCGGTGGAACGCAAACGGAAATGGGCTAAACGTCATATCCGGTCCAAAGAAGAGGGCGTCAAATACAGTCTATTTAGTAGGACTATCAGCTGTGTATCCACCAGACTTCTGCACAACACAACTGATGGTCCCAACCCCATTTATAAGGCAAGAAATCCCACTTATTAAACCTGACAGGGCACACCTGTGAAGTGAAAACCATTTCCCGTGACTACCTCTTGAAGCTCATCAAGAGAATGCCAAGAGTGTGCAAAGCAGTCATCAAAGCAAAAGGTGGCTACTTTGAAGAACCAAGAATATAAGACATATTTTCAGTTGTTTCACACTTTTTTGTTAAGTATCTAATTCCACATGTGTTAATTCATAGTTTTGATGCCTTCAGTGTGAATGTACAATTTTCATAGTCATGAAAATACAGAAAAATCTTTAAATGAGATGTTTCCAAACTTTTGGTCAGTACTGTACATAGTCACACTCAGCTCTGTCATAAACATACTCAGCTCTGCCTGCCACACACACTCAGCTCAGCTGTATACTCAGCTCTGACACACACATACACTACTTGTCTCTGTACTACTCTTCTTCTCTACTGGCTGGTCATATGACCTGAGACTGTCACATGATCCAAAGGTCCTGGCAGGATCTTCAATATTTACATAGATTAAATAGTGGAGGAAAGACTTGTCAACTCCCTGCTCCACCATTGTATTCAGCATTATGTGACACCAGCGTCTGAGGGCGCATGGCAGTGATGTCATGTGCTGCTCAGATGCTGAGGTGAGCTGCTGCTGGCAGAACAGGACGCAGTGCTGGAGCAGAGGGAAGGAAGGTGAGTATGAGTGTTTATTTTTTTCATGTGTGCAGTGATGGGGGGGGCATGTATATCAGGATTGGATATGAGGGGGCCATGCATATCAGGATTGGGGATGAGGGGGCTATGCATATCAGGATTGGTGATGAGGGGGCCGTGCGTATCAGGACTGGTGATGAGGGGGCCATGCATACCAGTATTGGGATGAGGGGGCCATGCATTCCAGGATTGGTGATGTGGGGGCCATGCATAGCAGGATTGGTGATGTGGGGGCCATGCATACCAGGATTGGGATAAGGAGACTATGCATGCCAGGATGGGGATGAGGGGGCCATGCATACCAGGATTGGGACATGTGAACACGGCCTTACAGACATAAAAAATCAAGATGTCGTATAGTGAAGCTATGTAAAGATGAGAAAGTTCTGGCGCCTCCGACTGTGAATGAACGAACAAAAATAATCTACAGGTTCCAACTAGAGATGAGCAGGATGCACAGATGATGTCGTGCTGCCCTGGGTGATCAAAAGCCGCCGGAAACGACAGAATATTAGAGATTCACGGCCTCCTGGCCAGCCGCCAGGTAACACTGACTTGGATACTGGACCAGAGACCCGTGAATCGATCCGCTCATTTCTAGTCCCAACTCTCCCGGATACAGTGGACAGTCCTGGATTTGGGTCTGCACCCTGCAGTCGCAGGCGTCTGCTGAATGCCCCTCATTACCAGCACCCCTCTGACAAACTCCTCCTTGCAGCGACGCGCTACGCATCATATGTCCCCCTTTCTCTTCTTCAAAAGTTGTGAGGTATGTTGTAACATATAACACCCCAATAAATTTTGTCTTTTGTTTCTACCTTTCATTCTTCCTGAATTTCACTTCATTCCCTGCACCCACTTTGTTTACCTGTGGCTTTACCAAACTTGCACAACTCCCCTGTGCTTTATTATCTAACTGCCAGAGCTGGCACTGTGGAGCCTCAGTGTCCAGCCTCGCCCTCTGCACACTCACTCCAGTATTGGAAATAACAGCAGTGTGCTAATCTGTGGAAAGCAGCACAATCACTGCACTCCACATATATACAACATACTGTAATACAGCTCAGTAGCTGCAAAACCTCAGTCTATAATGATGTGTATACATATATACCACATAATACACCTGAGCTGCTGCAGAGCCTCATTCTATAGTGATGTGTGTGTGGATGGATTAGGGAGAGATGGACCGATGAGGGATGGATGAGGAAGGGATGGATAGATGGATGGATGAGGGGGGAAGGGATGGATGGATGAGGAAGGGATGGACAGATGAGGAAGGAATGGATGAGGGCGGAATGGATGAGGGAGGGATGGATGAATGAGGGAGGGATGGCTGCACACAGCACATTATACTCACCTATGTAGAAGCCTTTTCCTTCCTAGTTAGTCCGATCAGCTGAGTCATTCCCCTGCTGCCTGCATTGTGTGCTGCACTGGGAGGCTGAAGCAAGGGGAGGGTCTGGTAGAGACTGGGTGTGATGTCTAGTGTCACATCACTGACTAGTCTCTGCCAGACAGGAAAACTCTAGTCCGGAAGTGAACAGCTCCTCCAGGATCAGGAGAGAGCTGCTCACATGATTAGGCATGCTATCTAGGACACCATGCAGAATGCTAACAGGGAATAGATTGATTACAAACTGTCAGCATTCTGCAGCCTACATACACACACAAATTCTACAGAAAGCCCTGACAACCCCTTTAAGTCTAGACATACAGTGGTGTGAAAAAGTGTTTGTCTCCTTTCTGATTTCTTATTCTTTTGCATGTTTGTCACACTTAAATGTTTCAGGTCACAAAACAAATTTAAATATTAGACAAAGGTAACACAAGTAAACAGAAAATGCAGTTTTTAAATCAAGGTCTTTATTATTAAGAGAAAAAGAAATCCAAACCTACAGGGTCCTGTGTGAAACAGTTATTGCCCCCTAAACCTAAAAACTGGTTGGGCCACCCTTAGCAGCAACAACTGCAATCGCCATATATGCAATAACTGGCAATGAGTCTTTTACAATGCTCTGGAAGAATTTTGGCCCACTCATCTTGTAATTCGGGTTTCCGAGCATGATCCGCCTTTTTAAGCTCATACCACATCATCTCAATCGGATTAAGGTCAGGACTTTGACTAGGCCACTCCAAAGTCTTCATTCTATTTTTCTTAAGCCATTCAGAGGTGGACTTACTGGTGTGTTTTGGATAATTGTCCTGCTGCATAACCCAAGTGCGCTTCAGTTTGAATTCACAAACAGATGGCCAGACATTCTTCTTCAGGATTTTTTTTTTCAGGATTGGCAAACAGCAGAATTCATGATTTCATTTACCACAGCAAGTCTCCCAGGTCCTAAAGCAGCAAAACAGCCCCAGACAATCACACTACAACCACCATATTTTACTGTTGGTATGATGTTCCTTTTCTGAAATGCTGTGTTACTTCTACGCCAGATGTAATGGGAAATACACCTTCCAACTTTTGTCTCATCAGTCCACAGAATATTCTCCCAAAAGTCTTGGCAATCATCGAGATGTTTTCTGCCAAAACTGAGACGAGTCTTTATTTTCTTTTTGCTCAGCAGTGATTTTCATCTTGGAACTCTACCATGCATGCCATTTTGCCCGGTCTCTTTCTTATGGCGGAGTCATAAACAGTGACCTTAACTGAGGAAAGTGAGGCTTGCAATTGTTTGGATATTGTTATGGAGTCTTTTGTGACCTCTTGGATGAGTCATTGGTGCACTCTTGGGGTAATTTTGGTTAGCCAGCCACTCCTGGGAAGGTTCACCTCTGTTCCATGTTTTTGCCATTTGTGGATAATGGCTCACTGTGGTTTTCTGGAGTCCCAAAGCTTTAGAACTGCTTTATAACCTTTTTCAGACTAATAGATCTCAATTACTTTGTTTCTCATTTGTTCCTGAATTTCTTTGGATCGCAGCACGATGTCTAGCTTTTGAGGATCTTTTGGTCTACTTCACTTTGTTGGGCAGGTCCTATTTAACCGCTTCCCGACAGCCCACTGTATATAAACGTCGGCGCTGCCTGGGCTCTGTGCAGCGCTGACGTTCATAAACGGTTGGTGGTCCCGCAGCGCTCAGGACCCCCAGGGTTCTGCAAGCGCTGTGGGTGCAGTGCATAGCAGTAGCTCTGACAGGGGACATCATCGGGACCTGATTGGATCAGGTCCCAATGATGTTAACCCTTTGCTATCTTCTAGATGCCGCTATCCTAAGCATTTAGAAGATAGTGAGAGGAGAGGGGGTCATCCACTTACCTTTCCGACGGCCCCTGTGATGTCTGAGAGGACCTGGCGTTGTCATGGCAGCCGGAGGTCACATGACCACCTCCGGGTCTGCCATGTACTGTGTCCTGCTAGGCTCAGCCTGCAGCTGAGTCTAGCAGGAGATAATGACTAATGACAGTTTTACACTGTCAGCTGAGCTCTCATGCAATGCAATACATATCTATTGCATTGCATGAGAACAGGGATTTGAAAAATAAAAATTGATGTCCCATAAAGGGACCAAGTAAAAATGTAAAAAAAAGTCAAAAAAATGTTTTCAAACTGTTAAAAAAATTCACAAAATAAATAAAAATAAATAAATAAAATATTAAACCAATAAATCCGTATATTTATGCAAAAACAAAAAAAGTACACATATTTGGTATCGCCACGTCCGGAACAATGCGATCTATAGAACTGTCACACTAATTAACCCCTTCTGTGCACACCGTAAAAAATAAAAATAAAAACGGAGCAAAAAACTATGCTTTTTCATCATATCGCAAACAAAAAGTGGAATAAAATGCGATCAAAAAGCCAAATGGAAATAAAAATTGTACCGCTGAAAACTTCATCTTGTCCCGCAAAAAAAAAGCCGCCATACAGCTCCATCAGCCGAAAAATAAAAAAGTTATAGCTCTCAGAATAAAGCAATGCAAAAAAAATATTTTTTCTATAAAATAGTTTTATTGTGTAAAAGCCCAAAGAATAACGCTGCCTCATTACTTTTACCATACACAGAATGGCAAAAACAAAAAACTCAAAAAACAATTGCTGAATTATTGGTTTTTCTTCATTTTACCTCCCAAAAAATGGAATAGAAAGCGATCAAAAAATGTCACATACCCAAAAATGGTACCAATAAAAACGTCAACTCGTCCCGCAAAAAACAAGCCGTCACATGTCGGCTGAAATATGGAAAAATTATAGCTCTCTAAATGTGGCGATGCAAAAACTAGATTTTGCAAAAAAAAGCGTCTTTTAGTGTGTGACAGCTGTCAATCATAAAGAACCCGATATGAATCTGGCATCGCTGTAATTGCACCGACTCGAAGAATAAAGTCGTCGAATCATTTATACTGCACGAGGAACGGTGTAAAAAATAAATAAAACCAATTCTTCACCTGATAGTGATTTGTTTATTATGTCTCCCAAAAATTACAGTAAGGCTCTGCTCACATTTATCCGGCGTTCTGCGCTGAGCACTTACACCGGGGTTTCCGTGTAAGTCTCTGAAATAAGTGATTCAGACAGAACCCCTGAGAGAAGATTCCCTGTAATGAATCAGATATAGGTACTGTGGATGTCGTCTGGCCTGTGATCCAACGGTGTGTTTTTTAGGCGTGCATAAAAGTGCGGTTTGCCACAGTTTTGTGCACTTCTGAACAAAAGGACGCTAAACAGAGGCCAGACGGAGTCCAGAGTAACTCTGCTGCTTAATTAACCCCGCAGGGGTTTCATCTGAATTATATCACTTGGAGATTTAGATGGAAACCCCGATGTAAGTGCTCAGCCTAGAGCGCCGGATAAATGTTATGTAAAATGTTCCCAATAAAAGCTTCAACTCAGTCCTCAAAAAAAGCTAGTCCCGACTCAGGTCCGTTATCTGTTAAAAATATAAGGGACTTCCACCTTACTGGTAGCAGAAAGGCTCTGGAAAAGCGAAATGGCCCTTGCCCCCCAAAAGAAATTCAGAAAATGTTGTGCTCCGAAATCCAAATGCCTCCCTCCCTTCTGAGCCCCACAATTTGCCTAAATTACATTTAGAGTCCACATGTTTGGCATTCCTGTAGCGATGAGAGCTTGCCTAATTTACAGGTGCATGTCTCCAGAAGCACAAGCTGGGCACAACGTACTGGTCACTACAGCGTACTGGTCACTTCAACAGCAGTTTGAAATTTTCACTCAGCAACATCCACTGCTGCTTGTTTCTGGACCCATGGAGTCAAAATCGTCACTACACTTGTAGGTAAATTCCCAAAGGGGTATAATTTCCAAAATGGGGTCACTTGAGGTGGGATTCTGCTCTTCTAGAACTTAGGGGCTGTGTATATGGAGTCCGAAAACTATTCTACAATAATTTGTTCTCCAAGAGTTAAATAGCGCTCCGTCCCTCCCGGATCTCGCCGTATGGCTAAGCGGTACGGTACAGCCACATATGGGATATTGCCACGTTTAGAAGAAATTGTATGACACATTTCGGCACCATTTTTACCCATTGCCCTGTGTGAAAATGTAAAATCTGAGGCTAAAACTTTTTTTTTGTGGTAAAAATATAATTATGTTTTCTTCACTGCCCAATGGTATAAATTAAAAAATTAAAAAATACTCACTACTTCCCTAGATGAATTCCTTGAGAGGTGTAGCTTACAAAATGGGGTCACTTGTGGGGGTTTCTGCTGTTTCAGCATGTCAGTGACTCTTCAAATGTGACATGGTGTCTGCAACCTATCCCAGCCAACATAGCGCTCCAAATTTTACATTCAAAAAGTAAAATGGCGCTCCTTCCCTTCCGAACACTGCAGTGCGCCCAAACTGTGGTTTTCCCCCACATATGGGGTATCGGCATACTCAGGAGAAATTGCACAACAAATTTCATGGTGCAGTTTCTCCTGTTACTCTTATGATAATGCAAAATTAGGGGATGAAAAACATTTTTGTGGGAAAAATGTGAAAATTTAATTTTTTTTATTTTTATGGCTCAATATTATAAACTTCTGTGAAGCACCTGGGGGTTCAAGGTGCTCACCACACATCTAGATAAGTTCCCTAAAGGGTCTAGTTTCCAAAATGGTGTCATTTGTGGGGGGTTTCCACTGTTTAGGCACATCAGGGGCTCCTCAACTGCGACATGGTGTCCACTAATTATTCAAACAAATTTTACATTCAAAAAGTCAAATAGCGCTCCTTCCCTTCCAAACCCTGCAGTGTGCCCAAACAGTGGTTTTCCCCCACATATGGGGTATCGGCATACTCAGGAGAAATTGCTCAACAATTTCATGGTGCAATTTCTCCTGTTACCCTTATGATAATGCAAAATTAGGGGATGAAAAACATTTTTGTGGGAAAAATGTGAAAATTTTATTTTTATGGCTCAATATTATAAATTTCTGTGAAGCTTCTGGGGGTTCAAGGTGCTCACCACACATCTAGATAAGTTCCCTAAGGGATCTAGTTTCCAAAATGGTGTCATTTGGGGGGGGTTTCCACTGTTTAGGCACATCAGGGGCTCCCCAAATGCGACATACATGGCGTCCGCTAATTATTCAAACAAATTTTACATTCAAAAAGTCAAATGGCGCTCCTTGCCTTCCGAACCCTGCAGTGCGCCCAAACAGTGATTTTCCCTCACATATGGGGTAGCAGCGTGCTCAGGAGAAATTGCACTCCAAATTGTGTAGTCCATTTTTTCCTGTTACCCTTGTGAAAATAAAAAAAATGGGTCTAAAGTAACATTTTTTTGAAAAAAAGTTAAATGTTCATTGTTTTCTCCCACATTCCAAAAATTCCCGTGAAGCACCTAAAGAGTTAATAAACTTCTGGAATGTGGTTTTGAGCACCTTGAGGGGTGAAGTTTTTAGAATGATGTCACTTTTGGGTATTTTCTGTCATAAAGGCCCCTTAAAGTCACTTCAAGTAAGATGTGGTCCCTAAAAAAATGGTTTTGTAAATTTTGTTGGAAAAATGAGAAATCGCTGGTCAACTTTTAACCCTTAGAACTTCCTAACAAAAAAAATTGGGGTTCCAAAATTGTGCTGATGTAAAGTAGACATGTTGGAAATGTTATTTATTAACTATTTTGTCTGACATCTCTCTGATTTAAGGGCATGAAAATTCAAAATTTGAAAATTGCAACATTTTCAAAAGTTTCGTCAAATTTCCGATTTTTTCACAAATAAACGCAAATGATATGGAAGAAATTTTACCACTATCATGAAGTACAAGATATCACAAAAAAAAAAACAATCTCAGAATCAGGGGGATCCGTTGAAGCGTTCCAGAGCTATTACCTCATATAGTGACAGTGGTCAGAATTGAAAAAATTGGCCTGGTCACAAAGATGAAAACAGGCTCTGGCGCGGAAGGGTTAAGTGATTTATTTTGTTAATTGAGAAAAGGTGTGACAGTAATCAGACCTGTGTGGGGCTAGGGAAATAGAACTCAGCTTCCCAAAGATGTGATAAACCACAGTTAATTTATGTTTTAAAGGGGAGAGGCAATCACTTTTTCACACAGGGCCCTGTAGGTTTGGATTTCTTTTTCTCTTAATAATACAGACCTTCATTTAAAAACTGCATTTTGTGTTTACTTGTGTTATCTTTGTCTAATATTTAAATTTGTTTTGTGATCTGAAACATTTAAGTGTGACAAACATGCAAGAGAATAAGAAATCAGAAGGGGGCAAACAATTTTTCACACCACTGTATTTCTGATCTCCTAGGACAGCGGGATAGCTAGCCATATTCAGGAAAATCCCGTTGGATCCAGGAGAGTTGGAAGATATGCCTGACTAGTAACTCACCTCTACATATCCCAAGCCAGGCCTCAAATGAAATGAAGAAAACACCTTTATGGGAATGATAAGTGAATAAGAATGCACAATCCGAGAGAGGTCAGCACCATGAGGGAGAGATAGGCATCAGCACACTGCGATTCATGAGGTTTTATTACAAGATAAATCTCGTTCATACCACTTCCCCATTTCATTTGCGACCTGTCTGAGCCCGTAGAGAGGTGAGTCACTATTCACTTTTATTCTTTTTGATCAAAAGCTGTTAACTATAACCACAATTCATTAAAGTTTTTACACCAGAAAGCTATTGTAAAAAGGTATCAAAAGTCATGAAATGTTTGTAAGACACAAAACTGTCCAAAAATTTTGAGACTTTGGCGTTTTCATACCATTTTTGCAGAGTGGGCAGAGCAGGGAGAGGACAGGGGTGGATTGGGGTATGGCGACCCCTTCTCGTCTGGTTATTATGCCACAAATCTTACTTCAGTCTCATACTGGAGTCTCTCCAGTCTCATAAGATTTGTGGCGAGGCTCACATGGAGACGCACTGCTTTGCTCCTCACCTGATTCATTAATAGGGGCCTAAGTACCTTGTGTTTTTGCAGGTATAGCAAAAGTAGAGTTCATGTATTCATTAATCATGTGCTGACACATAGTGTATGTATATATGTTTGTATTCTGCCACATCGTATTTATGTATTTTGTGATACCAAATTTATAGATAGATATATAGAGATATAAATTACATTTGACAGTTTTTAAAAAATTCACAGCATTTTCTAAGGCCTTTTGGGGTTTTCATTCATGAGGCAAGTTGCAGTTGTAGTTTTTATTGGTACTATTTTGGAGTACTTACGAATTTTTGATAACTTTATATTCCTTTTTTGGGGTGGAGGAGGAATAAGCGGAAGGTGGCAATCTTATACTGGTAACCTGACCTAAGAATTGCTCTTCAACATACTACCTGTATTAGTAGAAAACCTTTATAATATCTAAAAAAAAAAATCATTAGAAGTAGCAGATGGACATTTACATAATCACAACTATCATACACTCTAGGGAAAGTATAAGTCGGCCAAAGTGTCATCTCCACCACCACCATCCAGAAATTCCAGGACAGTCAATAAAAATTGGTCACTTTTTCTGTCCTGTCCGGTCTGAATGTAATCGAAAAATTAAACCTTGAGAAAAACAAGAACCATCTGGCTTGTCTAGGAGTTAACCTTTTAGCTGACTCAATATAAGCTAGATTCTTGTGATCAGTGACCACAGTAACTGGATGAACCGCCCCCTCCAAAAAATGCCTCCATTCCTCAAAGGCTAATTTTACAGCAAGTAACTCACGATTTCCAACATAATTTTTTTCCGCCAGCGAAAGTTTCTTAGACAAAAAAGCACATGGATGCAAGTTAGTCAGAGTTTTGGTTCCCTGCGACAAAACCGCCCCTACTCCGACCTCTGAAGCATCCACCTCTACAATGAATGGTTCTTGAAGATCCAGTTGGATCAGAATGGGGGCAGACATGAAGCACTCTTTTAATTTTTTCGAAAGCCTTGATAGCACTCGGCGACCATATCTTGAGATTTGCCCCCTTATGTGTAAGGTCAGTAAGAGGTTTAGCAATCTGAGAAAACCCCTTGAAAAATTTTCTATAATAGTTGGCGAATCCCAGAAAACGCTGTAAAGCCTTAAGATCACGAGGCTGAACCCAGTCAATTATGACCTGTACCTTTCCAGGGTCCATCTTAAACCCTTCTGCAGACAAGATGAACCCCAAGAACGAAATTTCCTGAACAGAAAAAACACATTTTTCCAATTTAGCAAACAAATAGTCCTTCTTTAACCTTTGTAACACAACCCGGACATGTTCCTGGTGAGAGTCCAAATCTGGCGAGAAAATTAGAATATCATCCAGATAAATTACAACATATCTTCCAATGCAATCAGAGAAAATATCATTCATAACATTTTGAAACACAGCAGGTGCATTGGATAACCCAAAAGGCATGACATGGTTTTCAAACAGACCCTCAGACGTTAAAAACGCAGTCTTCCACTCATCACCCTTCGATGCGTATCAAATTGTAAGCCCCTCTAAGATCAAGTTTAGAGAATACCCTGGCCCCCAGAAACTAATTATATAGGTCGGGGATGAGTGGAAGTGGGTACGTATTTTTAACCGTGATTTTGTTTAGTTCCCGGAAATCAAGGCAAGGATGGAGACCCCCATCTTTCTTTTTTACGAAGAAAAAAACGGCAGCTACCGGAGAGGAGGAAGGATGGATATGACCCTTCCTTAAACTTTCTTTAACATATTCTTTCATGGCAGCCCGGTCAGGCCTGGACAAATTGTAAAGTCGAGCTTTAGGCAGTTTGGCACAAGAAATAAGCTCAATAGCACAATCACAAGGACGATGGGGAGGTAATATATCTCCACCTCCTTTTCCAAGAACACATCTCCAAAGTCCTTCAGGTACGCCGGCAGACCATTCAGACTAGCGGAGCATATTTGTACAGTTTTTACACATTTCTTGCAGCAATTAGGGCCCCATTTAACAATCTCCCTCTGACACCATTCAATGATAGGATTGTGCATCTGCAACCATGGAAGCCCTAGTACCAACCCAGCAGGTAAATTATCCAACACAAAACATGAGAAGGATTCAGAGTGGAGAGCTCCTACTTGAAGCGTGAAATCCACCGTAACCTTCTTGACCAAATTCCGGGATAATGGTGTTTTGTCAAGGGCGAAGACTTGCAAGGGTCTTTCTAAACTAACTGCCCCAAACCCTAACTTTAGAACCAGTCCTGAATCAATAAAGTTAGCAGCAGACCCACAGTCGATGAACGCCAATGTTGATAACACCTGGTTCTCGAAGGATAACACAGTATTTATTAGTACCCTGGAGGAGGAAGAAAAAGGTACCTGGGAGTCTGGGTGACCTCCTCGGCCGTCACCCAGACTCAGACGTTCTCCTGATGGTTTGGTAGCCTGAGGACGAGTAGGGCAATCCTTGAGAAAATGTCCAGAGGGACCACAGGACAGACAGAGTCCGAGATCTTGTCTGTGTCTTCTCTCCACAACATCAAGACTGGCAACTCTGATCTCCAATGGTTCCCCGTCCGGTATTGGCCTTGCTCCAGGGAAATGTAACGGGCAGCCTGCCGTTCATCACGTCTCTCACGGATTCTACGGTCCATTCGTACGGCTTGGGTCATGGCCTCCGCCAGAGAACAAGAAGCGTCATGGAGGACCAGGGCATCCTTAAGGGTTTCAGAAAGACCTTTGCAGAACAGGCACCTGAGAGCTGCATCGTTCCACAGAACTGCAATGGACCACTGCCAGAACTCAGTACAGTAGTCCTCAGCTGTGCGACCCCCTTGTGCCAGGTTCGTGATCTTAGCCTCAGCAACCTAGATCCTGTCGGGTTCGTCATATATCAGTCTTAAACTGTCAAAGAAGGCGTCAACAGAAAACCGTTCTGGGGCCTGTGGGGACAAGGAAAATGCCCAGGTCTGAGGGCCCCCTCGCAGTAGGGACATGATTATTCCCACCCGCTGGAACTCCTCCCCTGACGATCGGGGGAGCAGGGTAAGGAATAACCTACAGCTCTCCCTGAAGACCCTAAATTGGTTTCTCTTTCCAAAAAATTTATCAGGGAGCTCTATTACAGGTTCTGGAGAGACCAACTGTACATGAGTGGGTACTGATGTCACAACGACTGCCGGCAGTAAAGGGCTATCTGAGGTTTTCATTATATTAGTTATCTGACCCTGCAGCTGACATTGTGATGACTCCAGACTCTGGCTTTCCTTAGCTAGATCCTGAGTCATCAGCTTCAAATTTGCCATCTGGTCACAGAGCATGTGAACAGTCTCCATATAGGCAAAAAAAAGAAAAACTTATGGGCCAAACGTAATGTAACGCTGAGTCACTTTTCACGGCCAGGCCATGAGACGGGATAGTCAAGGAGTCCGAAGTCAAAGCAAGGAGGGTACGTCATAAACAGAGGGAAGTGTTAGAACTCTCCTGTTAGGTTTTTTCTATTATGCTGGTCACATGACCGTTTTTGCCTATTTAATCCTGCTCCACCCTTCTGGCCTTGCTGGACTTCATTGAAATTTCTACTCTTAAGCTAGCCAGGTGCTTTGTTTCCTTTCTCAGTCAGTTTAGCTAGGTCTTTTGACCTCTATGTTCTATGTTGTTTGTTTGTCTATTTACTGCTACAATTTCTGCTAGGAGGTGTCCATCTTTCTCCCAGTCCCTAGTTCTTGTAGGGATCCCTCCCTCACATCTATAGGTCTTCGTGCAGACTAGCTGAGGACTTTAGCGGGTCTGATCGCAGGATCAGGTTCCCCGTTACATCGTAGGGATCTAGCTTAGTTCTATTGTAGGGACAGATCTCCTGTCTTTCCTTAGTGCTTGTAGCAGATCATAACAGTAAGTCCAGCCCAAAAAATTTCTCTAAGGAAAGACCTCCAGTTTCCATCATGGTGTCAGTTCAGGATTTGGCTCAACGCCTGCAGGGACTCTCTCTGCAGGTGGCCGAGCTCCAACAACACGTGAGTAGCTATTCTGGAGAGCATTTTGTGGAGCCAAAGGTACGATTGCCTGATTTATTTTTTGGTGAACAACAAGATTTTTTTTCCTTTAAAAATGCTTGTTTATTGTATTTTTGTTTGAGACCCAGATCCTCTGGTGATGAATCACAGCGCATAGGGTTCATAATGTCACTGTTGCGCAAAGAACCACAGGGATGGGCCTTTTCTCTCCAACCTAGCGATCCGTGCTTTAGATCAGTGGATAGTTTTTTTTCTGCTTTGGGGTTGTTGTATGATGATCCTGATCGTGTCTCATCAGCTGAGACGGAATTGAGACATTTGAGGCAGGGATCAGGTAATGTGGAAAACTATTGTACTCACTTCCGTCGGTGGTCTGCTCAGGTGGGGTAGAACGATTCAGCTCTGAAAAGTTTGTTTCTTGCTGGGCTAGGTGAAAGGGTTAAGGATCTGCTGATTGCTTATCCTACACCTGGAAACTTGCAGGAGGCAATGCAATTAGCTATGCGGGTGGACAGGAGACTGCGTGCAAGGGTTAATGAGAGTAAATCCTCTGCCATGTCAGCTCCGAGTCTTGAGAGGGTCTGTACTGACACTGGAGAACCGATGGAGATTGGGGCGATGTCACCCCGCTCTCAGGAAAAAGACCGCAGGTTTTCTGAAGGTTTGTGCTTTTATTGCGGCAAGTCTGACCATTTCATTAAGAACTGTGTGCTTCGTATGAACAAAGAAAAAAAAAAGGTCAGTTACGCCCGTATAGCCTGTTTAAACACTAAGGGTGTATTTCTTTCTGCTATTACCGCAGCTCAGGAAGAATTAATTGAATTTCGGGTATTTGTGGATTGTGGTTCAACTCTGAATGTGATTGATGGGGGATTCTTGGAAAAACTTAATTTAAAACCCAAACCTTTGTCATCCCCTATTGCCGTGGTTTCTGTCGATGGCTCTCCCTTGAAATGTGTTACTCACAAGGTTTATGAATTTCCCCTCACTATTAATGGTATTCACCAAGAAAATTTGGATTTGGTGGTATTAAATAATTTGCCTTCTCCAGTAGTTTTGGGGTTGCCCTGGTTAAAATTGCACAATCCTGTACTGGATTGGTCTACCAATGAAATTAAGTCCTGGAGCCCTAAGTGTTATGACAAGTGTTGTAACGGGCGCATTGCTGTTGTAGATAAAGGGGAATTACCTGTACCTATTCAGGATTTTTGGAAAGTTTTTTCTGAGGAGGAGTCGCAAATTTTGCCTCCCCATAGAGACTACGATTGTACCATTGAATTTGTCCCTGGAGCGACTCTTCCTAAAAGTCATTTATTTAATCTGACTATTCCTGAGAGAAAGGCTTTGGAGGAATACATACAGACGAGCTTGGCCGCTGGTCATATCAGACCCTCTAAGTCACCTGTGGCTGTTGGATTTTTTTTTCTTAAAAAAAAGGACGGCGGTTTACGTCCTTGTTTGGACTTTCGTGAGATTAATAAAATTACTGTACGCAATCCCTACCCCCTGCCATTGATTCCTGATTTGTTTAACCAGTTAGTGGGGGCCAAGTGGTTCTCTAAAATTGATCTCCGGGGGGCATACAATTTGTTGCGCATGAAGGAGGGTGATGAATGGAAGACTGCTTTTAACACTCCTGTGGGTCATTTTGAGAATTTGGTTATGCCTTTTGGTCTTACCAATGCACTAGCATTTTTTCAGAATCTTATTAATGACATCCTTAGACCTTTGATCGGCAAAAATGTGGTTGTGTATTTGGATGACATTTTGATTTATTCGCCTGACCTGGAGTCTCATTGGCGGAGCGTACGTGAGGTATTGCAGTTATTGATTGACAATTCGCTTTTTGCTAAGCTGGAGAAATGTGAGTTCGCTGTACAGAGAATTAGTTTTTTGGGCTACATTATCTCCAGCGAGGGCTTTGAGATGGACCCGGTGAAAGTTCAAGCTGTGCAGGAATGGCCTAGGCCTATTGGTTTGAAATTGATACAGAAGTTTTTGGATTTCGCCAATTATTACAGAAAATTCATTAAAATAATTTCTATTATTGTTAAACCACTGACCGATCTCACCAGGAAAGGTTCTAATACGGTTCAGTGGACTACTGAGGCCATTGAAGCTTTTGTGTTTCTAAAGGAGAGGTTCAGCTCTGCACCCATCCTTATGCAGCCTGATGTGACTAAGCCATTTTTGGTTGAGGTTGATGCTTCTTCTGTGGGGGTCGGTGCGGTGTTGTCTCAGGAAAACAAGGATGGAGTACATCCCTGTGCCTTTTTTTCAAAAAAGTTTTCTGTGACTGAACTTAATTACGATATTGGTAATCGGGAATTACTGGCTATTAAACTCGCATTTGAACACTGGCGTCATCTCTTGGAAGGTGCTGATTTTCCCATTCAGGTTTTCACTGATCATAAAAATCTGATCTATCTTGATGCTGCCAAGCGCTTGAATGCCCGTCAGGCTAGGTGGGCACTTTTTTTTTTGCGGTTTAATTTTTCCGTTACTTACATACCGGGTACCAAGAATGTTAAAGCTGATGCTTTGTCTCGCAGCTTTTCTCCCATGGTCGGTGCTGTGGAGGAGGAGAGCATTTTACAAGAAGGTGTTGTGATTGCTGCATTGGACTCCGTTTTGGAAGATGAGATTCTTAAAGCACAGGAGAATGCCCCATCTAACACTCCCCATGGGAGGTTGTTTGTGCCTAGGACCTTTAGGAGAGATTTGTTTGTTGAGTGTCATGAGTCTCGGTTGGCAGGTCATCTTGGAATTTCTGAGACCAAGAGACTTGTGGGTCGCAGTTTTTGGTGGCCTGGATGGCAGAAGGAGGTCATTAAGTGGGTGCGTCAATGCACTGTGTGTGCTAGATCTAAGTCTTCACATACTCCTGCTGCGGGGTTGCTTTGCCCTCTGGAGGTTCCTAGTGCACCTTGGACACATCTGGCTATGGACTTTATTACTGACCTTCCCCCCTCTGAGGGTTTCACGGTCATCTGGGTGGTCGTGGACCGTTTTAGCAAGATGTGTCACTTGGTTCCCTTCATGAAACTGCCCTGCCCTAAGACACTCGCTAAGGCCTTTGTCAAGGAGATTGTCAGACTCCATGGTGTTCCTACTGACATTGTTTCTGATAGGGGACCTCAGTTCGTGGCTCGGTTTTGGCGTGCCTTTTGTGACAGGTTGGGAGTTCATTTGTCATTTTCATCTGGATATCATCCTGAGTCTAATGGCCAGACAGAAAGGAAGAACCAGGATGTTGAGCAGTTCTTGCGTTGTTTTGTGGCAGACAATTAAGAGGGGTGGTCTGAGTTTCTGCCGCTTGCTGAATTTGCTCTTAACAACCATACATCCTCTTCTGCTGGGCGTTCGCCTTTTTTTTGTTGTTCTGGGAGACATCCGTCTTTTGGGTCATTCTCCAAATTGGTATCGGCTGTCCCTGAGGAGGAGAGTTTTTCCGGTGATTTGGAAAGAGTTTGGACGGATGTGCGTGGCAATCTTCAGGAGGCTAACAAAAAATCTAAGAGGTACTTTGACAGGAAACGTCAAGAGGTTTTGTTTACGGTTGGTGACATGGTTTGGTTGTCCTCTAAGAATCTGCGGTTGAGGATTCCTTCTAAAAAATTGGGTCCCAAGTTTGTAGGGCCCTTTAAGGTGCTTCAGGTAGTTAACCAATCTGCTGTTAGGTTGGAGGTTCCTACCTCCTGGAAGGTTAATCCGGTGTTTCATGTTTCTCTATTGAAAAAAGCTTATGTATCAGATAGAGACGCCACTGCCACTGTTCCTCCGGTGGTGGAGGACGGGGAATATGAAATTTCCCGCATCCTTAATTCGAGACGGTATAGAGGGAGTTTGCAGTATCTCGTCGCTTGGAAGGGTTTCGGTCCCGAGGATAACTCATGGGTGAGGGCAGATGATGTTTCTGCTTCCAGACTTGTCAGAGCGTTTCACAAGAGGTTTCCTGATAAGCCTGGGCCTAGGGGATCCGGAGGATCCTCATAGAAGAGGGGGTACTGTTAGAACTCTCCTGTTAGGTTTTTTCTATTATGCTGGTCACATGACCGTTTTTGCCTATTTAATCCTGCTCCGCCCTTCTGGCCTTGCTGGACTTCATTGTAATTTCTACTCTTAAGCTAGCTAGGTGCTTTGTTACCTTTCTCAGTCAGTTTAGCTAGGTCTTTTGACCTCTATGTTCTATGTTGTTTGTTTGTCTATTTACTGCTATAATTTCTGCTAGGAGGTGTCCATCTTTCTCCCAGTCCCTAGTTCTTGTAGGGATCCCTCCCTCACATCTATACGTCTTCGTGCAGACTAGCTGAGGACTTTAGCGGGTCTGATCACAGGATCAGGTTCCCCGTTACATCGTAGGGATCTAGCTTAGTTCTATTGTAGGGACAGATCTCCTGTCTTTCCTCAGTGCTTGTAGCAGATCATAACAGGAAGAGGCAAAGGCATAGTCAGGTAACGTTCCGTAGATCAGAATACCAAGAGGAAAGCAGATCAGAGCAGAAGGGGTTAAACAGACGGATGGTCAGATCAAGATCCAAATCAGGCAACAGAAGATCGATAAACAGAATTCAAGGCACAGAGAACAAACCTCACACTCAGCGCCGGACTGGAGTACCTGGGGCCCACAAGGAAAAAATCAATCTTGGGGCCCACCAGCACCATGCAGTTACCGTATATAGGAATAACATAAGTCCACAAACTCTTTCAAAATGAATCAACTTTATTAACCAACAAATAACCAATATAATGAATAAATAACAAACTAAAGAAACACTCCTGGCAAAAGAGGAACACTGTTATCTTATTCACATCAGTGTGTGATAAAGTGCCATAACAAAACAATAACAATAAATACTTTCAAGGTACATTCTCTTCTATATATATAATCGTCTTATCCCATCTCTCTGTCTGTCTGTCTGTCTTTCTGTCTGTCTGTCTGTCCAGGAAATCCCGCGTCGCTCATTGGTCCGGCAGCGGCCATTCAGCGCTGCGGGACTTCTGAAAAAAGATGGCGACTGTTAGCGGCTCATCTGCGGGACGGAGCTCAGCGGCGATGCAGCCGGGAGATGACCGGCTCAAGGCGCTCATCTCCCGACCGCCCGCGCCGCTGACCTCCATGCGGCTAGGGTGTGAAGGGAGGACCGGGGAGCGGCGCTGCGGGTCGGGATACTTCTGCTGTGAGCGCCCGCTCATGTCCCAGGTTCTCGCAGCGGAAGCAGCCGCACAGACAGTGGCGCTGACATCCATGCAGCTAGGGTGTCAAGGGAGGACCGGGGAGCGGCGCTGCGGGTCGGGATACTTCTGCTGCGAGCGCCCGCTCATGTCCCGGGTTCTCGCAGCGGAAGTAGCCGCACAGGTAGCGCCGCTCCCCGGTCCTCACCAATACGATTCGCTGATTGGTCGCGATCTCTCGCCGCGACCAATCACTGATCTTGGCCCAAAAGTTAAACACCGCTGTGCTGATTGGTCGCGGCCGCTGCCCGTGACCAATCACCGATTTGGATGCCACATTTAAATAGCGTCCGCGACCAATCACCGATCTTGCAGACACATTTAATACCGCTGTGCTGATTGGTCGCGGCCGCTATTTAAATGTGGCACCCAAATCGGTGATTGGTCGCGGTCTTCGGCCACGACCAATCACTGATCTTGCTGCAAAAGTTAAACACCGCTGTGCTGATTGGTCGCGGACGCTGCCCGCAACCAATCACCGATTTGGGCGCCACATTTAGACACTGCTGTGCTGATTGGTCGCGGACGCTGCCCGCGACCAATCACCGATTTGGGTGCCACATTTAAATAGCGGCCACGACCAATCACCGATCTTGCAGAGACATTTAAACACCGTTGTGCTGATTGGTCGCCGATGCTGCCCGCGACCAACCACTGATTTGGGCGCCACATTTAAATAGCGGCCGCGACCAATCACCGATCTTGCAGACACATTTAAACACCGCTGTGCTGATTGGTCGCGGACGCTATTTAAATGTGGCGCACAAATCGGTGATTGGTGGCGGTCTTCGGCGCGACCAATCACTGATCTTGCTGCAAAAGTTAAACACCGCTGTGCTGATTGGTCGCGGACGCTGCCTGCGACCAATCACCGATTTGGGCTCCACATTTAAACACTGCTGTGCTGATTGGTCGCGGACGCTGCCCGCGACCAATCGCCGATCTTGCAGAGACATTTAAACACCGCTGTGCTGATTGGTCGCCGACGCTGCCCACGACCAATCACTGATTTGGGCACCACATTTAAATAGCGGCCGCGACCAATCACCGATCTTGCAGACACATTTAAACACCGCTCTGCTGATTGGTCGCGGACTCTATTTAAATGTGGCACCCAAATCGGTGATTGGTCGCGGGCATCGTCCGCGACCAATCAGCACAGCGGTGTTTAAATGTTGCGCCAAGATCGGTGATTGGTCGCGGCCGCTATTTAAATGTGGCGCTCAAATCGGTGATTGGTCGCGGGCAGGGTCCGCGACCAATCAGCACAGCGGTATTTAAATGTGGCGCCAAGATCGGTGATTGGTCGTGGCCGATATTTAAATGTGGCGCCCAAATGGGTGATTAGTCGTGGGTATCGTCCGCGACCAATCAGCACAGCGGTGTTTAAATGTTGCGCCAAGATCGGTGATTGGTCGCGGCCGCTATTTAAATGTGGCGCTCAAATCGGTGATTGGTCGCGGGCAGGGTCCACGACCAATCAGCACAGCGGTGTTTAAATGTGGCGCAAAGATCGGTGATTGGTCGCGGCCGATATTTAAATGTGGCGCCCAAATGGGTGATTGGTCGCGGGCATCGTCCACGACCAATCAGCACAGTGGTGTTTAAATGTGGCGCCAAGATCGGTGATTGGCCGCGGCCGATATTTAAATGTGGCGCCCAAATGGGTGATTGGTCGCGACCAATAAGCGATTTTGAACACAAATGTCCGGACCTTAGTAACACCATGCGGCTACTGTCGGGAGATCAGCGGCTAGGGTGTCAAGGCAGAACCGGGGAGCGGCGCTGCGGGTCGGGATACTTCTGCTGCGAGCAGTCGCTCATGTCCCGGCTTCTCGCAGTGGAAGTAGCCGCACAGGCAGCGGCGCTCCCCGGTCCTCACCAATACGATTCCGCTCCCCGGTCCTCACCAATACGATTCGCTGATTGGTCGCGATCTCCGCACACGACCAATCAGTGATCTTGGCGCAAAATTTAAACACCGCTGTGCTGATTGGTCGCGGCCGCTGCCCGCGACCAATCACCGATTTGGGCGCCACATTTAAATAGCAGCCACGACCAATCACCGATGTTGACGCCACATTTAAACACTGCTGTGCTGATTGGTCGCGGACGCCGGCCGCGACCAATCAGCGAGCTTGGTGCCAAATTTTAACAACGCTCTGCTGATTGGTCGCAGACTCCAGACGCTACCAATCAGCGACATTGGCGCCAAATGTAAACAGCGCTCTGCTGATTGGTCGCAGTTGCCAGCCGCGACCAATCAGCGAGATTGGCGCCAAATTTAAACAACGCTCTGCTGATTGGTCGCGGACGCCAGACGCGACCAATCAGCGATTTTGGCGCCAAATTTAAATAACGCTCTGCTGATTGGTCGCCGGCCGCGACCAATCAGCAGTATTGACGCCAAATTGAAACCTCACTCTGCTGATTAGTCGCAACCACCGGCCGTGACCAATCAGCGATATTGGCGCCAAATTTAAACACCGCTTCGCTGATTGGTCGCGGTGGCCGGCCGTGACCAATCAGCGATATTGCCGCCAAATTTAAACACTGCTCTGTTGATTGGTCGCGGTTACCGGTCACGAATAATCAGCATTATTGGCGCCACATTTAAACACCGCTCTGCTGATTGGTCGCGGCCGTGACCAATCACCATTATTGGCGCCAAATTTAAATACAGCTCTGCTGATTGGTCGCGACCGCTGGCCGCAACCAATCAGCATTATTGGCGCAAAATTTAAACACTGTTCTGCTGATTGGTCGCGGTTACCGGTCACGAATAATCAGCATTATTGGCGCCACATTTAAACACCGCTCTGCTGATTGGTCGCGGCCGTGACCAATCACCATTATTGGCGCCAAATTTAAATACAGCTCTGCTGATTGTTCGCGACCGCCGGCCGCAACCAATCAGCATTATTGGCGCAAAATTTAAACACCGCTCTGCTGATTGGTCGCGGTTACCGGTCACGAATAATCAGCATTATTGGCGCCACATTTAAACACCGCTCTGCTGATTGGTCGCGGCCGTGACCAATCACCATTATTGGCGCCAAATTTAAATACAGCTCTGCTGATTGGTCGCGACCGCAACCAATCAGCATTATTGGCGCAAAATTTAAACACCGCTCTGCTGATTGCACCCGGTCGGCCGCATACATATTCTAGAATACCCAATGCGTTAGAATCGGGCCACCATCTAGTAAAGTATAAGTGCCACAAATTGAACCTGCATCTATCTAGCATCCCAGCAGCCAGCATCATTGTAGCAGCACCAAACTTGGCCCACTGGGAAAACTTAAAGAATTCTGTAAGCATTTTGGAAGTTTGTATTGCACGTTTTCATCTCCTCTATAATACAGTACCATTCAATTGTTAGTAAAAGGCCCAAAACAACAAATAAACACACACTGTCATTCAGCAGCAAAATTACAAAAGTTTTTTTTTTCAGAACGGAAGATAACATTGCTTACGTATTAATAATGTCATCATAGTCTAAGTTCCTTGGAATGTTATACTCAATGTTCAACAGAAGGAGTGACTCTAAAAGCTCCTGTCCAATTGAAGACCTCAAACGATTTTTTACAATTTTCAGCTTTGAGAACACTCTTTCACATGAAACCTGGGTGCAAGCTAGTGTAAGAAGTGTCTTGTAAACTGCAAAAATGTTTGTGTAAGCAGCAGAATGTAAATTGTAGTCATATAAAAGTCTGTAGCAGCAGGAAAGGCAGTTTTTTTGCGGGACGAGTTGTACTTTCAGATGCAATCATTTATTTTACCATATAGTGTACAGGGAAATGGCAGCAAAAATTTCAAGTGCAGTAAAATTGCAAAAAAAGTACAATTACACGTTTGTTTATTGGGTTTTTTAGTCACCATGTTCACTGTATGGTAAAACCGAGACGTGACAGTGTGATGCCTTGGGTCAGTACGAGTTCGTAGATACCAAACATGTATACCTTTACTGGTATCTACCGTAAGTGGTGAAAACAAATTCACAAGTTTGAAACAAAAATCACACTTTTCGCGCCATGTTCTGCGCACCGTAGTGTTCTCATTTTTTTGGATCTGGGGCTGTGTGATGGCTTATTTTTTGCATCTTGAGCTGAGAGGGAGAGGTTAAACATCCAAGTATTTAATATGTATTGCAAATAAAGAATGTTCCCATTCTTAATATCCGAAAAAACAAATGACTAACAACAATCCACTATACCTAGACTAATAATACCATATAGAAGAGAGAAATACCGCCACACCATGACCAGAACACATACCACCACATAGTGATCAAATACTGCCAAGTACAAGATATATATACTGCCACACCATGAGAAGACCACATATTACCACTACACAGTGACTGTCTGAATAATATTACATACAAGGGACAAATACCGCCACGCCATGACCATGGCACATAATGGCACCAGATAGGGACTGATAATGAAAATGTAAAAAAGCTCTGTATATAGAGTCAGTGTACAGATAATGTAGAGATTATCAGTGACATTATACACAGGAGCTCTGTATATAGTGTCAGTGTGTGTATAGGTAATACAGTGATCACCAGTGACATTATACACAGGAGCTCTGTATCTAGTGTCAGTGTACAGATAATACAGGGATCACCAGTGACATTATACACAGGAGCTCTGTGTATGGTGTCAGTGTACAGGTAATACAGTGATCACCAGTGACATTATACACAGGAGCTCTGTATATAGTGTCAGTGTACAGGTAATACAGGGATCACCAGTGACATTATACACAGGAGCTCTGTGTATAGTGTCAGTGTGTGTGTATAGGTAATACACATACTCACCAGTGATGTCTCTAGGTGAAGTTCTTTATCTGCAGACCGATATATCACATCTTCTATGCAGGAAATATCTCTGCAGAAAATAACATAGTTAGCTATAACTGATCACTTCCAGAGCACAATCCACACTTTTCCCAAGATTTCTACACTGCATGAAATGACAAAAAAAGGAACATAGCACAGCACTACACAGTAACAGTGCTCCAGTGTCATTCTGTGCCTGCTCATCTGTCAGCAGACATATTTGTCTGATGGCAAAGATCTATCAGAGCTGAAGACAGAAGACCTATGGACTACGTTGGAGTGAGGATTTTTCTTTATTAAAGATGGAGTCCCGAAATGTGTTTTATTATTAATAAAAAAAAAAAAAAAAAAATTCTGTCTTTTTTTTTTTTTTTTTTTCTGTTTACTAGAAATTCATGGTGGCTATGTCTAATTTGGCGTGAAACCATGAATTTCGGGCTTAGTACCAGCTGATAATACAAAGCTGGCCTGGTACTAACCCTATTATTACCCAGGGTGCCACTCACCACCAGGGCCGCTGGAAGAGCTGGGTAAAGCACCTGGAAATGGTGCTATGATGAATGCGCCATTTTCAGGGGTAGCTGCGGGCTGTGATTTTCAGCGTGGGGGGCCAAGAACGCTTGGGCCTTACCATACTGCGAATCCCAGCCCCCAGCTGCCTTGTTTTATCTGGCTGACGATCAACATATGGCGGGAGCTGGGCCATGGGCATGATTATCAAATAATATATACCTGACAGGAGCCCATACATTCTGCTGTCTCGAATAATATATACCTGACAGGAGCCCATACATTCTGCTGCCTCGAATAATATATACCTGACAGGAGCCCATAGATTCTGCTGCCTCCAATAATATATACCTGACAGGAGCCCATACATTCTGCTGGCTCCAATAATATATACCTGACAGGAGCCCATACATTCTCCTGCCTCCAATAATATATACCTGACAGGAGCCCATAGATTCTCCTGCCTCCAATAATATATACCTGAATGGAGCCCATACTTTCTCCTGAATCCAGTAATATATACCTGACAGGAGCCCATACATTCTGCTGCCTCCAATAACATATACCTGACAGGAGCCCATAGATTCTGCTGGCTCCAATAATATATTTCTAACAGGAGCCTATAGATTCTGCTGCCTCCAATAATATATACCTCACAGGAGCCCATAGATTCTCCTGCCTCCAATAATATATACCTGACAGGAGCCCATACATTCTGCTGCCTCGAATAATATATACCTGACAGGAGCCCATAGATTCTCCTGCCTCCAAGAATATATACCTGACAGGAGCCCATAGATTCTGCTGCCTCCAATAATATATACCTGACAGGAGCCCATAGATTCTCCTGCCTCCAATAATATATACCTGACAGGAGCCTATAGATTCTGCTGCCTCCAATAATATATACCTGACTGGAGCCCATACATTCTCCTGCCTCCAATAATATATACCTGACAGGAGCCCATAGATTCTCCTGCCTCCAATAATATATACCTGACAGGAGCCCATAGATTCTGCTGCCTCCAATAATATATACCTGACAGGAGCCCATAGATTCTCCTGCCTCCAATAATATATACCTGACAGGAGCCCATACATTCTGCTGCCTCCAATAATATATACCTGACAGGAGCCCATAGATTCTGCTGCCTCCAATAATATATACCTGACAGGAGCCCATAGATTCTACTGCCTCCAATAAAATATACCTGACCGGAGCCCATAGATTCTCCTGCCTCCAATAATATATACCTGACAGGAGCCCATAGATTCTCCTGCCTCCAATAATATATACCTGACAGGAGCCCATAGATTCTCCTGCCTCCAATAATATATACCTGACAGGAGCCCATAGATTCTGCTGCCTCCAATAATATATACCTGACAGGAGCCCATAGATTCTCCTGCCTCCAATAATATATACCTGACAGGAGCCCATACATTCTGCTGGCTCCAATAATATATACCTGACAGGAGCCCATAGATTCTGCTGCCTCCAATAATATATACCTGACAGGAGCCCATAGATTCTACTGCCTCCAATAAAATATACCTGACCGGAGCCCATAGATTCTCCTGCCTCCAAAAATATATACCTGACAGGAGCCCATACATTCTGCTACCTCCAATAATATATACCTGACAGGAGCCCATAGATTCTCCTGCCTCCAATAATATATACCTGACAGAAGCCTATAGATTCTCCTGCCTCCAATAATATATACCTGACAGGAGCCCATACATTCTCCTGCCTCCAATAATATATACCTGACAGGAGCCCATACATTCTGCTGCCTCCAATAATATATACCTGACAGGAGCCCATAGATTCTCCTGCCTCCAAAAATATATACCTGACAGGAGCCCATACATTCTGCTACCTCCAATAATATATACCTGACAGGAGCCCATAGATTCTCCTGCCTCCAATAATATATACCTGACAGGAGCCCATACATTCTGCTGGCTCCAATAATATATACCTGACAGGAGCCCATAGATTCTGCTGCCTCCAATAATATATACCTGACAGAAGCCTATAGATTCTCCTGCCTCCAATAATATATACCTGACAGGAGCCCATACATTCTCCTGCCTCCAATAATATATACCTGACAGGAGCCCATACATTCTGCTGCCTCCAATAATATATACCTGACAGGAGCCCATAGATTCTCCTGCCTCCAATAATATATACCTGACAGGAGCCCATACAGTCTGCTGGCTCCAATAATATATACCTGACAGGAGCCCATAGATTCTGCTGCCTCCAATAATATATACCTGACAGGAGCCCATAGATTCTACTGCCTCCAATAAAATATACCTGACAGGAGCCCATAGATTCTCCTGCCTCCAATAATATATACCTGACAGGAGCCCATAGATTCTGCTGGCTCCAATAATATATACCTGACAGGAGCCCATAGATTCTGCTGGCTCCAATAATATATACCTGACAGGAGCCCATACATTCTGCTGCCTCCAATAATATATACCTGACAGGAGCCCATAGATTCTCCTGCCTCCAATAATATATACCTGACAGGAGCCCATACATTCTGCTGGCTCCAATAATATATACCTGACAGGAGCCCATAGATTCTGCTGCCTCCAATAATATATACCTGACAGGAGCCTATAGATTCTCCTGCCTCCAATAATATATACCTGACAGGAGCCCATACATTCTGCTGGCTCCAATAATATATACCTGACAGGAGCCCATACATTCTGCTGCCTCCAATAATATATACCTGACAGGAGCCAATACATTCTGCTGCCTCCAATAATATATACCTGACAGGAGCCCATACATTTTCCTGCCTCCAATAATATATACCTGACAGGAGCCTATAGATTCTCCTGCCTCCAATAATATATACCTGACAGGAGCCCATACATTCTGCTGGCTCCAATAATATATACCTGACAGGAGCCCATACATTCTGCTGCCTCCAATAATATATACCTGACAGGAGCCCATACATTCTGCTGCCTCCAATAATATATACCTGACAGGAGCCCATAGATTCTCCTGCCTCCAATAATATATACCTGACAGGAGCCCATACATTCTCCTGCCTCCAATAATATATACCTGACAGGAGCCCATACATTCTGCTGCCTCCAATAATATATACCTGACAGGAGTCCATACATTCTCCTGCCTCCAATAATATATACCTGACAGGAGCCCATAGATTCTCCTGCCTCCAATAATATATACCTGACAGGAGCCCATACATTCTCCTGCCTCCAATAATATATACCTGACCGGAGCCCATACCTTCTGCTGCCTCCAATAATATATACCTGACAGGAGCCCATACATTCTCCTGCCTCCAATAATATATACCTGACAGGAGCCCATACATTCTCCTGCCTCCAATAATATATATAAACAGGAGGAGAAACGAGTATATTGGCATGAAAAAACTTTATTAATAATACTTATAAAACTCCATATATAGATGACAAAATACGTAGTGTAAAGTGCAGACATGCAGATCAAAAAACCCCACTTAATCTTTAGCCCAAAAGAAGGTAATATAAATGTATTCATAAAAGTACATAAATGGCCTGAATAATACAAATGGTACACACAGATCCTCCTAAGATGGAAGGAATGCAATAAATACTAAGTATGAATAAAAAAACAAAAGGGGCAGAAAAGAAGAAAGACCAGGGCAGGAAGAGGTGGTGTACATGGACATATCAGTAAAGCACGAAATCTATGGGGATCACGTCTATCCCAGTCCTGTTATATTAATCAACTGCCATAGTGCATCTCATTTACAGGACAATGGTGACTCACCCCAAGATAGTGTCACATGTAGAAAGGGGACCACAGGAGGGCAGGTGCCTGTCGTGGAGGACAGCCTCGACGCGCGTTTCGCGGGTGCTTTTTCAAGAGGCGTAAACAGGGAAGCACAAGGACCTTTTTATATGTCCGCCCCCTCGGAGACATCACATGTGTTATCATGTGATAGATTAAGATGGCCACCAATGGGATGGTGTTAACGGCGCATGCACCGGGGTAGTCACCGCCCAGCGCGGCCCCGCACCACTCATCATGACGCGGGTGCAACCTGGAAGCGTCGCCAGGACCACATCCGGGGGGCGCCGACGCCATAGAGACAGATGACGCGGGGACGCGGGGCGCGAGTCGCCCAGCGCATGCGCACAGCAACATCCCATAGCCCTTCCCAATGGCACAATGCAACGGGCCCCAAACCCGTGCATCAACTTACGTTAGATGAATAGACTAATGAATAAGAACATAGAGTAGCCGCTGTAGTGGATGAGAAACCACTTAAAGTTAAGGAAAAGTGAAAAAAAAATTATTTATAAAAAAATAATAAAGACAAGGGAAGGAGGGGAGGGAAAATTATAAATGTAAAGAAAAATAAAGATAAGTGAAACATCAATAGAACAATTATCAAAAAATGACAAAAAATAATGATGAACAGACAGATATATCATGGTGAGTTATTCATCCAAGGGATTTGCTGTGAAGAAAACTATGGTATCCTGGATGTCTGGACATCAAGGCAAAGATCAGGTGAAGTCCTTGAAGAAAATTCACTAAACAAAGGAATTATTATTAAAAAATCAATAATAAAAATATTAAAAGACAGGGAACCAAAGCAACCCCCATACATTAGAATATACATCAGGGATCGCAGGAGAGCACACATCAATCAATTCCATCAAATATCCTAATATCCAAAGATAGGACATCATGTATACTCAAATAGTAAGATATTGAATAAAGTACAGAACCAGGATGAGTCTAATCAAAGGAATGGCGCAAACCCCAAGCTCTCATTCAGACCCCGTGGCGCCAGGGTATCCAGGGTAATGATCCACCTCGCCTCCTTTTGTGCCAGGAGACGTTTGGCATTCCCACCCCGAGATCCCAGACAAACCACATCAATGCCACGTATTTTCAGTGACCGCGGATCACAGTTGTGGACGGCCCTGAAATGTCGAGGCAGTGTCTTGAGCTCCCGGGGATCAGCGGCCGACCGGGCCGCACCAATGTCCCTAACGTGCTCGCGAACCCTGATTCGTAGCTCCCTAGATGTTAATCCAACATATATTAGCCGGCATCCACATGTGGCGTAATACACCACATGTGTGGTGCTGCAGGAAATATAGTGGCGAATATCAAAATGGCGGGAGCCATCAGAGCTCATGAACAACGTACTGCGTTGGACATTGGTGCAGGCAACACAGTGTCCACATGGGAAAGTGCCCATCCTGGGGCCACGGGATCCGAAGGGATTAGGTATAGGAGGAATATAGTGGCTGGTGACCAATAAATCCCCTAGAGTGTTCGACCGTCGTGGTGTCATACACGGAGATTCTCCAATGTATTCCCGAAGGGAAGGCTCCGCGCTCAAAATGTTCCAGTGCCGAGAGAGGATCCGCCGCATTGCCCCCCACTCATGATTGAATGTGGAGATGTAGCGGATCCTCTCCGGCACCCCACGTGTGTGTCTGGGAGGGGGATGGATAAGATGGTCACGAGGAGTGTTACGAGCCCTCACATAGCCACGGCCGATACATCGATTGCTATAGCCGCGTTGTTTGAAACGTTCAGCCAGATCAGAGGCTCGTTTCTCAAAGTTAGAATTAGTGGAGCAGATCTGCCTCATCCTGAGGAACTGTCCAACCGGGACGGCCCGAATGGTTGACAAATCATGAGTAGATGTAGCATGTATCAGAGAATTCACTGAGGTAGGCTTTCTGAACAAGTCAGTCTGGATCCGATATTCTGAATGCACTTCAAGTGTGATATCCAGAAACTCGATCCACTTAGGATGGTAAGTATACGTCAGCTTCACAGCACGATTATTGGAATTTAAGCGTGCCATGAAGTTGTCGAGCTCCTCCACTGTTCCCCGCCAGAAAAATAAAATATCATCAATATACCCCATCCATGACACGACATGGTCCGCGCCCCGCGTCCCCTCATCACCAAAAATCTCCCTCTCCCAAGCGCCCAGGAAGAGATTGGCGTACGAGGGGGCACAGGCCGCCCCCATCGCCGTGCCATTGATTTGGAGGTATATTCTGTCTTTAAATAAAAAGTAATTATGGCAGAGAACGAATTGGAGAAGCTCAAGGATGAATTCTCTGGAAGGGCCGTCCAGGTCAGAGCCTCCCAGGAAGAGGCGGGCCGCAGACAGGCCAAGATCATGGCTAATGCAGGTATAAAGGCTCTCGATGTCGGCCGTGGCTAGGAGGGTGTCATCCGTAACCAGGGCGCCGTCAACCCGAGTGAGGACGTCCGTTGTGTCTTTGATGTAAGATGGAAGATTTCCAACTAGTGGACGGAGGTGGCTATCAACATACTGTGAAATGGGGCCACACAAACCGTCCAATCCAGACACAATCGGGCGTCCCGGCGGGTTGAGGGCGTCCTTGTGAATTTTAGGGAGTAAGTAAAGCGTAGCTGTTTTCGGGAAGCGGATCGTTAGAGCCTCAACGGTCCGCTTATCAATAAGGCCCGATTCACAGGCTCGACCCAAAATCCCCTGGAGTGCGTCAGAGAAGGAGGCCGTAGGGTTAAATGGTAATCTTTTATACGTCTGGACATCTCTAAGTTGGCGTGACGCTCTTTCTCGTACTGAGAGCAGGGCCACAGGACAATATTCCCTCCCTTGTCCGCTGGTTTAATAACAGTGTCAGACAGGGATCGTAGTTGATTGAGTGCCGTGCGCTGGGAAAAGGTAAGGTTATCAAAACGCCTCCTTGTGGGTAGGCATCTCAATTCCCCGGCCACCAGACGCACAAAAATCTCAATTGCAGGACATAGGGACAAGGGAGGGAACTTTGTAGATCTAGGCTGTCTTGTTTGTGGTAACCCACCTGTAATCAGTGGTTGAGCCTGCTCTCGTAGGAGGTCCTCCAGATTTTCCAAGGCCTCCCTCTCTGCCGCAGTCACAGGGTCCCCCTCACCAGACACTCTAAAATGTAATTTTTTGAGTATTAATTTACGGGCAAACAGATGGAGGTCCTTGAGGGCAGTAAAATAGTCAAAAGCATTAGTGGGCGAAAAAGAGAGGCCCAAACTCAGGACCTCCATCTGTGCCCGTGAGAGAACATGGGTAGTCAAATTGATAACACGGAGTTCCCCCCGGGAATCACTAACCTGATAGGGCGTAGTCCTTTTTCTCCTGCTCATAGGTCTTGTCTAAATTTTTGGTACAGGATGAGACTCCGGTATGTATCGGACAGCCGAGCACTCAGGGGGAGATGGTTCAGTATTAGAGACTGTTGAGGAGGCCGAGGTGGACCTGGAGCGTGAGGGATGGGTATTCTGGAATCTAGTCCGAGATCTATCCTGTGGATTACGCCATCTGTAGACATTACCCGATTGTTTATTGTGTATATCACAATGTAATTAACTTAACTTATTGGCATGAATTTCCTTAACCCATCTCTGACACTCCAGGTCAACCTCGTCATTGAGCTGTTTAAGTTTGGTGGTATCCAGCTCATTCTGGAGATGTATCTGAATTTGTTCGATCTCCTTTTCCATATCGCGAAGGGATGCGTCATTCAAATCCTTCAACAGACCCAAAAATCCAAGGGAACACGTATTAGCCAGATCTTCCCATTTATTTTTAAACATGTCATCCTCAATTGGGAAGGAAGGGAAGATCTGGACTCGTAATCCTCTTGGAATTAGGGCCTTCTCTATATATTTAATAAGAAAAACCCTATTCCACCACGTCCTGGTTCTGCGCTTCAATAAAACTTTAAATTTAGAAATGCTCTCCTGCAAGCCCTGCTGTGTCCCCGAGCCACCATCAATTTGGTCCGCAATGTCGCCCGACATCTCATTCAATTGTGCGAGCCACGTGTGATCACGGGCTTGAAAATCCATTTTCGGCTTGAAGGAAACTGTGGAAACACAGAAGCAAATAATGAAAAAGACACCAGCCCACATATTGAGATTCACGGAAGAGCGGTGTGGAGGAGATACAACTCACACCCCATATCCGTGTTGCCAACTCGAACAAAGTATATATAAACAGGAGGAGAAACGAGTATATTGGCATGAAAAAACTTTATTAATAATACTTATAAAACTCCATATATAGATGACAAAGCACGTAGTGTAAAGTGCAGACATGCAGATAACCCCACTTAATCTTTAGCCCAAAAGAAGGTAATATAAATGTATTCATAAAAGTACATAAATGGCCTGAATAATACAAATGGTACACACAGATCCTCCTAAGATGGAAGGAATGCAATAAATACTAAGTATGAATAAAAAAACAAAAGGGGCAAAAAAGAAGAAAGACCAGGGCAGGAAGAGGTGGTGTACATGGACATATCAGTAAAGAACGAAATCTATGGGGATCACGTCTATCCCAGTCCTGCTATATTAATCAACTGCCATAGTGCATCTCATTTACAGGACAATGGTGACTCACCCCAAGATAGTGTCACATGTAGAAAGGGGACCACAGGAGGGCAGGTGCAGGTCATTCTCCTGCCTCCAATAATATATACCTGACAGGAGCCCATACATTCTGCTGCCTCCAATAATATATACCTGACAGGAGCCCATACATTCTGCTGCCTCCAATAATATATACCTGACAGGAGCCCATAGATTTTGCTGCCTCCAATAATATACAGTGCCTACAAGTAGTATTCAACCCCCCGCAGATTTAGCTGGTTGACACATGCGGAATTAACTTGGCATTGTGACATTTGCACTGTAGATCAGCCTGGAAGTGGGAAATGCACTGCAGCAAATTTTGTTTTTGTTTTTTTTTTTGTTTTTTTTTAAAAACGTTAAAAGTTAATTCAGAGTGTCATTTATTATTCAACCCCTCAAACCACAAGAATTCTGTTTGGTCCCACTAAAGTATTAAGAAGTAGTTCAGGCACCAAGAATAATGAGCTTCACATGTGTGGATTAAAGATCTCTTTTGCCAGCCTTTTCTGACTATTTAAGACCCTCCCCAAACTTATGAACAGCACTCAGACATGGTCAACATGGGAAAGACAAAGGAGCATTCCAAGGCCATCAGAGACAAGATCGTGGAGGGTCGCAAGGCTGGCAAGGGGTACAAAACCCTTTCCAAGGAGTTGGGCCTACCTGTCTCCACTGTTGGGAGCATCATCCGTAAGTGGAAGGCTTATGGAACTACTGTTAGCCTTCCACGGCCTGGACAGCCTTTGAAAGTGTCCTCCCGTGCCGAGGCCAGGCTTGTCCGAAGAGTCAAGGCTAACCCAAGGACAACAAGGAAGGAGCTCCGGGAAGATCTCATGGCAGTGGGGACATTGGTTTCAGTCAATACCATAAGTAACGTACTCCACCGCAATGGTCTCCGTTCCAGACGAACCTGTATGGTACCTTTACTTTCAAAGCGTCATGTCAAGGCTCGTCTACAGTTTGCTCATGATCACTTGGAGGACTCTGAGACAGACTGGTTCAAGGTTCTATGGTCTGATGAGACCAAGATCGAGATCTTTGGTGCCAACCACACACGTGACGTTAGGGGACTGGATGGCACTGCATACGACCCCAAGAATACCATCCCTACAGTCAAGCATGGTGGTGGCAGCATCATGCTGTGGGGCTTTTTCTCAGCCAAGGGGCCTGGCCATCTGGTCCGCATCCATGGGAAGATGGATAGCACGGCCTACCTGGAGATTTTGGCCAAGAAACTCCGCTCCTCCATCAAGGATCTTAAGATGGGTCGTAATTTCATCTTCCAACAAGACAATGACCCAAAGCACACAGCCAAGAAAACCAAGGCCTGGTTCAAGAGGGAAAAAGTCAAGGTGTTGGAGTGGCCTAGTCAGTCTCCTGACCTTAACCCAATTTAAAACTTGTGGAAGGAGCTCAAGAAAAAAGTTCACATGAGACACCCAAAGAACCTAGATAACTTGGAGAAGATCTGCATGGAGGAGTGGGCCAAGATAACTCCACAGACCTGTGCCGGCCTGATCAGGTCTTATAAAAGACGATTATTAGCTGTAATTGCAAACAAGGGTTATTCCACAAAATATTAAACATAGGGGTTGTATAATAATTGACCCACACTTTTAGGTTTAAAATTTAATAAAATTCAACTGAGCAACATAACTTTTTGGTTTGTAAGATTTATGCTTCTGTTCATAAAACCTACTCTCGTTTGCAGTTTGAAGGCTCTAACTTATTTGCATCTTATCAAACCAGCTAAATCTGCAGGGGGTTGAATACTACTTGTAGGCACTGTATACCTGAAAGGAGCTCATAGATTCTGCTGCCTCCAATAATATATACCTGACAGGAGCCCATAGATTCTGCTGGCTCCAATAATATATACCTGACAGGAGCCCATAGACTCTGCTGCCTCTAATAATATATACCTGACCGGAGCCCATAGACTCTGCTGCCTTCAATAATATATACCTGACAGGAGTCCATAGATTCTGCTGGCTCCAATAATATATACCTGACAGGAGCCCATAGACTCTGCTGCCGCTGCCTGGGGCGACGCCGGGTCCATCCTCCACAGTGCGCACAGGAAGCAGTCCCAGGGCGATGACGTCATCGCCCTGAGACTGACCTCCTGAGCACGCGCCGGCAGTGTCGCGCTGCGCAGAGGAGGCAGAGGGGCACTGCGGCAGCAGGCAGAGCAGAGAGATCGCTCTCCCTGCTTTCCGCTCCAGAGGGCCCATCACTAATCATATCGGCAGTGCTGCCAATATGATTAGCGAACCTGGGGGGGCCCACTCTTCTATGTACAGGGCCCGGGGGGGGGGCTTGGGGGTGTGGCCATCGGGACCCGGGGCCCACCGGGGGTTTCCGGATCCTCCGGTGGGCCAGTCTGCCCCTGCTCATACTAGCTGAATGTACGTCTGGCAGAGATCTGGGGGAAACAGCTCAGTTAAGTAGCCAGGCATTCAATTGGAATAATGAGATGGCCACATTGCCTTAAAAGGGGACATCATGAGGGAATAAGCCCCTAATGTATTATATGGTCAAGTCAGGTTATGAGGTAACTGACATTATTACTTGGAAGTTTCAGAAGTGGTACAAATCTGGCCTGAATCGGTTTTTGATCAGTAAATGGAGAGCAGCTGATTGGTTCTGAAAGGGGGGGGAGTGGGGGCATATGTGTGGCGCCCCTTTTGCGCATTGGTGCCACAGATCCTCACACACCTCCACCTTCCACCTCAGACCACCAGAGGGAGCCTGGATAGGGATATAAAAAGGGAAGGTGGAGCTAGGCAGTCAGTTTCTGCAGAAGATGAGCCTGAGAGAGGTCAGCCTGCAGTGGAGCTCAGTCTAGAGAACAGTTTCCTCAGGGGACAGAGGTAGTTCCAGTCCCTCTAGAGAGAGTTCAGCTCAGTCAGTGAGCCTAAGGCGTGCCGACACCATAAGAGCGGTGAAGAGTAGCGAGGCCTACTGCCAGTGTGAAGCCTAGCGAGGGCTCCGAGCGCGGCCGAAGGCAAGTGGAGTAACCGAGCTACATAGGGAGCAGAGGAGCTTAACCAGCTCACCCCACAACCATTTACCGGACACCGGATCCGTGTCTGCAAGGATCTCTAGGACCAGCAGAAACAGCCGGAACCCCTGGCGAACTACATGTCCCAGGAACACCAAAAGCTGACCCTTATACCAGGGTCAGGAATCTCTGAGGCCCAAGAAACCAGGCAGTGTGATCTCCAACAGAAGGCCCTACCACCAGGTCAGCAGGTGCAAGACAGAGACCAAGTTAGGCCTAGCTCCAGGCAGGTCATAAACTTATCAGGAAAAGGTAAGAAACAGGAGGCCCCACACCCGCTCATTGGGGAGAGTCCTGAAATGCACCCTTCACCCTACAGTGCCCTGGATCGTGCCTGAAACACCACCAGTAAAGGTACTGAAGTGAACTGTCGTGTGTGTGCCTATTCTTCCTCCGACCCGGCTGGGTCCCCTCTGTCCTGCATCCCTTCTCCTACGCTGCCCTGAGGCCCCGCTTCACCTGTGGGGAGCAGAACCAACTAAGCTGCCCGACCACCGGCCTCAGAGGACTGTAGCAGCTCTGGTGATCCTCACCAGACGCCACAGGTGGCATCACAAACTTTCCCTATCCCATACACCTTTCCCCCACCATTCCTTGCTTTTTAAAGAGTGACCCCAGGGTACAGCCCCGGGAGCCGGCCACCGCGGCATCCCCCAAAACCGACAACAAGGCCCGGGCGCCGAGTCGTCCCCATCCCCTGGGCGCGTCATATGCCTATATAAGGTGACGGCTCCTGTCAGGAGGGGTCAGTTTTACCTCAAGAGCTGAAGAAGCCTGAAGACGGGATGGAGGAGCTCCTGAGCCGGCTGCTGGAGAAGGCGAGCGCTGGGGGAGGTCGGGACTGGCTTCTGCGGTGCCTGGAGGAAGATTCAGAGGCGCATGAAGAGGCAGTTGAGGAGGCAATTGAGGAGCCCGAAGATGGCGAGATACAGGACGGAGTGCCGGTTCCCCGTCGCAGTGCGAGACCCAGGAAGCTGCGACACTGGTCCCCATCACCGCCGCCATCAGGAGGCAGGCGGAGCCAGGGCAGGAAGAGGCCGGCGGCATCGTTAAGCGGGGAGCCTGTCAGCAGGCTCTCGCATAGTCCCGCGAGAGGGCGTGGTCCCGTGAGCCAGCCGGCATCCGGGTACCCAGAGCGCGGGATGGATGAAGACAGTGCTGCTGCTGTAGCTGTCGGGACCGCTACGTGGAGCCAGGGCGCCGGCTTGCAGCCGCAGCGAAAGAGCTGTCAGGCGGCTGCAGCTGTGTCACAGGCCTGGAGCCCGGCGGTTGTGGCTAGTACCGGGAGGGCCCCTTTCACTGAGACCGCTCAGGGGTCTGGTGTGAGAATAGAGAAGACGTCAGGAACGCAAGGACAGAGGCAGACATCTCCGGCACGATCTTCGGATGGTGAGATACTAATGCATAATGACAGTTTAATTGATAATGTTATTTCTAGCTCAGCCTCTCTTAAAGAGATAGTTAATATTGCTGTGCAGGATGCCCTTAGGGGATTTTCTAGGTTTGATATGGGGTCCTCCCTTAAGGTTTCTCAGAGGCCTCATGTACCTGCAGCTTGCTTCAAGGAAGCATTGTCCTGCGAGGTTTCCCCTTTGGGTTTTCACTTGTCTGCGTCGGTGAAAGAAAGGATCTGGGCTGGGGAGTATTTGGATGTTTTTTCCCTGCTTCCCGGTAAAGATGCTTTTCGGACCAATAAACCGGATGAGGAAAAAAATAAAATTTTTAAATCTTTTCATTCGTGGCTACAGGTCTTCTTAATTTATGCGGCCGTGTTGGGGTAGAAATCAGCGTCTTTTTGCTGTGGACTCCTTCAACATATAGATATCGTATTGCAGGCTTACCGCCATTTTGACGGTACTGCTTGGCTGCTGTATGATGAAGCCTTTAGGCAAAAATTGTCTGTTCACCCATCATTAAAATGGGGGGTAAAAGACGTAGGCTTATGGCTACAAATGATGGTACCACAGAGGCAACCTAATATTGTTAAAAACCCTGTTTCTCAACAGATTCGGAAAGGGCTATGTTTCGCGTTTAATGAGTCCTCCTGCAAATGGCTAAACAATTGTCGTTATAAGCATGAGTGTTCTATTTGCGGGGGGGCTCACCCAATGAATAAATGCTTCAAGAAATTTACTCAGTCGCCTCAAGGGGCTATTGCAAAAGAGCCATTTCTTAATGGCAAAGACACCGGTGAAGGTGGCAGAAATGCTACCGTTTCTAAACAAATATCACGACAGGGAGAAAGCCCTGCTACTGTTTAAAGGTTTCACAGAGGTTTTTTTTGTACCTAGTTTTGAAGGGCCTGGTTGCAAGGTAATTGAGAATTTACCTTCAGCCAGGCGTTTTCCTGAGGTAGCGAGAGAGAAAATCGTTAAGGATATACAGCTCGGTAGGTGTTCTGGTCCATTCATTCATCCCTCTTTTTTTTAATTTTAGGATCTCTCCATTAGGGGTTGTTCCAAAAAAAGGGCGGGGTTCCTATCGCCTTATACATCATTTATCTTTCCCTCCCGGCAATTCATTAAACGACCAGGTGGATAAGACTAAGGCGTCTGTCCATTATGCCTCATTTGACATGGCCGTAGATTTATTATGGAATGTCGGCTGCAATGCCATGCTAGCTAAGACGGATATTCAAGCGGCTTTTCGCCTGCTTCCTGTTCATCCGTCTGGTTATTGTTCATTGGGTTTTGTTTTTGAGGGATTATATTTTTTTGACCGATGTCTCCCAATGGGTTTTTCGTTATCCTGTTTTTATTTTGAAATTTTTTCTTCCTTTCTGCAATGGTGCCTTCAATCTATTTTCCCACAAGGACATGTGTTACATTATTTAGATGATTTTTTATTCTTAGGCCCTTCCGGTTCTGACATTTGTTCCCAATTATTGACACGTTTTTTGTCCATTATGGCTATTTTTGGGGTCCTCAGTGCAGAAGATAAGACGGTTTTTCCTTGTACAACACTGGAATTTTTAGGGATAGAGTTAGATTCTAATGAAATGGTATGTAGGCTGCCATTGGATAAAGTGATTAAGCTGAAATCACTAGTCTACCTTTTTCTGCAACGGGAAACTGCTTCTTTGAAGGATTTTCAATCTTTATTAGGAGCATTAAATTTTGCTTTGCGCATAATACCTGTCGGGAGAATTTTTTTGAGGCGTTTGTACGATGCTATCAAAGGCCACACCTCCCCGACGTCTTTGATTATTATTTCTCCTGATCTGAAGGAGGATTTATGGGTGTGGGCCCGGTTTTTGGACGAGTATAATGGTGTGTCTTGCTGGAAGTCAGAATTTCAATCAGCGGATAAACTGCAATTGTTTTGTGTAGCCAGTCTTTCCGGTTTTGGAGGATTTTTCCGCGGTGCATGGATTTCAGAGCTTTGGCCGAGTTTTTTCTGCGGTAGGGATTTTACTATATCCTTTTTTGAAGTCTTTGCAGTTTTTGCTATTTTTTCCCTTTGGAGTTCTCGTCTCGATAATTGTAGAATTTTGTTGCGCTCCAGATCTCCAGGTCTTTGTTTTTCACTTAACACTATGTCTTCTAGAAACGGGTTGATCTCTAAAATTTTGAGGCAGTTGATGTAATATTACTTCAGCACAACATTTGGCTTAAAGCCTGCGTTTCAACAGAATATAATAATGTAATGGCGGATCTTCTGTCTCAGCAGCGGGTGGAAGAATTCCTTGCGTGGTATCCAGAGGCAGAAGCGGACAGAACGTGGCTTCCCACGTCCCTGTGGGATCTGGTTTAATTCATGTTCCTAAATACATTATTCATTTCTTAGCTCCGCGCACATGGGCTGATTATACATGCGCGTGGGAGCGATGGCTGGGATTTTGTCAAGTTAATGGCTTTGATCCTCATGCATGTTTTGCTACTTCAGCCTTGTCATTTTTAGACATGTTAGTGAATGAAAGGTTGTCTCACTCGGCTTTGACAAAAATTGTAGCAGGGATATCATTTTTCTTAAAGCTTTATGGGTCAGCTCCCCTGTCGTCATTATTTGTGGTGAAACAATTTTTAAAGGGTTTTAAACGTAATTCTTTTTATGCAGATACCAGACGACCAGTTATGATTGAACTTTTGTCTAAATTGTGTTCGGTTGTTTCTGAGGCTTGTTTCGACCTTTTTGAAGCAACTCTTTTTAGGGCCATTTTTATTACTTTATTTTTTTCAGCAATGAGGACGGGGGAGTTATTGTCAGATAATGGGCTTCAGCCTACGGGGCTTCTGTTATCTGATGTTTCAGTGCTGCAGCACAGTATACTCCTTTTCTTGAGGAGGTCTAAGACAGATCAGATAGGCAGGGGCACTAAAATCATAGTAAGGGCAATCAGTGATTCTCCCTTATGCCCTGTGTCTAACATGAGACGATGGCTATCAATTCGCCCCCTTGGTTTTTCTCTTCTATTCATTTATAAAAATGGTAGCCCAGTGACTAAATTCCAATTTTCTTTCATATTGAGGAAATGCTTGAGCGATTTGAAACTGGGGAATTTACGTATTACAGGTCATTCGTTTAGGATAGGGGCAGCAACTACGGCTGCCCAAGCTGGCCTAGATGAGAATTTGATTAAGCAATTAGGGAGGTGGAAGTCAAAACGATACCAATTGTATGTTCGCTCTGACTTGTTATTTACATGTTAATTTTTTTCTTTTGTAGGGCCCAAATGTATATGGATTATTGGGCACTCTTACATCTATTGGGCGCAGAGAAGGGCAAGTAAAAGAAATTATTCTGAAAATTTATCGTTTTGTTCATCCAAAATTCAAATCTTCTGGCATGGTATTTGTGGTATGCGTTGGTCACAGTTGAAGAAAGTATTATTAGATTTATCTTTGCGTTATCCCATGCCTGATTTTTTAATTTTACATTTATTGGGTAATGATATTGGCAAGTTTCGGTCTTCTGATCTGCTCTGGCAAGTCAAACAAGATCTTCTCTGGATTTCCAATTTTTTTCCTGCTGCTACGATTGCCTTTTCAGAGATAATATCCCGCCTCCGTTGGAAATCGGATGGGATATTTTTTCTTGAAAAGATCAAGCATAAGGTAAATAGGGATCTTTCCAAATTTTTGCCAAGCCTCAACGGTTTTTGCTATAGGCACAGAGAGTTAGAAGGATATGTAGTAGGGATGTATAGCAGAGATTCCGTTCATCTTTCTGATGTCGGTTATGACATTCTGAATTTAGACTTTCAGACTATGATCGAGTATTGGTCGGGTGGTTTTGTGGGGGGGGCCTCTGCTTTTTAAGCAGAGTCCTGGTGGATGGGTCACCCAGATACTTGGGTGGATCCCTATGGAGATAATTATTAATGAGTTATTTATTAAATTAATTATTTATGTCTGGAGCATTTTTAATATTTAATGTATTTGATTATTTATGGATTTACTATATTGATTATTTGATTAAACTTGACAAAGGTACCCGACCAATAAATAAGTTTTACCCCATATGTAATGGTAGTGTGGTTCTTTTATTAATTTAAGTATGTTTATCAATTGTGGGCTTTATGACCTCTTGAGATGGCCACATTGCCTTAAATGGGGACATCATGAGGGAATAAGCCCCTAATGTATTATATGGTCAAGTCAGGTTATGAGGTAATTGACGTTATTACTTGGAAGTTTTAGAAGTGGTACAAATCTGGCCTGAACCGGTTTTGAGCGGTAAATGGAGAACAGCTGATTGGTTCGAAAAGCGGGGGAGAGTGGGGGCATATGCCCATATAAGGTGACGGCTCCTGTCAGGAGGGGTCAGTTTTACCTCAAGAGCTGAAGAAGCCCCGCCCTCCCACCCCTGTAATTTTGTTTTTGGTATTTATACTGTTAGGTTTGGGTGCTTTGTCAGAGGATGGGTCGCCCAGATACTTGGGTGGATCCGTATGGAGATAATTATTAATGAGTTATTTATTAAATTATTTATTTATGTCTGGAGCATTTTTAATATTTAATGTATTTGATTATTTATGGATTTACTATATTGATTATTTGATTAAACTTGACAAAGGTACCCGACCAATAAATAAGTTTTACCCCATATATAATGGTAGTGTGGTTCTTTTATTAATTTAAGTATGTTTATCAATTGTGGGCTTTATGACCTCATGAACACCTGCAGATAACCAGTGCCTCCCAGTCTCAGATTGGACAGCCGAGCTGTCAATCACCACACTGACAACTATTGCACGCCCCTGTACCAGATTGGATGGTCGAGCAGTCAATCACAGTACTGACAGCTCCAGCACGCCCCTGTACAAGATTGGACGGCTGAGCTGTCAGTAACTGCATCCCAGACACAGTGAGGGGTGGAACCATGACAGAATGTCTTCTTATGAGAATTATGGGCTGTTGACATGGATCACTTATAATCATAATGATTTATTATGGTTTTACAATGTGTCTGTAAAATATGTTGTCTGTCCGTGATTTTTTGATTAGATGACCAAAAAAAATAAAAACTCAAGTTGGCAACCCTTGTCTCCATGTCATATACTGTCAATGATAGGATGGCCGGGGAACAGCCTCCTATATCTCACTTTCCTAAACGTCTGCAAGATTAGAAACAGGAAGAGCAAAATGCTGAGATTTCTTGTCTTTAGGATTTCGGAGTAATCTTTAACGCAACTACAACTTTATGAGACGTTTTTGTGTAATCGATCTGAAATACAGTCTGTAAGGGATGACATCAGGACTGAGCAAGATGTTAGCAGAAAGGACTTGGAGCGCCGTCTGGATTTGCCGAGTTCCTTATGTTTGTTAAGTAAACAGCTCACAATGAAGCATTCTGGAAGCAAAATCACAGCGCGATCTCCAGGGCCTGTTACTAGGCATGTCCGTGAGACAAACAATTTCATGACCCAGTCGCACCCCGGCTTGGGTATATTTGACGAAGGGGGAAAAGAGCAATGTGTGGTTACTGAGACCATGAACAATCATTTGAGGGAATCACTGTTTGCTGAGCCCGATCTTACTGCTTTGTTATGGGATGTATCTATGGAGTTAATGAGAATGTACCTGAGGTCAGGCCAGCAGTGATTCTGCACAGGAGAACATATGGGACTGTTTAAGGTCGTACTGCAGTCCCGCATTGGAGATGTTAAAGTTATCGGTAGAGCTTTACATTTATATGCTTCATTCCATCTATGGGTATTTAGAGGTAGACCCCAGAGATGCAAGGAATTCCGAACGTTATCCCAGGATTTGGTCTTGTTTTCCTATGAAGCATTGCAATTGTGATAATGTTCTGCGGAGTCACAGGAGGCATATAGAAAGAATGCACAAGCAATGAGTAAGAGGATGCACATTAGGGGAAAGGCCTTCCTGTAACAATGGGACAAGTTAAAGTGAAGTTATTTACAGAAGGTATGTACTGTTGGTGACCCTACAAGTTTGATCCAGCTGCCATAAGCACATTGAGATTTTACAACAGGCTTAACATTACCATTCTGAGTGCTGCATTCTCATTTTTTATATCCAGGAACACCCATGTTGAAATTTTTATTTTTTTTTTTGCTTATAAATGAATTCCATCCTTGTTTTACTGGACGTAAAACAAAAAGTTTGAACACGCACGGAATCAAGTTCTAGAAAAACAATGCCAATTTTTAAGGTAAAGAACAGTGTAGTAAAAGGCGGGGGGTGCACATCCAAAAATATCATATTAACCTTCCAGCAGGGCAGTTCCTTTACACAGACTTGTTAGAAGAAGCAAAATACACAAAATAGTTGCATAATAAAAAATCGGTCATATGAGAGTAAGGTTTCCTTTATGTAATGTGCACCAAGCGGAAGCATTGAGCATTACCTCTGGGTTACAATGATGGTTTTTCATATAGGGAATCCTATCAGTATGTATTGTAGCATCCTGAGGATTCGGCTGCTACAGGGGTATTACACCTCAAGCCAGAGGTGTGGTATTCCACTCCCGGGTAAGGATGGAGTGTGGAACTGAGCTCAGTAGGCTGCATGCACTACATACATCCCATTTCCGGGGGACAGAACTACGGTACTCCCACCAGTATATGTGCAGGTACGACAGCGTCTGTCCCTGGCTGGAGTGGGAGGGGGGTGGAACATCCCAGTAGTGTAGGGGCAGATAGGGGGAGTAGTCTGGGTAAAGCTAGGAGCTCATTGGGTGCTAGTCACCTGGGCTCACACATAGAGGGAGTATATATGGTGGGCACCATCTTAGGACAGGGTCTTTTTAGCCTGAGGAGCAGAGCAGAGGAGTTCAGCCAGGAGGGCTGACAGGGAGCTGTGGCTCCGGCTGGGCCCAGCTCCAGAGCAGAGCCTGCAGAGGGAGAGAGGAGAAAAGAAGGACCCAGAGAGGAGACAAGAAGGGAACCCCAAGATCCCAGAATAAAGACAAAAGGGTGAAGGGTTGGCGGACAAGGGTACCGGATCCCAAGCTGGCAGAGGCCAAAACCAACCTTAGCCAGGAACCGGAGGTCGTGGTCAGGATCTGCCACGACCCTCACCAAATCCACTAGAAAGGCACACCGAGTATAGGGTCAGGGAGCCCAAAGGAGGCTTGACCACCAAGAGACCCGAGGGAGCCGGCCAAAAGTGGATCCCTGGTGGGAACGGCCAGAGGAAGGGAGAGTCAGAAAGGAGCTCAGGACCACGCTCCGGAATTGCCTGGGGGTTGGCCGAGTCCAGGACCTGGTGGACGCAGCACGGCTCGGGTGGTCACTCAAGGCCAGAGTGACCAAGAGAACACCAGTAAGTAAAAACCCTGAACTGCATCTCCTGACTCTGAATCTTCTTTCTGCATCATCACAACCCCCATCATCTACACCTGCTGCCCTGAGGCCATACCCCTCCCGTTGGGGGTTATACCATCACTGCTGCACATATACCACCGGCCTCAGTGGACTGCTCTGCAGCGGCGGCTTCAAAGCCGCACTCAACGGGTGGCGTAGTCGACAATCAAGTTAACATCTACTGCCATAGACTGCCACTTAGTTTGACACCCTGGGCACGGACCGGGTCACCGCCACAAGGACTACTACCCCCATCGAGATCCGGCTCCGGGTATCCCTTGCACATGGCCCAGGGGGTGCGTCAACTTTTGGCGTAGTCGGCAGGATAACGTGCCCGCAACCACCGGGTACTGCGTGCCTGAAGAAAAGTTCACATTTACCTCAAAAAGAAGTCTCCCGCCGGTTCCGGAGGGTCCCAGCCATCGGACGCCATCTCGGATCGGTTCCCGCCGGTTGCCCGCCATCTGCAGCTTTTTCCCGCCATCCACAGAGTTTCCCGCCACTGGGAGGCGATTCCCGCCATCTTGGACAGTTTTCCGCCCTGGCAGAGCGGACGCCATTATGGGCGTGCCAGAGGGTGGCAAGAGGCCACCTCCCATCGTGGGCCAGGTCAAGGAATGGCGCCAAAAGCGGAAACCGCCCCCACCAGCAGAGACTGTGATGTTAGAGATGTCCATCAGCGTGAGGGGTCTGCCCCTGGAACTGACAATCACCAAGTTACCCCAGGACCGCCCTCAGTATGGGCGGAGACAGAACAAAAGAGAGAAGATGGGAGCAGCTTGGAGGAGTCTAGAGGAGCCGTACCCGGAGATGGAGGGAGAGGCAGGCAGCACCGACCCTGTGGTCAGGAGCCTGATGCAAGCAACCACCCCACAAGACCTGGTGGAGATCCTGGCACAGCTCCCCCGAGACCGGGAGCGTGCACAGACCGCGCTGGAGGGCCTCGCATGGAGGATGGCCCAAGTGCAGCGAGAAACGCTGATGGAGTGGAGCAGGGAGATGGCCCAGCAGGCTGGAACCCGCCAGCGGAGCACACCACCCGCAACGAGGAGCACGCCTGCCCCTGAAGAGGATGCAGAAGGGACGGAGGCCGGAGACGACGCCACAGAGGGAGCTGAAGAGACGGAGGCAAGTAAAGGGGACGTCACTACCCCAAGCCCAGCCACCGTAAGCCTACCCCCGCTCCCCGTCGCAGAGCCCGAAGTCCCACTGATCGTGCCCGTTGCCGCACCGCTACCGCTCCAGACTAGGCCCCAAGCAGGAGCCGCGACCACGCCCCCTGTGACGTCACGCACCTCAACCCTGAGCGCGGCCAAGCAGGAGACGCCACCGGCCTGGTCGCAAGGCCGAGTGCCCCCGGGCGCCGCCGTCTTCACGGTGCCCTTTACCTTCAGGGTACCCCAAGCCTGGTCGCAAGGCCTAGTGATCCCGGGCGCCGCTGCCACCACCGCGCCCTCAACTTCCACTGTGCCGCACCTGGGTGAAGACTTGTTTGCCCAGCACACTTGCCCGGATGGGCAGCCCTTTGCATGGCCACCGGAGTACCACCATCCCCGACTCCGGAAAGAAAGACCCCTGGATGAGCCCCTAATCCCGGTTCCGGCGCCCGTCAAGATGACCCCGCTCTCGTTAGAGGAGGCGCAGTTTGAGTGGGACCCCGCAGGAGGAGACCTCATCGGGTTCACTCAAGAGACCCGGGCGGCTGCAGCGGAGCGTGCAGAGTGCTGCCGCCAGCAGTTGGAAGCCTTTGACCGAGGAAGAAGAGAGAGGCGGGTCCGCGAGCAGCGGCTGCAAATAAAAAGTGCAGAACAGAAGAGCCGGACCAGGAGGAACCCCCGTGCAGCCCACGGTCCCCGTGCCACCGGGACTGTAATTAAATTCCAGTTGCAGCACGGTTGGGGCTTCATTCGAGATCATCACACCCCCGGCGACGTCTTTGTGACCAGAAGAGATGTCGAGTCCCACCTACCGGAGGGACACAGAGGTCGTGACCTTTACCTGGGTGATGAGGTCACCTTTACCCGGCACCAGTGTGCCAAAGGACCCTATGCACTTCATGTACATCGCCTGACGGAAGAGGAGTTGCGGTGTGAGGAAGGTCAAGAGGACCCGGACGGGTCTGAAGCCTACCCTCAGGAAGGAGCAGGAGGGCATCGTCACCATTAAGAGGTGAACTGAAACTGTAAAATAGTTACCCGTAAGGGTATCTGCCATGTTGCTAATTTAAATATGTTCCCCGTTGGGACAAGTGTGAACTGTTCCAGTGTGTCCCATCTCCCCACAGGCTGAGGACTGTGAGCAGCCATCCCTTTTCCCCACTGGCCGAGGACTGAGAGCGGCCATACCTCCCCTTGTATATAGTTGCGCTTTCTAAGGCGCCCCCTACTGGTTTTATAGGAAAGCTGTGTTTTTCTTGAAGAGACTGTGGCACTTCCCTGGTCACAATTTGCACAAGTGGCCAGAGGTCAAAAATGTTTTATAGGAAAAGTTTTATTATGCTGAAAGAGTTAATATTATTATATGATGTGTCCGTAACATTTGATGCTGGTAACATTATAAGTAAGAAGTACCTCCCATAAAGGGATGATTGAAGGATAATGTTTATAATGTTTTATATGTTTATGATGTTTTGAAAAAATTGTATGTTTTTGGATGTTTATTCTTTTACAGCCCGAGGACGTGCTGTGATTTACCAGGGGGGAATGTAGCACCCTGAGGATTCGGCTGCTACAGGGGTATTACACCTCAAGCCAGAGGTGTGGTATTCCACTCCCGGGTAAGGATGGAGTGTGGAACTGAGCTCAGTAGGCTGCATGCACTACATACATCCCATTTCCGGGGGACAGAACTACGGTACTCCCACCAGTATATGTGCAGGTACGACAGCGTCTGTCCCTGGCTGGAGTGGGAGGGGGGTGGAACATCCCAGTAGTGTAGGGGCAGATAGGGGGAGTAGTCTGGGTAAAGCTAGGAGCTCATTGGGTGCTAGTCACCTGGGCTCACACATAGAGGGAGTATATATGGTGGGCACCATCTTAGGACATGGTCTTTTTAGCCTGAGGAGCAGAGCAGAGGAGTTCAGCCAGGAGGGCTGACAGGGAGCTGTGGCTCCGGCTGGGCCCAGCTCCAGAGCAGAGCCTGCAGAGGGAGAGAGGAGAAAAGAAGGACCCAGAGAGGAGACAAGAAGGGAACCCCAAGATCCCAGAATAAAGACAAAAGGGTGAAGGGTTGGCGGACAAGGGTACCGGATCCCAAGCTGGCAGAGGCCAAAACCAACCTTAGCCAGGAACCGGAGGTCGTGGTCAGGATCTGCCACGACCCTCACCAAATCCACTAGAAAGGCACACCGAGTATAGGGTCAGGGAGCCCAAAGGAGGCTTGACCACCAAGAGACCCGAGGGAGCCGGCCAAAAGTGGATCCCTGGTGGGAACGGCCAGAGGAAGGGAGAGTCAGAAAGGAGCTCAGGACCACGCTCCGGAATTGCCTGGGGGTTGGTCGAGTCCAGGACCTGGTGGACGCAGCACGGCTCGGGTGGTCACTCAAGGCCAGAGTGACCAAGAGAACACCAGTAAGTAAAAACCCTGAACTGCATCTCCTGACTCTGAATCTTCTTTCTGCATCATCACAACCCCCATCATCTACACCTGCTGCCCTGAGGCCATACCCCTCCCGTTGGGGGTTATACCATCACTGCTGCACATATACCACCGGCCTCAGTGGACTGCTCTGCAGCGGCGGCTTCAAAGCCGCACTCAACGGGTGGCGTAGTCGACAATCAAGTTAACATCTACTGCCATAGACTGCCACTTAGTTTGACACCCTGGGCACGGACCGGGTCACCGCCACAAGGACTACTACCCCCATCGAGATCCGGCTCCGGGTATCCCTTGCACATGGCCCAGGGGGTGCGTCAGTATCATACACATTGTAAGGGCATGTGCACACACATCTTTTTCAGGAAGATTCTGCCTAAAAAAGCACTGCAAAACTGCCACCAAAAATGAACATCATAATGCACCGCCATGTAAAAACGACATTGCTGTGCACATTTTTAGTATTTTGTTACCATTTATTACCGCCTTATAGTTTGGAAACCATGAAGCAGTAAAACAAATAAAATGTTCATTCTTCATGTGGTTTCATTTGGAAGCTGCCCACCCTATAAGGAAAAAATTCCGACAGGGCCATTGACAGAGACACTGCAGGAAAAAGACCACTAGCTTTTTGTTAGAGCTGATTCCCTTCTGAAAACTTTGGCAGCACCACTGTCGGAATTAAGACGTCTTGAGCGCATACTCTGAAAGTATGTGCAAACAGAGCTATTTAAGGAGTTTTTTGGAATGGGTCTGATAATAGAAAAAAAGTTGAAAAATTACCTAAATAAAGATTGAGAGATTATTTTGATTTCTATTGTAAAACGACTTTGCTGTTCATATGCTCAGTCTATTGAGTGTTTTTTTCTGTTTCAGATTTTGAAAAACACCTGGTGGGAAAAAAAAGTGCACGTCCCTTCATTGAAGCTCCTGTTGGAATCCATTTTAAACTAGGCAGGAAAAAAACTCTTCAAAACCACTTCAATAAAATAAAAATCTCCTCCAAAACTTGCGAAAGAAGAAAAAGTTCCTGAAGTGGTTTCCACTAGAAAAATTGTAGTTTTTTTACCCCCTCAAAAACTCTCTATGTGCACATACTCTGTCAATCTCTTCACTGGCTCCTCAGTGCTCAGAGACTCCAGTTCAAAACACTAACCATGGCATACAAAGCCATTCACAACCTGTGTCCTCCATATATCTCTGACCTAGTCTACCGGTACATACCCGCACGCAACTTCCGATCCTCACAAGATCTCCTTCCCTACTCCTCTCTTATCTCCTCCTCCCACAATCGCATACAAGATTTCTCCCGTCCTTCCCCCCTACTCTGGAACTCATCAGACTCTCACCGACCGTGGAAACCTTCAAAAGGAATCTGAAGACCCACCTCTTCCGACAAGCCTATAACATACATTAACCATCACTCCACCATACCGCGCCGCGACCAGCCCTACCCTCACCTACTGTATCCTCACCCATTGCTTGTAGACTGTGAGCCTTTGTGGGCAGGGTCCTCGCTCCTCCTGTACCAGTCGCCGTCACATTGTGTTCAAGATTATTGTAATTGTTTTTGCTATGTATACCCCTTTCTCACATGTAAAGCGCCATGGAATAAATGCCGCTACAATAATAATAATAATACCATTAGGCCACGTTCACCATTGAGTATTTGGTGAATCAGATGCTCCTGATTCATTATGGGGTGTACAACTCTTCATAAATGAGAAGCGTCTGAAACATAGGGTGCTCCTCCATGTGCACCCAATTTTACTCCAGTCAGAATTAGGTCTCGCTCACACTGACGTATAACACGGCCAGGTGCTGTCTGATGTGTAGCACGGGTACTTTAGATGCAGCGATACAGAAACACAGGGCAGCCAATACAGGGTTAATAAACAGGGGAGGTTTATGACAACAGGGTCAATCTCCACGCAGGGAGTAACGGGAAAATATGGGGGAAAACAAGGAAAGTAGCAGGTAAAAGTCTTTAACTGATAGTTCACAGTTTAACTAGATATAGCAGAGTTGAACCGGTTGTAAACGACAGTTTTTACACTTATCTGACTCTTTTCCTCCACAAGGCAGTTGCTAGCTGGGGCCGGTGTTGATTTCTTCAGGCGTCCCCGACCAAACAATGCTCCGTCTTCTGGCGGCAGCGGGCGGTCTCCGGTTTTACCCGCTGAGCCCCTAGTCCACAACACGGCACCTCACGTGCCTGGCTCCACCGACCCTGCGTTTCTTCTCTAGTCGGCTTGACTGCTCCGGTCCACTGCACTCGGCTCTTGCTCCCAGTCCTGGAGCCAGGAGCCTGGACCCTCTCACACTGCTCTGCTGAGCAGGACCCAGCTCCGCTTTCCCGCGCAAACGTCCTCATCTCTTCCTCTCTCTACCCATGTCACCAGTCTCCCGGTCACCTGACCTCCCAGCTCTCACTCTGGACACGCCCCCAGCTTCCCAGTCACCTGACTCCTGTGCTCGCAGTCTGTCTTCCCCCTGCATCCAGAGGCACGGCCCCATCAGTTCCAGATCCCTTGCTCTGAAAGTACTTACACCCTGGTCTTCCCCCTTACACTCCTGTTCTCCTTTAACTCGCCATTCCACGGGCGAGAGTTCCTTCATCAAACGTTCACATTCTTGGACTTCCTGGACGATACGGTACCATATGAATTGATCTTGTTCGTAACAGTGAGGAGGCACTCCTGCTGTTGTCCGTTCTGACCGGCGTAACTCAGTCTGACCGATGGGCGGTGCAGGGTCACTCGGATTTCCAATCTCCACCTGCCAGGTGGCTTCAACTGAGGTCGTTCCCTCGCCGCCTGCACTGGGGACTGCAGGTAATCGAGTGCTGGGTAGGCCACTCCTGTACGGCGGCCACCTTTTCCTGGGAGGGCCTGACTCCTTCACCAGACACAGTATGACCGAGATATTCGATCTGTTTGCGGAACAGGTGGCACTTCTGGGGCTTCACCTTTAGGCCATGACTCTGTAGGCGACTCAGTACTTGCTCCAGTCGCTGGAGGTGCTCCTCGAAGGTGGCGGCATAGACAATTATGTTGTCAAGGTAAATCAGTGTCGCCTCGAAGTTTAAATCGCCAAGGCACCTCTCCATCAGACGCTGGAACATCCCCGGGGGGTTAGTCAGGCCGAAGGGCATCCGATTGAACTCGAACAGTCCCATGGGTAATATGAACGCCGTCTTCGCACGGTCATGTTCGGCCATGGGCACCTGCCAGTACCCACTGGCCAGTTCCAAGGAGGAGAAGTATCTTGCCTTCCCTAAGGCCGACAGGGACTCTTCGATTCGGGGTAGTGGGTAAGAGTCCCATACTATACAGGCATGCAGTCATCTATAGTCCACACAGAACCACAGGGTTCCATCTTTCTTCCGGACCAGGATAATCGGGGCTGCCCACGGACTCTGACTCTCCCGTATCACATCATTCTGTAACATATGGGCTAGCATCTCCTTAACCTCTTTATACATCTGGGGAGGTATCTGCCGGTATCTCTCCCGCACAGGGGCAGCACTCCCCGTGGGAATATCGTGGGTAATGGCTTCGGTGCAACCAAAATCATCCTCATGGCGAGCAAAGACTTCCTGGAACCGCTCCAGCACCTCTTCAACCTGCTGCACCTGTCAAGGTGTAAGTCCCGTCAATTCAGCTCGCATTCATTCTAGGATTCTTCATCCCCCCTTCGCACTAGCCCGGTGGAATTCCGGTGGCACGGTGACCGCCAGAGTCCAGGGGTCTCCTCTTACAGCAGACAGCTGTACCACATCAGGTCGCACCAACTTCTCTGGCATTCCCAGAATCTGGGTTATTTCCGCCCTGGGAGGGAGTGTGAGATCATCTTCGCCCAGATTAACACACCGCACTATAACATTGCCACCCTGAACGGTGGCCAGTGTCCGAGCAACCAAGAGTCCGGGTTGTACTTTGTCCATCGATGTTGGTTCTATTTGAACTTCGACCCCCTCAAGAGGTGTGCAGGCCCATGAGGATAACGTGAGTATAGTTTATCCGGGCGGTAAGGTGATCACCGTAGCTGCTGGCACTATTATTTTCCCCAGGATCTTCCCTTCACTCGATGTCTCCTGAGCTTGGGCAGCTCGGATTAGTTGTTAAAAGACCCTCCTTTGGGGGGTTCGCGGGTCCCACTGGTCTAGAGGAATCTCCTTCAGCTCACTAATCAGGATTTGCCCCATCTCTTTCAGCACATTCATTCCGAGGGTCCACTTCCGGTTCCCCCTGTGACCAGGACGACTCCTTTTTTCCCCACATCTTTTCCACACACTCGGATCTATATCCACACCACCCCTGTGACCGGGATGGGTAATTGATTAGCAGCCGTGAGTCTAATTACTGGTCCCCATTCAGGCCGTGCTATCTCTGGAAATCGCTGTTGGAAGTAGGCTTCTGTCATCGTAGTCACCTGGGATCCCGTGTCAATCAGGCAGTGAACAGCCCGATCGCTTATTTCGGCCCAGACAGTCAGGCTGGTGGAAACCAGGTCCTTGGGACCTCCTCTTCCCCCGCACCACTTTTTCTACAGTATCCCGGTCATGGGGAGGGTGGTACATCACGGATTGTCGAGCCTCGCCGTCCAGGGCCAGTAAGGCTATTTCGGTTTGCATAGCTGGGGTCATCGGATGAATACGTAACATACTCCTAACTCTCTCAATCCAGTCCCACAGCATCATATTGTCCCCAGTGAACTTTGGGAGATTGCTGAGCATGGCCCCCAGCGGCAAGCTATATTTAGGGGCTATCAGGATGGACTGCTCTGCAGTGTCTATGTCTAACGACTGCATCCTGCCGACTACGCAAAATATAACACGGGTACTTTAGATGCAGCGACACAGAAACACAGGGCAGCCAATAGAGGGTTAATAAACAGGGGAGGTTTATGATGACAGGGTCAATCTACACGCAGGGAGTAACAGGGGAAAATATGGGGGAAAACAAGGAAAGTGACAGGTAAAAGTCTTTAACTGACAGTTCACAGTTTAACTAGATATAGCAGAGTTGAACCCGTTGTAAATGACAGTTTTTACACTTAGCTGACTCTTTTCCTCCACAAGGCAGTTGCCAGCTGGGGCCGGTGTTGATTTCTTCAGGCGTCCCTGCCCAAACAATGCTCCGTCTTCTGGCGGCAGCGGGCGGTCTCCGGTTTTACCCGCTGAGCCCCTAGTCCATAACACGGCACTTCACGTGCCCGGCTCCATCGACCCTGCGTCTGTTCTCTAGTCGGCTTGACTCCTCCGGTCCACTGCACTCGGCTCTTGCTCCCAGTCCTGGAGCCAGGAGCCTGGACCCTCTCACACTGCTCTGCTGAGCAGGACCCAGCTCCGCTTTCCCGCGCAAACGTCCTCGTCTCTTCCTCTCTCTACCCACGTCACCAGTCTCCCGGTCACCTGACCTCCCAGCTCTCACTCTGGACATTCCCCCAGCTTCCCAGTCACCTGACTCCTGTGCTTGCAGTCTGTCTCCCCCCTGCAACCAGAGGCACGGCCCCGGCAGTTCCGGATCCCTTGCTCTGAAAGTACTTACACCCTGGTCTTCCCCCTTACAGATGTTTTAACGGATAGCACTCAGACCAATGTTATACTATGGGGCAGAGAAGATCTATGATTATTTTCTCATGCTGATTGGTCTCATCCTGATTGCTATTAGGATGACGCACACCCGTACAAGTCTATGGGTGCATGTGAAACATCGGACTGCACTTGGATGACATCCAAATGCAGTCCAATGTATGCTCACAGAGTCAATGGAGAAGATGAAGAAATTAAGTTCTCCGTCTTCTCCTCACCTATACTACGATTCTCTCATGAGACAGAATCAGATCACACTAAGGATACCTGTCGTGCCCCTTTCCAGCTCCACTCATTTTGGCAGCGCTGACTGAAACCAACAAAAGTTGCCACATTGTTTAGCAACTCCGCTTTGAGCAAAATTTTTGCAATTTTTCAAAGCAATTTATGACAGAATCTGGCATTGTCGCTGTAATGAATCAGGGCCAAAATGATTATACAAGCTGGAAATTTACATTAGGATAAGGCTAAGTTCACACGAGAGTCTAAAAAAATCGTCCAATTTTCATTCAGAAAAAACAGACGATTTTTCATCTGTATTGTCATCTGTATGCAAACCATATGTCCATTTTTATATCTGTATATCAACGGTTTTTATACATCAGCAGTTAATAAAGGTTACAAATTCAAATATAGTTTCCTCTGTTAAGTTCTGCAATTTATCTGTAAAAATTGGATGCTGTACCGATATTTTGAATGTGATCCAATTTATTTTTGTGCACCCATAGACTTAAGTAGGCATTTTTTAAAGCGTACATTTAGTCTGTGTGAAAAATCTGTCATCTGTACAAGTGCTGTCTCTGTGAGGTTAGTATTTTCATGGACGGCACTCGGGCCGAAAATACAGACATGTGAACGTAGTCTAATGAACAGTAACAGTATAATTATAAAAAGATAATATATATATATTCATGAAAAATATAATCCCTGATCTGAGTGATCAATCAGAATAAAGGATGTGGAAAGTGGAAGTGACTAATATTTTATTTTGTTACTCACAAATTCGACTTTGTACATTGTGCTCCTGTCAACCATTCTTTATGCGCAGTAGCAGCTGGGGCCGTTATGTATGAGGCTAGTTGTACATCTTAGTGCTTTTCTGATTGATGATATCGCACCTGAGCCTGCCATTTACCCTTGTCCACTTACATAAACTTCACAGGAATCTGGCATGAATATTAAATGCCTGGCTGTATTTTTCCCAAGCAAATTGCCCTATCTGGACTGTAGAGCAGCCACCCATACAAGCTTAGCAAGCGGTACCAAAATTGTACTTGTGTCTTTTTATCTTTTGGATGGGTTGTTTTTTATTTCTGTATTTTTGGGGATTGCACACATTTTTACAAAGGCAGCATGCCTTGTGCCATTTTTCTCAGGCGATTTCCCTAACTTAGACTTCCTTATAGGAAAAATAATGCAAAAAAAAAAAATCACCAAAATACATAAAAAAAGATTTTTTTTTTTTTTACAACCTTTTCATCTTATCCAAAAAGGACACAACTGACTTCTCTGATTTTCGTAGTTTTTAAGGTTGAAGGTAGACATAATCCAATGGAGCCTAATAATAATAACCTATAGCCTAACATGTTGATCCAGAGTAAGGCAAGGACCCCAATGAGGCAGATGCTATTTGACACATAATGGGAGAAAAATTTCTTCCCGAAAAAAATTTCTTCCCCAAATACGGCAATCAGACTAGTTTCCTCGATCAACGTCCCATCGAAATCTAGTGCCCATAACCTGTAATATTATATTTATCAAGAAAAGATTCCAGCCTCCCTCTATATTCCCGTAGATAAGTGTGTATGATTTGTAGGGCCTACTCCTGTTCTTATCACATTAATCGAATCATAAGTGTGTCCCATCTGCGCTTTCTATAGTGACTGCCTTGAAATGCTGCAAAATTAAATTTGCAGCATTTTAGTAAAATGAAAGAGAAGTGGTCCATCAGAAGCTGAGATAGGAATTGTTCTGTTCTACTTCTGCACATCGATGTTGTCCCATGACTAATGAGGGATTTCTGTAAATATTCAGTGTCTAGTAACAAAGACGAGATCATGGTGGATGAATGGATTTATGGACAGAGGAGAAGCGGCTGGGAGAACCGTGCTTCTAAGTGTCTGAAGAGAGGTCTCCTGGGGAGATGTGGAAGAGAGTAGTTAGTCTATCGATTCGAGGTCAATACTTGATTTCTCAGGGGAACTTTTCATCATGACTACATTAATAACGCAAGGTTTACATATCACCACGCATGGATCTGAGGCTTCCAAGTCAGCAAATAAAGGCAAAAATCCAATTCATTTTCAGACATACATTCACTAACCATTTTAGGAAGGATCTGTACATGCAGAATTGAGACAATAACTCAATTCCAGTGTATTAGTGTTGAGAAACTTGGTGTCGTGATCCAAGTTTTCCAGAAATTGGTGTGCAAAAGTCAGAAAATTGAAGCTGAAAAATATTCAACATATTTAAAATGGTACCCTGTCAGAAATCTGGGATACATTAGTGGGTAATAGCCTTTGATCAATGGTATAAAATGGCTCTTGTTTGGAAAATATTTCACATACTTCACATTTTTCACATACACATTGGCTAATATTCATATAACTTGTAATCATTTAGTCCTGTGTGAAAAACATTATGTAAAAATAAGAATGTGGACACCCCATTATAACACACATATGGGCATTGAAATGTATCTTTTATTATATTTAGTAGCATTGAAGGGGTTGATTTGGCCTCGGATCCTCTAATTCCAGCAAATAAAATGGGAACATGGGAGAACAGCCAAATTAGCAAACCCAGAAGTTTCCAGATGACAGCACATGTTCATCAAAGGCAGGGGTCCCCAACCTGTAGCTCGGGAGCCACATGTGTCTCGCGGTCCCATGAATTGTGGCTCGCGGCTGTCTGCCAGCTTGTTGCATTAGCTCCAGGTCTAACAAACAGGTATAAAGAGCACATCTTAAAATGGTGAATTTTGTGAGTAGCCCTGCACTGAAGAGCAGATCTGGATGCACATATACTGGTCTTAGGGGTTTAGAGATAAGTATGGTAAGCTGGAGACAGGATGATACTACCTGTCAGAGGAGGTGCTTGAAGCTGGATGTGACAATGTGCTGGGAGTGCTTGATGGGAGAATACTGAATGGGGATATTGTGGGAACCCCTTGATCTTGGTACACTGTTTCGGGGTGATTTCTGTGGAAAAGCTTTGGTTATCATTATACCCGTAATGGGGGCTTTGGTTGCCACTACTGTGAGGGGGGCGGGAGAAGGATGTGGCTCCTGACCCTCTCTCAGAACTGAATATTGCTGTCAAGGTTAGAAAGGTTGGTGACCACTGACCTACGGTGTAGAATTAGGATTTGGAGCCCCTTGATCTCATCAGTAATTGGCCTTCCCCTTTATAAACTGACAAATGGGTGTAACGGGTCTGGGAGGTGGAACCTCTGTGCAACTATACAAGGGGGCAGTCCTTGTAAGGAAGCGGGTGGCTCCCAGGGAGGACGGGCAGGTAGTCACGGCAAGTGACAGGGACAGTCTCTGGGTAGAGGGGCAGGAGGTCACGGCAAGTGACAGGGACAGTCTCTGGGTAGAGGGGCAGGTAGTCACGGCAAGTGACAGGGACAGTCTCTGGGTAGAAGGGCAGCGGGCTGGTGGCTGGTGAGCGCTCCCAGGTGAGCGGACAAGAGTCTCTGGACAGGCAGGTGGTCACGGCAAGTGACGGCAGAGCCTCCGGGTAGGCTAGCAGGCAGGTAGCAGGTGAGCGCTCCCAGGTGAGCGGGCAAGAGTCTCTGGACAGGCAGGTGGTCACGGCAAGTGACGGCAGAGCCTCCAGGTAGGCTAGCAGGCAAGTAACAGGTGAGCGTTCCCAGGTGAGCGGGCAGGCTGGTCCATAGACAGACTGACAGGTGTCGGAGAGCAGACCGTCGGACCGCAGGCTTGCAAGCTGGTAAGCGGATATCAGGCAGGTATCAAGCAGGAATCTGGCAGATGACTGGCAGGTAACAGGCAGGAATCAGGCAGGTGACTGGCAGGTCACTGGCAACGGGACCTGAGGGCTGAAGCAGAGTGAAGGCTTTGCAACAACATTGCTCGGGCACCTCCATTTTGGAGGAGGTGCCTTATATATGGGAGGTCCTCCGGCAATAGGCCGGGGACTCCTTAGGACGGCGCGCGCGGTCCCTTTAAGAGAGGGGGAGCCCTAAGCACACTGCCGGGGAAGGAGCGCGTGCCGGAAGCAGCGGGGAGAGAAGCGCTGGAGGACGCCGCGCCAGGAGCGGGGAGGTGAGAGGGACGGCGTCTCTGCCTAGTACGGGGCAGAGACGCCGATGCTACAGTACCCCCCCCCCCCCTTTAGGCCCCCTCTTTTTTTGGCCAGAAAGAAATTTTTCAAGGAGAAGCGGGGCGTTGATGTTCTCCCTGGGTTCCCAAGTTCTCTCCTCAGGACCAAACCCCCTCCAATCTACCAGAAAAAAGGTCTTTCCTCTTACCCTCTTGGAGGCCAGAATACTCTCTACCTCAAAGACGTCATCAGCAGAAACCGGAGCAGGAGGGGCACCTGGATTATTGGAAAAAGAGTTAAAGACAACGGGTTTGAGGAGAGATACGTGGAAGGAGTTGGGAATCCGTAGGGTGGCCGGGAGTTTTAATTTGTAGGCCACAGGGTTAATTTGCCTGAGGACTTCGAAGGGACCGATGAATCGTGGGCCCAACTTGAAGGAGGGTACTTTGAGCCGCACATGTTTGGACGAGAGCCAAACCTTGTCTCCCGGACGGAATTGAGGCGGATCCAGACGTCTCTTATCAGCATATCTCTTCATCCGCTCAGAGGACAGAAGAAGAGCGGACCTGGTACTCTCCCAAATAGTAGAAAATTCGCTGACAAGAGACTCCGCAGCAGGGTTGTCCACAGAAACGGAGACAGGAAGCGGAATCCAGGGGTGCTGGCCATAGACAATAAAGAACGGGGACTTGGAAGAGGATTCGCTCTCGTGGTTATTATAAGAGAACTCGGCCTAAGGAAGGAGGTCCACCCAATCAGAATGGTGGGCATTAACAAAGTGCCGGAGATAGCTGGTAAGGATCTGATTGATCCGCTCCACTTGACCATTGGACTGAGGGTGGTAAGCGGAGGAGAAGTCCAGGGTGACGTCCAGCAGTTTACATGTGGCTCTCCAGAAGCGTGAGGTAAACTGAATCCCTCGATCCGACATGATGTGGAGGGGTAGGCCATGGAGACGGAAGATATGGCGAATAAAGTCCTTAGCCAGCTCAGGTGCAGACGGAAGATCAGGCAGGGGAATGAAGTGGGCCATTTTAGAGAAGCGGTCTGCGACCACCCAAATGACAGTACACCCGGCAGAGACAGGAAGATCGGTAATGAAGTCCATAGCGATGTGTTGCCACGGGGCAACAGGTATGGGAAGCGGCAGGAGATGACCAGCTGGTAAGTGTCTGGGAATTTTGTTGCGGCCACAAGATGAACAGGCAGAGACGAAGTCTACCACATCCTTACGCAGGGTAGACCACCAGTAATGCCGGGAAATGAGTAGGAAGGTCTTCTTTTGGCCGGCATGGCCAGCTAGTTTAGAAGAATGACCCCAGCGAAGAACCCTCACACGGTCTGGAGGCGCCACGAACGTCTTGCCGGGTGGAAGACGAGTCAAATCCAAGGGGGCCACATTCATCACCTTGGAGGGGTCGATAATGTGCATAGGCTCCTCCTCTTGGTCGGAGGACAGGAAGGATCGGGACAAGGCATCAGCTTTGACAGTTTTGTCCGCCGGGCGGAAATGAAGGATGAAATCGAAGTGGGCAAAGAACAAAGACCACCGGGCCTGACGTGGATTAAGTCTCTGGGCATTTTGGAGATATGCCAGGTTCTTGTGATCCGTATAGATGATCACCGGGTATAGAGCCCCTTCAAGCAGGTAACGCCACTCCTCCAGCGCCAATTTAACGGCAAGCAGTTCTCGGTCTCCTATGGAGTAATTGCGCTCAGAGGAGGAGAAGATTTTAGAGAAAAAGCCGCAGGTTACCATTCTCCCGGAGGAAGACTTCTGGGTGAGCACTGCTCCGGCTCCAGAGGAGGAGGCATCAACCTCCAGGTAGAACTGTTTGTTGCAGTCCGGACGGTGCAGCACAGGGGCAGAGGAGATGGCTTGTTTCAGGGAAAGGAAGGCCTCCTCAGCTTCGGATGACCATACCTTGGGATTTGCTCCCTTACGGGTGAGCGCAGATATGGGCGCAGTCCGTGACGAGAAGTGAGGAATGAAGAGACGATAGTAATTAGCGAAGCCCAGGAATCGCTGTATCGCCTTCAAGCCCTCTGGACGGGGCCACTTTAGGACAGCAGAGAGCTTCTCGGGATCCATTCGCAAGCCTGTCTGGGAGATAACATAGCCCAGGAAAGGAAGAGAGGTCTGCTCAAAAAGGCACTTCTCGTATTTAGCATAGAGGTGGTTCTGCCTGAGCCTAATCAGGACCTGACGAACATCCCTCCGGTGTGTGGGAAGATCCGGAGAGAAGACCAAGATGTCGTCCAGGTATACCACCACGCAGGAGTAAAGAAGGTCACGGAAGATGTCGTTGACCAGTTCTTGGAAGACGGCGGGAGCATTGCAGAGACCGAAGGGCATCACACGGTACTCATAGTGTCCGTCCCGGGTATTAAATGCTGTTTTCCACTCGTCTACCTGACGGATACGGACCAGGTTATACGCTCCACGTAGATCCAGCTTGGAGAAGATCCTGGCGCCTTTAAGACGATCAAATAACTCAGAGATGAGCGGAAGGGGGTATTTATTTTTAACCATGATCTGATTGAGTCCTCTATAGTCAATACAGGGGCATAGCGAGCCGTCTTTCTTTTTGACAAAGAAGAATCCGGCTCCAGCCGGGGAGGTAGATTTCCGGATAAATCCCCTAGCCAGATTCTCTTCAATGTACTCAGACATGGCCCGGGTCTCGGCTGCAGACAACGGGTAGATACACCCACGGGGAGGAGTGGTGCCAGGTACCAGGTCGATCGGGCAGTCATATGGCCTATGGGATGGCAACGTCTCTGCTTCCTTCTTACCGAAGACGTCCGCATAGGGCCAGTAAGGAGCCGGGAGACCTGGTAAATTAGCTGGAGTTGGCGGAGGGCGAGCTGGGCGGACCGGAACCAGGCAGGTCCTATGGCAGTCTGGACCCCATTGGAGTACTTCACCGGATCGCCAGTTCAATACGGGTTCGTGTGTCTGGAGCCAAGGTAGACCTAGCAACAGGGAGTGAGAAAGTCCGGACAACACATGGAATGAGATTTCCTCAGAGTGCAGCATTCCCACCTGCAGGGTTATGGGTTCAGTGACGAGCAGGATGGTCTCTGAGAGAAGTCTTCCATCCACGGAGGCGACTGATAATGGTTCAGCCAGGGACTTGGTGGGAATACGGTATCTCTCTACCATAGACTGGGAGATGAGGTTTCCAGCAGCTCCAGAATCCAGGTGGGCGAGTTCAAAGTGACGGTTTTCTCCCCAAGCAATAGAGACCGGTAAAGTCAGAGGCGGAGAGGGCTTACTTTTGTTTAGGACGACCTCTCCGAGCGGTCCTAGACACTGGCGTTTCCCGGCTTCTCCGGGCAGGAACGGATGAAGTGCTCCATACTGCCACAATAGAAACAGCTTCCCTCGGCTCGGCGAGATTCTTGGCGAGATCTGACCATCTTGGTCTGGTCGATCTGCATAGGTTCAGGCGAGAGCGCCCGCGGAGTGACTGATTGAGAGGCAGGTCTCAGGGAAGTAGGAGCAGAGCAAGAAAAGTCTTTCTCCCAGGTAGTCTCTTTGGCACGTTCTTGGAACCGAATGCCAATCCGGGTAGCTAGTGACACCAGGTCATCCAGAGTGGTAGGAATGTCCCGACCAGCTAACTCGTCCTTAATCTGACCGGAAAGACCCTCCCAGAAGACGGACACCAGAGCCTCATTTTCCCAGGCAAGCTCAGAAGCGAGGGTGCGGAACCGTATGGCATATTGGCCCACGGTGAGACTCCCTTGGCGGAGACGTAGCAGAGAGGAGGCAGAAGAGGTTTTCCGTTCAGGTTCATCGAAGACTTTCCGGAAAGCAGCGAGGAAAGACGGCAGGTCGGACACCAGGGGATCCCCTCTCTCCCACAGGGGATTTAGCCATGCCAGTGCCTCCCCAGTGAGATGGGACATGATGGAGGCCACCTTGGCCCGGTCGGAGATGAACTGGTATGCCAATAGCTCAAAGTGCAGGGTGCACTGGTTTATGAAACCCCGAGCTAAAGTAGGTTCGCCGGCGTGGAGGTGCCAGAAGCCGAGGTCCATAGTCGGGTACCATGAAGGGACTGGATAGCGGTACCGCAGGAATGGGCACGGCTGGACCAGAGGTAGACATAGACAAGTCACACAATGCGCCTAGACGAGAGTTAACGGACCGTAGATAGGACAGTACCACCTCCTGCTGAGTTTTCTGACGTAAGACTTCCTGGTGCAGATCGGAGATCTGGGGGCCACCGGGTTCCATGGCCCGAGCAAACTGTAACGGGTCTGGGAGGTGGAACCTCTGTGCAACTATACAAGGGGGCAGTCCTTGTAAGGAAGCGGGTGGCTCCCAGGGAGGACGGGCAGGTAGTCACGGCAAGTGACAGGGACAGTCTCTGGGTAGAGGGGCAGGTAGTCACAGCAAGTGACAGGGACAGTCTCTGGGTAGAAGGGCAGGTAGTCACGGCAAGTGACAGGGACAGTCTCTGGGTAGAAGGGCAGCGGGCTGGTGGCTGGTGAGTGCTACCAGGTGAGCGGGCGAGAGTCTCTGGACAGGCAGGTGGTCACGGCAAGTGACGGCAGAACCTCCAGGTAGACTAGCAGACAGGCAGCGGGTGGACGCTGCCAGGTGAGCGGGCAAGAGTCTCTGGACAGGCAGGTGGTCACGGCAAGTGACGGCAGAGCCTCCGGGTAGGCTAGCAGGCAGGTAGCAGGTGAGCGCTCCCAGGTGAGCGGGCAAGAGTCTCTGGACAGGCAGGTGGTCACGGCAAGTGACGGCAGAGCCTCCGGGTAGGCTAGCAGGCAGGTAGCAGGTGAGCGCTCCCAGGTGAGCGGGCAAGAGTCTCTGGACAGGCAGGTGGTCACGGCAAGTGACGGCAGAGCCTCCAGGTAGGCTAGCAGGCAAGTAACAGGTGAGCGCTCCCAGGTGAGCGGGCAGGCTGGTCCATAGACAGACTGACAGGTGTCGGAGAGAAGACCGTCGGACCGCAGGCTTGCAAGCTGGTAAGTGGATATCAGGCAGGTATCAAGCAGGAATCTGGCAGATGACTGGCAGGTAACAGGCAGGAATCAGGCAGGTGACTGGCAGGTCACTGGCAACGGGACCTGAGGGCTGAAGCAGAGTGAAGGCTTTGCAACAACATTGCTCGGGCACCTCCATTTTGGAGGAGGAGCCTTATATATGGGAGGTCCTCCGGCAATAGGCCGGGGACTCCTTAGGACGGCGCGCGCGGTCCCTTTAAGAGAGGGGGAGCGCGTGCGCGCGCGCCCTAAGCACACTGCCGGGGAAGGAGCGCGTGCCGGAAGCAGCGGGGAGAGAAGCGCTGGAGGACGCCGCACCAGGAGCGGGGAGGTGAGAGGGACGGCGTCTCTGCCTAGTACGGGGCAGAGACGCCGATGCTACAATGGGTCATAAAAGTAAAAAGTTGCCATGAACAACTTCTTTAACATTTGTCATCTCCACTACTCCTTCTAGTTCCCATTCATCACCCAGAGTTGATTCATCAAGACTGGCGTAGCACACAGTTGCTTTACGCCAGTCTTGCTGAAATAGAATGTGCCGAATTCATCTAGAGGCACTTGCCACTTAATGAATATGGCGCCTCTAGTAAATGGTATGCGCCTCCGTGCGCTGCGCCAGAAATGCAGGCCCTGACATCAGGTTCAACTAGGCCTCTGTCGTAACTGTGTGCCGTGACGTCCTGGCGCATGTTGTGATATAACGTTACGACAAGAATAGCCCGAGTGACAACATGTACTCAGCGGCAGTGACATATGAATCGTAGTCAAGGCAGAAGCCAGAGCCTGGAGTGAAAAGAGGAAATGAGTGTGATGGGGTGACAAGGAAAGAGGAAATGAAGATGCGCGGAGGTTCGGACGCCGGGCCGCGGAGATGGAGGGACAGGTGAACAGTGATGTGAGCATTAATTTCCCAGAGACCCCAGAATATAATAAAGAACATTCAATTTGCAGAGAATCACTGGGAATCATGTTTCCATCATCTCTAATGTGGATCAATAAATCATATTCTCTTCACTGCAACTAGAGTTTTATCTCTCCTATTACTGAGCACCACCACCCAAAGTGTCAACCGTAACCATCTGACCTGAGAAAAATTGTTATATTCACTGACAAACTTTTAGCATAACGTAGGCTTGGAAAAAGAGAATACAAACTGTAAGCAAGCCTGCCAATATGTTCTCCCATCACAACAGCAAAAATCAAGTATTTGAAACCTTTTCCTTAATTTTGCAATATACAAAACCTGACTCTCCTATGTACAATGTACTGCAGTTATAGCACTACACAACCAATCATTATAGTACTCGCGTATAACGCTACACAATGGTCGCTGTATAACCTGCGTGATTTCCTTTGAAGTAACTACTAGATTTTTTGTTAAGCTTTGTTCACGTTTTCTTCATTTTAACACAACACTATTTTTGTGCTTTGTTTAGTCTTAAAATTAAGCTGTGGTTTCTTCTCTTCTGATCATATACTTAGACGCCTATCATGAGTCTCTGATTCTTGTCTGTTTGTCTCATAGACATGTTCACAGGTCCAACTAAAGACAATCAGGTCAGTAAAATAAAAAATAATGGTAATCAGTAGTAAGAAGTATCTAATCCATTGGTGGGGACAATTATGTAGTTGCTTTGGAGAATGGATTGAACATGCATACTTTCAAGATGTTTGACAACAATATGTATGAGATGTCTGATGACTTTCGTAAATAATTGTCATTATTGTCCCTATGGGATTGGAAAGCCTCATATATTCATTATATTCTGCTTTCAGCCTTAGTCACCGATTTAATCATGGAAGAAGACTGGTAGGATATATCCTTTGTAACATACCTGGCGGCGTCCTTGCATAGTGGTCCATCTCCCACTGTGCAAGAGCGCGCACTTGATCTCCAATCCAGAATGTCTCTCTGGCTTCCCTCCATGCTGTCTGCTTGCCTCTGTTTCTGCAGCTTAAGGGCGGCGCCCGATCACTTCCTGCTTTTTGTACCTGCTGCAGGCACACCCCTTGTGCGTCCTCAGCCTATTGCTGTCTGTCACCTGGTATTTAAACCAGCTGCTCCAATTAACCCATGCCTGAGCATCTTGCCCTGTCAGTTGGCTTCTTGTCTCTGACATGCCAGGTCCTGTGTATGTTACCTGTCTTGCAGTATCTGTTCCCGTGTCTGTACTGTGTCCTACCTGTGTACTCTAACCTGCAGTCTGTACATGCTCTCTAGCCTGTTGTCTTCTGCCTATCCTGGAGGCTGTATTTCCAGGCCAGTGTGAACACGCTCCTAGCCTGTTCTTTCCGCCTTCTAGGGGCCGCATACCTAGACCCGTTCCTGTATCTTGCCTGTTCTTGTCTGTATACTCTCCTAGCCTGTTACCTGTTTTTCTCTATGTCCGTACCTTCCCTTTTCTTGCAGAATCTGATCCCTTACCTATCTCCTACTCGTTGTCTCTGTACTCCCATTTGTGAGTTTAGAGTCCACTCGCTACTTCATTGTAAGTATCCTGTGTGTACCTGGTTCTGCCTTTCCCTTCCAGTCTGTTCCATGTGAACAGAGCCCTGTCCCCTCCGCTCTGCCTTGCTTGCCGCTTCGGCGGTTCTTGCCTGCTCAGCCCTGTCCACCGCGTCTGCGGTTTCGCTTTGCTCAGCCCTGTCCACCGCGTCTGCGGTTTCGCTTTGCTCAGCCCTGTCCACCGCGTCTGCGGTTTCGCTTTGCTCAGCCCTGTCCACCGCGTCTGCGGTTTCGCTTTGCTCAGCCCTGTCCACCGCGTCTGCGGTTTCGCTTTGCTCAGCCCTGTCCACCGCGTCTGCGGTTTCGCTTTGCTCAGCCCTGTCCACCGCGTCTGCGGTTTCGCTTTGCTCAGCCCTGTCCACCGCGTCTGCGGTTTCGCTTTGCTCAGCCCTGTCCACCGCGTCTGCGGTTTCGCTTTGCTCAGCCCTGTCCACCGCGTCTGCGGTTTCGCTTTGCTCAGCCCTGTCCACCGCGTCTGCAGTTTCGCTTTGCTCAGCCCTGTCCACCGCGTCTGCGGTTTCGCTTTGCTCAGCCCTGTCCACCGCGTCTGCGGTTTCGCTTTGCCCAGCCCTGTCCACCGCTTCTGCGGTTTCGCTTTGCCCAGTCCTGTCCACCGCGTCTGCGGTTTCGCTTTGCTCAGCTCTGTCCACCGCGTCTGCGGTTTCGCTTTGCTCAGCCCTGTCCACCGCGTCTGCGGTTTCGCTTTGCTCAGCCCTGTCCACCGCGTCTGCGGTTTTGCTCTGCTCAGCCTTGTCTACCGCGCCTGCGGTTTTGCTCTGCTCAGCCTTGTCTACCGCTTCTGCGGTTCTGCTCTGCCTTGTCTACCGCATCTGCGGTTCTGCTCTGCTCGGCCTTGACTACCGCACCTGCGGTTTCGCTTTACTCTGTTTGTTTACCGCATCTGCGGCTCCGAATTTGTCTCCCAGTCTGTACTGGACCCTACCCAGCCTGCGCTCTAGTCTGCCTGTTCCTGTATTCCCCGGTGTGGGTCAACAGCCGTGTCCGGAGTCTGACCTGGAGTAGACCCTGGTCCCTCTGCTCGGTTCCTCCCTGGTGCACTGGCGTCGTATGCCGTCGTGCGACCTTGGTCGGATCGGGCAGATACTTAGTTACGCCCCTCTGTAGCGTCGGCGTCCCTGCCTCCTGCTAGGCAGGGACGCTGTTCCCCTCACCTCTCCGCTCCGTGCCCGGCGTCCTCCTCCCGCTCTGCTGGCAGCGCGCGCTGCTTCCCGGCCAGTGTGCTTAGGGCGCGCGCGCGCTCCCCCTCTCTTAAAGGGGCCGCGCGCGCCGTCCTGAGGAGTCCCCGGCCAATGGCCGGAGGACCTCACCATATATAAGGCACCTCCTCCAAAATGGAGGTGCCCGAGCAATGTTGTTGCAAAGCCTTCACTCTGCTTCAGCCCTCAGGTCCCGTTACCAGTTACCTGCCAGTCACCTGCCAGATTCCTGCTTGATACCTGCCTGATATCCGCTTACCTGCTTGCAAGCCTGCGGTCCGACAGTCTGCCTTCCGACACCTGTCAGTCTCTCTATGGACCAGCCTGCCCGCTCACCTGGGAGCGCTCACCTGCTACCTGCCTGCTAGTCTACCTGGAGGCTCTGCCATCACTTGCCGTGACCACCTGCCAGTCCAGAGACTCTTGCCCGCTCACCTGCTACCTGCCTGCTAGCCTACCTGGAGGCTCTGCCGTCACTTGCCGTGACCACCTGCCAGTCCAGAGACTCTTGCCCGCTCACCTGGGAGCGCTCACCTGCTACCTGCCTGCTAGCCTACCTGGAGGCTCTGCCGTCACTTGCCGTGACCACCTGCCTGTCCAGAGACTCTTGCCCGCTCACCTGGGAGCGCTCACCTGCTACCTGCCTGCTAGCCTACCTGGAGGCTCTGCCGTCACTTGCTGTGACCACCTGCCCGTCCAGAGACTCTTGCCCGCTCACCTGGGAGCGTCCACCTTGTACCTGTCTGCTAGTCTACCCAGAGACTGTCCCTGTGACTACCTGCCCTTCTACCCAGAGACTGTCCCTGTCACTTGCCGTGACTACCTGCCCGTCTTCCCTGGGAGCCACCTGCTTCCTTACAAGGACCGCCCCCTTGTATAGTTGCTCAGAGGTTCCGCCTCCCAGACCCGTTACAGTTTGCTAAGGCCATGGAACCCGGTGGCACCCAAGCTCCCTCGCTCTCGGACCTATGTCATGAACTGTCCCGTCAGAGGTCCCAACAGGAGTCCATCCTGAGTCATCTGCGGAATGTCAACTCTCGCCTGGACACTCTGACTGCTCCATCAGCAACCACCGCTAGTGTCATGACTCGCAGCCCGGCAGCGCCGCTGCCCACCAATACCATGGCATCCTGCCCAGGACCCCGGCTTTCTGCACCTCCACGCTTCGGAGGCGACCCCGCTCAAGCTCGGGGCTTCATAAACCAGTGCACCCTGCACTTTGAACTCCTGTCCCACCAGTTTATCTCCGACCGGGCCAAAGTAGCCTTCATCATGTCCCATCTCACGGGGGAGGCACTGGCTTGGCTAAATCCTCTATGGGAGAGAGGAGACCCCCTGGTGTCCAACCTGCCAGCCTTTCTCACGGCTTTCCGGAAAGTCTTCGACGAACCCGGACGGAAGACCTCATCCGCATCATCTCTGCTACGCCTCTATCAAGGAAATCTCACCGTGGGCCAATATGCTATACGGTTCCGTACCCTTGCTTCGGAGCTGGCCTGGGATAACGACGCCCTGGTGTCTGTCTTTTGGGAGGGTCTGTCCGGCCGTATTAAAGATGAACTCGCTGGTCGGGACATACCTACCACTCTCGACGACTTAATAACTCTTGCCACCCGGATTGACATCCGGTTCCAGGAACGCGCCAAAGAGGTCACCCGTGAGAGGAGGTTTCCACGTCTAGCCTCTACCTTTCAGAAACCTGTCACTTCTCCCGCTACTCCCCAGGCGCACTCACCCGAGCCTATGCAGGTCGACCAGACCAAGATGGTCAAAACCCGTCAAGAGTTACGCTGTGCCGAGGGGAGCTGCTTCTACTGTGGCAGTAAGGAGCACCGGATCCGTTCCTGCCCGGAGAGGTCGGGAAACGCCTGTGTCTAGGATCGCTCAGAGAGGTCGTCCTAGACAAGAGTAAACCCTCTCCATCTCTGTTGCTGTCGGTCTCTATCATCTGCGGGGAGAACCGTTATTTTGAACTAGCCCAACTTGACTCTGGAGCTGCCGGAAATCTCATTTCTCAGTCTCTGGTAGAGAAATACCGCATTCCCACCAAACCTCTAGCTGTACCCTTATCTGTCGCTGCCGTGGATGGGGGCCTCTTACCACATCCCATCCAACTCATCACCGAATCCATAACCCTGCAGGTGGGAATGCTGCACTCTGAGAGCATCTTCTTTCATGCTCTGCCTGGACTCTCTCACGCCCTCTTACTAGGCCTACCTTGGCTTCAGAGACATGCACCCGTGCTTGATTGGCAGACCGGAGAAGTCCTTCGCTGGGGACAGGACTGCCATAAGACTTGTTTAGTTCCCGTCCATCCTGTCCGTCCTTCTCCTACTCCAGCCAATCTACCTGGTCTTCCGGCTCCTTATTGGTCGTATGCGGACGTCTTTAATAAAAAGGAGGCAGAGACATTACCCCCTCATAGACCATACAACTGCCCAATCGACCTGATGCCCGGCGCTACTCCTCCCCATGGGCGCATTTACCCTTTGTCCGCTGCTGAGACCTGATCCATGTCAGAATATATTGAGGAGAATCTGGCCCGGGGATTCATCCGGAAATCTACTTCCCCGGCGGGAGCAGGTTTCTTCTTCGTCAAAAAGAAGGACGGCTCACTCCGTCCCTGTATAGACTATAGAGGCCTTAACCAGATCACGGTGAAGAATAAATACCCCCTTCCGCTCATTCCGGAATTATTTGACCGTCTGAGGGGGGCTAGAATCTTCACCAAGCTGGACCTCCGTGGGGCGTATAACCTGGTCCGTATCAGTCAGGGGGATGAATGGAAGACGGCATTCAACACCCGGGACGGCCACTATGAATACCTGGTAATGCCCTTCGGTCTCTGTAACGCTCCCGCTGTCTTTCAAGAGTTGGTCAATGACATCTTCCGGGACCTTCTCTACTCCTGCGTAGTGGTGTACCTGGACGACATCTTTGTCTTCTCTCCGGATCTCCCCACACACCGGAGGGATGTTCGTCAGGTTCTGCTCAGGCTCAGGCAGAACCACCTCTACGCTAAATATGAGAAGTGCCTCTTTGAGCAGACCTCGCTTCCGTTTTTGGGCTACATAATTTCTCAGACCGGCCTACGAATGGATCCTGAGAAACTGTCTGCCATCGAGAAGTGGCCTCGACCAGAGGGGTTGAAGGCTATTCAGCGGTTCCTGGGCTTCGCCAACTACTACCGCCTCTTCATACCACACTTCTCTTCCCGGACTGCCCCAATCTCACCCGTAAGGGCACTAATCCCAGAGAATGGCCGCCCAAAGCTGAGGAAGCCTTTCTTTCCTTAAAACAGGCTTTCTCTTCCGCCCCGGTGCTGCATCGCCCGGACGGCAACAAACAATTCTTCCTGGAAGTTGATGCCTCCTCCTCTGGAGCCGGAGCGGTACTTACCCAAAAATCGTCTTCCGGGAGAATGGTAACTTGCGGCTTCTTCTCCAAACTCTTCTCCTCTTCCGAGCGCAACTATTCTATAGGAGACCGAGAGTTATTGGCCATCAAGCTGGCATTGGAGGAGTGGCGTTACCTGCTCGAGGGGGCTCTTCAACCGGTAATAATTTACACGGACCACAAGAGCTTGGCTTACCTCCAGAGTGCCCAGAGACTTAACCCGCGCCAAGCCCGGTGGTCCTTGTTTTTTGCTCGCTTTGATTTTGTTCTTCATTTTCGCCCGGCTGACAAAAACATCAAAGCTGACGCCTTGTCCCGATCTTTCCTGGTGTCTGATCTTGAGGAGGAACCTAAACACATCATCGATCCCGCCAGAGTAATGCAGGTGGCCCCCGTGAGTCTAAATCGTCTCCCTCCCGGAAAGACGTTCGTAACGGTACCTGATCGGGAGTGGATCCTACACTGGGGTCACTCGTCTAAGCTTGCTGGCCATGCCGGTCAGAAAAAGACCCTCCAGCTTATCACCTGGCACTACTGGTGGCCTACCCTGCACAAGGACGTAATAGACTTTGTTTCTGCCTGTGTGTCCTGCGCCCGCAACAAGGTTCCGAGACACCTGCCAGCCAGTCGCCTCCTTCCTCTTCCAGTACCTGCTGCCCCCTGGCAGCATATAGCTATGGACTTCATAACAGATCTCCCTGTCTCTGCCGGTTGTACGGTCATTTGGGTGGTCGCTGACCGCTTTTCCAAAATAGCTCATTTCATTCCCCTGCCAGACCTCCCGTCTGCACCCGAGCTGGCTAAAGACTTTATCCGCCACATCTTCCGTCTCCATGGCCTGCCCCTCCACATCGTGTCGGATCGTGGGGTTCAGTTCACCTCACGCTTCTGGAGAGCCACATGTAAGCTGCTAGACGTCACCCTGGACTTCTCCTCCGCATACCACCCACAGTCCAATGGTCAAGTGGAGCGGATCAATCAGATCCTGACCAGTTACCTCCGGCACTTCGTTAATGCCCACCATTCAGACTGGGTGGATCTCCTGCCATGGGCCGAATTCTCTTATAATAATCACGAGAGCGAATCTTCCTCCAAATCCCCGTTTTTTGTAGTCTTCGGTCAGCATCCTCGGATCACTTTTCCCGTCTCCACCTCGGTGGACAATCCGGCTGCGGAATCTCTCATTAGCAAATTTACCTCCATTTGGGAGAGTACCCGATCCGCACTCCTTCAGTCGTCCGAGCGGATGAAAAAACACGCTGACAAAAAACGCCTGGATCCTCCACAATTCCGTCCTGGAGATAAAGTCTGGCTCTCGTCCAAGTATGTCCGGCTCAAGATTCCTTCCTACAAGTTAGGGCCTCGGTTCATCGGCCCACTAGAAGTTATCAAACAAATCAACCCAGTGGCCTATAAATTGAAACTCCCGGCCAACTTGCGGATCCCTAACTCCTTCCATGTATCTCTCCTCAAACCTGTGGTACTTAACTCTTTTTGCAAGTCTACAGGTACGCCTCCTGCTCCGGTTTCCGCTGAAAACGAGTTTGAGGTAGAGAACATTCTGGCCACCAAAAGGGTAAGAGGAAAAACCTTTTTTCTGGTAGATTGGAAGGGGTTTGGTCCTGAGGAGAGAACGTGGAAGTCCCGGGAGAACATCCATGCCCCTCTCATCCTTGATAAATTTCTGTCTGGTCTAAAAAAGGGGGGGCCTAAAGGGGGGGTACTGTAGCGTCGGCGTCCCTGCCTCCTGCTAGGCAGGGACGCTGTTCCCCTCACCTCTCTGCTCCGTGCCCGGCATCCTCCTCCCGCTCTGCTGGCAGCGCGCGCTGTTTCCCGGCCACTGTGCTTAGGGCGTGCGCGCGCTCCCCCTCTCTTAAAGGGGCCGCGCGCGCCGTCCTAAGGAGTCCCCGGCCAATGGCCGGAGGACCTCACCATATATAAGGCACCTCCTCCAAAATGGAGGTGCCCGAGCAATGTTGTTGCAAAGCCTTCACTCTGCTTCAGCTCTCAGGTCCCGTTACCAGTTACCTGCCAGTCACCTGCCAGATTCCTGCTTGATACCTGCCTGATATCCGCTTACCTGCTTGCAAGCCTGCGGTCCGACGGTCTGCCTTCCGACACCTGTCAGTCTGTCTATGGACCAGCCTGCCCACTCACCTGGGAGCGCTCACCTGCTACCTGCCTGCTAGTCTTCCTGGAGGCTCTGCCGTCACTTGCCGTGACCACCTGCCAGTCCAGAGACTCTTGCCCGCTCACCTGGGAGCGCTCACCTGCTACCTGCCTGCTAGCCTACCTGGAGGCTCTGCCGTCACTTGCCGTGACCACCTGCCTGTCCAGAGGCTCTTGCCCGCTCACCTGGGAGCGCTCACCTACTACCTGCCTGCTAGCCTACCTGGAGGCTCTGCCGTCACTTGCTGTGACCACCTGCCCGTCCAGAGACTCTTGCCCGCTCACCTGGGAGCGCCCACCTGCTACCTGTCTGCTAGTCTACCCAGAGACTGTCCCTGTGACTACCTGCCCTTCTACCCAGAGACTGTCCCTGTCACTTGCCGTGACTACCTGCCCGTCTTCCCTGGGAGCCACCCGCTTCCTTACAAGGACCGCCCCCTTGTATAGTTGCTCAGAGGTTCCGCCTCCCAGACCCGTTACACCCTCCAGGCACTCTCCGGTTCATGGCACAGTGGAACCACTAAACACGCACATGCCAGTCAGTCCGGGCGTGTGCATTACATCCTTGTATGTTAAGCCTCCTATACACATTAGATGGATGTTGGGCGAATGATGGTTTGGCCAATCGATTGTCCATCAGCTATCTTCCCCAACTATCCCATACCGGATCCTAAACTCCCCCGACCCTGATCTATTAGGGTGCTTTCACACTTGATTCCGCAATAGATTGCTGCAGATTTCCAGAGATCCCAGTACTGGGACACCATGGGATTTGCTTATCTCGTTGAAGTCTTAGTCATGGTTCTTTCAGATAAATCTCATCTCTTTGATAGATAGTATGATGATTTAATTTAATTTAATATGATAAATAGACCATCTGTAAATCACTTTATTTGAAAATTGTGTTGTTTTACCTCCAAAGTATCCATCCAAAGTGAGGGCCCAAGTCAAATATAATCAGTCCCCAACAGCATAGACGCCAAGATGGATTACAGGCAGTGTGAGCGGATGCTTGTCTCTCTGCTCAACTTTCCGGAATGTCAAATTATATATATGCAAATTGCCTCTTCAGAGAGAAAGACCAGAACTGTATTGCCACCTATTGGAAGTAGCAATCCTAAAAGTCAGTATTGACCCTTTAATAAGCCTTGCCATATGACTTTGGATAAAAGCTAAACCACAATCTCCATTTGCAGACACAGTGTTCCGTGGCATTGCTCCTCAACAGTGCAAAGCATGCAATCTGATTTGTCTGTGTGAGGGGCTCTAACTGGGGTCTAAGGGCTAACGTTTCTCCATGTGGAGAGTGACATGCCAGGTCTGCATATTTAATTTCTCAAAGGAGCATTGCACGGCTGATAAACCTCCTCACACTGGCATGGCAAGCCTGGCATGTTACTCTCCACAAGGAGAAACGTTACACATAAAAAATGTATATAGACATACTAGAGAAGCTAGCTTTCAGTTTGCGTCAGGACAGTGATTGAATAATGACAGACACGATGCATGATAGGCAGTGAGTGAAGGGGAGTTCCAGTTCCTATAGTTCTAGCAGGATGCTGATAAATAGGAACCTCCCACTGAAAAGAGTGGATGGTAAGTTACAGGGTATGTAAATTGGCACAGCTCCTGGTTATGTTAGGCTGGTATGTGCACTAAATGGAATTTTAATTTTTGAGGCATGAGATTAGCAAGACCATGTTTTTCTATGGGATTTGTGTGAAAAGAAAGTTACGCTTTGAGCAATATGACTTTAAAACATCTGTTAATGTATTTTAAATGCCTTATCCTATGCTCTGCTCATAGTTATAAATATACAGGTACCACATTGCTAACCTATGGTTTAAATGGACAGACCACACTCCGTCTGACGAGTGGTGATGATTGCTCCATAGACATAGTTCAGATGCTTGCTTTCATAATGGAGCCAGCGCAGTGTTAGATCTACTGAATTTCTGGCGTTCCTGTACTGTAGTCAGTTGTGACTTGTGTGCTGACTATCTCCTTGATGGCAAATATAGAATTTTTCCACTTATGTAAAATAAGGATGTACGGGTTTGTATAACGGCACAGTCCTAGTAGCGCCTTTCCTTCATTGGTATTTAAGAAAATGACTCGTAGGATCTAAAACTGTAGTCAGATTACATTCCCTTCATTGATTTTAACTGATGACAAAACACGTATTTTATTTAACACTTATTTAAATTAAAGGGGACCTGTCACCTGATTCATTCAAACCACGGGCAGCATGATGAATCAGAGTCTGGCAGCAGTTTCAGAGTAAGACATAGCATCATCCTGCAATCATGCGGCCAGGCTGTGATTCATGCTGCATTTCGTTTGGGCAGCATGAGTCGAGTAAGAGGTTCCCATTTTTGTTGTGTTTTTTTTTTTTATCTGAATACCATTATTACTTAGTAATCGCTTTAGTAAAAGATAAAAAAATAAGTGTTTTTAATTAATCTACATCACTATTAGGAAATTAAATGACCGACTGTACATTCTAATCTGATCAATTTTTACTCTTCACATTTGGAATATAAAAATGGATATAAAATCACAAAAGGAATAGTATGTATGGTACCTACAAAAGTTAAATGCGAGAAAAATAAATGATTTTATATCAATCATCTGCCATTACCCGGGAAGCTGTAATTTGAAACTTAAGTGCAAAATATATTTTTGTGTACGTGCATGCATGCATAAGGTCGTGATACTTATTTTAAAGGATACCTATCAGCACACTTTTACATATGAAGTAGTCGTATAGCCTTTCAGGTGCCTTGTAAAAATTATACCTTTTGTAGAGATCCAGCCATGAAAAATCTAGCATATAAATGATATGCAAATCAGTCTTGAAGTGCACTAGGGAGTGTCAATGCACTTTGACTGTTTCTTGCTAGTGCATTTCCATCTTAATTTACATGTGGCTTATATTGTCAATTTCTCATGACTGGCACATCAGATCTCTACAAAAATGTATCATATTTGTAATGGTATAGGCGCTTGACCCACTATATTACTACTTCTGTATCTAAAAATGTGCTGACAGGTTCTTGTTTAAGACATGACTGGTCCATCAGAGATTGATTGATTGTAAAGTGCATCCAGCCCCTGAAACAATAATGGGACCTAAAGATCCAGCAGGAGTTTATCCCCATTTAGAGTTAATTTGTCATTAGTGTTTGTCTTAAGCTAAGAGCAACTGCATGTACGTGGACAGATATATATGTCAAGAGCTTTTTCTGATATATACTTTATATTTTAGGCCGTCGTTTACCAGATAGAGGCCAAAAGTTTGCTATTTTGTTCTTCATGTGGTCGTTATGACAGCATACCGTGTGTCCAATTGTATAGCAAACATCTTTGTGATATAGAGAGCCCCCACTAATAATGTCTACATTACGATATACGTTCAGCTCTAAGAGAGGGTTGTGAACCACATTCAGCTCTGAGAGATGGTCGTGAGCCACATTCAGCTCTGCGAGATGGTCGTGAGCCACATTCAGCTCTGAGAGATGGTCGTGAGCCACATTCAGCTCTGATAGATGGTTGTGAGCCACATTCTGCTCTGAGAGATGGTCGTGAGCCACATTCAGCTCTGAGAGATGGTCGTGAGCCACATTCAGCTCTGAGAGATGGTTGTGAGCCACATTCAGCTCTGAGAGATGGTCGTGAGCCACATTCAGCTCTGAGAGATGGTTGTGAGCCACATTCGGCTCTGAGAGATGGTCGTGAGCCACATTCAGCTCTGAGAGATGGTCGTGAGCCACATTCAGCTCTGAGAGATGGTTGCATGCCACAATCAGCTCTGAGAGATGGTTGTGAGCCACATTCAGCTCTGAAAGATGGTCATAAGCCACATTCAGCTCTGATAGATGGTCGTGAGCCACATTCATCTCTGAGAGATGGTCGTAAGCCACATTCAGCTCTGAGGGATGGTCACGAGCCACATTCGGCTCTGAGAGATGGTCGCAAGACACATTCAGCTCTGAGAGATGGTCATGAGCCACATTCAGCTCTGAGAGATGGTCCTGAGCCACATTTGGCTCTGAGAGATGGTCGTGAGCCACATTCAGCTCTGAGAGATGGTCCCGAGCCACATTTGGCTCTGAGAGAAGGTCGCAAACAAATTCAGCTCTGAGAGATGGTCGAAAGCCACATTGAGCTCTGAGGGATGGTCGCAAGCCACATTCAGCTCTAACAGAGGGTTGTGAGCCACATTCAGCTCTGAGAGATAGTTGCAAGCCACAGTCAACTCTGAGAGATGGTCTTGGGCCACATTCAGCTCTGATAGATGGTCGTGAGCCACATTCAGCTCTGATAGATGGTCGCAAGCCACATTCAGCTCTGAGAGATGGTCTCGAGCCACATTCAGCTCTGAGAGAAGGTCTCGAGCCACATTCAGCTCTGAGAGATGGTCGCGAGCCACATTCCACAAGACACCTCCCACTTACACCATAGTGACACTAAGAGCCGCACAGTCCCAATATGACAGCCAAAGCTTCCCCACAGAAATCACACTGAAACCTTGTGCCCCCCTATCTTATAGGCAGTATACTTATATCCAGGGGTTCCCACTTTAGCCCCATTCAGCATCCTTGCATCAAGCACATTGTCCACACTATAGTACTCAGCTTCAAGCACCCCCGCTATCTGGCAGTATTCTCCCTTCCCCACCAGTATGCACATATTCAGATCTGCTCTTCTGTGCAGGGCTACTCACAAAAGTCACCATCTGAAAACCTTTTCTCCATTATTGTTTGCTAAATCTGGTGCTAAAGAACCAAGACGGCAGGTTGCCGCAAGCCACATGTGGCTCCACAGGTGAGGGGCACCTGGTCTAGACTGTGAACATTGTTGGGTGAATTCCTCTTGAATGTATGTGCCCAATAGTAGCCATGATTGCAGTGTATTTATGTGTTGATTTACAAATAACCTTAGATCAGCCATCCGTTGTTCTCCCATTTCTAATGGATCTGTTTTTTGCTTGCTGGATCCGTTAGAAATGGAAGACAACAAATGACTAGTGATGAGCGAGCATGCTCGCCACTGCTCGTTACTCGCCCGAGCACCTCAGTACTCGAGATGCTCGGCGCTCGCCGAGTACTTGCGCGATGCTCGGGTGGGAGCTCAGGTCCCCGTCCTGCATGTTTGGCGCTATTTAGAGCATCAATCATGCAGGGATTGTCTGCCACTCACTGTAATGCCACAGCCATTGTGGTTGTGGCATTGCAGTGATTGCCCAAATCGATGGGAACAGTGCTCACAGTGAAACATGAAAAGCCGGCAATTTATCAGCGGCATACAGTTATAACATCGGTACCCGACAATTTAGAACAGAAAGAATAGAGCATCACACATAGATTAGATAGATAGAAATATGTCAGTCACATATATAATAAGTACAGTGACAGTGTTGGTTACTGTACTTGTCATTTAATGTTAAAATAAAGGATTTATTAAAAAAAAAATTGGCGTGGGGTTCCCCGTAATTTTAGTCTCTAGCGCAGGGGTCTCAAACACGCGGCCCGCGGGCCGCATGCGGCCCCTGAGGCTGCTTTATGCGGCCCGCAGGCACAGACCCCTTGATGATCCTGACCAGGTCCAGGAGGAGCCGCCGACAGCAGCGCTGAATTGCCACACAGAGAGTGTTTCCCAGCACAGCATTTCCAATGACAGCCGCTGACCAATCAGAGGCCAGCAGCTGATATCTGCGTGTCGGCGCAGTGAGTATGACGTCATTGCCGTACGCTGATGTCAGCTGCTGGCCTCTGATTGGCCGGCGGCTGGCATTGGAAATGCTGTGCTGGGAGACAGTCTGTGTGCGGCAATGCAGCGCTGCTGTCGGCGGCTCCTCCTGGACCAGGTCGGGATCGTCAAGGGGTCGGACTCTGTGGTGCCTGCGGCCACATCTGCAGGAAGGCCGCCGAGGGAACGGAGGACAGGTGAGAATCAGCTTTTTTTTTTTTTATGTGTGTGAAGAACAGCACAGGGGGCACATAGCCACAAGAAGGGACCTGGATGGGGTACATAGCCACAAGATGGGGACCTGGATGGGGCACATAGCCACAGGACGGGGACCTGGATGGGGCACATAGCCACAAGAGGGGACCTGGATGGAGCACATAGCCACAAGAGGGGACCTGGATGGGGTACATAGCCACAAGAGGGGACCTGGATGGGGCACATAGCCACAAGATGTGGACCTGGATGGGGCACATAGCCACAAGATGTGGACCTGGATGGGGCACATAGCCACAAGAGGGGACCTGGATGGGGTACATAGCCACAAGAGGGGACCTGGATGGGGCACATAGCCTCAAGATGTGGACCTGGATGGGGCACATAGCCACAAGAGGGGACCTGGATGGGGTACATAGCCACAAGATGGGGACCTGGATGGGGCACATAGCCACAGGACGGGGACCTGGATGGGGCACAGAGCCACAGGACGGGGACCTGGATGGGGCACATAGCCACAAGATGGGGACCTGGATGGGGCACATAGCCACAAGATGGGGACCTGGATGGGGCACATAGCCACAAGATGGGGACCTGGATGGGGCACATAGCCACAAGAGGGGACCTGGATGGGGTACATAGCCACAAGAGGGGACCTGGATGGGGCACATAGCCTCAAGATGTGGACCTGGATGGGGCACATAGCCACAAGAGGGGACCTGGATGGGGTACATAGCCACAAGATGGGGACCTGGATGGGGCACATAGCCACAGGACGGGGACCTGGATGGGGCACAGAGCCACAGGACGGGGACCTGGATGGGGCACATAGCCACAAGATGGGGACCTGGATGGGGCACATAGCCTCAAGATGTGGACCTGGATGGGGCACATAGCCACAAGATGGGGACCTGGATGGGGCACAGAGCCACTAGATGGGGACCTGGATGTGGCACATAGCCACAAGAGGGGACCTGGATGGGGCACATAACCAAAAGATGGGGACCTGGATGGGGCACATAGCCACAAGATGGGGACCTGGATGGGGCACATAGCCTCAAGATGTGGACCTGGATGGGGCACAGAGCCACTAGATGGGGACCTGGATGTGGCACATATCCACAAGATGGGGACCTGGATGGGGCACATAGCCAAAAGATGGGGACCTGGATGGGGCACATAGCCACAAGAGGGGACCTGGATGGGGCACATAGCCACAAGAGGGGACCTGGATGGGGAACATAGCCACAGGATGGGGACCTGGATGGGGCACATAGCCACAAGATGGAGACCTGGATGGGACACAGAGCCACTAGATGGGGACCTGGATCGGGAACATTGCCACAGGATGGGGACCTGGATGGGGCACATAGCCACAGGATGGGGACCTGGATGGGGCACATAGCCACAGGATGGGGACCTGGATGGGGCACATTAGTACAAGATGGGGACATTACTACAAGATGTTTGCCATTATTACTATATGATGCTAATTGTAAGACAATTTTACTGTATGTGGCCAATTGGGGGAAACAAAATTGTAAAAATCAAAAAAATAAAAATAAAGCATGAAAAAATATTGGGCGCTAAAAATGCTGTTTTATATGTAAACTAAAGTAAACACAAAAAAGTACACTTTTATTATCGCCACATCCATAACGACCCAAGCTATAAAAAAATAAACACGGCAAAAATGTTCAAAAGGTGTATACAAAAAAAAATGGTATCACTAAAAATGTCACATTGAACAAAAAATGCGGCCCCCCAAATTCAAATTTTTTCCATTTGCGGCCCATATACCCAGCCGAGTTTGAGACCCCTGCTCTAGCGGAGGTTAAGCAGACGGCTGGGGCAGATGTTTGAAGCCTGGGAAGGGGGTAATACCCACGGAGCTTCCCAGGCTACTAATATCAGCCCCCAGATGAATACCTAGCCTTTACTAGCTATTAAAATGGGGGACCCCAAAAAAAAATGACGTGGGGTCCCCCCTATTTTAATGGCTAGCAAAGGCTAGGCAGACAGCTGGGGGCTGATATTAATAGCCCAGGAAGGGTGCCATGAATATTGGCCCCCTCCCAGGCTAGAAACACCAGCCATCAGCCGCCCCCAAAATGGCGCATCCATAGGATGCGCCAATTCTGGCACTTAGCCTGGCTCTTCCCACTGCCCTGTAGCGGTGGCAGTGGGGTAATAGGGCTGGGGTTGATGTCAGCTTGTAATGCCCGCTGACATCAAGCCCAGGTTAGTAATGGAGAGACGTCTATAAGACACCCCCATTACTAACCCCATAGTGAAAGTTAAAAAAAACACCAACACCCAGAATAAAATCCTTTAATTGAAATAAACACACAATACTTTAATGTTCTAAATTAAACTCTACTTACCGTATCGCTCATTCCAGCTGAAGCCAACGATCTCCTGCAATAAAAGTAAAATAATTAACCAACCTCATCCTTACCTTTCCATGGTTCCCAGGATGGCTCCAGCTCTGCTACATTCACATGACAGGCTGGATCGCAACAGAACGCTGCCATCCAGCTTGCCACGCCGCAGACACTGAGAAGCTCCTCAGTGTCTGGCTGTGACAGCATCCAGATGAGCCGAGATCATGTCCAATGAACTCAGCTCACCTCATGCACGTCACTGACAGCGTGGGAGAATTCTCCTGTGCATGCGGTGCTGGCAAATTACGTCACCGCTTGAGCAGGAGAATTCTCCCACGCTGGGATGGCATTGAGATGGCAGGCTGGATGGTAGCAGAACGCTGCCATCCAGCATGCCATCCTTCAGAGACATTGTTCCCATCGATTTGGGCAATTTTTGACCTTCTGTAGACCGCCGGGGGGGGGGGACCACCAGAAAAATGCTTGAGTTTCCCACAGACTTACATTGGGCTCGTTGCTGGGGTTGAGCACCTGAGTATTCCAATGTGCTCGACCTGAGCTTCAAGCACCCAAGCATTTTAGTGCTCGCTCATCACTACAAATGACTAATTAATGGATCCATTTTCCATAGACTTCAATGTTAAAAAATCGGATCCAGCAGACCAGTTTTTGAAAAATGGACTAAAAAAGTTGTGTCTGAATAACTTTTTTGCCAACAGATTGCTGCTGGATCCGTTCTAATGGATCATCATTACTGGACATGTGAACATAGCCTAAGTTTTCCTCTTGCCTGATAGGAATTAGCTGTTATCTCATCAGCCATGGGTCCAAGGGCAACATATGGATGAAGTTTGTATGTTTTCCAAGTTTCTCTCTGTTTCCTCCCACACTCTGTAGAAACTTGCTGGCAGGTTAATTAGCTTTTTTTAAGATTGACCTCTTTTTATGTGTCTGAGATACTGAGATAAGATTGTGTGTCCCTGTCCCCATTGATCAGAGTCGCTATACAGCGCCGCAGATTGCTGATATATACTATAAGCAAAGAGAATGAAAGAGAAATGTGATTCCGGTTAATGCCAAGTCTAACACGGTGAGAAACACTCTGCCCTGGCTAATAGAGGAAGGTGCAGAGTTATGGACTCCCTCAATGATATTCATATGCTGACCCTGCATATATGATAGGTACAGTACACTGCTGATCATACATCAATCATCTATCAACCTTTTTTTCTGCCAAGGTCCATTTGGATGTTTATACCATCCTGGGGGGGCGTACAAAATTATCAACTTGAAAATTACCCTGCTATATATGATCCGTTAATTAACTCATACCTAATGTGATTGCTGGAGCTGCTTCTCTTTGGCATGGCTGTGATGTTAGGTGGTATGGATGATGTTGCTACTTATAACTGCATTCCAGATTTGCGTAGGCCCAGATGACTCTTTGTGATTAGACGTTATGTAAAATTCTATCAAACAGATGTTTACACGGCAGATCTTCTCACAATGGGAAATTGATCACTTCTCACATAACATTTATAGAACTCAAGTAGTGGGAGATCTGCAGGATATATCATATAGGTGACATCAAGATTGCTGTATACACATCACATTAGAGACACCGAGATTGCTGTAAACACATCTCATAGGAGACCCCGAGACTGCTGTATACACATCACATAGGAGACCCTGAAATTGCTGTTTACACATCACATAGGAGACATAGAGATTGCTATATACATCCATCACATAGGAGACACAGAGACTGCTATATACATCCATAACATAGGAGACACAGAGACTGCTATATACATCACGTGGGAGACACAGAGACTGCTGTATATACAACACATAGAAGACATTGAGACTGCTGTGTATACATCACGTAGAAGACACTGAGACTGTAGTATATATGTCACATAGGAGACACTGTAGCTGGATTATATACATCACACAGGATACACCGGGGCTAGAGTATATGCATCACATAGGATAAACAGGGGATGCAATATATACATCACAGGAGACATGGAGCTGTGTTATATTCATCACAGGAGACATTGGGCTGCAGTACATACATCACATGAGGAGATATGGGGGCTGTGGTATATTCATCACAGGAGGACACACCAGGGCTGGGGCAAATACGTCACAGAAAAAAACCAAAGACAAGCAAAATACTCAAATAACTGGAAGCAAATGGATAAATAGCACAGTGTCAAAATAATGATAAATAATAAAGGGTATTTAGTTAACATAATTTTGATCAAAATAATGTAAAAGCCATCCAGCCATGTCACGGTAAACCTTATGGGACAGTCCTAACTCTAATATTAAAACCTTACCATTTGTCAAGTGACATACATATGGATAAGGGCAGAGAGACTGAACCCCTAGTAGAAGCATAGACCTGAGAGGAATACGTCACAGATGTAGACACGGGGGCTCCGGTATATACATAATAAGAGGAGACACGGGGGCTGCGTAATATACAGTACAGACCAAAAGTTTGGACACGCCTTCTCATTTAAAGATTTTTCTGCATTTTCATGACTATGAAAATTGTACATTCACACTGAAGGCATCAAAACTATGAATTAACACATGTGGAATTATATACTTAACAAAAAAGTGTGAAACAACTGAAAATATGTCTTATATTCTTGGTTCTTCAAAGTAGCCACCTTTTGCTTTGATGACTGCTTTGCACACTCTTGGCATTCTCTTGATGAGCTTCAAGAGGAAGTCACAGGAAATGGTTTTCACTTCACAGGTGTGCCCTGTCAGGTTTAATAAGTGGGATTTCTTGCCTTATAAATGGGGTTGGGGCCATCAGTTGTGTTGTGCAGAAGTCTGGTGGATACACAGCTGATAGTCCTACTGAATAGACTGTTAGAATTTGTATTATGGCAAGAAAAAAGCAGCTAAGTAAAGAAAAACGAGTGGCCGTCATTACTTTAAGAAATGAAGGGGAGTCAGTCCGAAAAATTGGGCAAACTTTGAAAATGTCCCCAAGTGCAGTTGCAAAAACCATCAAGCACTACAAAGAAATTGGCTCACATGAGGACCGCCCCAGGAAAGGAAACCCAAGAGTCACCTCTGCTTCTGAGGATAAGTTTATCCGAGTCACTAGCCTCAGAAATCGCAGATTAACAGCAGCTCAGATTAGAGACCAGGTCAATGCCACACAGAGTTCTAGCAGCAGACACATCTCTTCAACAACTGTTAAGAGGAGACTTTGTGCAGCAGGCCTTCATGGTAAAATAGCTGCTAGGAAACCACTGCTAAGGACAGGCAACAAGCAGAAGAGACTTGTTTGGGCTAAAGAACACAAGGAATGGACATTAGACCAGTGGAAATCTGTGCTTTGGTCTGATGAGTCCAAATTTGAGATCTTTGGTTCCAACCACCGTGTCTTTGTGCGACGCAGAAAAGGTGAACGGATGGACTCTACATGCCTGGTTCCCACCGTGAAGCATGGAGGAGGAGGTGTGATGGTGTGGGGGTGCTTTGCTGGTGACACTGTTGGGGATTTATTCAAAATTGAAGGCATACTGAACCAGCATGGCTACCACAGCATCTTGCAGCGGCATGCTATTCCATCCGGTTTGCGTTTAGTTGGACTATCATTTATTTTTCAACAGGACAATGACCCCAAACACACCTCCAGGCTTTGTAAGGGCTATTTGACCAAGAAGGAGCGTGATGGGGTGCTACGCCAGATGACCTGGCCTCCACAGTCACCAGACCTGAACCCAATGGAGATGGTTTGGGGTGAGCTGGAACGCAGAGTGAAGGCAAAAGGGCCAACAAGTGCTAAGCATCTCTGGGAACTCCTTCAAGATTGTTGGAAGACCATTTCCGGTGACTACCTCTTGAAGCTCATCAAGAGAATGCCAAGAGTGTGCAAAGCAGTCATCAAAGCAAAAGGTGGCTACTTTGAAGAGCCTAGAATATAAGACATATTTTCAGTTGTTTCACACTTTTTTGTTACGTATATAATTCCACATGTGTTAATTCATAGTTTTGATGCCTTCAGTGTGAATGTACAATTTTCATAGTCATGAAAATACAGAAAAATCTTTAAATGAGAAGGTGTGTCCAAACTTTTGGTCTGTACTGTACATCACAGTAAGCAAAATGGGATCTGGTGCATATCACGGGGCTGCAGTATATACATCACAGGAGGAGACACGTGGGCTGTGGTATATACATCACGAGAGGAGACACGGGGGCTGTGGTATATACAGCACAGGAGGAGACACACGTGCTGCTGTATTTACATCACAGGAAGAGACACGGGGGCTGAGGCAAATACATCACAGAATTAGAAATAGGGGCTGCGGTATATGTGTCACCCTGGCCTGGATGCCACAAATGTATAATAAAGCTGTGTCTGAGAGCAAGGGGGAGGTCCTCTAGTCAAGGGCCATTAGCATGCAATACCTCCTGTCACAGGCCAGTAGGGGGAGCAGGCTGCCCCTATAAAAGCTGGAACTGGGGGCAGGGTTAGGGAGAACTGGACAAACTGTCTCTGGATTGAGAGGTGTCCCAGAGCAGGGACAGACAGTTGTGTTGCAGCCTAAGAGGACGTGTGGCAGTAGGAGAGCCACGAGCCAGGGACAAAAGGCGAAGTGAGTCTGTCCTGGCAGATAAAGAAACTAATCTACCAGACTTTGGTGTCTGAGGCTGTGAGGATTCCACATCCTACAGCAGATAACCAGTCCGCAGGGGACTGTATGTTCCTTGGCCTAAGAAGCCCGGAGGCTCCGCCACAGCAGAAGGGACCAGCAGAGCCGTACCAGGCCGGGAGTAGCAAGGGACCCGAGTTGCAAGCCATACGGGCGAGAGGACACGGTGAGCTCAGGAACGTGGGCTGTTACATTACCAGAAGGGAAATAGCCAGAAGGAGCACAGAGAGCACGGTAGGCCGACACCCTCCCCTTGACCAGGGCCAGCTTCCCACTTGCTCTCAGACATCCAGGCCCCCCTCCTAGCCGGGCCTGTTTCTGGGTCGTTTTGCCTGTTCTAATAAAGACCCTGAACTGTTTAAGAGGCCTCCGTTTCCTGGCTAACGCGGTCGGAATCATCCCCTCCATCATCCATCATACACTGCCCTGGGGCCCTACTCTTCCCGTGGGGAGTTGTACTATTCGGAGCTGCACATTTACATCTGCCCCAGGGGTCTGCACTGCAGCGGCGGTTAGCACTGACCGCAATCCACGGGTGGCGTAGTCGGACATTACTTAAAACTTATAAAGGACTGCCACTGGTCTGACCACCCTGAGTCACGGACCGGGTTGCCACTACTACCCCCATCGTCCCCCTATTGCCCGGCTCCGAGTGCCCTACGGCCCAGGGGGCGAGTCATATATACATCATAGGAGGAGACATGGGGGCTGCGGGCAGCACAGTGGTTCAGTGGTTAGCACTGTATCCTTGCAGCTCTGGGGTCATGGTTTCAAATCCCACCAGGGACAATATTTGCAAGGAGCTTGTATGATCTCTCCGTGTTTGTGTGGGTTTCTTCTGGGTTCTCCAGTTTCCTCCCACACGATGATCAGATCGCCTGTGTGTAGAAGAAATGCTCACTTGCTATGAGCTCCGACCGCTAGGCGGCACTCATAGCAATCTGCCAATGACAACAGCAGGGGTCTCTTGCAGACGCCAGGTTGTCATGTCAACCCATAGGCAACACACTATCATGTGACGGGGTCGCCGATGGGTGGAGCCAGTGACGTGCTTCCGGGAAGCGCGAGTTAAATGCCGCTGTCAGAGATTGACAGCGGCACTTAACTATTTAACAGCGGCGGGTGGATCACAATTCCACACGCGGCTGTTAGGGGCACATGTCAGCTGTATAGATCAGCTGTCGTGTCCCCGGAAAGGTGCGGGCCCAGCGTCAGAGCCCACAACAAAGGGAGGGAGCCGACGTGTGTCGTAATAGTACGATACATGTCGGAAAGGGGTGAAATCACCAACTGTCATCCCTTCTATCACTAATGAGGAATCTGTCTTCGCTGAATACAGATTTTATAGATTTTACCCATGAATTGAAAGTGAAAGATCAGTCCAGGAGGATAAAGATGCAGATTTCTCTGATACGATATATTAATTACTATGTTGCTTATTTTCATGTGTACTTGAGGACTGTGACCTGTCAGAAGGGAATGATGTAGATGTTTTATAGTTGTGTGTTACTTTCATGTTTGAGATCTTTTTTTTCGCTTTGGTTAAGTATTCCTTAGAACATTTTTATACTTGATCCCCCATTGTTCCCTATGAACCAGGGCACATCAATACAAGGCGGCTTTCAATGCCTTTGTGTTCTCATATCAAAAGAACATGGGCGCAGAACTAGCCATAAGAAAGCGTCCTAAATGTTATGCCAGGGAAAGTTCAAAGCATCTGTGTTACTGACTATTGTTAGAGTGTTCACCTTGGACTTGTGCAAGTATTTCTTCATGTTTGTTTCAATTACGGCAATGTCAATCTTCATGGCTGAGAATTAGAAATAATATGCTATCATTTATCATTGTAAGGCTAGGGTTACACGAGGGTCACAAGTCACACTCTGATCAGAGTTTGATCAGAGTGTGATATGATTTTTTCGGTTGAAGAGAAGATAGAGAGAAAATTTCTCCATCTTCTCCATTGGATGGAAATCAGACTGCACTCAGATATCATCCGAGTGCAGTCTGATGGTTTCCACGGACTCATTGACTTTTATGGCCGAGTGCAGTCCGAATATGAGATCAAACTTGGGCATGCTGAGATTTTTTTCCCCCAAACTGAGGAAAAAATCGGACATGTGCACGGCCCAATAGCATAAAATTGGTCTGAGTGCGTTCTGATGATCGCATTCGGACCGAAGATACTGTCATGTTCACGAACCCTAAGGAGTATATCTCTATTGGAAAACTTACAGCCCCTACCGAAACTGCCGACCCCCGACCTACTGTCTCCTTCCCCATTACCCTGTATGCTGTAACCCTGTGAGGGCAGGGTCTCCCCCTGTGTACCAGTCTGTCAGCTTTTTTATTATATATATATATCTTATACATATATGTTACAGGTGCTTCTCACAAAATTAGAATATCATCAAAAAGTTAATTTATTTCAGTTCTTCAATACAAAAAGTGAAACTCATATATTACATAGTCATTACAAACAGAGTGATCTATTTATTTGTGTTAATGTTGATGATTATGGCTTACAGCCAATAAAAACACAAAAGTCATTATCTCAGTAAATTATAATAATTAACAAAAAACACCTGCAAAGGCTTCCTAAGCGTTTAAAAAGGTCCCTTAGTTATTTTCAGTAGGCTCCACAATCATGGGGAAGACTGCTGACTTGACCGATGTCCAGAAGGCAGTCATTCATACACTCCACAAGGAGGGTAAGCCAGAAAAGGTCATTGCTAAAGAAGCTGGCTGTTCACAGAGTGCTGTATCCAAGCATATTAATGGAAAGTTGAGTGGAAGGAAAAAGTGTGGTAAAAAAAGGTGCACATGCAAACGGGATAACCGCAGCCTTGAAAGGATTGTTAAGAAAAGGCCATTCAAAAATTTGGGGGAAATTCACAAGGAGTGGACTGCTGCTGGAGTCATTGCTTCTAGAGCCACCACACACAGACGTATCCAGGACATGGGCTACAAGTGTCGCATTCCTTGTGTCAAGCCACTCATGACCAATAGACAACGCCAGAAGCGTCTTACCTGGGCCAAGAAGAAAAAGACCTGGACTGTTGCTCAGTGGTCCAAGGTGTTGTTTTCAGATGAAAGTAAATTTTGCATTTCATTTGGAAATCAAGGTCCCAGAGTCTGGAGGAAGAGTGGAGAGGCCTCAATCCAAGCTGCTTGAGGTCTAGTGTGAAGTTTCCACAATCAGTGATGGTTTGGGGAGCCATGTCATCTGCTGGTGTAGGTCCACTGTGTTTTATCAAGACCAAAGTCAGCGCAGCCGTCTACCAGGACATTTTAGAGCACTTCATGCTTCCCTCTGCCGACAAGCTTTATGGAGATGGAAGTTTCATTCTCCAGCAGGACTTGGCCCCTGTCCACACTGCCAAAAGTACCGATACCTGGTTTACAAACAACATTATCACTGTGCTTGATTGGCAGCAAACTCGCCTGACCTTAACCCCATAGAGAATCTATGGGGTATTGTCAAGAGGAAGATGAGAGACACCAGACCCAACAATGCAGATGAGCTGAAAGCTGCTATCAAAGCAACCTGGGCTTCCATAACACCTCAGCAGTGCCACAGGCTGATCGCCTCCATGCCACGCCACATTGATGCAGTAATTGATGCACAAGGAGCCCGACCAAGTGTTGAGTGCAGACACTGAACATACATTTCAGTAGGCCAACATTTCGGATTTTAAAATAATTTTTCAAGCTGCTGTTATAAAGTATTCTAATTTACTGAGATAATGACTTTTGTGTTTTTATTGGCTGTAAGCCATAATCATCAACATTAACAGAAATAAATACTTCAAATAGATCACTCTGTTTGTAATGACACTACATAATATATGAATTTCACTTTTTGTATTGAAGAACTGAAATAAATTAACTTTTTGATGATATTCTAATTTTGTGAGAAGCACCTGTATGTGTATGTGACCATTTTCACATGTACAGCACAATGGAATTAATGGTGCTTTAAAAATAAATAATATTGTAATAATCAGCCAGAGAAGCGTCAGATCTCTCTGCCCTGGAAGAATTGGATGACTTGTCTTCCGCAGGACTGACAGTCATTTCTGCTGCGTTATGCAGAGCATTTCATTTACTGCACTGAATGCTGCTGCTACAGTTGTGGCTCTCAGTTGATTTGTTGACCCCACTTGTGTCACCGTTCTGGGGCTCGGTGTGTAGGGTGGGCTGTAACATATGCAATGTATATCTGTCACAGCATGATGTGGTCAGAAATGACTGTCAGTAATGTAAGGATGGGTGACAGCGGAGAGGGCTGCTTGGGAAGTGGGGAGTTAAATGGTCAGGAGTGAATGGGGGATGAGGAGTGAGGGAGGCAGGGAGGGGCTGAGGATCAGCATGCTGGAGGGAGGCATGAAGTGAGACAGAAGTACAGAAGTGAGGGAGGGAGGGAGCTGTCCTGCAGGCTGAGGCTCCACATACACACAGAATGAAGCTGGCAGCCAAATAAATAGAAGACTGGACTATACACAGCCCTTACCAAGGTGCCATCCACTGCACAGACAGACCAGGCCTACCACTTGTCAGCCAGCTGTCATATTCTGTCCATGTTGTGCATGGTGTAATGAGGGCATGGGGCACTGCCTACTGTAGGTGCGTAGGCATTGGTCTTTAAAACATTGGCAGATAGATGTGGTTTATAGGTAACTAGGGGTTGGTGCACACGGCGTGTACCCCTCTGCTTGGTGAGATGCCCATGTTGCTTCTGCCCCTCCTCCTGCTTCTCAATTTGGTGCCATCGATGCCATCCGAGCGCCCCCCAAGTTGTCATGAGGTGCGTGCAGCGTTCCAACTTCAGCAGGTCGGGAGAGGTCGGCTGGTGCCTGAGGTACCAATTGAGGGTGAGTAGAAATTATTCCTATGCATCATCGCCTCATTGCTTTCTATAGAAAGCCACCTTGCGTTCCTCGTCTCATTTAGATCTATAGGATCCTTGGCATCGAATGTAACCGGGCGACATTAGCCGAGAAATATTAGGACAGAAAATAATCATCTGCTTAAGGGAGAGTGAGCTCTGCTGCACTCTACAAATCAGCTCCTCTACATCAATATTTATACGTATGTGTCAGATCCGTAACATTATTACAACATTGTATTGTCAGCACAGCATAGGTTCTTGGCTGATGAATACATATATAGCTGCTCACTGTATGTCATCCCCTTCACGAAATGCAAACATGTGTCAGCTGTGATGTGAGAGAATGAGGGTCTGTACTTGTCCCCGAGCCCATGTGCATGTGGTGGGGCACTTCAGATGGTTCCATGCCGGTGCCATCCCATGCGGTTATCTTCGGTAATAGGATTACATGGGGATTTCTTCTGAGCCGTTTATGTCATGAGATTATATAGTGGCTGCAGTACAAGTATCTGGGCAGAGCGGTTATGGAGGAATACATATCTCAGAAAATGCGACGTCTCTGATAGCGCAAAATAAGTGTACGAGCTGAATCTGTTATGTTGGTGCTATATCCTTTTGTATCGGAGCCTTTACCCCTTTCTTGGTTATATTTCTTTTTGCACAAGCAGGTTGACAATTAATATGATTGCCATTGCAGCAGGCATCCCTGTAGGGCTCCTCTAGACACAGAAAACTAACATTATTATTTTTAGACTTTTTAGAGTAAATTCACATGCTGCAGATTTTAACCGGGTTCAGATGAGTATCTATAGAATCATCCCTGATGAGCTGTAGTTTACAATGACACTATTCATTGTATCAGATAATTTACTGAAAAACAGGAAAAAAATTAAGTGCGGTGAAATAAAGGCAATTCTGACGTTGTTTTTTGGGCTTTGTTTTTACGCCGTACATTGTGTGCTAAAAATTACCTGCCAACACGATTCTTCAGAGCAGTTCGTTTATGGTGAGACACCAAACTTGTCCAGTTGTTTTAGTGATGAAAAACAATTCTAAAATTTAATGTTTAATGTTAATTTAAAAAATGTTGTTTCTGTGGTTATTTTCTGAGGCTCGTAACTTACCGTATTTATTTTTCTGTCCTTAGTCTGTGTGAGCTCTTGCTTTTCACACACTGAGCTGAAGTTTTATTCATACTATTTTAGGGAACATGCAATGTTTTAATTGATTGTATTGTATTTTTTTTTGGGGAGCGGTTAAGTGTTGCAATCGAAAAAACTAAATTCTGGTTTCTGATTATTTTTCTCCTTTCAGTATTAAAAGGAGTCTATTATGCCCAAAACACATTTTAAAGGTACTGTATAGTGTAATATGGGACTTATCCCCTATAAAAAACATACTAGTACTATACCTATTGCTGGTACAGTGCCTGAGAAAATGACTTTTAATTTTTTTGCAAATGAGGAGGCTTTGGTGCACCCTTGGTGTGGCCAAGAGTTTGGTGCACCGTTACGCCTCATCATTTGCATATTGGGGGCCTTCCTCTGCTTCTTGACAGTGCTCGCTTCAACCTATACAATGTAATAACTATATCAATACCACTACAACTTCTAGTCTCATGTCTGCCACCATTCTTGTTTTTTCGCCATATGTGGTGACTCCCCAAGTCCAGCATGCGAGCCCCACACAGGCTCCCCGTAACCAGCATGAGCGCCCCACACAGCCTCCCAGTATCCAGCATGCGAGCCCCACACAGCCTCCCCGAGTCCAGCATGCGAGGACCACACAGCCTCCCCGTGTCCAGCATGAGTGTCCCACAGCCGGAGGCCCTTCCTCCACCAATGCAGTCCACATGGATGGAGACAGACTTAAAGGACACAGCGAGTGAGCAGGCGAGGGCACGGTGCGGCTGTCTCGGGCCGCGGCCCGCACTGGTAGAGCAAGAGGGCCAAATGTGGCCCGCGGGCCACACTTTGTCCAGGTTTGCTGTAGACTGTTATTTCGATGTGTACTTAGGGAAAATTCACATGACCGTATTGCCAACGTACTTTTTCATCTGTATGGCATTCTCAATTCCAGGAAAACCGCAGGTCTTATGATCTAAATTAACAGTATTATATATGCCAATGATTAAGTTACTTCTTTAACAAGAACAAGAATACTAATAAGTTAAACTGGTCATCTGAACTTCATAAATGGGTAAAATTGGAGTCGGAAGTCAGGGAAATTGAGGAGTCGGAGGTTTGGCTTACCGACTCCACAGCCAGGGCTGCCACCAGGAATTTCGAGGCCCCATACTGGAAAAATTTCCAGGCCCCCTTTAGACTCCGCCCAGGCTCCACCCCAGCTCCGCCTCCATCCCTCGAACCTTCCATAGTCCCACCGCCCACTCTTGGAAAAACTCTACTTTCTGCACAACATCCTCACCAGTCCCACATTAATAGTTCCCATCCAATACCAGATAACATACATAGCCATCAGCTTTTGTTTTGGCCAAAAGATTTTTTAAGCTCCACCAGGACAAGGTAAACTCTTTTGGCTGGGCCCTACTCTACTCTAACCTATTAAACATTTGTTATAATACCCAATATTCTTTTTAGGTATATTTTGAAGTTGAAGTCCTTCATCTTCGCTTTTCTTGTTCATCCAGCACAGACCGCCATCACGTCTTCCAGCCAGGACTCGTCTCTGCATAAAATAACACAGTTATCATTCTAGAGCATCGCTTTCAGAGCACATTCCCTATTTTTTCCCCCAACTTTACACTACACCAGATGAAGAAAAAAAGCGACATAGTGTCGCCCTGCACAGTAATAGGACCCCACCTCACTGAAAACAGTATCCTCAAAAATAAAATACATCACAGCAGTAATAATATCCTTTAATTAGTCCCTACAGTAATAATGTCTCCATCCTGCCCCCATGTCTCCATTTTCCCCCATTTGTCTCCATTTGTCTCCATTCTGCCCCCTTGTCTTTATCCTGCCCCCAATGTCTCCATTCTGCCCCAATATCTCCATCCTGCCCCCATCGTCTCCATCCTGCCCCCATTGTCTCCATCCTGCACCCATGTCTCCATTTTCCCCCATTTGTCTCCATTTGTCTCCATTCTGCCCCCATGTCTTTATCCTGCCCCCATTGTCCCCATCCTGCCCCCATGTCTCAATTTGTCTCTATTCTGCCCCCAATGTCTCCATTCTGCCCCAATATCTCCATCCTGCCCCCATTGTCTCCATCCTGCCCCCTTGTCTCCATTTCATCTCCTGTGAAATGCGACTACTTACTCTGGGATATTATTATATTGACCAACTGATTCTAGTTTTTCCATGTCACCTATAAAAAATCTGTCACCTCTAAAGTCCCATTGATGACAAATTAAAGGAATTCTACTTTATTAAACATTGCCAGAATTCCATTAGTCGGCACATAACCTGCATAGCAGCTGTAACTCAGTTCTGGTTCAATGTGGAAAATTCTTAATAACTTGCAGAGGAATTATGCAATTGGGAGTAAAATTGTGCTTATCCTATTTCTGCCAACAAGGTGGTTTGTTTCATGAAAGCAATTTGCTGCTTGGGTGCGTATATATAGGGCAGCCTTGTGGAAAGTAGAAGAAGATTCATCGATCCTGTTGCAGGGAGGAGTTTGCACCATGTAACGATCATTAATTTGAGTAATGTCTGACATACATTTTTTTTTAAATATTGTACCAACTCATTATTACTTTATTTAGAGGGAATCTGTCACCAGCTTTTTGGGATGTTATCTGAGACAACATGATGTAGGGACTGAGAGCCTGATTCCACTAATGTATCATTTACTGGTCTGCTTGGTGTAGTAATCCAAATGCTGAGCTCTGTATAAAACAGCCCACACAACTGACTGGCCGATATCTGTGCACACTGTGCATAGGCAGAAAGCAGGTAATAAGTGGTGGGGGAGGGGTTACACAGAGCAGGAAGACTACATGGCAGGAGACAACTAGTCCTCTAATGATAATCTTAAGCACTGATTTACGGTAATTGAAGCTACAGCAAGCAGCTTGGTAAGTGATATATCACTGGAATTAGGGTCTCAGCTCTCATATAAATAGCAATAACCTGCTGACAGATTCTCTTTAACGTTACATTCACACTTCTGTTTGGACCTTCCATCTGCCTGTTCTCTTTTGAGGAACAGAAAATTTGTAATTAATGTCCAAAGTGGATCTGAAATGGAAGAAACGGAGGATCATGCAGAACTTTTTTTTTCCTTTATGAAAACTTACACATAAAAGAACCCAAGCACAGCAAATAATAATTGGTGGGGCGTCTCTTCCTTTTGTCTTAGTTATTCGTCAGATCCGTTTTGGACGTCAATTCCTTTTGTCTGTTCTCAAAACATAAGAGACAACCGGAATGATGGCCTTGGGCTTCATACACATGGATGGTTTATGGCTCTATCTTTTATGAAGCCATGATAGGGCTCCTATTTTAGTTCATGTAGCTGTTACTGTATCTCCATATGGAGATTTTTCCTAGCACTTTTCATGTGAATCATAAAAAAAAATTGCCAAATGTACCTGCAGCTTATTAACCCTGTTCCTGCAATGAGAATGCTGCTTTATTGAGTAACTGTGCAGCCAATCGGGCTTGAGAAGTTACTGTAGACTGCTGCGATCTGTCATGGCTCTGGGACTCTTTAGGAGATTGTGAGGTGTGGCCTTTGTGTTTGATTGGATGGAGCTCGTGTCCCTATGGCTGGTATACAAGACAGACTCGCTCAATGGGTTAATGAAGCATCATGAAGTCATACAGAGCTGAGGCTGACCCCAATTAGGTTAAAATGACCATATGAAAAGAGCTTGGAGGAGAAAAGGGGAAATATCCTTTTAAAGAACTGCAGGATTTCCCAGATTCAGTCCATCCTACATTTACCAAAGAGTAGAGCAGGTACAAAACAAGGCTCTCACTATGGTGGACCTAGCGTGTCCACTACACAGGAATCTCATTGACCCCATTGGTGGAGCTGCCGCTAAATCCTAATAACACTTGCTGTCTGGTTCCTTCACAACTTTTTGCTGATCATTGTGGATCCTCTATTGAGACTCCCTGTGGTCAATTTTTTAGAAGGAAAAAACACATTTCAAATAGAGTTTGTCCAATGTGGATGAATCCTTACCATCCCATATCATAATCTGATACGATATACTATGACATTTTGGGGTAAAACACAAAACAGCTAAAGTTGTCACTTGAACCTTTCATGGCAGCCACAGTATATGAGGACATCACATAAATATCTGATTACTATTTACAAGTGATCCAGGTCGTTCTTCACACATCCACTAACTATTCATTTCAGCAATGCTTTTACAATGTGGCAGCTTCACATGACCCCCATTACTAGACTATCTGTCTTTGTAATTCATTTGTATTGAGCCCACAATGGCTGTCCTTACTCTGCGCAGTAGGGGATCCATCTATTCCTTTTATTTGGAACAGATATCAGTATTTTTCCATTTTATTTCTTAGCATTTATGGAAAAGGTTTTAGTTTTTCTATTCTACAAGGGGCTTTGGACATAAATGAATCTGGCAACATTTCAAAGTGATTTGTATTCACCAGGGGGTCGGACTCCGCAGGGTCAATATAAAGACTTCACATAGAATGGTTTACAGAGGTGGAAAACATTGTTATAAGCCGTGTGATATGTGCTTGTCCGTGGTGTAGCTGTTGTTTAGCCTCTACACCTAGAATTTTCAATAATCAGTTTTCAGTTATTTTGCTGTTTTTACTTTTTCAGTTCATATTTACGCACGGAGATTGAATAAGCAGGCTGGTTGCTGTTAAAACTTTATGTTTATTGAAATTATGTCTCTACTTACACACTTGGTTAAAATTGTTGGTACCCCTCGTTTAACCCCTTCGCAACCCTGGGATTTTGCATTTTTGTTTTTTGCTCTCCTTGTTCCCAGAGCCATAGCGTTTTTATTTTTTGGTCAATATGGCCGTGTGAGGGCTTATTTTTTTCGGGACGAGTTGTACTTTTGAACGCCATTATTAGTTTTACCATATCGTGTACGACAAAACGGTAAAAAAATTCCAAGTGCTGTGAAATTTCAAAAAAAGTGCAATACCACAGAAGTTTTTTTTAAATTTTTTTTACCACGTTCACTGAATGCTAAAACTGACCTGTCATTCTTATTCTCCAGGTCATTACGAGTTCGTAGACACCAAACATGTATAGGTTCTTTTCTATTTAAGTGGTGAAAAAAAATTCTACAGTTTGCAAAAAAAAAAAATAAATGGCGCCATTTTCCAAGACCCGTAGCGTCTCCATTTTTCAGGATCTGGGGCTGGGTTAGGGCTTATTTTTTGCGCGCCGAGCTGAAGTTTTTATTGATACCATTTTGAGGTAGATCCGATGTTTTGCTCGCCCGTTATTGCATTTTACTGCAATGTTGCGGCGACCAAAAAACATAATTCTGGAGTTTAGAATTTTTTTCTTGTTATGCCGTTTACCGATCAGATTAATTATTTTTTTATATTGATAGATCGGACGATTCTGAACGCGGTGGTACCAAATATGTGTATATGGGTTATTTTCTTTATTATTTTATTTTGAATGAGGTGAAAGGGGGGTGATATAAACTTTTATATTTTTTTCATTTTTTTAATATTTTTAAAAACTTTTTTTTTTAACTTTTTGCATGCTTCTATAGTCTCCATAGGAGACTAGAAGCAGCACTTGTCTGATCGCCTCTGCTACATAGAGGTGATGAGCAGATCACCTCTATGTAGCAGAAATAGTCCTGTGCTATGAGCGCCGACCACTAGGTGGCGCTTATAGCGATCAGCACATGACAACCACTGGGGTCTGCTGCAGACCCAGGGTTGTCATGCCCATGCATTGGTGAGCCGCGATCACGTGACGGGGTCACCGATGGGCAGGGTAAGTGATGCGCTTCCGGCGCAGCGATGTTAAATGCCGCTATCAGAGATTGACAGTGGCATTTAACATGTTAACAGCCGCGGGTGGTTCGCAATTCCACCCGTGGCTGTTGCGGGCACATGTCAACTGTAATAATCAGCTGATATGTGCCCGGTTCAGTGCGGGTTCAGCGCCGGAGCCCACGCTTAACTGGGAGTGACAGCCTGGTGCGTACTAATAAGCTACACTACAGGCTGTAAAGAGGTTAATGAAAGAAAAACCCACAATGGTCACCGAAATAACTTGAATCTGACAAAAGTAATAATAAATTAAAAATCCATGAAAATGAAAAAATGAAAGTCAGTCATTGCTTTTCAACCCTGCTTCCACAGAATTAAAAAAAAAAATAAACTCATGAAATAGGCCTGGACAGAAATGCTGGTACTCTTAACTTAATATTTTGCTGAACAACCTTTTGAGACAATCACTGCAATCAAATGATTCCTGTAACTGTCAATGAGACTTCTTACCTTTAACATGCTTGTCTATAATTTTCTTTCTAATCTCCTGAGACAACTCTTTCCTTTGCTTCCTCTGGTTCATATTGAGTGTGGTACACACCATGTCACCAAACAGCACCGTGAGTATCTGTAGCCCTATATACAGGCCCACTGACTGATTACAAGATTGTAGACACCTGTGATGCTAATTAGTGGACACAACTTGATTTAACATGTCCCTTTTTGTCACATTATTTTCAGGGGTACCATCATTTCTGTCCAGGCCTATTTCATGAGTTTAATTTTTTTAAACCCAGTGGAAGCAGGGTTGAAAAGCAATGTCTGACTTTCATTTGTTCATTTTCATAGATTTTTTAATTTATTATTACTTTTGTCAGATTCAAGTTATTTCTGTGACCATTGTGGGTTTTTCTTTCATTAAACGAGGAGTACCAACAATTTTGACCACGTGTGTAGCATGGGCCTTGTGCTTATAATTGTATCTACCGTATCCACAATTATAATGGTTAGGTTAGGTTGCGTTAGCATTCTTCGTTAAACAGAACTTAAAGAAGCACTCTCATCAAAGTTTTTATCCTTTTAATATATTGTAGTCATCATATTATAAGGCACGGTGTGCTTACAATTGATCGTTTTGCCCTTCTACCTAGTTAATTCTTCTCTTTTATATTAGGTCTATGACATCAAGTGATAAAAACAGGCTAGCTGAATCCTTCTAAGCTGTATGTGGAAACCTGAAGTCTCTTTTCCACGTATGAATCATCATTAGAACTACAATTCACCATCACTGCAAAGTCTCTGGCAGGGGGAGAAGTGGAGCAGCTGGGTCAGGAGTTGGAGAGGTGGAGCTGGACTGCCAGAGACTTTGCAGAGATGTAGAATTGTAGTTCTAATGATGACTCATGCAGGGAAAATAGACGTCTTTTCCTACATAGAGCTTAAAGGATTCAGCTAGTTTGTTTTTAATAGCTGGGTAGAAATTAATATATAAAGAGGATAAAAACTTGATGGGAGGAGTGCTTCTTTAAAGACTATTGACAGACAGTCACTTTGGCCATAGATATCGTAGAAGAAGGTGGTATATTGAAAATCTTGCATAATTCAAGTCATGTGCTACTGTCGCTCAGCATCAAAATTAGTATTAAAACAAAACTCTAAAGTCCTCTTTTAGAAGTGTTCTCCGAGCCCAATTATTGTATATAGACATTGTCAAAAGCATGGCAAGCAAATAGAAGCGAGCCAAGGAAATGATGATACAGCTGTGGGTTTACGAGACAGTAAACATGGTGCAGACTTTAGAAATGTGACTTGGCGCTAGTGTTATGTGTCCTTTACTTGCCGTGTGTTTTTTCCTTAGAGAATACAAATGGGAACAATTGTTTATTTTGGCTTTTACACTAAAGGCTGCTCAGCATGTGGAGCTGTAGGCGTAACGCTGAGGATGTAAATAAACAAACACTGGGGGACCCTCACACTTTTCCTTGCAAAGGTTGCGCAAAGTGCTGCTTTCACTTATGTGTAAGTGCAGTGATTGTGGTAATCAGGGGTGGATTAAGAGTAGCAAGGGCCCCGGGCAGTTTAGAAGGCGCGCCCCCCCCCCCACACACACACACACCTGATGTATCACATGACATGTCACATGATCCCCTGTGATAGATCATGTGATAGTTCACGTGAATCTAATTTGGCACAATATTAATTATAATAATTTTTTTTAGGCTGTGTGCCCACTATGCGTTTTTTAAGCGTTTCCGCAGCGGCAATTCCACTGGAGAAATGCTTAAAAACGCTTGGTAGAAGGTCTGCCATGTTCCCCAATGATAATCCGCATGTGCTGTGCACATGCTGCGGAAATTTCCACTGCGGATTATCATTGCGGAAAAATCCGCAGCACTACCAATTATTTTGCGGAAGCACGGCACTTTCGCCGCCATTGACTTGCATTGGAACACATGGAATCCGCATCACTGCATCTGTACATGCAGAATCCATGCGTTTCAATGTGCGGATGGTACCCGGGTTTGGAGAAAAGGAGACTCTCCTCCGGACCCGGGTACCATAGAACCTGTAAAAAAAGAATAAAATAAAAAATAAATATTATACTCACCTTCTGATGGCCCCCCTTGTCTTTATCCGATGCGTCCTGGCTTGCCGGCAGCTCGCAATGGTCTGAAAAGGACCTGCTGTGACGTCATTTAGTCATGTGACAGGTCACGCGACCGCTGACGTCGGCAGGCCATCTGAAGGTAATTATATATTTATTTTATTTATTTATTATATTTATTTTTTACCCTTCTTTTACGGTCACACTATATAAATCCATGCCGGTTGCCGAAATGCATGTGAAGAACGCTTCACATCAGCATGTCCCTGTCAGGAAAAACGCATGTACAATCCGCATGCGTTTTTTCTGCCAGGGAGATGCAGAAACCCTCAAAAAAAATCCGGAGCATTTCTGCATCGTGGGCACATATCCTTACATTAATTCTATGACTCAATATTTAGCACACGTAGCCATCTATACACAGCAGGAGGCTGCACGTAGCCATCTATACACAGCAGGAGGCCGCACGTAGCCATCTATACACAGCAGGAGGCTGCACGTAGCCATCTATACACAGCAGGAGGCTGCACGTAGCCATCTATACACAGCAGGAGGCCGCACGTAGCCATCTATACACAGCAGGAGGCCGCACGGCGCCATCTATACACAGCGGGAGGCCTCACGGCGCCACCTATACACAGCGGGAGGCCTCACGGCGCCACCTATACACAGCGGGAGGCCACATGGCGCCATCTATACACAGCGGGAGGCCGCACGGCGCCACCTATACACAGCGGGAGGCCGGACGGCGCCACCTATACACAGCGGGAGGCCGGACGGCGCCACCTATACACAGCGGGAGGCCGGACGGCGCCACCTATACACAGCGGGAGGCCGCACGGCGCCACCTATACACAGCGCGAGGCCGCACGGCACCATCTATACACAGCGAGAGGCCGCACGGCGCCATCTATACACAGCGGGAGGCCGCACGGCGCCATCTATACACAGCAGGGGGCGCACGGCACCATCTATACACAGCGGGAGGCCACACAATGCCATCTATACACAGCAGGGGGCCGCACGGCGCCATCTATACACAGCGGGAGGCCGCACGGCGCCATCTATACTGAGCGGGAGGCCGCACGGCGCCATCTATACTGAGCGGGAGGCTGCACGGCGCCATCTATACACAGCGGGAGGCCGCACGGCGCCCCCTCCCCAGAGACAGCAAGAGGCCGCACGGCGCCATCTATACTCAGCAGCAGGCCGCAAGCAGTCACGCGCGCACACAAATATATACAGACGTATACATACACTCATAAACACATTTGAAGCACAAAAATACATATAAACAGACATCACAAAATGATATCTGCCTACACATACACACACACACACACTCACCATCCCCCGGCTCTGCTCCAGTGGTCCTGCTCCCGGCTCCAGTGGTCCAGCACTGCAGGCCGGGTGCGCACTGCGTGATGTCACAGCTAGGAGACACGGCCGCGCACAGGGTCGTGTCTCCTAGCAGTGACGCGGCCGGGCCAGCACAGGGAAGTTAACTGCTGCAAGTGCTGGCCCGGCCGAAGAAGAAGCAGCGGCCGTGCGCCGCTACTGGGGGAGCGGTCCGGGGGCCCCCCCGCCACTGTCTGCCGGACAATAATGAGGACAATCTGGCCATAGACAACCCGGAGCCCCGGGCGGTAGCCCAGATCGTCCTCATTATAATCCGCCTATGGTGGCCATGCATCACAGTAGGTAAACTCTGCTTAGGCAAGGTAAAAAAAGATTACTAGATTAAAGGCCCATATGGATGAGACGATAATCGTGAAATAACATTTGTTAGAATGCTCGTTCCCTGATTAACGGCTGTTGTAACATGCCAGCAATCACTCAACAAATAAGCAATTGTCTCATTCATCAGGTGATTGGATTGTTCATGACAGCTTTAAAATAATTATCAGCAATAATCAGGTGATATGCTGCTGATAACATGACATTCTATGTGCGCGGAATGTATTATTAACGATCTTTCTATGCTCATAGAATTCTGTTGGACCTAAACATTCCAGTAAACGACCACTGATGGTATTATAAATAGCTGTTTGGCTGTTGTTTAACAGCAGTTCCCTAGTCTAAATGTGCCTTTAAGACCCATTTATGCCATCCAATAATCTGGAGAATGGCCTAAGTAGGCAATGAGCAAAATGCTTGTTCGTCGGGAGCGATGATTTTTAAGCAGGTTTAAAAATCTTCGTTATTGGCAGCACTGTGTAACGAGGGGATGTGTTAATGATAATATGATATTCTTCATGTAAAACATTTGTTGGCTTTTGTAAACAAGCAAGAATATCACCACCTATTGTCTTGCATATAGTCAAACGATAGTTATTTAATGGCTGTGGTGAGCTTAGGTAATGGGCTGTTAAAAGCTTGCGCAAGTGTTGCTTTTACTAATGTGCAAGTGTAGTGATTGTGTAATGGTCCTTTTACACAAGCTGATAATTGGCGAATGAATGTTCATAGGAACATTCACGATCATTCCCAATTAACTGCTGGTGTAAACATGCAAGAAATCTCACCTGACAAACAAGCAAAATGCTCATCCATTGTATTTATGCAAGCGTGGAAATCTAATCTTTTCTCAGCAGCACATCGTCATGTATATGTACTGTACATGTGGAAAGAACGATCATATTGGTGATCGCACTGCCCCATCATTGCTCAACAGACCAGGTTAACAATTTGAATGTAGTTGATCGGCCCATGTACAGTTGAAACCAGAAGTTTACATACACTATATAAAAAGACACATCTGCATGTTTTTCTCAATATCTGACATGAAATCAGAATAAACCTTTACCGTTTTAGGTCAATTAGGATTACTATTATTTTTAATATTTGCCAAATTTCAGAATAAGGAGAGAGAGAGAATGTTTTAAGGCATTTTTATTACTTACTGCAAAGTCAAAAGTTTACATACAGTTCATTAGTATTTTGTTATGATCTGCTACAAGAACTAAGGAAACATATGAAAACTGTCCCTACAATAGGACTAAGCTGATTCCCTACGATGCAGCGGGCAACCTGTTCCTTGTGAACAGACCCGCCTTTGTCCTCAGCTAGTCTGAACGCAGACCTATAGATATAAGGGAGGGGTCCCTAAAAGTACTAAGAATGGGACAAAATTGGACACCTCCGAGCAGAAGTTGTAGCGGAGCAAAAAGACAAACAGACAAAAATACTTAGAGGTCCAAGGACCAAGCAAACTATAGAGATAGGTACAAAGCACCTGGCTAGATTAAGAGTCAAAGTAACACTGAAGTCCAGCAAAGCCAGAAGGGCGGAGCTGGAATAAATAGGCAGCAGGTCACATGACCACAAAATAGAAAAAAACTAACAGGAGGGTTCTAACATATTTGGTACCATTGCCCTTAAACTGAATGACTTGGGTCAAATGTATGGGGTATCCTTCCACAAGCTTCTCACAATAGTTGGTCGGAATTTGGGCCCATTCCTCCTGACAAAACTGGTGTAACTGATCCAGGTTATAGGTCGCCTTGCTCGCACCTGTCTTTTCAGCTTTGCCCATAAATTTTCAATAGGATTGAGATCATGGCTTTGTGATGGCCACTCCAAAACATAGACTTTGTTATCCATAAGCCACTTTGTTACCATTTTGGCAGTATGCTTTGGGTCATTGTCCATTTGCAAGACCCATTTCCACCCAAGCTTTAACTTCCTGGCTGATGTCTTGAGATGTTGCTTCAGTATTGCCACATAATATTCTTTTCTCATGATGCCATCTATTTTGTGAAGTGCACCAGTCCCTCCTGCAGCAAAACAACCCCACAACATGATGCTGCCACCCCCTTGTTTCACAGTTGGGATGGTGTTCTTAGGCTTCCAAGCTTCTCCCTTTTTCCTCCAAACCTAACGATGGTCATTATACCCCAAAAGTTCAATTTTAGTTTCATCAGACCACAGGATATGTCTCCAAAAATTAAGGTCTTTGTTCCTGTGTGCATTTGCAAACATTAATCTGGCTTTATTTATGTTTCTTTTGGAGTAATGGCTTCTTCCTTGCGGAGTGTCCTTTCAGCCCATGTTGATACTCTTTTCACTGTGGTTATTGACACAATCTTACCAGCTTCCGCCATCATCTTCACAAGGTCTTTTGCTTTTGTCCTTGGGTTGATATGCACATGAAGTGACCGCGGGCAAGGCCGCGCATTGGTATCTATGATCTGGCCCAGCAAGATCCCCACACACAGACTCTATCTTGATAACCGTATCTTTACTCGTATACATTTTTAACACAGCAAAGAAAAAAACAATAAATGACAAAAGTAAATATACACAGTAATAACGTGTACTGATAAGCTGACCCTCACTGTCCCTACTCACACGTTACCAGTCCTTTACTCCAGAAGGATGTGTCCCCCGTCGCAGGCCTGTCTGTCTTTGCAGGAGGGCGTCCCAGACGGAAAAAAAAACAGGAACAGCAGAATTTGCGGAAAGAAAGGAAGGGATACTTCGGCCTCTCGCCAGAGGTCCCGCTTACAGTCTCTCTGATCCGGATAGAAGCTCTGGTGGGTCCCCTTATGTAGTCCACACTCCAGTAGCAGGGAGTGTAACAGCTGAATCCTTCAGCAGTGCAGAAGCTGGGGAAGGCTCCGAGGATATGGTGTTAGATAGAAGAAATCACGTTGAGAGTCTCTCCTGCGCCACACAGGAGGGCCTGCACACCGTCCTGGCTCTTTCCACAGACCACAGCAGACTCTTCGCGCGCTTTTTCCTGCTTCCCACTTTGGTCACGTGACTCTCTAGGGCGGGACACAGGAGGCTCAGTCTTTTTCTCTGTCATCACACCCTGCGCAGGTGCAACCTCTGGCCACAAGGTGGCAACATCATCCTGTGTAATCACTTCTGTAACAGGCTCTATATCAATTATCACAGAACAGCCAGAGCCGGCCAGCTCACTACACGCCCCCCCACTCAAAGGTTGGCAGTCCCTGCCAACGACCGGCTCCAGGGCGGCGATGGCTGTGGATGTGACAGGGGGCGGCTGGGAAGAGGGCCACACATATTGGTCTCTGTAGGACTGTCCTGGAGGTACCCCTGCAGTGGTCCTCGTTGTCCGCCTAACGGGTTGGATCCCCTCTCTCCTATCAGTCACCCCACTCTCTTTCCTAGTCGACATGTCAGTAGAGGAGGTAATCGGTTCAAGTGCGTCAGTCGGACGGACAGGGGTAGGCATGCATTCAGTCTCTACATCCCCGGGGTCAGTGTCTCCGACAGTATTAGTGATATCCATCTCTCTAGGTATCACAGTAGGGGAGTCAGGCTGGGAACGGCAGGGGCGCAACATATTACGGTGCAAAGTTCGGATGCTGCCGCTGTCTTCGCCCTGTACTCGATAGACGGGGACACCGGGGTACGGCTGTCCAATTACTCGATAGACTTCGGTCTCCCACTTGGGCCGGAGTTTCCCTTGCGGCTTCTTTATTCGGACTAGGACCAGTTGACCTACATTCAGTGGGTCTTCTTGTACCGGAAGTGGGTCAGCGTGCACTTGATCCTGAATTTGTCGGCCTACTAGCCGGTAGACAGTCTCCATTCTCTGGCGGTGTGTTTGTAGCCAGGAAGGATAGGTACCACAGGTATCTTCTTCGGAGCTAGACAGTTGCAACTCATGGATGTCTTTGCCTGGACGGCCAAAGAGAAGGGTGTATGGGGTGTATCCGGTGACGGAATGGACCTGATTATTATAGGCCCACAGCAGTTCCGGGAGGAATCGAGGCCAGTCGGGCTTTTTGTCTTCAGCCAAAGTCCGGATCAGTTGTAGGAGGGTCCGGTTAAAGCGTTCACACGCGCCATTCCCTTGTGGATGGTAAGGGGTGGTCCTGGACTTCTTGATTCCATACATCCGTTGGAGTTCTTCAATGACTCGCCCTTCGAAACAAGCCCCCTGATCAGAGTGTAGCCGCTCTGGACACCCGTAGACCCGAACGAATTGCTGACAGATAGCCTGTGCAGCTGATTCAGCAGTCTCATCCTTGGTAGCAACAGCGACAGCGAATTTCGTGAAGTGGTCCACCATCACCAGACAGTACTGGTAGCCACTATTCGCCGTTCTGATCAACAGATAGTCCACCATCAACAGCTCGAGGGGCCTCGACGTCTTAATAGTCTGGACGGGGGCACGCTGCTCCGTGAACTTGTGGAATTCACAGGTACGGCATGCTTGACAGACGTTTTCAACCAACTTACGGAGCCCCGGACAAAAAATGAACTGCTGGGTCCACCGGAAGGTCTTGTCTATGCCGAAGTGGCCGTTCCTCCTGTGAGCTTCGCCCACCATCTCATGGGCCAACTGCACCGGGACGACAATCTGCAAACACTCCTCCAGCATATGGGATAAAAGGGCCCTGCGACACAGGACTCCATCTTTCACGATCAGCCGATCCCACTGGGCAAGCAGAGCCAAGGCTCCGGTCGATAGTCGGGCTCACACTTCGGAGGGCGGTTTCTCTTGTTTATTCACATACTGTTTCAGTAAGACGTGCTCGGGATCTCGATCTTGAAACTTGGCCCATTCTTGCTGGGACAGGGGAGAACCCACTACGGCTTCAATCCCTCCTACCGCATACTGGCGGCTATCTTCTATTTGCTTTGCGAGCCGGGCAAAGTCAGGCATCTCATCTTCCTCCAACTCTTCATCCCGGTCCCCCACTGGAGGGGATGATGTCACTCTAGACAGGCTGTCAGCATTCTGATTCTCGTTCCCCGCTCTGTATTTAATTTTGTACTGGAATCTAGAGAGCCTGGCCATCCAGCGCTGTTCCATTGCCCCTAGTTTGGCATTCTCTAGGTGGGCAAGAGGATTGTTGTCCGTCATGACCAGCACCTCCGCTCCTGTCAGATAGCCGGCAAATTTCTCCGTCATAGCCCAAGTCAGAGCCAAGAGTTCCAAGCGGAAGGAGCTGTAGTTGACGGGATTCTTTTCGGTGTCACGGAGAGACCTACTGGCATAGGCTATCACGCGTTCTTTATTATCTTGAACTTGAGAGAGGACCGCCCCTAGACCTTGAAGGCTGGCGTCGGTGTGCAACTGAAACGGTAATGTGTAGTTTGCATATGCCAGAACAGGGGGTGATGTTAGAGCAGCCTTAAGTGCCTGAAAGGATTTTTCTCGGTCAGGCCCTCAAATGATGTGTCGTCCTCTGGGGCTGTTCGCGGTCCCTCGGAGAACCTCATGCAGTGGTTCAGCAAGCCGAGCAAAGTCCTTGACAAACCGACGGTAGGAGCCTGCTAGCCCCAGAAAGGCTCGGAATTCTTTGACGGTAGTTGGCTGCGGCCACTCTTGAACGGCTGCTATCTTCTCCGGAGAGGGCTGGACGCCTTCGGCCGAGATCCGGTGACCCAAGTAGTCGATTTCCTGCTGGAACAGACGGCACTTGCTGGGCTTCAACTTCAAGCCGTGTCGCCTCAAGCGCTGGAACACTTGGCCAAGCTTGTGAAGATGATCTTCAAAGGTGGCGGAGTATACCACGATGTCGTCAAGGTATATCAGCGTAAACTCAAAGTTGAAGTCCCCCAGACAGCGTTCCATTAGTCTCTGAAAGGTCCCCGGTGCGTTATTCAAGCCGAACGGCATCCGGTCGAACTCATACAGGCCCATGGGAAGGATGAAGGCGGTCTTTTCCCTGTCCTTCTCACTCATTGGAACCTGCCAATATCCACTGGCCAGGTCTAGGGACGAAACATATTTGGCCTTCTTCAGGGCGGTCAGTGACTCTTCGATCCGAGGAAGTGGATATGAGTCCCGGATAGTGCAAGCGTTCAGCCTACGGTAGTCCACGCAAAACCTTAGGGAACCATCTTTCTTTTTGACTATCACCACGGGTGCAGCCCATGGGCTCTGGCTTTCACGTACCACTCCGGCGTGTAGCATAGATTCTAACAGGCTTTTCACCTCCTGGTATTGCTGAGGTGGTATCTGCCGGTACCTCTCGCGGATAGGGGGGGTATCGCCCGTGGGTATCTCGTGCTGGATACTGGTGGTACACCCAAAGTCTGTGTCATGCTTTGCAAAGGAGTCTTGGTGTTCCCGCAGGAGTTCCTCCACTTGAGACACTTCTTGTTTGGTGTACTGAGACGTGTCTAGCTGCACTTTTTCCCGTAGTTTTCACCCAATGTCTTCATCGTCTACTTGAGCGTTTATGGCTGAGACGGTTACCGTGGGTAGAGCATATACCCGGGCAAGTTGAGTGCCGGCTTCAAGGGCTAGGCCTACGTCTGCGGTGTTGTTTAGCCTGACAGGGACTCTCCCGTTCCTCACGACGGCTAGAGTGCGAGCAACTAGTGGGTTTAGCTTACCCCCACTTGGGGTCCTCGGCTCGATCAACACTTCAACCCCCTCAAGTTGTCGGTGGGTGTTAAGGGGTAAGGAAATGACTGTCTCTTTTTCAGTGGGCAAAGTAATCCGGGTACGGCGTGGCACCGTAATGGCGGCTAGGGGTAGTTGTTCCTCTGCCATCTGTTGAAGTCCAACGGTCCGGATTATGCGCTGGAACGCCAGACGAGTCGGCTTATGTTTGGTGACTTTCTGCCAGTATTTGGGTCCTTTTCTTGTCAACAGCATAAGATTTAGGTCTTTCAAGATGTTCATTCCAACTATCACTGGGGTTTCGGAGCCGAAACCTTCCTTGACGATGACGATCCCTCGTTTCCCTAAGTCCTGTCCACAGGCCTTTGTGTCCATCCAAGCAACTCCGGTCACTGGAATGGGTAGATTATTAGCCGCAATAATCTTAATGGCGGTGTCTGGGTCACGAGCAGTTCTTGGTTTGAGGTAATTTTCGTAAAACTGTTCAGAGATTGTGGTCACTTGTGACCCGGTGTCCATCAGTCCCTGTACGGCAATTCCTTCCAGGACAACTTCAAGTGTCGGGCTATTCGCGGCAAGAGCACTCCGCCATCGGCTCTGTTTTTCCACACCCCTCTCCTTGGCCTCCCCTGCTGCGCGAGCCTCAGCTGCAGGGGTGTCTAGTTTAACGGCGGCCATTGTGGTGAGGCCCGGCGTGGTAGCTCTGCTTGTGGATATGGCTGGGGTTCCATTCGCTGGTCTGATCGAAATTCCCTTCGCTGGGGTGACTGAGGGTTTGGTCGTTGGTGTGACGGAGGTTGTTGCGGAGGGAAGTGTTGAGGACAACGATTTGCCCTATGGCGAGGATCACCGCATGACCAACACTGTCCCACGGGACGACTAGGCTGTCTTCGCTGGTCTCCCTGTCGGTCTAATGTTAACTGTAATATCTGTCTCTGTAAGTCTGCTACCATCTGTTTCAGGTCTTCCGTGTCACTGTACGGATTTTTAATGTCAGATATGGATCTGCACGCAGCACCTTGAATCCCCACATCCATGACGGGTCCCCTTGAAAGTTCTATGGCTTCCTGTTTGACTTCAGCAAAAGTAAGAGCCGGCTTCATCCGGATCAAGTCCTGTAACGTGTGGTTAAGATACTGGTCTCTCAGTCCTATTACAAATTGGTCTCTCAGTACCAGGTCACGAGAAGCCGTACCAGCTAGTTGCTCCCCTTTTCCACAGGTTTGTTCAAGGAGTACCTGAAGGGCGTTCGCATATTGGGGAATATCCTCCCATTCAAGCTGCGTCCGTCTAAAGAACATGTGTCGCAGTGTTCCTTGGTATGTGGTCGGCCCATAGGTGTTCTCCAGCACCCGCACCAAATCATCTACTGTACGCTGGCCCCTGACCGTCTCCAGTCTGACTGTCGTCCATGCCTCTCCCTCTAGCGTCAGTACCGCCATTTCTGCCAAGGTCTTAGGGTCAATATTATACATTTCCCCCAGTATCCGGACTTGTTCCGCCCACTCTGGTACAGGGTAGTTTCGTCCGCCAAATTTCCTGACCTGATTCACAATAGACACCGGCGGGGCTTTCTGACTGTACACATGGCCTGGGTGGGAATCCTGTTGGTCACAGATCCTGCCGACTATGCCAGATGAAGTGACCGCAGGCAAGGCCGCGCATTGGTATCTATGATCTGGCCCAGCAAGATCCCCACACACAGACTCTATCTTGATAACCGTATCTTTACTCGTATACATTTTTAACACAGCAAAGAAAAAAACAATAAATGACAACCGTAAATATGCACAGTAATAACGTGTACTGATAAGCTGAACCCTCACTGTCCCTACTCACACGTTACCAGTCCTTTACTCCAGAAGGATGTGTCCCCCGTCGCAGGCCTGTCTGTCTTTGCAGGAGGGCGTCCCAGACGGAAAAAAAAAACAGGAACAGCAGAATTCACGGAAAGAAAGGAAGGGATACTTCGGCCTCTCGCCAGAGGTCCCGCTTACAGTCTCTCTGATCCGGATAGAAGCTCTGGTGGGTCCCCTTATGTAGTCCACACTCCAGTAGCAGGGAGTGTAACAGCTGAATCCTTCAGCAGTGCAGAAGCTGGGGAAGGCTCCGAGGATATGGTGTTAGATAGAAGAAATCACGTTGAGAGTCTCTCCTGCGCCACACACGAGGGCCTGCACACCGTCCTGGCTCTTTCCACAGACCACAGCAGACTCTTCGCGCGCTTTTTCCTGCTTCCCACTTTGGACTCTCTAGGGCGGGACACAGGAGGCTCAGTCTTTTTCTCTGTCATCACACCCTGCGCAGGTGCAACCTCTGGCCACAAGGTGGCAACATCATCCTGTGTAATCACTTCTGTAACAGGCTCTATATCAATTATCACAGAACAGCCAGAGCCGGCCAGCTCGCTACACACATGTCGGACCAAAGCACGTTCATCTCTTGGACACAGAACCCATCTCCTTCCTGAGCGGTATGATATCTAAACATTCCCATCTTGTTTGTACTTGCGAATAATTGTTTGTACAGATGAACGTGGCACTTTCAGGTATCTTGAAATTGTACCCAAGGATGAGTCAGACTTGTGCAAGTCCACAATTCTCTTCCTGATATCTGGGCTGATTTCCTTAGACTTCCCTATGATGCTACACAAAGAAGCAGTGTGTTTCAGGTGTGCATTGAAATACATCCACAGGTGTGTATCTAATTAACTCAGATGTTGCCAAAAAAACCTATCTGAAGCTTCCAAACACATGACATCATCATGGGCAGTCCAGAATTGTTTAAAGGCATAGTAATCTTAGTTTATGTAAACTTTTGACTTTGCAGTAAGTAATAAAAATGCCTTAAAACATTCTCTCTCTCTCATTATTCTGGCATTTGGCAAATATTCCTAATTGACCTAAAACGGGAAAGGTTTATTCTGATTTCATGTCAGATATTGAAAAAAAAAAGGTGCATATGTGTCTTTTTATATAGTGTATGTAAACTTCTGGTTTCAACTGTAAATGGCCATAACACATCAAAGTAGATGAACTGTACTTAGGCAAATCTAAATACAATTATTATATTAACTCACTAGTATTTTTATTTTTGGGAAGCCTTTTATTGCAACATGTTATATTACTGCAATAAACCCTGGCTTTCTATCTCCTATTCTTAAATATTAAAATGACTTTTCTAAATTCAAACCTTATTGGCTTCCTGTAGAATAGGTGATTATTTTTTGATCATGGGGGACCAAGCAGCGGAACATTCAGTGATCACAAGAACAGGGGTCCCTGAGTCTCTTGTGTGAATAGAGAGTAGATGGTGTACTCGTGATCTCTTCATTCTCTATAGGGGTCATAAATGTAGCCATGCCACTTTTAATATCAACTGAAAAATTCATCGAAAATCAGTTGAAAAAAATCCACAGTAATTACAATCTAAAAGCAAATCTTTGAAATCAATATCATTGAGGAAAAATTCAATAAAGTTATAATAAAACTCATCAAAAACAATTTGTGTCCTCTCAAAATATAAAAGCTTAAATGGGGATCATTTAACACACCACAGGTAATCCTTGTCTAATTGTACTGTGCCCTGGAAAGAGAGGACACACTTTTTCCACAGAATTTTTGGCACAAGCTTTTTGAAATGGTGTTGTGCCATCTGTGGGTCCTACTACCCTCCAGTCCACTAGTTTATGTATTCTGTAAGGAAAAAGGTGTTGGTGACATGACGCTGCTTTTCATAGTCACGGTTCATTTTGATGTCACATTTTTGAGATAGATGGTGACAAACTGGAAGTTGTAAAGGACTTCAACCTACTAGGATCAATAGATTATTCAAGATGCAACGACAACACCGGAAATCAGTAGGAGAATAGCTATGGGCAAATCAACAATGAAGTCACTGGACAAGGTCTTCAAATGGAGGAACATTTCACTGGCGACGAAGACACGGTTTGTACATAGTCTGGTCTTTTCTGTGGTAACATATGGATGCGAAACCTGGACGATAAAGAATCAAGACAGAATAAGTATCAACGCCTTTGAAATGTGCTGCTGGAGAAGGATCTTATCAGTACCATGGATGGCAAGAAGAACAAACAAATCAATTTGGAACAAATTTATCCAGACATATCACTCGAAGCAAGGATCACCAAGCTACAACTTGCCTACTTTGGACACATCAGCATTAGTCCGTTCTGTTCATAGAGAAGTATTGAATGAATAGTTAGTAATTAAAGCTTAGAGATCACAATACATCCCTAATACGATGGATTTTTATGCTTATCCAGAGTCAATATCAAACAAAGATTAGGAGTTGGAACGGTGACAGAAACTACAGTTCATCACGTCCACCTGCCTATTATTACGGCTGTATGGAGGCTATGTAAATGTTATTTTTACTCCTGGATTATGATATTAATATGTGTAAATATATTCTGTATTATATAAATAGATTTTTCATATGCAAAAATCTGAACACATGCCAGCCTCCTCGGCTTACCTCATTTATCCTAAGACTGGGCCAAGGCCGGTTTTATCAGCTACATCATTAAACAGCAGCAAGTATGAGCCACAAAAACTAGTGCAAAAAGCCAGGCCTCCACTTATAGTGTTTTTTTCAGATTTTTTTAAACTGTATAAAAAAATCTAATATAAAACTCCAGCATTTGTTAAAGTAATATGTTTTGGTGGGATTTTTATCCTTGTTTTAGTGAATTTTTTATTTGATGTAATTTGGTAGTAGTGATTTTTAATGTGTTTTTCAAATCCTATCGAAAAGCCTATGAGATAAAACCATCCCCAAAGCATACTTACTATTTAGAAGAATGTCACTGTCCCCAAACACAACTCAAACCAAAACACTATGCATGTTGTGCTTCTTATATGTACATACAGGAAAAATATATCATTGTACCATGTTGTACTGTGTTATTTTTCTGTATTTACATATAGATTTTAAAGTAACATCTGGTCACAAAAGAAGAACAATAAAAACGCATTGAAAAACACTGCAAAATACTGTGTATGAATCCAGTCTAAACTTAACCCCTTTACCGCCCAATCCTGTTTGTACCCTAATGACCAAGCCAAATTTTACAATTCTGACCAGGGTCACTTTATGAGGTAATAACTCTGGAACGCTTTAACTGATCGCACTGATTCTAAAACTGTTTTTTTCATGACATATTGTACTTCACGATAGTTGTAAAATTATATTACTTGCGTTTATTTGTGAAAAAAAAGGAAATTTTGCCAAAATTTTGAAAATTTTGCAATTTTTAAACTTTTAATTTTTATGCCCTAAAATCAGAGAGTTATGTTACGGTAGGTAATAAATAACATTTATAACATTTCCCACATGTCTACTTTACATCAGCACAATTTTAGAAACTATTTTTTTGTTAGGAAGTTATAAGGTTAAAAGGTTGACCAGCAAATTCCCATTTTTGCAACAAAATTTACTAAACCATTTTTTTAGGGACCACATCACATTTGAAGTGACTTTGAGGGGTCTATATGACATAAAATACCCCAAAATGACACCATTCTAAAAACTGCACCCCTGAAGATACTCAAAACCACATTCAAGAAGTTTATTAACCCTTTAGGTGCTTCACAGTAATTAATGAAATGTAGAAGGAAAAAATGGACATTTAACTTCTATTCACAAAAATGTTACTGTAGACCAATTTTTTTATTTTCACAAGGGTAACAATAGAAAATGGACCCCAAATTTTGTTGTGCAATTTCTCCTGAGTACACCGATACCCCATATGTGGGGGAAAACCACTGTTTGGGCGCACGACAGGGCTCGGAAAGGCAGGAGCGCCATTTGACTTTTTGAATGTCAAAGTTGATGGAATAATTTGCGGTTGCTATTTCACGTTTGGAGAGCCCCTAATATGCCTAAACAGTGGAAACCGCCCACAAGTAACAACATTTTGGAAACTAGACCCCCCAGAGAACTTATCTATATTTGTGGTGAGCACCTTGAACCCCCAGGTGCTTCACAGACGTTTATAACATTGAGCCGTGAAAATAAAAAAATCAAATTTTACATTTTCACAAGAGTAGCATGAGAAATTGCACCATATAATTTGTTGTGCAATTTCTCCTGAGTACGCCGATAACCAATATGTGGAGGAAAACAACTGTTTGGGCGCACAAGAGTGCTTGGAACGGAAGGAGCGCCATGTGACTTTTTGAATGCAAAATTTACTGGAATAATTAGCGGACGCCGTGTCGCGTTTGCAGAGCCCCTGATATGCCTAAATAGTGAAAAACCCCAACAAATGACACAATTCTGGAAACTAGACCCCTCAGGAAACTTACCTAGATGTGTGGTGAGACCATTGAACCCCCAGGTACTTCACTGAAGTTTCTAACATTGAGCCGTGAAAATGAAAAAAAAAATCACATTTTTCCCACAAACTTGTTCTTTTAGCCTCAAATTATTTTATTTTCACAAGGGTAACAGGAGAAAATTTGTTGTTCAATATCTCCTGAATACGCAGATACCCCATATGTGGGGAAAAACTACTATTAACTACTCAACTACTTTGATGGAATGGTCTGCGGGTGTCATGTTGTGTTTGGAGAGCCCCTGATGTGCGTAAACAGTGGAAAACCCCCACAAGTGACCCCATTTTGGAAACTAGACCCTCAAGGAATTGATCTAGATGCATAGTGAGCACTTTGAACCCACAGGTGCTTCACAGAATTTTATAACGTTGATCTGTGAAAATGAAAAAAAAATATTTTTCCCACAAAATGTTGTTTTAGCCCCAATTTTACTTTAGACCAATTTTTTTCATTGTCACGAGGATAGCAGGAGAAAATGGACCCCATAATTTGTTGTGCAATTTCTCCTGAGTACGCTAATACCCCATATGTGGTCAAAAACTACTTCTGAGGCACAGTGCAAAGCTCAAAAGGGAAGAAGTGCCATGTTGGAGCTCAGATTTTGCTGGACTGGTTTGAGTGTGCCATGTCACATTGGCAGTGACCTTGAGGTGCCAGGACAGCAGAAACCCCTTCATCATAAACACCATTTTACAAACTACACCTCTCAATGAATTCATCTACGGGTGCAGTGATCATATTAACACCACAGGTGGGTCATAGAATTTTATGCCATTGGGCAGTGAAGAAAAATATAATTTCTGCTGAATGTAGAAATACCCCATATGTGGCTGTACAGTACTGCTTAGCCACATGGTAAGACTCGAGAGGCATGCTATTTGCCTCCTGGAGTTCAGATTTTCCTAGAATAGTTTGCGGACTCCATATACATAGCCCCTAAGTGCTAGAATAGCAGAATTCCCCCTCAAGTGACCCAATTTTGGAAATTATACTCCTTTGGGAATTTATCTACAGGTGTAGTGATGATTTTGACTCAATGGGTGTTTTCCAGAAACACGCAGCAGTGAATATTGCTGAGTGAAAATTGCAAATTGTCGTTGCAGTGACCAGTACGTTGTAGTGACCAGTACTTTGTGGTCAGCTCATGCTTCTGGAGACACACACCCATAAATTCTCTCATTGCTACTGAAATGTCAAACATGTGGACACTAACTGCAGTTTAGACACTCTGTGGTGCTCAGTAGGGAGGGGGGGCATTTGAATTTAGGAGCAGAGAATTTGCTGGACACTTTTGGGGCGTGAGGAGCCATTTCGCTTTTCCAGAGCCTTTGTGCTACCAGTAACATGGAAGCCCCTATATTTACATTTGACAGATGATGGACCTGAGTGGGGGCTTTTTTGAGGATTGATTTGAAGCTTTTGTTAGGCTGTGTGCCCACGATGCGTTTTTTAAGCGTTTCTGCAGCAGCAATTCCGCTGCAGAAACGCTTAAAAAACGCTTGGTAGAAGGCCTGCCATGTCCCCCAACGATAATCCGCATGTGCTGTGCACATGCAGCGGAAATTTCCGCAACGGTTTATCATTGCGGAAAAAAACGCAGCACTACCAATTATTTTGCGGAAGTGCTGCGTTTTCGCCGCCATTGACTTGCATTGGAACACATGGAATCCGCATCATTGGATCTGTACATGAGCATTCCATGCGTTTCATTGTGCGGATGGTACCCGGGTCTGGAGGAGAGGAGACTCTCCTTCGGACCCGGGTACCATAGAACCTGTAAAAAAAAGAATAACATAAAAAATAAACATTATACTTAACTTCTGATGGCCCCCGGTGTGCTCGTCTTGGCTTGCCGGCAGATCACGGTGGACTCAAGGACCTGCCATGACGTCATTTAGTCATGTGATGGGTCACGCGACCGTTGACATCGGCATGTCCTTTCAGTGTACCGCGAGCTGCCGGCAAGCCAGGACGCATCGAATAAAGACTCGGGAGCCATCAGAAGGTAAGTATATATTTATTTTTTATTTTTTAACATTCTTTCGGTCACACTATATAAATCCATGCCGTTTGCATGGATTTATATAATGTGACCAAGTTGTCAAGCACTTTCCAAGTGATGCTAAAATCGCTTGGAAAGCGCTTGTCAACCCGCATGCGGAAATGCATATGAAGAACGCTTCACATCCGCTTGTCCCTGGCAGGAAAAACGCATGTACAATCCGCATGTACAATCCGCATGCGTTTTTTCTGCCAGGGAGATGCAGAAACGGTCATGAAAAAATCCGGAGCATTTCTGCATCGTGGGCACATAGCCTTAGGAACATTTTACATAACATTTTGATCACATTTTTCCGGCGCTCTACGCTAGTTACTTATGTCAGGGTTTCCATCTAAATCTCTGAGTGAGGTGATTCAGATGAAACCCCCAAGGGATCCATTCACTATAATGAGGCAGCAGAGTTACTCTGGACTCCATCTGGCCTCTATTCAAAGTTGTCCTTCTTTTCAGAAGTACACAAAACTAAGGCCGATGGCACTTTTATGCACAGCTAAAAAGACGGACACTGCCGGATCACAGGCCAGACTGTGTCCACAGAGCCTCCATCTGTCTCATTATAGGGAATCTTCCACTGGAGGTTCTGCCTGAATCACATATTTCATAGATTTACATGGAAACTCCGGTGTAAGCGCTCAGCGCAGAGCGAAGGATAAATGTGAGCTGAGCCTTACTGCGATCTTTGGGAGGCAGAATGAACAAATCAACAGCAGGTGAAGAATTGGTTTTATATATTTTTTTACGCCGTTCCTCGTGCGGTATAAGTGATTAGACGACTCTATTCTTCGGGTCGGTGCGGTTACTGCGATGCCAGATTTATATCAGGCTTTTATGTTTGGCAGCTGTCACACACTGAAAGACGCTTTTTTTTCCCAAAAACTAGTTTTTGCATCGCCATATTTTGAGAGCTATAATATTTCCATATTTCTGCTGACAGTCATGTGAGGGCTTGTTTTTTGCAGGACAAGTTAACATTTTCATTGATACCATTTTCGGGCACATGACATTTTTTTGATTGCTTTCTATTCCGATTTTTAGGAGGCAGAATGAACAAAACCCAACAATTCAGGAATTGTTTTTTTGTTTTTGTTTTTATGCCGTTTCGCGTGTGGTTAAATTGATAAGGCAGATTTGTTCTTTAATTCAGTACGTTTACAGTGATACCACATTTTCTAGAAAAAATAATAATTTTTGCATTGCTTTATTCTGAGCTGTAACTTTTTTATTTTTCCGCCGATGGAATTGTATGGAAGCTTGTTTTTTGCGGGACAAGGTGGCATTTTCAGTGATACCTTTTATGTTTACAATTGTCTTTTTGATCACGTTTTTTTTTTACTGTGTTCACTAAAGGGGTTAACTAATGTGACATTTTTATAGGGCGGGTCATACCGGATGCGGCGATACCGAACGTGTACTTTTTTTTCATAAAAATATTTATTTATGGGTACAATATATATATGATTTTTTTATTATTATTTTGTGATTTTTTTGTTTTTTATTTTTTTTTCATTTTTTTACTTAGTCCCACTATGGGACTTTCACTTTCTCAGCTCTGATCATAGTTATAAGGCATAGCAATGCTGTAGCATTGTTATGCCTTATAACTGTCAGTGCTGCACTGACACAAATTAGTTAGATCATACACTGCGCATAATCACATTAACTTGCCAGTGCCTGGTGACCCTGATGTCGTTATGACAACATCGGGACACCATGGCAACAATCGGGCAACAGCGGAGGTGCTGATCGGAGGGCAGAGGGAGCTCACTCAATCTGCCTACCTTCTAAATGCTAGCAATCGCAGCATTTAGTGGGTTAAACTGCCAGAGAGGTAAGAAGAGGCTGTTCACACTGCTGTGCTCCATGTATATCTGATCTAATACTGGAGATATGATATCAGTGGGGCTAGGGTAAGAAGAAGCTGCTCACACTCTTGTCCACCACATCTATCTGATCTAATACTGGAGATACCAGTTGTGCTGAGGTAATAGGTCACTCCCTCTGCTGTCCACCGTGTCTGTCTGATCGAATACTGGAGATATCAGTGGGACTGAGGTAAGACGAGTCTGCTCACACTCCTGTCCACCACGTCGCTCTGATCTAATACTGGAGATACCAGTTGTGCTGAGGTAATAGGTCACTCGCTCTGCTGTCCACCGTGTCTATCTGATCTAATACTGGAGATATCAGTGGGACTGAGGTAAGACGAGGCTGCTCACACTCCTGTCCACCACGTCTATCTGATCTAATACTGCAGATATCAGTTGTGCTGAGGTAATAGGTCACTCGCTCTGCTGTCCACCGCGTCTATCTGATCTAATACTGGAGATATCAGTGGGACTGAGGTAAGACGAGGCTGATCACACTGCTGTCCACCCTGTCTTTCTGATCTAATACTGCTGATATCAGTTGTGCTGAGGTAACAGGTCACTCGCACTTCTGTCCACCCTCTTTATCTCCAGGTCACAGCAGTAGAGCTTCCCTCTGCACATGCTCACCTGCAACTCAATATTGTAAGACACATTTCTGTCTGTGTAACAAGATGGAAGTATTTTCAATATAAATGTAGTGGTTTGTTCTTTAACCCCTTAATAACATCTGACGTACTAATACGCGTCTGTGCCCTGGGACTTAAGAGCCAGACCCGTATTAGTACGTCATCGCGATCGCGCGCGCACACAGGCTGTGCGGGCGCGATCGCCGCCGGGTGTCAGCTGATTGTCACAGCTGACACCCGGTACTATGTGCAGGGAGCGGTCCTGCACCGCTCCCAGCACATTAACCCCTGCGATGCTGCGATCGAAGTCGATCGCGGCATTGCGGGGGCAAGGGGAGGTGATCGGCGATACTCACCTCCTCTTCCGGCTTCCAGCGCAGTCTGCAAAGGCTTCCCGGGTGTTGCCATGACGACCCGATGTCGTCATGACAACATCCGGGTCACCAGAGAGCAGGAAGATTGCTTGGACATGCGCAGTGCATCTCCAAGCAATCTTCACACTGTGCACTTCTGACAGCCTTCATGGCATAGGGATGGTGCTCCATTCCTGTGCCATGCAGGCGATCAGAAAAAAAAAAAGTGAAAGTCCCAGAGTGGGACAAAGTAATAAAGTGTATAAACTGTGTGAAAGTGGAAAAAAAAAAAAAAAAAGCTGCAAAAATATTATAAAAAAATAAAAAAAATAATACACCAAAAATAAAAATATAATGTACCCATCAATAAATATTATTATAAAAAAAATAAAAAAAAAACAATAAAAGTACACATATTTGGTATCGCCGCGTCCGGAACAACCTGACCTATAAAACTGTCCCACTAGTTAACCCCTTCAGTGAACACGGTAAAAAAAAAAAAAAAACGAAGCGAAAAACAATGCTTTATCACCATACCGCCAAACAAAAAGTGGAATAACACGCGATCAAAAAGACGCATATAAATAAAAATGATACCGCTGAAAACGTCATCTCGTCCCGCAAAAAACAAGCCGCCACACAGCTCCATCAGCCGAAAAATAAAAAAGTTATAGCTCTCAGAATAAAGCGATACTAAAAAATATTTTTTTCTATAAAATAGCTTTTATTGTGTATAAGCGCCAAAACATAGAAAAATGATACAAATGTGGTACCGCTGTAAACGTACTGACCCGAAGAATAAAGCTACCTCATCAATTTTACCACACGCGGAACAGAATAAAAAAAAAAAAAAAAACAATTCCTGAATTGTTGGTTTTTGTTTATTCTGCCTCCCAAAAATCGGAATAGAAAGCGATCAAAAAATGTCACGTGCCTGAAAATGGCACAAATAACAACGTCAAGTCATCCCGCAAAAAACGAGCCATCACATGACTGTCTGCCAAAATCTGGAAAAATTATAGCTCTCAAAATATGGCGATGCAAAAACTAGATTTTACAAAAAATGCGTCTTTTAGTGTGTGACAGCTGTCAGTCATAAAAACCCCATATGATTCTGGCATTGCTGTAATCACACCGACCCGAAGAATAAAGTCGTCTAATCACTTATACCGCACAAGGAACGGCGTCAAAAATAAACTCTTGGGTTAGGATTGGGCTAGGGTTAGGGCTGGGTTTGGGGCTAGGGTTGTGCTGGGGCTAGGGTTGTGCTGGGGCTAGGGTTGTGCTGGGGCTAGGGTTGTGCTAGGGCTAGGGTTGTGCTAGGGTTAGGGCTGGGGTTGGGATTTTTTTCAAAAGTAAGAAAAAAAGATGACGATATGGCGACTAGTGTTGAGAGCAAGTGCTCGCTACTTGAGTTTGCATCGGGTGCTCTGGTATGCATTGAGTATCGTGGGTATTTGAGTGACATGCTCGAGTCTCTGCCCCATATGCTTCGCGGCCAAAAAACTTTACGGGGATTGCCTGTCATGCACGAGCGATCCCCGCATGTTTTTCTTTGGGTGTCTAATAACCGTGAAACATGCGGAGCAGGGACTCGAGCATGTCACTCGAGCACACGCTGTACATGGTGCATACCTGAGTACCCGATGCAAACTCAAGTAGCGAGCACTTGCGCTCAAGAATAATGACAACTTATTCAATATGATGACCTAATGTAAACAAATTCTGTGCCGTACCTCTGGGTTCAAAATGTTCACTATACACCTTAATAAAATCCTTGAGGGGTATAGTTTCCAAAATGGGGACACTTGTGGGGGAGCTCCACTGTTTAGGCACATCACGGGCTCTCCAAACGCGACATGGTGTCCGCTAACAAATTGAATGGAAAATCGGCTCAAATTGTTAGCGGACGCCATGTTGCATTTGGAGAGCCCCTGTGTGCCCAAACATTGGAGCTCCCCCACAAGTGACCCCATTTTGGAAACTAGACCCCCCAAGGCACCTATCTAGATGCATAGTGAGCACTAGGAACCCCCAGGTGCTTCACAAATTGATTCGTAAAAATGAAAAAGTGAAAAAAAAACACTTTTTCATTTTTATGAATCAATTTGTGAAGCACCTGGGGTTTCAAGTGCTCACTATGAATCTAGATAGGTGCCTTGGGGGGTCTAGTTTCCAAAAAGGGGTCACTTGTGGGGGAGCTCCAATGTTTGGGCACACAGGGACTCTCTAAATGCAACATGGTATCCGCTAACAAATTGAATGGAAAATCGGCTCAAATTGTTAGCGGACACCACATTGCGTTTGGAGAGCCCCTCTGTGCCCAAACTTTGGAGCTCCCCCACAAGTGACCCCATTTTGGAAACTAGACCCCCCAAGGCACCTTTCTAGATGCATAGTGAGCACTTGGAACCCCCAGGTGCTTCACAAATTGATTCGTAATAATGAAAAAGTGAAAAAAAAAACACTTTTTCATTTTTATGAATCAATTTGTGAAGCACCTGGGGTTCCAAGTGCTCACTGTGAATCTAGATAGGTGCCTTGGGGGGGTCTAGTTTCCAAAATGGGGTCACTTGTGGGGGAGCTCCAATGTTTGGGCACACAGGGACTCTCCAAATGCAACATGATATCCGCTAACAAATTGTCGGCTCAAATTGTTAGCGGATATCATGTTGCATTTGCGTTTTTTTTTTCACTTTTTCATTATTACGAATCAATTTGTGAAGCACCTGGGGGTTCCAAGTGCTCACTATGCATCTAGAAAGGTGCCTTGGGGGGTCTAGTTTCCAAAATGGGGTCACTTGTGGGGGAGCTCCAAAGTTTGGGCACAGAGGGGCTCTCCAAACGCAATGTGGTGTCCGCTAACAATTTGAGCCGATTTTCCATTCAATTTGTTAGCGGATACCATGTTGCATTTAGAGAGTCCCTGTGTGCCCAAACATTGGAGCTCCCCCACAAGTGACCCCATTTTGGAAACTAGACCCCCCAAGGCACCTATCTAGATGCATAGTGAGCACTTGGAACCCCCAGGTGCTTCACAAATTGATTCGTAAAAATGAAAAAGTGTTTTTTTTTTCACTTTTTCATTTTTACGAATCAATTTGTGAAGCACCTGGGGGTTCCAAGTGCTCACTATGCATCTATAAAGGTGCCTTGGGGGGTCTAGTTTCCAAAATGGGGTCACTTGTGGGGGAGCTCCAAAGATTGGGCACACAGGGGCTCTCCAAACACAACATGGCGTCCGCTAATTATTCAAGCAAATTTTACAATCAAAAAGTCAAATGGCGCTCCTTCCCTTCCGAGCCCTGCCGTGCGCCCAAACAGTGTTTCTTCCCCAAATATTGGGTATCTGCGTGCCCAGGGGAAATTGCACAACAAATTTTGGGGTCCATTTTTTCTTGTTACCCCTGTGAAAATAAAAAAAATTGGGTCTAAAGTAACATTTTTGTGAAAAAAGTTAAATGTTCATTTTTTTCTTCCATATTCAAAAAATTCCTGTGAAGCACTTGAAGGGTTAATAAAGTTCTTGAATGTGGTTTTGAGCACCTTGAGGGGTGCAGTTTTTAGAATGGTGTCACTTTTGGGTATTTTCTGTCATAAAGACCTCTCAAAGTGACTTCAAATGTGATGTGGTCCCTAAAAAAATGGTTTTATAAATTTTGTTGGAAAAATGAGAAATCGCTGGTCAACTTTTAACCCTTATAGCTCCCTAACAAAAAAAAATGTTGGTTCCAAAATTGTGCTGATGTAAAGTAGACATGTGGGAAATGTTATTTATTAACTCTTTTGTGTGACATATCGCTCTGATTTCAGGGCTTAAAAATTCAAATTTTGAAAATTGCAAAATTTTCAAAATTTTCGCCAAATTTCCGTTTTTTTTCACAAATAAACGCAAGTGATATCGAAGAAATTTTTCCACAATCATGAAGTACAATATGTCACGAAAAAACAATCTCAGAATCAGGGGGATCCGTTGAAGCGTTCCAGAGTAATTACCTCATAAAGTGACAGTGGTCAGAATTGTAAAAATTGGCCCGGTCATTAACGTGCAAACCACCCGCGGGGCTTAAGGGGTTAAATAATACATGTGTAATTTAATAAGCAAAGGTATTTAGGAATGATGACATTTGCTTTCTTTCTTTCTGTCGATCCCCTGAGATCCATTTAATGTGGTGTTTGCCAATCTATTTTATTTGTCAAAAGAAATGAGTAATCAACTCTGAAGAATGAGTTTTGAACAGATTTATACCTTTGGGGTTGATAGAGAGCCAGTGCCTAAATACCATGTACAGTTCTAGGGAATGTGTAAATCAGTGATTTCTAACCTGTGTCTCTCGAGCTATTGCGAAACCACAACTCCCAGCATGCCCCGACAGGCACCAAACACCGGTGAATATTCTAGTCTATCTACAGCTGGAGAGCCACAAGTTGGAGATCGTATTTAGTACAAGAGACTATGTACTAAGAGCTACAAGTATTGATGCTTCTTAAGCTTTACACATCATCCGGCTGAATAATAATAATAATCTTTATATTTATATAGTGCCAATATATTCTGCAGAACTTTCCTATTCACACAATTCACAGACATTGTCAGCACTGTCCCCATTGGGGCTCACAATCTACATTCCCTATCAGTATGTGTTTGGAGTGTGGAAGGAAACCAGAGAACCTGGGGGAAACCCACACAAACTCCTTGCAGATGTTGTCCTTGGTTGGATTTGAACCCAGGACCCCTGCGCTGCAAAGCAACAGTGTTAACCACTGAGCCACTGTGCTGCCCGTTAAAATAACACTATACTGATGCTACATCACATTATATTGAAAGTCAAGTGGTTGTGTTTTAACCAGTCGGTCGCAATGTCCGCCACATATGAGTAACATGGAATCTGGTGAACTTTTTGCACCTTGTGTGTCATGGTCGCTGCCACCTACTTGGTCGTAATACAACCCCAATGATTTTCATTGTTGTGTAATGGCATAGTGTGATCTTTGGCCAAATGATGAGTTTTGAGGTCAAAGTCATCGTGTAGCTCCAGCCTAAACCACATAATATATCTGATATTTTTCATTATTTTTCTGTGTGCTTCTGTTGAATCACGCCAGGACCATTTCGTTTTGTCAGTCATTGGAGAACACAGCGCTTGATCTTCCATGTGTCCTGTATGTCATAGACGCTGTCGCTCTGGTGTCACTTTTCTGGCTCCAGTCTGAAAATAAACACAAGTTGGTCCCAGACATTAACCTTCTGAGAATGTTTCAGAGATGAGGGTTAATCAGTATTACTGATGATAATATGGATATGGAAATCTAAATTTCAGCATGAGAGCAACACTATTCCTTGATATTACCTCCCACAAAGTAGTGATCACGGTGCGGTAGTGATTATATAGTCACATAATGGCTCAAAATCGAAAATACCTTCTAAATAAAAGGTATAGAAGACATGAATTCAGGACTGCAGGTCAGGACTAGGACTCCACGGCACAGAATAACCCCACCAAGTACATTCCACATACAATCCTATATTTAACAAATCCATTTCTAGACTGATTGCTCTATACATAGCCAGAATAATCCCCTTTTGGGATGGGAAGGCGAAAATAGTTATCTAAAGTATATCATGTGCTGTGGTCTTTCACAATGACGAGAATTTCTTATACAAAGTCCTCTGGCCAACTTTCCATTAGAATAGTTAGAATAGTTTCTGAACTTCAATGACTATATATGTTCACAGAAAAAGTTGGCCCATATTATTGGTCATTTATTATCTTATAATGATGTAATGCCTTTTAGTATTTGCAGCTGTTTTCAGCTGTGTTGTAAATTGTCTATCAGCCTATTTTTCTTCCCCCCCCCATCAAATAGTGAAAATACTAGGTCATTCACTATGTACCTTAAAAGAGGTCAGACGATTCTTGATAAATCTTTTTGAACGGAATATAAAAATCTTAAAAATGTTCCAAATTACTTCAAGGGAATTTGCTACAAGCTTTTGCCACCTAAATTGAGAGTGGTATAATATAGAGACAGAGACCATGATTCCAATAATGTGTCACTTACTGGGCTTCTTGCTGTAGATTTTATAAAATCACTGTTTTATCAGCATGAGGTTATCACTTGAGGACTAGTAAACCTGCTGCCATGTAATTCTCTGTATTAATGAGCTTTGTATAACCCCACCCCCACCACTGATTTGCTGCTTTCTGCCTATGCACAGTGTACACAGAAAACAGCCAATCAGTGGTGTGGATGGGGTTATACAGAGCTTGGTATTCAGAGAACTGGTGGATCTGCAGCAGATAAAACAGTGTTTAAAGGAAAACTCACAGCTGATGCATGCTGCCCGAATTATATATATCAGACACTGGATGTATGATTTCAGTCATGAATGTTTGACTCTGAAATGCTGTGGCGTTTCAGAAAAAAAAAGCATACTGTAAAAGCCACTGGGGACCGAGCCGCACGAGAGACCTATTAGAAAAGGTGGTCCCCGACGGCTTTCCCCTTCCACTGCCAGTGACTTACAGATCTCTCCCACTACACTCACACAGGGAGAGATCTGTCACTCAAAGGGAGTGGGCGGGGGAATCCGACAGGAACCCGCCTGTCTGACTAGTCTCCTGTGTGGCTCGGTCCCTGGCAACTTTTAAAGTATGTTTATCTTTGAAACGCCGCAGCATTTCAGAGTCAAACATTCATGGCAGAAATCATACAGCCAGTGCCCGATACATGCTGCCCAGTGAAGTAAGTGATACATTGCTGGAATCAGGGTCTCTACACTTACATTATGCTCCTCTCAGATGGTGTAGGAAAATCCTGATAAACTGTCTGAGACTTTAACACTCATGGCCTATCCTTAGGATAGGTCACCAGTGCCTGATCGGTGATGGTGTGACATCCGACGCACTCACCGATCAGCTGTTTCCGGTGTTGGTGGCAGCCAGAACTGCTCTGTTACGGAGCTGCACGGTACATCTCTGCCAACCGAATAGTGGCAGTGCCTGTGTACTGCACTTCCACCCCCTATTGATTTAAATAGGTGGTGGATGTACAGTATCCGGCCGCGGCCACTATACAGTCGATGGAGCTGTGTTGCTCTATAACCGAGCAGTTCTGGCTGCCGCTGACACCAGGAACAGCTGATCAGGGAGGGTGCCAGGTGTTGCACCCCCACCAATCAGACATTGATGACATATCCCAAGGATAGAATGTTAATGTACCTGACAACCCTTTTAATCAGATTGTCTCATGAAGAGACTGCTTTTTTTAAAAAAATTCTGCTCTAGTGATCACCTTATTGCAGCAAGTTTGGTGTCTTGATGACTCTGTTCACATCTCTGCTTTGGTATTTTGTGCCATCATAGTTACCGGATTTGCCACATGATGAATGTCTACACACACCAATGACTTATAATGAGGTCTATCAGTTTTCATCGTAGTAGATGTTATTTTCCTTGAAGCAGTAGCACGGCGTACTGCACGATTTACCTGCAAATATGGTAGAATCTGCACAACAAAGACTCCAAACTAAACCTCCAATGCAGATGTGAATGGAGCCTAAGTTGCGGTGATCACCTATTATCGCCAGTGGGAGCCACATCCGGACAGACATTTTCTCTGCAGATAACATGTTGTATTATATTTAAATGAATGGTCATTTGTTTAATCCATGGACTGGCGAGGTCCTCTAGGGCGGAGGTACTCTTTCTTTGAAGGTCCTGATCAGGCTCTATGACCTGATAGAAAAATTGTGTTATTTTATTGTGTGATAGATTCTCCATTTAAAGTGACAAAACTTGTGCAATCAGTATTTAGATTGAAATATGTGTCTGCACTGGACTAATTTCCGTGAGCTTTACCTTACACTGTTGTATTTCTGATCTGTGTTACACTACGGGCCCATGCTATATCTACAAGTACTTCCACTTGTAAAATTCTCAATCTGTGAGAAGAAAAATTGTTGGCATTTTCCAAGAAAGGTGGTTCTACAGAAGTATTGCAGAGCACAGTGCCTTGCGGGTGTACATAATGTCTGTAATATGTACCTATAGGACCTTGTGTGCTGCTGTAGATGGTCCATGCTCATGGCTTTGCCGTGTCCATGGCCCAATATAGTTGCCTGTATGTCTACTGAAGCCTATAGAGGACTACCATGATCGCGATCACATGGCTTTATCTTGTGACTACAAGAAGACTGAAGACTTCACAAGGCTTCCGACATTGCAGCTTGCTCAACTTATTGTTCCAAATGTCTTTACAAAATTTTTTGCCTTAATTGATTTACTAAGGAAAAAGATGAAGGCGGTTTTTAAAACACACTCTCTATATGTTTTTGCACCCAGAACACATACAGTAGGAAATATTTTGCCCCGTAAGACGTGGTCTTGTCATGGTGAGGATCTTTGTGGCTTTAGGATGACTAGCAGAATTATTTGTGATTCTGGTTTCTTTTGTCCTTGTTGTATTTGACAGAGTCCGACCTTCAGATCTGTGAACCGAAGGCCCCAACATGTTGCACCAGGAAGATGGAGGAAAGTTACCAGACTTTAGTGAGGAGAACGCTGGCTCATAACATTGAAGCCTTGACTTTTGAGCTCAAATTCATGATTCTCGCACATACGTCTGCCATCCAAGGTGAGAGCTTAGCTCCCAATTACTTGTTATTCTGAAGAATATACATAACCATGATATTTAACACTTGACTAATTGTTCATGTGTTTGTTTTATTGTATATGAGAAGTATTGTATGTGTATGGTTTTATGGCATCGCTGTTTTCCATTTAAAGGGAATCGGTCATCATCACAAAATTACTTATTTTTTAAAGGGGTATTCCCATCTCCAAGATCCTATCCCAATAAGTAGTAGGTGTAATAATAATAATAATAATAATATTAGCAAATCGCTCCAATTAGAAATGTAGTATAATTTTTCTGATTCGTTATTGTCTCTTTCCTCATGTGCAGGCATTGCGGGACCTTAGGTATCCATGGTTACAGCCACTGGCTGCTAGCTAACTAACTGTGACTATATCAGTGGTCGTAACCATGGATACCTAAGGTCCTGCAATGCCTGTGACGCGCCCCTGGGCCTACTTGGTGTAGCGTTGCGCACGCGGGGACTACCCGGAGCCGGGCCTGTTGGGGGTAGTAGTCTCGTGGCGGTGACCCGGTCCGTGCCCAGGGAGTCAAACTGTGTGGCTGAGTATTAGCAGTAGATGTTGGACGACTACGCCACCCGTTGAATGCAGCTATGGAGCTGCCGCTGCAGGGCAGACCGCTGAGGCCGGTGGTACGATTGTGCAGCGTAGATGGTATAACCCCCAACGGGAGGGGTATGGCCTCAGGGCAGCCAACGTGGATGATGGGGGTAGCAGGAACCACTCAGAGACGATGCGGTGTAGTTCAGGGTCTTTACTGGTGATAAGGATAGACCCTCCCGGAGTACTGGCTAGCGATCGGGGCCTGGTCAGTCTTTGAGCAGATGGGATTTCCCCTGGCCAGGCGGAGTTGTAGGCCTCCCCAACTAATTGTACTCTTCTGGCTACCTTGCTAGAGGCGGGTAAAAGTAGCCCACGTCCCTGAGTGTACCGTGTGGTGCTCACCCGTATGGCCGGTGACTCGGGGCCTTCTAGTGGCTTCCGCTCCACGACGGCGGTGCTGGTCCCACGCGTGTGACCGTGCCTTCGGGTTTCTTGGCCAGAGGACCTGAAATCCCCTGCCGGTCGGTTTCTGCTGCTGGGTAAGGATTAGTCCCCACAGCCTCGGACTCCGGGTCCGGTGGTAACTCTTCAATCAGGGCGAGCTCTACAGCTGCCAGCCCCTGATTCCTTTTAGCACGACTTCCCCAGAGCTCCTGATCTTTCTTGTTCCTAAAGCTGCTCCACTACAGACCAGACTGTGTCTCTGTCTGTGTTCTCTGCTCTCTTTCTCTCTAACCCTGCCTCAGCCCCAGTTTTATATAGGGGAAGTTCTTCCCCTCCCAGGACTGGGCAGGAGGTGTGGCATGCATAGGATTCCTGACCAAGAGACCTCCCACCTGCTCTCAGACGTAATATTGCTATTACTGTGGAAACCAGACCCCTGGGGTGCCACACCTGCACATGAGGAAAGAGACATAGCGAATCAGAAAAATTATGCTACATTTCTAATTGGAGGTATTTGCTAATATTATTATTATTACACCTACCTACATATTGGGATAGGCTCTTGGAGAAGGGAATACCCCTTTAAATCAAATTTTTAGGGTTAAATTTATTTTTTAACATTTTTTGGTAGTGTTTTCGTTTTCAAAAACACAATCTTTAAAATTAAAAATAGAATTCTTGCAATTTTCACAATATTCACTGTTGATTCAGGAAGTTCAACTGTACATTAACTGCAATAGACTGACTCTTTTGTCTTAAAGGGAAACTGTCACCAGAAAAAACGATATTAACCTGCAGATATGGAGTTAAGCTGCAGGTTAATTGTGTTATTAACCTGCCCAATGCAGGGACATGAGACTTTTTTAGATTCATACTTCCGGTCCTTTTTGGGAAGAGTTTTCAGCAGGCTCCTTATCAACACTTCTGTACACAGCTGATAACATATGAGACATCAATCAAAGTAGGTGATATCACAGCTGACCCTGCTTCTGCTTCCTTCACAATGACTTTTGCACATGCTCATTAGACCCTTTAAAAGGAACCTGTCACCAGAAAAAAATGTTATCGACCTACAGATTTGGGGTTAATCTGCAGGTTAATATTGTTAGTAACCTGTCAGGTGCCTGAATTTAGCCAAATGTTGCGGGGAGAAAATGAACTTTATTCCTCCAGCAGCGTTCAGTCACAAGGGCGGCACTGTCGTGGGTTTCAGTCACTGCTCTGAGTATAGAGAGCTGTAACTGTGCCCCTGGCCTTGACTGACACTCGCTTTGCATTGGGGCCAGCTATCAGTCAGCGCGGTTACAGCCGCTGCTCTCTATACTCAGAGCTTTGATTAAACCCGAACTATTTATGATCTGGCTTGTATACTTTTTTTGATCAAAATAGTTCACTAAGTACCCTATATGTCATATGCAACTTTGCTTTACATTTATATATAATGATGGTAGGGTATGAGATATATTTTTTTGTCTTTTGTAGGTTTTGCTTTTTTTTGCTAGTGTGAACATGCTCCTATTTCTTGCATGTCTACCATCTTAGACCTCAGTTCACATTGCTTGTTTTTTTGTCTTGTTTGCATTCTGTGCAAATTAAGGGTGTGGCATCCCCCTTGTTGAGCTGGTTAGTATATATGTAGCTTACCACGGGCTTAGGTGGTCTGATATTGGGACCCGGTGCTATTTGTCTACCCTTTTATATGCATTACATCAACTTTGATATGCAGTAAGGTTTTTAAAATAGACAGTGTAGGACCATCCCAATTTAGGGTCACCTTGCCGCTGGTGGGACGGCTTGTATACTTTTTTTGATCAAAAATAGTTCACTAAGTACCCTATATGTCATATGCAACTTTGCTTTACATTTATATATAATGATGGTAGGGTATGAGATATATTTTTTGTCTTTTGTAGGTTTTTCTCATCTGAGAGGAGCAAAATGTAGGAAAAGAGACCCTGATTCCAGCGATGTATCACTTAGATCACTGGGTGCAACTAGTTGTGGTACAACCAGAGTTTTTAGATGCAGCAGATCTCAGAAAGCTAACCCCCCTACACAACAACTGCCTGTGCATATTGTATATTGACAGTGAGCTACTAATCAGTGCAGGGGTGGAGTTGGACCAGGATGCACATGGGCTGTAGTCCTGTAGTGTTAATCTCCTGCTGATAAAATATTCATTATATTGAAACAACAGCACACAGCCTAATATGTCATACCTAGCTGAAATCAGTGTCTCAGCTCCTACCCCATGCTTCCCTATTGAGGTTCATGCTTTATTTTTATTCCAGTTAGGTCTCATGATGCTATCTTTTAAACTTTCCTTAATCTGGGAAAAACTGAGAATTATAAAGGAAACTTTATAATTGTCAAACTGTCACATTTTCTCATGCTAAGCAAAATGGATTTTGGAAGTAGCAGATATTGATTGCTACATACTAGACTATGTATACTATAACAGCAAATATTAGGGCAGAAAAACCCTGTCTATTCGTACTATTCAAACACATAGAAATCAGAGAGGGATTGCCCAAATGAAGGCCACCATACATTTAAATTAAAGATGACATCAAGGGGATAAGCCAATCATCAATTCTTTATGCAGGCCTCCCCACATGGCTGAGAAAATTGACAGTGACTTTCTTCTCTTCTCCCATTTTAAACTATCAGACGAGCTGGTGTTCAGCTGGCAGCTTTCTAAGGTGTATGGGTTAAAGATCCCCCTCCACGACCCTGATGGGAGAGCTCCTCACTAGCTGACAGATTGGGATAAAATAAGCTGTTTAACGAGACTTCACCTTCAGTAGAGGTGGCCCTACTTGTCTGCTGGTTCTCACACCAACTCCTCTACCCGCCATGCTGGCATCCTCTCCCATGGATTCATCTCCTTGAAAACCGCTCTCATTTTTTGTGTTAATATAGAGCAAGCATACCTGGTTTTGTTTTTACCAAGCAGGAAATTGATCTTTGACTTAGGGAAATTCCGTGGTTTTCGGTTTCTTTAAAATTGATGGCCTATCCTATTGCACTCCCACTGATCTGTGGTTAGGATGGACTTCAGCTCTTCCGCCAGTGCTGTATCACCTTTATTGTCTATACTGCTCTGTATAGCATCTATATGTCATGCAAAGTGTGGGAAAGACTTAGTGCAACACAAAGGGAAGAGAGAAAGGGAGCCCAGACTCTAGGGAAAGGGGGAAGTGGAGACCTCTTAGGCTGATCTATTATCACCCTGTCTCCACAAAGATCCCTATATTGGTTCTTCACCAATTGCCGCACGCGTACTTCGCCCTGTCTTTACCTGGCATTCGGCCCTGGCTAGGGAAGGGAGAGGATGAGCGCTAGTCGATCCCCACTGAACACTAAAGACAACAAGGGGGAATAGACAAGGGGGAATAGCTTAGCTTTAGTCGACTCCAGACAAATGCGCAGACGTCCTCTAGCACCAGAGAGGAAGAAGTACTGCTCTTGCTCAAGCCTTCACAAGGAGTAATGAATATCGCCGGCACCTCCCTCTGGCACACAGCAGGTATTTATACACCCAGGCCAGGGAGTTAATTAGCCAGAGGAAGGTAGCCGCTGGGTCCTAGAGAGACAGCCTCTAAAAAGTTGTCTGTAATGCTAAATGAAGAGATCTCCTGCAACCAACTGCAGGGCGACTGTCTGTCACTTCTGACACACCCGTGTCACTGTAGTTTTTGTATTAAAGCTCAGTCTCGGGTATAGCCGCTAGTATGGAAATAATGGTAGGGACGCTGCGCTCACTGGAAGTTGGACTCTTCCCTGAAAATCTTGACCATAACTAGAAATGTCATCGATTTTGTTAGGATTTGTCTGTGGGCCACTCCTGGTCTGTTTTGGTCGCTCGCTGTTTTTTCCCAGGTGTCTGACAGCTGCTTCACTTTCCTCAATAGAAATAACACTCCTATATCAATGTGCTGAGCAGTTATGAGAGGACATTCAGTTGGAAGTTATTACTGTCACTCCCTCAACTAATATGTGTGTTATTTCTATGAAGGGAGAAGGGATACGTTGTTTTCAGACATCTGTAAAATGCTTACATGATCTTCCTTTATATTAAGTTCCCCTCAATCTCAGATTCTGATAAATGTTCAGAGGCTCGGATCTTTTTATAATCCGGAAACCTCTACAATCTCTCATCACTCCCCCACATCCTCATACACAGACATCCCTGTTTTGCACTTGTCCAAAAATGTGCACAGTTAGGTTTTTTTAATTTTTATTCTAGGGATACAGGGCAACTTTGGTCACAAGTCAGGAGTAATGACGTTCTGTCAGTGGTCGTCTGGTAACTCTAAAATGACTACCACAGACAGGCTTAGCGAAGGCCACTCCACTTACTAGATCCCAGGGGTTGCCCTGGTCTTCACCCTTTAACCCCAACAAAGGGATCTGGACTTAAACATGGGTATCTGGGCTGTGGCCATGGAATAAGCTGCTGTTCGGTGATACAGGCTGGCAGGAGAGGTCAGGCAACCGGATCAGAACCAAGAGGGCAGGAAAAGTACAATATTAGAATACATGAGAATAATCAGAAACACAAGAATCGGTCAAAACAATAGACAATAATGCAACAAGGAGCTAAACAGACAGGACTGAAGCAGAGGAGCACAAGATTATATCTGACCTCTTCCAGCAGTAAGCTGGAAGCTTAAAGGAAATCTGTCACCACTTTGGAGTTATCAGACCTCTACTATGGGCATAAAAGGTATAGAAAAGTAACTCTATACATACCTGTATGGCCCATAGTAAAGGTTTGATTGCAGAGAAAAGCGCTTTAATCAATTCTATTTTGTACAGGCTTGGCGTCTGGGGGACGATTAAGCATATAGGCGGGGATTTAGTGGAATAATAAGCAGATAGGCAGGAATTTGGGCGAATAATAAGCACATAGGTGGGGATCGCTTGGCGTCCCCCGGAAGCCAATCTGGTACAAAATAGAATTGAATAAAGCGCTTTTCTCTGCAATCAAACCTCTACTATGGGCCATACAGGTATGTATAGATTTACTTTTCTATACCCTGTATGGTCATAGTAGAGGTCTGATAACTCCAAAGTGGTGACAGATTCCGTTTAAGTAGGGTGTGGTGCCCTTCATTGGCTGTAGCATGAAGCTGATAACTCCACCTGGAAAGTACCCACACCCATACATACTGTCAGACTGGATGGCACTGCAGGTCCCAGCCACTATAATCTAATTGGCTGGATGGAGCCTGCACTATCCAGAGCTTCTGGTTCCAACATCTCTTGTATCACCAGCGCTGCCCACAAAATGAATACTACGGCGCAGTGGTGTACCGCCAATGGCGGCAGGCCACGCCACTGCTATGGGGCCTGTGAGCCGGGGGGGCCCCGAAGCAGCAGGAGAATGAGGAGGATAGGTGAGTATTTGGGGGGGGAGCAAGGTTGCCGTGGCGCAGGAGTGGGGCACATGTCTGCGAAAGTGACATGAATATTCCATCTTCTCCACTCCCATGGGCATGAAGAAGAGGGAATATTCATTCTCTTTAGTAGTGGGCACAGAGGAGCGCTGAGCCGCGGCTCCTGCTGACAGTGCCCGCTGCTAAAGAGAATGCATGTTCATTCTTCTCCACGTCCATAGTCCCGGCGTGGAGAGGAGTGAATATGCCGTCAGCAGCTCACATCAGCGTCTGTGCGCTGCTCAGATGCCGACATGAGCTGCCTGGCAGAAAGGACGCAGCGCTGGAGCAGAAGAGAGGAAGGAAGGTGAATATAAGTGTTTATTTGTTTTATGTGTGCAGTGATGGGGCAACACATACCAGGATTGCTGGATGAGGGTCCACACATGCCTGGATTGGGGGGTGAGGAGGCCACACATACCAGTATTGGGGAATGAAGGGGCCACACATACCAGGATTGGGGGATGAGGAGGACATATATGCCAGGATTGGGGGATGAGGAGGCCACACATACCAGGATTGGGGGATGAGGGGGCCACACATACCAGGATTGGGGGATGAGGGGGCCACACATACCAGGATTGGGAGATGAGGAGGCCACACATACCAGGATTGGGGGATGAGGAGGCCACACATACCAGGATTGGGGGATGAGGCCACACATACCATTATTGGGGGATGAGGGGGTACACATACCAGGATTGGGGGATGAGGGAGCCACACATACCATGATTCGGCGATGAGGAGGCCACACATGCCAGAATTGGGGATGAGGAGGCCACACATACCAGGATTGGGGATGAGGAGGTTACACATACCAGGATTGGGGGATGAGGAGGCCACACATACCAGGATTGGGGAATGAGGGGCCACACATACCAGGATTGGGGGATGAGGGGGCCACACATACCATAATTCGGGGATAAGGAGGCCACACATGCCAGGTTTGGGGGATGAGGAGGTCACACATACCAGGATTGGGGGATGAAGAGGCCACACATACCAGGATTGGGGGATGAGGAGGCCACACATACCAGGATTGGGGGATGAGGGGGCCACACATACCAGGATTGGGGGATGAGGGGGCCACACATACCAGGATTTGGGGATGAGGAGGCCACACATGCCAGGATTGGGGGATGAGGAGGCCACACATACCAGGATTAGGGGATGAGGGGGCCACACATACCAGGATTTGGGGATGAGGAGGTTACACATACCAGGATTGGGGGATGAGGAGGCCACACATGCCAGGATTGGGGGAAGAAGAGGCCACACATACCAGGATTAGGGGATGAGGAGGCCACACATACCAGGATTGGGTGAAGATGGGGCCACACATACCAGGATTGGTGAATGAGGGGGCCACACATACCACGATTGGGGGATGAGGGGGGCCACGCATACCAGGATTGAGGGATGAGGGGGGCCATGCATACCATGATTGGGGGATGAGGAGGCCATACATACCAGAATTAGGGGATGAGGGGGCCATGCATACCAGGATTGGGGGATGAGGGGGCCACGCATACCAGGATTGGGGTATGAGGGGGCCATGCATACCAGGATTGAGGAATGAGGAGGCCACGCATACCAGGATTGGGGGATGAGGAGGCCACACATACCAGGATTGGGGGATGAGGAGGTTACACATACCAGGATTGGGGGATGAGGAGGCCACACATACCAGGATTGGGGAATGAGGGGGCCACACATACCAGGATTGGGGGATGAGGGGGCCACACATACCAGGATTGGGGGATGAGGGGGCCACACATACCATGATTCGGGGATAAGGAGGCCACACATGCCAGGTTTGGGGGATGAGGAGGCCACACATACCAGGATTGGGGGATGAGGAGGCCACACATACCAGGATTGGGGGATGAGGGGGCCACACATACCAGGATTGGGGGATGAGGAGGTTACACATACCAGGATTGGGGGATGAGGAGGTCACACATGCCAGGATTAGGGGATGAAGAGGCCACACATACCAGGATTAGGGGATGAGGAGGCCACACATACCAGGATTGGGTGAGGATGGGGCCACACATACCAGGACTGGTGGATGAGGGGGCCACACATACCAGGATTGGAGGATGATGGGGGCCATGCATACCATGATTGGGGGATGAGGGGGGCCATGCATACCATGATTGGGGGATGAGGAGGCCATACATACCAGGATTAGGGGATGAAGGGGCCATGCATACCAGGATTGGGGGATGAGGGGACCACGCATACCAGGATTGGGGTATGAGGGGGCCATGCATACCAGGATTGAAGAATGAGGAGGCCACGCATACCAGGATTGGGGGATGAGGAGGCCACACATACCAGGATTGGGGGATGAGGAGGCCACACATACCAGGATTGGTGGATGAGGGGGCCACACATACCAGGATTGGGGGATGAGGGGGGCCACACATACCAGGATTGGGGGATGAGGGGGGCCATGCATACCAGGATTGGGGAATGAGGGGGGCCATGCATACCATGATTGGGGGATGAGGAGGCCATACATGCCATGATTGGGGGATGAGGAGGCCATACATACCAGGATTGGGGGGTGAGTGGGCCATGCATACTAGGATTGGGGGATGAGGGGGCCACGCATACCAGGATTGGGGGGTGAGGGGTGCCATACGTACCAGGATTGGGGGATGAGGGGTGCCATACGTACCAGGATTGGGGGATGAGGGGTGCCATACATATCAGGATGGGGAAATTTACCAGTAGCTGCTGCATTTCCCTCCCTTGATGCGAGTCAATACGTTTTCCCAGTTTTTTGTGGTAAAATTAGGGGCCTCGGCTTATACTTGGGTCGGTTTATTTAAAATATACGGTATTTTAAAATCAGTGAGTACGTGGATGCCCATAAGGCTATGTGCCCACGATGCAGAAATGACGTCATTGAGTCATGTGACAGGTCACGTGACCGCCGTATGTGCAAATGTACACGGATAATATGCGTTTCAATGCAAGTCAATGGCGGCGATTACGCTGCGTGTCCGCAAAATTAATGGACATGCTGCGTATTTTTCCGCAATGATAATCCACAGCGGAAATTTCCGTAGCATGTGCACAGCACATGCGGATTATCATTGGGGACCACGGGGAACGTATTACCAAGCATTTTTTAAGCGTTTTCGCTGTGGAAATTCCGCGGAAAAGACGCTTGAAAAACGCATAGTGGGCACGCAGTCTAATACTGTAGGACTGTGCGGTGCATTATGCTATATGGGGGCTGCATTTAGTGTCCTAAATTCGTGGTAAGTAGAGGGCCTGGGAGCTGCTAGTAAAGGTGCCCGTACACCTTAAATGACAGTCACCCAGACACTCACTCATCCTACAGTATCTATAGTAGCCACAGTATCTCTCCTGACTATTCACATGTATGTGTGGCTCGGAAAAACATGCATATGTCTGGAATGGGGAGAGAGCTGCTGACAGACACCTCTAAGCGGCTTATCTCGTGGGAAAAAAAGATGAGGCAGTGTAGTTCAACATGCCCAATCCTTCTCGTGTTTGACATGATCTGCTGGGGGAGAGTTGGGAAGCATTTTATTAATAAGGAACTTTCACAGATTTTTGCCTTATAAACTGTACATAGTAACAGGCATGTACATAAAAACATTGTATATATATATATATATATATATATGTATAATATTTTTTTTTTTTTTTTTTTCCCGTAATCTGTTGTGGAGATGCTGAAGATGGCACCAAAATTATTTTTTATCATTAAAATTTTTATTTTTATCATTCAACTGGGCATTTAATTTTGTTCAGCCCTGTGGGCGCCTACTTTCATCTCACTCTGACGCTTTCTAGCAATCATAAAAAGGCAGGTTCCATATGTAGGAAAACTTAGACACCTGCAGTTCTGACCTAAATTATACTAACACCATTTCCTTCCCTTCCTAACAGTAAGGCGTCATGTCCGCATTTAAACACGGATGTGAAAAACGGTATGGTGTCACCAGTGTTTTTCACTGATGGATAAAGCAATAAATAAAGTACACATCTTCTCCTATCTTTTGCAATATTAAACACGGACAACACATGGATTGTACACTGATGCCATCCGTGTGCTGTATGTGTTTTTCATGGAACCATAAAATTGTATCGGCTTTTTCCACTGTGCTGCCAGAAAAAGCTGACATGTCTACATGTATTGTGCATAGCACCATAGATTATAATGAGCACATGTTCTACCCGTAAAAATAATGGACACAACACTTCCGAGCAACACGGATGTCTGAACGAGGCCAAAGGACAGCTGCAGACGACCGAAGGTTCTCCATCTGAGAAAACAATCTTATACCAATCGCACTCTGATCAGAGTGTGATGTGATAAGAGTTTCTCAGATGTCTGTTAAAATCGAAATTATCTGAGTGTGGTCCGATGTTCTCCACGGATTCATACATATGAATGGACGAGTGCCATCCAATTTTTGGAGGCAAATCATCCATGCTGCAATCTTTTTCGTCAGACCGAGGAAAAAATCGGGCATGTCCACTGACTCATTGAATAGCTGTCTGAGTGCTATCTGATGTTTTGACAGATCGCACTTGAACCGAAACTTCGGGCGTCTGCATGAGTCCTTCTTCTTATCCTTGGTCCTTTGCTGCTCCCACGACGCTCCTCACTCTGATGCTGCTGACCGTCTTTTTTCCCGGCACTGACGGTGGGTGTTGGGATGGAGACATGGTGACGTGAGATAGATAAAGTCATGCAGGGGCTATCACACAGAGTACATCCTTTTTACATACACATTCTCACATTTTTAGTAAATGATTACCACATGTGTAATGAATTGCATCATCCTCCTTAATAACTTTTACAATTTAATTTATTGTCACGTTTGTAGACTAGCTTCATGGAGCCTTTTACACTCAGCACAAGTAAAATCTAAAATATACAAGAAACCCACAAATAAAATAATGAACGAATGGGGAAAAGAAGCATTTTGGATGTTGTTGCTGGATCGTTCATTATAGTATTTGTCTTTTATGTTATTTTCTTATAAGCATTTGGAATTAATAGTTGTAAAGTAAAAATCCCATGGATGGATTCCATTTATATCTATGGAATTCAAATTATTCCTAACAGATGATCTTGACATTTCTGAAATGATCCCAAACAATAGAGCATGAAACATACTTGGATTTTATAATACATCTGTGGAAGATTTTTATATTTTCTTTATTGTTAGTAAATTATGAATTGGACAATTGATGCATAAGGAAAACATTAGGAATGTCTGATCACTATCTGTCTGCATAGCCTGGTTGTATTTTTAAGTCTGTGGACAAATTTAACATGGAAAAAATGATTCTACATGTGCTAGTGGTCACCTTTTAATTAATAAAACTGAAATAAGTTTCAGTCTTCTCTTATGGGATTGTCTCTCCCAGTAATACAGGCTGGATGTGAGCTGATGTCTTCATAATCTCGCTTATCACACCCCCTAATATTGTACTTATAATAATGTCTGTAAAGCGCTGTGGAATATGATGGCGCTACATAAGTAAGTAAAATACATTTCCTCGTCACGTGCTTTTTTCTTATCTATGACTTGTTTTCTCTGCCCTCCCTGAGACTGTACAAACTTTCTACTCTCTCTACTCTTGAGAGCTATGTACAATACCCTATTTCTCCCTGCTGCTATCTCTAATGCTGAACAAAGAGAGGAAGCAGCTCTGAAGAATTAGTATATGCTCTTAAACACTCAGCTAATTAAAATACTTACAGACACACTACAGCAGCAAAATAGTGACAAAATTTTGAATTAAGCATATTTAGAAAGTTGAAGCACTATTTAAAAAAAAATCTGTACAATGGTGTGTATATCCTTAAAGTCTTTCATTTAGCATCCACATCTATTAGCTGGAAAGCAGAGAAGATTTAAGTAGAGTCTTTCACACTGGAGGACCCAACACATCCAATCTGTACACAGATCTTTAATTTACAGTAGTGTGAAAAAGTGTTTGCCCCGTTCCTGATTTCTTATTCTTGTGCATGTTTGTCACACTTAAATATTTCAGATCACAAAACAAATTTAAATATTTGACAAAGATAACACAAATAAATTTGAAATGCAGTTTTTAAATGAAGGTCTTTATCATTAAGGGAAAAAGAAATCGAAACCTACAGGGCCCTGTGTGAAAAATTACTCCAAGAGCGCAGCGACGACTCATCCATAAGGTTACAAAAGACCCCACAACAACATCCAAAGAACTGCAGGCCTCACTTGCCTCAGTTAAGGTTACTCTTTATGAATCCACCATAAGAAAGAGACTGGGCAAAAATGGCATGCATGGCAGAGTTCCAAGACGAAAACCACTGCTGAGAAAAAAAAACCATAAAGGCTTGTCTCAGTTTGGCCAGAAAACATCTTGATGATCGCCAAGACTTTAGGGAGAATATTCTGTGGACTGACGAGAGAAAACTTGAAGTTTTTTGAAGGTGTGTGTCCCATTACATCTTGCGTAGAAGTAACACAGCATTTCAGAAGAGGAACATCATACCAACAGTAAAATATGGTGGTGGTAGTGTGACGGACTGGGGTTGATTTGCTGCTTCAGTACCTGGAAGACTTGCTGTGATAAATGGAATCATGAATTCTGCTGTCTACCAAAAAATCCTGAAGGGGAATGTCTAGGCATCTGTTCGTAATCTCAAGCTGAAGCGCACTTGGGTTATGCAGCAGGAAATTGATCTAAAACACACTAGCAAGTCCACCTGTGAATGGCTTAAGAAAAATAAAATGAAGGCTTTGGAGTGGCCTAGTCAAAGTTCTGACTCTAATCTGATTGAGATGCTGTGGCATGACCTTAAAAAGGCGGTTCATGCTCGGAAACCCTCCAATGTGGCTGAATTACGACAATTTTGCAAAAATTTGCAAAATTCCTCCAGAGCATTGTAAAAGACTCATTGCCAGTTATCGCAAATGCTTGATTGCAGTTATTGCTGCTATGGGTGGCCAAACCAGTTATTAAGTCTAGGGGCCAATCACTTTTTCACACAGAGCCCTGTAGGTTTGGATTTCATTTTGCCTTAATAACAAAGACCTTCATTTATAAACTGCATTTTGTGTTTAATTGTGTTATCTTTGTCTAATATTTAATTTGTTTTATTATCTGAAACATTTACAAGTACTCACTAAATTAGAATATCATCAAAAAGTTAATTTATTTCAGTTCTTCAATGCAAAAAGGGAAACTCATAGATTATATAGAGTCATTACAAACAGAGTGATCTATTTCAAGTGTTTATTTCTGTTAATGTTGAAGATTATGGCTTACAGCCAATGAAAACACAAAAGTCATTATCTCAGTAAATTAGAATATTTTATAACAACAGCTTGAAAAATGATTTTAAAATCCGAAATGTTGTCCTACTGAAATGTATGTTCAGTAAATGCACTCAATACTTGGTCGGGGCTCCTTGTGCATCAATTACTGCATCAATGCGGCGTGGCATGGAGGCGATCAGCCTGTGGCACTGCTGAGGTGTTATGGAAGCCCAGGTTGCTTTGATAGCAGCCTTCAGCTCATCTGCATTGTTGGATCTGGTGTCTCTCATCTTCCTCTTGACAATACCCCATAGATTCTCTATGGGGTTAAGGTCAGGCGAGTTTGCTGCCAATCAAGCACAGTGATACTGTTGTTGTGTAAACCAGGTATTGGTACTTTTGGCAGTGTGGACAGGTGCCAAGTCCTGCTGGAGAATGACATTTCCATCTCCTAAAAGCTTGTCGGCAGAGGGAAGCATGAAGTGCTCTAAAATTTCCTGGTAGACGGCTGTGCTGACTTTGGTCTTGATAAAACACAGTGGACCTACACCAGCAGATGACATGGCTCCCCAAACCTTCACTGATTGTGGAAACTTCACACTAGACCTCAAGCAGCTTGGATTGTGGCCTCTCCACTCTTCCTCCAGACTCTTGAGACCTTGATTTCCAAATGAAATGCAAAATTTACTTTCATCTGAAAACAACACCTTGGACCACTGAGCAACAGTTCAAGTCATTTTCTCCTTGGCCCAGGTAAGACGCTTCTGGCGTTGTCTATTGGTCATGAGTGGCTTGACACAAGGAACGCGACACTTGTAGCCCATGTCCTGGATACATCTCTGTGTGGTGGCTCTTGAAGCAATGACTCCAGCAGCAGTCCACTCCTTGTGAATCTCCCCCAAATGTTTGAATGGCCTTTCCTTAACAATCCTTTCAAGGCTGCGGTTATCCCGGTTGCTTGTGCATCTTTTTCTACCACACTTTTTCCTTCCACTCAACTTTCCATTAATATGCTTGGATACAGCACTCTGTGAACAGCCAGCTTCCTTAGCAATGACCTTTTGTGGCTTACCCTCCTTGTGGAGTGTATCAATGACTGCCTTCTGGACATCGGTCAAGTCAGCAGTCTTCCCCATGGTTGTGGAGCCTACTGAAACAAACTAAGGGATGCTTTTAAATGCTTAGGAAGCCTTTGAAGGTGTTTTTTGTTAATTATTCTAATTTACTGAGATAATGACTTTTGTGTTTTCATTGGCTGTAAGCCATAATCATCAACATTAACAAAAATAAACACTTGAAATAGATCACTCTGTTTGTAATGACTCTACATAATATAGTAGTTTCACTTTTTGTATTGAAGAACTGAAATAAATTAACTTTTTGATGATATTCTAATTTAATGAGAAGCACTTGTAAGTGTGACAGACATGTAAAATAGTGACAAATCAGAAATGGGACCAACACTTTTTCACACCATTGTAGATGGGACCTGTGTAATATCTCATTTTCCCTGTGGTGGTGCTACAGGATATTTTACACTTGCGGCACCAATAGATTACTAAGGGTACCAGCAGCATAAAAACCTGTGAACAGCATATAGTGGGGAAACTTCTCTAATACAATGGAATTATCTACAGCAGAACACTTTTTTAAAAAAAAAAAATATGTACCATGAAGCTGGTCAGTGTCTTGCACACTTAGAAAAATCAGTAGCCCTAGTTATGTATATAATTTTTTTTACTTGTGATCCAGACCTTGGAAGGATGCATCTTGGCTGAAGAATTCAAACAATTATCAAGACTGGACGTAGCTGACAAAGAAAAAAAAAGTTTTTCTGGAGACAAGTATAATGTAATCAGTGTATCTCGGTGGTGTCATCAGTGCAGGCTTTGGCAACCTTGAAGAGAAAGCTCTTAATTGATGGTCGGCCACCTTTGCCTTACCATGTTTGCATGGGACTCTCCTGTGTCTGTTCGAGCAGATGTTGCATCCCTAAGGGTAATCAAAGTTTTGGTTGTAGAAACATGTAGGCAGTTTCTAATTTCATCCAGTGGGTCGCTTTTTATGATAGACCTGCCAAGAATTTCCCTGTGTAAGTGAGAAACTGCTGACAGCCCTCTGAAGAGCTCATTGTTGCAGGGGTGAGGTTTCAAGATCCATAATCATTACAAGATGTTGGAGGGAATAAGGCCAAGACTCGGAGAACAGACCAGCTCAGCCATTCCTACATGTTCCCGAAATAGACTAATTATTGTAACAGGTAACAATTACTGTTTCCCTTAAATAGTCAATGAGAGGTTATATGTTAAACAGCAATGTCTACGGGGTGGCCATATTGTGCTGGTAAGCGGATGTACTGACTCAGCAGAAATCGGGGTTGGACGTTTTGTACTGAGTAATGAAACTAAATTACTAATATTTCTAATTATATATGCATTTTTCTCTTAAATTTGTAATCCTACTTGTCATAGAGAAAAATTAAAATCCATAAAGACATCTCCAGAGAAGGGAGAAGAACTGACACTTCAACCTCCATTGAAGTAGGTCTTCACATTGAACATATGGGATTAATTAGACCTAGGAATAGAGGGACTAATTAAAACAAGGGAAATGAGAGAGCTAACATTTCCATCTCTGTTGAAGTAGGGGCCTCATGCAGTGAACATGTAATTACAGCAAAGAAATGCTTTGAGAAAAAGACACAATGTCTGAGATCCATATATTCAAGAGGCAGGGAAGTGGAAAATTGAACACCTTTAGAGGTAACTCTTCTTGTATTCAAAGAAAAACAGGACAATTGCAGTTAGACACTTTGTCTCTGGTGTCCAGAAATGAATATTGAGGTTTGCATAGATCCGATATTTATAGGAGATATATTTTCCTTGTCATAGCGAAGAGAGGGAAATAACGCATTTACTCACCGTAAGGCCATTCTAACCCTTCCAACTTAATGATGATGCCATCCAGGTAATGTTTCATCACAATGTAAAGATACAATTGTGATAAGAAATATGATGACAATATCTACCACATGGGACCTCCAGGGGCAAAGATATCCTGTAAGATTAGGAATCTCATGGAGTTCTGAAGGACCTAGCACATCCCACAACTAGCCCCCATGTGAGCTCATCCATGGGAGTATGTGGGCATAGCATTGAGTTAATAAAAATTAAAGTTTGGGTCTCTATCAGGGTTCATTCGGAAAGACATAATTCAATGTGAGAGTGTTCCATTTTCCTAATAGGAGTGCTTCCCTCCGCTAAGCTCTGAGCCATTTCCGTGACATCAGGTTTAGTAATTTTCTTTCATTGTTCCTTTTTTTTTATGTAATTGTACATACCGTATTGTTTTGTTCCCATTGTATTATCTTTGTATATTTTTATAAACTCTGCCTATCTTTCTGAATTAAATATATAAAATTTAATAGCTCTCTTCCTCTTGCTCTGTAAACCACACCCTTGAAGCCATTCGCTACCTGTAATGGGTGTCCAATCGGCCTGTATAAACAATTGGTGGATGCAGCTAGTAGTGGTTCCTTTTTTTGTTATTGTGTAGCTGGCAGTGACCGTACTGGGCTATTTATAGATTGTAGATTGTGAGCCTCGCGGGCAGGGTCCTCTCTCCTGTACCAGTCGCTAGCTTGTATTGTTCAAGATTATTGTATGTATACCGCCTTTTTCATATGTAAAGTGCCATGGAATAAATGGTGCTATAATAATAATAAATAATATGAATATACAGTATATATATATATTCCATGCGTTGGAATCGGAGGTGTAAATACCATACGCTCATTGTAAGTTCCCCAATAACTGGCCTAGTAGTGGAAACAGCAATAACCTCGTCCATCACTTGGCAGTCAATTGCATAATTGTCCTGACGATTGGAGGCAGCAGAGTTGCGTCCCCTGACAAAGTGGTGACAGTGGGGGGATCTGCGTGATCTCTCCAGTGTCATCTGTGACAAACTGGTAACAGCAGTGGGATCTGCGTGCCCCCCCGGCTGTTGTCTTTGACACTATTCTTAAATATAATAAGTGTCTGATCACTATGAGTTCCACTTCTAGGACCCCTACTGATGAAGAATGGGGTTTGTGTTGTCTATTTGACCACTGTTGCTCCATTCACTATCAATGGGGTTGACAGAGAAGCGCCATCTTCATCAGTCCCATAGTCATTCCATTCAAATGAGGGTTTTGGACCCTGTTTCTTAAGTTAAGGAGTATAGAGTTGAGCAAATATCCCACAATTCGGGCCTACGTGCTCAATTTGGGATGTAAGAAACTTTCAATTTGCATCAAATAAATTTGGTGAGAATCAAATCTCCCGGGAAGGGTTAAAAAATATTAAACTCTTTTTTTCTCCCTCATGGTCTTTTACTGGGCGCCATCACTGACTAGACAGCCACGTGGGGCTCGATGCATGACATTGACGTTAAGAACATGCATCGTACCCCGTGCAGCCATACGAGACATGAGGCCTGACACTGACGTGCGTCACGTGTTATATGACCTAGTGAGTTCTGGTAAATGGCGGAGCTCACTGAAAACCTGTAGAGCAAAGAGGAGCTGATTGGGAGAGCAAGCTGGGAGAAGTGGCACATGGGCAGGTATGCGGAGTGCTGACGAGGGGTAAGTATAAGAATTTATTTGGGCGGTTTAACCGTCTCCGGCCCTCAGGTTCACACAAATTAGATCCCAACAATTTTGAATGAATTACAATGAGAATTTTGGGGGAAATTGTAGCAAAATTGTTTCATTCAAAATCAATTTACTCAAATCTACTGGGGATGCAATCAAACACTTTTACTCTACTATCACTGTAGTCGTAGTCATCATTAGAAAATGTATCATTTCACAATAATATTCACTCTTTAATATCTTTTTATTTTATTTTAGTACGTTTACAATTCTGTGATTGATCAATTTCCTAATATGTCTATACTGTAATGTAACTTGAACTTTGTGGGCCCCAATGCAAAATCTCCAACAGGGCCCCTGATTATTGCAGGTTTTTAATAGTAATTATTTTTTCATATGAGGCAAAGGGATCTTTTGGGCCCTCTAAGCTCTAGGGCCCATGTGCGATTGCAACACCTTGCCCCTATTGTAGTTACACCCATGTGTCTATATATAAATGGTCTGTGCACCACTTTCCTGATTCGGAGCTTCAGGTGCCCAGCATTAACTTTTAAAACATAACATGCTCACCACTAGGGGGAGCTTAAGTGCTCACTGCTTACGGTCAGACATAGACCTCAAAAATAACAATGTGCTCCCTCTAGTGGCATCTGCAGGCAGCTATTAATTTGCACATCTGCCAGTAGAATACAGGTGAGCAAAAATAAATTTTTGTACACATTTTTGTGGGGAGTTTAAAGTGCACTTTCCCTTCAATAGAAATGCTAAACATAAAACTCTTTGATCGATGGCTGCTATGTATTTTATTTTGTCATAAGGAAAGCAGAGTTAATAAGGAAACAGAGATAACGCAGATCCTCTGTGAACAACAGACTGTGTTGTTCACTTATCCTAATAATTAGAATAGGACACATGCATGATGAGTGACGAAACCTAGCAAGAGGCTGCCGGACGCCATGACAGCAGCGCCGCTCCCGCTCTGATGCATGAATGAGAGGCGCTGGATAACCCCTTAAATTCTTGCAGCATATTATATTGACTGATGACTCTGAGTGTCCAAACTAACATCTTGTGGATCGATCTGAGCTCTTTAGAAATAGCCTGTTTTCCTTCTGATATTTTCTAAGCAGGAAAATCAATGTTGTAAATTCTTATATATCGAAAAAAGCTCGTTATAATGAAATCCTCTATGTCTTCGTAGTGGGGCGAGATGTTTATTTAAATTAAAAATGGTAATAGTCTTGGAGAAACCATATAATCATATTTATCAAAGGAAAACATTCCATTAGTTTCTATGGATTTGTCTCCGTGAGATAAGTGCGGTGTTTAGTTTTCCTTCGCTCATGTATGGTATTTTTACTGGAATGGGCTTTTCGCTATCACATTGCACGGTCTCTGCAGACTCCATCTTTTGTATCCATTTGATGTAATATTAGTAAACTGCACCCCAGGGGGATATTTCTCTTCGGTTGGTCACCACCTGTTTTCAGATTGAGCCAGTAATAACCAAATTATTTTCGAATACCCATAATGAGGTGAGGTACAGTTTTACGATACAATCTCATATCAGTCCTACAGTCCTGGAGAGAAATAATTAGACTTGGGTATTGCGGACCCCTTCACAGTTGGCAATTGCTATAACTTGATTTTGTTATCTCATATACAGAACTCTGCTCAACTGAATCTTGAGAATTATGAAATGGTTGACCTGTCGGAGAATGGAAAACATACTTGAGCCCATCATCTTTAAATTATGAGCAAAGAGAGAGCTGTCACACATGGCTGGAGATATACCGATGGCATGAAGTGAATGTTGAATAGTAGAAGGATTCAGAACAATACAGGGGATATAATTATCCTAGCTGGCAGCTCATGTTAGTCATTGAGGCCCCCATAGATTGCAATAACAGATGCAGCATTGCTGACTGACAATAATCACGTTTTATGATCAAGTAATAATTCAGATTTAGGTTTTCTGTGTCCCGTGAAGTGTAGAACTTCCCATATGAATAAAATCAATAGCTACTTTCATCCAAGGCTCATGACTGTAAGGTTAGGGTTGCATTTCAGTCCCACCCTTGTGGCTTCTGTGACAACATCATGTTCCTCTTTCAAGCCCTTGGCCAGGGGAAGCATTGCCTAGCATCTCGCTTTCCTCTGGCTTGCTTGTGCTTTTGGCCTATGTTCCCCATTGATGCTCTCCTTGGTCTTTTGCTATTGTATTCCACGTACATATGTACACCGATTATCACTTCTTAAAGAGACAATCTTTCTAGCTGCCCAACTGCCACAGACTTCATAAGGATCTTTTCCATATTTTCCTGTGCCTCAGCAATAAGGTCCTTTACATCACCAGCGAAGTGATCTTATATCTGTACGCCTTTGCAATGATCCATCCTATCTTCTGGCTTCCCTTCTACTACCCATCATAACCTTTTGCCTCCCTATGGTATTGTCTAAATGCACCCAGCCTTGACATTGGCCTCTCAACTGTTGTCAGCATGCTCTGTCAGCCCTGACCTTTTGACTACTCTTCCCTCTGCTGACTTTGTATCACGTCCTGGTGTCATTTGTCTATTTTCACGTCATCCTGTTGCTAAATCTACTCCTTGGGACTACTCATGGCGACGTAATCAGGCCTGTTGATTCTGTAAGCCAAACCTCTAACTCCCCAATTTCCCTGACTTCCAACTGCGACTCCACGACTCCGACTCCACAGCACTGCCTCACTACTGAGCGTGTACATAAAGTGCAACACAGATTCATCTCCACTAAAAGCTGAGATCCTTAGATTACGAATAGAGCAGACAATTATAGGACATTTCATAACTTTCCCAAATTCTTATGAAAACATTTACATCACATCCTGCATTGAACTACTATACCCAATTTATTATATATTTTAGGAGTCGGAGTCAGTCCATTTGATACCGACTCCGACTCCAACTCCACCAAAATGGACTCTGACTCCACTACTCCAGCTCCACAGCCCTGGACATAATTATTGTGATTGTTGCAAGCCCTTGAAATCTGTGACTTTCGAGTGTCTTTATGTATGTGTCTTTTCCCTGAATTGCTTAGCAATATTAATATTATATGAACCAAATTGCTTTACCATTTTCTAGAGATGATTGAATCTTTTGAAATTCGAATACTCCAGGTTTGTCAAATTTTTACAAAAAAGTAATTCACGTACAATCAATTCCTCACGGGTCTCTAAACCGCAAAAGCTTCCAAGTGCCCTAAAAAGGTAGTGTGTAACAGTCTGAGGTCTCCTGGGACTGTTTTCAACCCCATTCAAGCACTTTAACACAAACAAAGCCTTAGCAATGTAAAAGTGAACTCACCATAAAAATCTATGGAAACCAGTAGTAACCAACAGATCATTTAATAACACAGTGCACTGACAGACTTTAAATGTTTTTTATATTAAAAAATTGTCCAAAAATTATTCCTTAGTCATTTGTGATCAGATAGACTGTTCTCTGGAGGACACTGACTCATACTGATGGTGTTGTTAGCAGAGGTAACATTATCTTTATGTGAATGAGACAAATAATATGCCATATATTCCATAACTCCCTCTGCTTTCTCACCACTAATGGACTTGCCAGAGGTAAAAGAGGCAAATTGATAGTACTACTGCTGGACAATTGATGCCAGTGGTGGTGGTAGTGCTTCTGCTGCTGCTTGCGGCTCCAACACTCATGGCTGTGGTATGTTTTTTTTTTCTTTTACACTACCCTGTCCATTGCCATTGTCCCTTTTTATTTTACCATACATCTTTTCAACCCCAATTATTCAAGATTTGCCAAAAAAGTAACAATAAAATGCTAAGTATTTAGGTACACATGCAGAAAGCAAAATGTTGCAGCAGTTGGCAATATATATGTGGTGTGTACTGTTGTCAAATTGGACTAGTGAAACAGGAGTGCAAAAATAGACTTGCACAGTTAAATGTCTACAGTTTTTAAAACTTATTTTTCTAATTTTTTTTTTAACAAAGTTCAACATCCGACTGAAAAATGGCACAAGAAATACTAATTAGTTACATGACCAAACAGTCAGCACCTGAAGAAGGGCGCTGTATTAGTGAGGCAGGTACTGATGTAAAATTTGACAATTGTGCAAAAAATATATTGCTTGGGATTGTGCACCCAATATGAGGTAGACAGTCACGGGTAAATAGTATCAGCAACTTGTGTAGGACACATAAATCCAAAACACAACACATGAGTATTAGGTTTAAAATATAATGTATTTATTAGATATTCTTTAAAATAAAGGTATAAAAGCAGATAAATACCCGTACTACAAACATGGGGGGTCAAACCATGAACTATTCAAAAAATATATATGGGTAACACATATGTTATAAAACCATAGCATATTCAACTCTGCTAGTATGAAAAAATATCCTATATAATAGGTAGATAGCCAATCCGCATCACAGGATATATAAATGAATCACATTAGACAGAAAACATCATTACCTCACACAGTTGTAAATAAGGATGAAGGCATTAGGTAGATAGCCAATCCGCATCACAGGATATATAAATGAATCACATTAGACAGAAAACATCATTACCTCACACAGTTGTAAATAAGGATGAAGGCATGGGGACCACCGCCGCTCCGACGCGCGTTTCGACACCTTTTTCAAGGAGCGCTGCATGTAATGTGTGCTAATGCTGATTTAAATAGAAATACTGTTCATGGGTTAATCGCTTACAGCTGTCTACTACAGGAAATGCAGAGCTGTGCGGCGCGCATGCGTGATGACTGCTTCCTGAACGGCAAACTTCCGTCCACGGTCAATGACACGCAAGCTCTCGGTTGCTATGCAACGTGCATGCCAGCGGTCACGTGGTCCGTGTAAGGAAGTGCCGGAAGCCCAGTTCATCCTGCAAGCGCGACCTTTCTGCTGAAGAGCCAGTATATATTCTAACTAAGTGAACGAAAGAGTGAAGAAGAGTGTGTGAATGGGATAGGTGCGTGAAAGCATGAATGAATGTGACAGTATTTCTATTTAAATCAGCATTAGCACACATTACATGCAGCGCTCCTTGAAAAAGGTGTCAAAGCGCGCGTCGGAGCGGCGGTGGTCCCCATGCCTTCATCCTTATTTACAACTGTGTGAGGTAATGATGTTTTCTGTCTAATTTGATTCATTTATATATCCTGTGATGCGGATTGGCTATCTACCTATTATATAGGATATTTTTTCATACTAGCAGAGTTGAATATGCTATGGTTTTATAAGATATTTGTTACCCATATATATTTTTTGAATGGTTCATGGTTTGACCCCCCATGTTTGTAGTATGGGTATTTATCTGCTTTTATACCTTTATTTTAAAGAATATCTAATAAATACATTATATTTTAAACCTAATACTCATTTGTTGTGTTTTGGATTTATGTGTCCTACACAAGTTGCTGATACTATATTCTAGAGTTTTCGTAGAAAATCATCTTTCCCTTTGGATACCATTTGGAACTTGTTTGGATAGTCACGGGTAAATGTCTAGATTTTAAGTAATTTTCTTTTGTATTAAAAAAAATAATTATTCCCCTTCACAAAAAGGATTGCACAATAAATACAAAATCTTAGTACAGTTGCTTGTGACAAGCTAGCACGCCATCACTGAATGACTCTGATTTCAGTTTTTTTCCGGAAAAATATTGTTCTGCCTTATTGCTGCTTTCTAGTGCAATATGAATTAAAAAGAAAAAAGTGTAATTGTAATTTAAGTGCAGGAAGACCTATACCAGCTACACCATATCACTGATCAATCACACTGAGTATGATGTCATTGCTGCTGCTGTCATCTCTCCTATTTCTCTCAACCCTTTGTCAATTGAATCTCTGCATTATTCAAAGATTACTAACCTTATCTTCTTCACTGCGTCATGCTGTACCATACTTTGCTGTCTGGAATATTTTTTCCAGTGCTTTTGAGCTTTCTCTTCTTATCTCTATTGCTGAACTTAATCTATGATGTATTTTCACTATCCGAAAACCTCCCTAACAAGGCTGCTGCATTCCCTTCATAGGCTTTTATACAGACTACGATAGTCCCTCTTGATTGGCTAAGCTATACAATGTGATGCGATGGCTGTAGCTGTTGCAATCTTTTGCAAGGTGTAAAAACTCGACGGGCATTTTTTGTCGACTCACGCAAATCGAATAGCAAATTGATGAAATTTGCTGGGACCTGCAAATTTTATAAAACTGATTCTCTCATCAATACCATTTTCTGACTAAGTTCCAGGAACAGGGTTTTATAGCAGAATAAAACAAACATGTTTTATGAAAAATGAATAAACTCATTTGCTTTTCAGAGCTCCACATTTTGGCGTGAAATGTCCCCGCTGTGCTCCTTATTAATTTATGGTATTATGGAGTTTTTGACAATGGCAGCTGTGTCATAAGATTATGCCTAATTGAATTAACTCTCAAACAAAAGGTTGACTATAAAATGAATGTTAACTATATCTGAAGACAGGAACAGTAGTCATTACACACAGTAATAGGGTCTGTTCTTTAATCTGGGTGACCTTGTCCAGAAATGGGGAAATATTGACATTCCTTCTAGATGTCTATGTGTTTAGGTCTTTTTGATACCAAAGGTTAATTATTGACTTCAAGATGAATGGTAATTCAATACAATTAGGGTCTCAAAATTTGACCTATATATCTGCCTGTTTAGCAAGAATCAAGATAGAGCAAGATGTATTTCATCAAATAGATGTGATTTGCAAGAAGTCTTTGGGTTACCACCACCATATCTAAGCTAATGCCAGAAATCACTGGTCATGGTAACAACCACATTATTGCAATACAAGTTACAGACTATTGATAAATATTCCTGCTTGTAGCCCTAACTTCCATAGTTTTATGGATTGGAGGTCTATACAAACTCCTCCCTACTGCAGTTTTATGGGTGTGGAGAAATGGGGGACTTGGTATTCTGGTACTAGAATACTTGCCATCTCTCAGAACATCTAGACGGCTTCCCTAAAAAGAGAAGATTGCCCAGACTTTTGGATGAGAATCTCCTTGAAACTTCTGAAATCTTCAACAAACAAATGCTTACAGAAGATTTCTTGAGTGTGACCCTGGGGTACACAACCATCGTCCAGTCACATATTTTCAGGGAGTGGAAAAAGGCTTGGAAGGGGTAGGGAACAGGTGTGGAGGACATGTCTTTGAAAATGTGTGTGGCTAATGACAAAACATTTAGGCAGCACACCTATATCTACCAAAGCACCAGCTACAAAAGTTGTTAAACATGCGATCTAGTAATCTGTGGAGACCTTTGTGGAGGGCCAGTGATCTAGCATTTATCTCAAATTTAAGTTAAAAACCAATAGATGTGTGGAAAATTCTTTAGGGTGTAATAATGGTGCAAAAATGCATTATTGAAAATCTTGGCCATCAAACAGGAATATTATACTGCATCCTGTTCATAGATCATCCTCCACCATAACCCAGCATTTCAGGATGAAATTGTAACATGAGGATTAGAAATGTTAGACTGTATAACAAGAAAATGATATAGTGCTGTAAGGATTGACATTATGTGACAACTTCCAAAGGATCCTAGATGTTTCAGGGCTAAGAGCCAGCACATCGTATAGAAGTGGTAAATTGAACATCTGTGGCCTCCGTTTGGCAATGAAAGTAAAGGATCTTCTGCCGGGATCCTCTAAGTGCTCTTAGGGGAGAAAGCGCTGCCAGCCGTTGTTATTTGTAATACCTCTCTTTGGCTTTTATTTAATCATTCATGTCTGAATTTGTGGCTTGCTAAAACATCTGATCTGTAATTCAGATGCAGTTTATTTTGTAGATGTTTTTCTAAGCTTAACAGACATTGAATATGTCTGACAAACCAATATAGGCCATTGTCTTACCTCATCCATTTAGAGGGCAAAGACATAAATGCAGACGTTATAGACTTGCTCATTTCAATAAAAAGCAGTACTGGCTGAAGACTTCTACTTTCTTTTTTGTTTTTGGAAGAGAAGCTTAGAGACGGGCTTGGAACTTGGACCACGTGGCTCCAATATTAGTGGGAAGTTCCACTGTGGTCAGGCAGATGGAATTTTGGAAGTCAAGTTGCCAACATAGACTTCTCTTTGGAAAGGTTTATGAATTTATTAAAGCTATGTGAGCTCCAATTCTTAAGTAATAAAGTTGGAAAGCTACAAGGTTCTTATGATGATGAAGAATGAAAATTGACTTTTAAAAGAGGTTCTCTTATGTTCATACGTTCAGTTAAGGTATATGGGACATGAAAGAGGGTAGTCCCTACCTCAGGATCCTCCTCTATGAACCAGAATGGAGAGTTTATTTGAATGTATATTTGAATGGCTGCAATTTAAAGGGAACATGTCAGGAGCTTTGGGTCATCAAAATAATTGACTTACCTTGTATGATAGTAAAAATAAGTTCAAACATATCTACCTGGTCGCAAATAGATATTCTAAAGCTGAAAAAATGAACTTTGAATATTTATGTAAATGAGGACCGGTCATTTCCTGCAAGTGCGTTGTTACTTCCCTCTATTCGCCTCCTAATACCACCCCTTATAGCTTGATTGATGCCTCTTCTGCACCACTACATCACTGTTATCAGCTAGTCTGAACAGACGTCAATCAAATACGATCTACTGTAGGTGGGGAATAATTTAGAACATCAATACACTAGCTTTGGACGACCTTACCCAGAATTGTACTGCAATTAGCTTGGTGACCCTTAGCTCCTGACAGGTTCTCCTTAATACTATAAATGTCTTTGCTGGACGCTTTAACTCTCAATAAAATAAGCTATGCAGGGAGCTGAAACCACAGCCATCTACTGATTGCCACCATGCCCTAATTTTAGAGGGTTTGACTCAGATGAGACAATCCTATAAATGGAGCACTAAACACAGATGAGCAAAAACATATCCAAGCAGTTCCTCCCTTGATTTGCTCTTTTTGATTGATCCTATTTTTTCTCATATTTTAATGAAAACATAGAAATACAGTACAGACCAAAAGTTTGGACACACGTTCTCATTTAAAGATTTTTCTGTATTTTCATGACTATGAAAATTGTACATTCACACTGAAGGCATCAAAACTATGAATTAACACATGTGGAATTATATACTTAACAAAAAAAGTGTGAAACAACTGAAAATATGTCTTATATTCTAGGTTCTTCAAAGTAGCCACCTTTTGCTTTGATGACTGCTTTGCACACTCTTGGCATTCTCTTGATGAGCTTCAAGAGGTAGTCACCGGAAATGGTTTTCACTTCACAGGTGTGCCCTGTCAGGTTTAATAAGTGAGATTTCTTGCCTTATAAATGGGGTTGGGACAATTAGTTGTGTTGTGCAGAAGTCAGGTGGATACACAGCTGATAGTCCTACTGAATAGACTGTTAGAATTTGTATTATGGCAAGAAAAAAGCAGCTAAGTAAAGAAAAACGAGTGGCCATCATTACTTTAAGAAATGAAGGTCAGTCAGTCTGAAAAATTGGGAAAACATTGAAAGTGTCCCCAAGTGCAGTTGCAAAAACCATCAAGCGCTACAAAGAAACTGGCTCACATGAGGACCGCCCCAGGAAAGGAAGACCAAGAGTCACCTCTGCTTCTGAGGATAAGTTTATCAGAAATCGCAGGTTAACAGCAGCTCAGATTAGAGACCAGGTCAATGCCACACAGAGTTCTAGCAGCAAACACATCTCTACAACAACTGTTAAGAGGAGACTTTGTGCAGCAGGCCTGAAACCACTGCTAAGGACAGGCAACAAGCAGAAGAGACTTGTTTGGGCTAAAGAACACAAGGAATGGACATTAGACCAGTGGAAATCTGTGCTTTGGTCTGATGAGTCCAAATTTGAGATCTTTGGTTCCAACCACCGTGTCTTTGTGCGACGCAGAAAAGGTGAACGGATGGACTCTACATGCCTGGTTCCCACCGTGAAGCATGGAGGAGGAGGTGTGATGGTGTGGGGGTGCTTTGCTGGTGACACTGTTGGGGATTTATTCAAAATTGAAGGCATACTGAACCAGCATGACTACCACAGCATCTTGCAGTGGCATGCTATTCCATCCGGTTTGCGTTTAGTTGGACCATCATTTATTTTTCAACAGGACAATGACCCCAAACACACCTCCAGGCTGTGTAAGGGCTATTTGACCAAGAAGGAGAGTGATGGGGTGCTACGCCAGATGACCTGGCCTCCACAGTCACCAGACCTGAACCCAATCGAGATGGTTTGGGGTGAGCTGGACCGCAGAGTGAAGGCAAAAGGGCCAACAAGTGCTAAGCATCTCTGGGAACTCCTTCAAGATTGTTGGAAGACGATTTCCGGTGACTACCACTTGAAGCTCATCAAGAGAATGCCAAGAGTGTGCAAAGCAGTCATCAAAGCAAAAGGTGGCTACTTTGAAGAACCTAGAATATAAGACATATTTTCAGTTTATTCACACTTTTTTGTTAAGTATATCATTCCACATGTGTTAATTCATAGTTTTGATGCCTTCAGTGTGAATGTACAATTTTCATAGTCATGAAAATACAGAAAAATCTTTAAATAAGAAGGTGTGTCCAAACTTTTGGTCTGTACTGTAGATTTAGAATTTATTTTAACCAGCTTCTGTTGAAGCCCCCCTGATGTGTCCTGTTTGCATCAGGACAAAGATTACTAAACCACAACATCTTGACTAAGAGGCATAACCCAAAGTGGTCTCCGGACACAAAATGAACTGATCAGCAGGAAATTCACTTTTCTCTGCAATATTTTATTTTGTTTCAGGACCATACAAAAAAGCTTCAGTCTAACAAACAATGAAGAAAATACCCAAGATAAAAAAAATGAGCAAATACCCTGCAGTAAATAAATAAATAGCGATAGTACGTGAGAATAATATAGGGTGCTTAGTTAACATAATTTTGATAAAAAAAAATTAAAAGCCATCCCACCACGTCACGGTGACCCTATTTGGGATGGTCCTAACCTCTAATATTAAACCTTACCATTTGTCAAGTTCTGCACATGCGAATAAGGGCTGAGAAGGACTGAGACCCGGGTAGTGGACACACAGGCATGGGGAACTACATGAATGTAATGTCCAGCGCAAAAGAAAGGGAGGCCACGCCTTTATTTGCACAGGGTGCAAGAAAACTGAAACAAAAAAGCTAAAGAGATGAACTAGAATATAAGTTGGTGTGCATACAGTGTGTAAGCTCATGTTCACAATGGCTAGTAAACAGAGAGAACCCAAGATAAAAACACAATAAGCAGTAAATAACTAAACAGTAATAGTGCATGAAAAAAATATAGGGTGCTTTGTTAACATGATTTTGTTCAAAACAATGTAAAATCCACACCACCACATCACGGTGACACTATTCGGGACGGTCCTAACCTCTACCCAAAGTGGTCATCAGACACAGAATAAACTGATTACCAGGAGGTTCTCTTCTTCTCTCTGCAATGCTTCTACGAGGCTGACCATACAAAAAAGCTTCACACTATCAAACAATGAAGGCAATTATATTTCTTGTTTAATTTAAACAATTTCTAGGTTTACTGTTACTTTAAAGTTTCGTTGACTTAAAGGGTTATTCACATGATAGTAATTTATCCCCTATCTATAGGATACGGAATAATTTACTGATTGCTGGGAATAAAACCTGCTATGACCCCCAAGGATGAGGCTCTGGAATGTGGTAACTGTGAACTACAGAGCACTGTATTGAATTGAAAAGAAGCGAACATGCTTGACACCTGCTTTACGCTTTGTTTATGGGCCTGCTGGAAATAGTGGGTCACTGTGCTCGACTTTCTCTGGAAGTCCCATAGGGAATGTATGGTGCGGAGATTGAGCACTTCTGCTTTATTCAAGACAGGGCACTGCAGAACCCTTTACCTTACCTACAGATCCTCATTCTCAAGATCATTGATGGTCAGACCACCAACGTTCAGTAACTAACTATCTTGAGAATAGCCGTTTAAAGAATATTTTACATCAGATTAAAGTGCAGCACAGTTGAACTTATTCCGAGAGCCAGTTATCCTTTGGTTAAACAAAAAAAAAACTTCTGATGGTCTCACTGTCGTTCTTTTTGAATTAATGACTTAAAGGGAATATTTCACCAGGTTTTTGCTACCACATCTGAGAGCAGCATTATGTAGAAAAAGAGACCTTGATTCAAACGTTGTATCACTTAGATTACTGGGTGCAGCAGTTGTGATGCAATCAAGAGTTTATAGATGTAGCAATGCAGCAGAGCTGAGAAAGCTGACCCCGCCCACATCACAGCTTTCTGTGTACATTGTATATTGACGGAAAGCTGCTAATCAGTGCTGGGGATATGGTTGGACCAGGTCTCACATGGGAGCTAGTCTGTCAGTGTTAATCTCCTGCTAATAAAACACTTATTGTGTTGAAACAACACTACACAGGCTAATAAGTAACACATCACTGAAATCAGGGTCTCACCCCCTGGCTCATACTGGCCTCAGATTACAAAAAAACTGCTGCAGATTTCCTTTAATCTCAATTATAACTTAGGTATTTTTTTGTTGTTGTTGTTTTAAATCTGTTGTCTACTAGATCGTTATGACAGGTCTTTGAATCTTTAATTTTTGATTATTTTCTATTGTCCATTCATTATAATGTGCAGCTTAATGCCAGTATACAGTATGTATGGGAATCTAATCTAATAAATAGTTTATACCTATGTACATATTGTTCCATTTAATAACTGCTGCTTATGATTTTCTCTTCCAGAGACGTTCACTCATTTGATTGACGTGGCTACAAACAACACACTTTCACTGTTTGATAGCAAGTACCGCTCAATGACTCAGGATGTACACGAGTCAGTAAAGGAGCTGTTTACTGACCTCTCGCTTAATATCATGGGAGCTGACATGCCATTGGAAGATGCATTTTCTCGGTTTTGGGATGCACTTTTCCCCTTCGTCTACAACCATCTTATTAACCCAGGGGTAGTGTCTTTGTCAGGGGAGTACTTGGACTGTCTACGCTTGACAAGACAGGATATTAACCCTTTTGGCAACTATTCAAATGAAATGCTTGAACATTTGTCTAAATCTTTGTGGGCCAGCCGAATGATGAAACAAGCATTAAGCATGGCCGAACAAGTTATCAACAGTACTCAGCATGCAGGCTTGACCCGGGAGTGCACACGGTCTTTGGTGAGAATGCAGTATTGTCCTCACTGCCAAGGATTGACTCTTATCAGACCTTGTGTTGGCTACTGTCTCAATGTTATGAGAGGATGTTTGGCCAGCCTCGCAAGTCTAGATGGCCCCTGGAGAGAATTCATTAATTTGCTGGAGCACCTTGTAGATCAAATGTCTGGATCTCATGACCTGGAGCAATCTCTATTAGGAATTCGGGATGTGGTTAACCAGTCGATTCATTACGCCGAGTCACAAGGCCTCTACTTGTCAAGGATGGTAAGTCTGGAGCAATTCAGTGAATATGTGACAGCATTATTGATATCATTAAATGGTCTCTGTCATTTCAACAAACATTGCATAAAATATGTCGTATAAGCAAATATAAGAAATTTTCCGATATACTTTATCAGAGAATTTTGCTTTTTCTCCACTTATGAGACACTTTTTCTCACCCCCATGACTCCTGAACTCATATTAACTCAAAAACAGCTAAAATCTGTGTTGATAAAAGCAAGATGGACTGCCAGCACAATGAGGTGTCAGGATACACTTCCTATTATATCCTACGTAGAAGGGAAGAGGAGGAGTGAGAATCACTCAGCACATTGAGATATAGGCAGATTCAAGCAAACTGACCTGATTACAGTGCTGGATTCACAGCCACACAGTTAAGTACTGTTGTATATTGTCCTCTTAGCCTCTGCTACTTTTGTCCGTGTGCTACAGAGAGAAAGAAAAGCAGAAATCCCTCTGTTTCTGAGTTATCATAGCAGATAGTCTGCACCCACTACCTCAGAGAGAACTGAAAATTAGAGATAGAAACTGGAAACTGGAGAAAAAGGATACAAAACATATAATGGCCAGATAAAGGGCTATTCCACGTGTACACACACGAAAGCTTATTTTGAAAAGTTAGCTGAAATAACAGGTACCATTTAATGTTGTATATACTGTAGTTTTCACCTCCTTTTAGAATATTGTTAACATTATAAAAAAATTAAAAACAAGGCTTCCCTGTCAGAAATGGTACTTTTGATTTGGTATGCATTAAAAATTGTCACTAAAGACAAGACAAGATAAGTAGATAAGAAAGAGTTAGAGAAAGATGAGGCACAGCAGGTATAGGAAAAGGGATAATAACTTGACAAATCCCATAGGTTTTACACCCTGCCTAACCTGCAGGAGTAGGTACCCTGAGAAATTCACAATAGTGCCCCCACTCAGCTTTTATTGATCTAAGAGAAGATAAATAGGTAAGAAAAATAAATAGAGCCAAATGGGACTCAACAGGTATTCAGATAAATCCCTAAATTGAGTGCTTCACCTAAACTGTGGGGGTTGGCACCCTAGAAATTTTTAAATGGTGCCCCCATTCCATGTCAACCCTAAGAGGTCCTTATAACCTAATATATAATTAAAGGGAATCTGTCACCCCCTGGGACTTTTCAGACCGCTAATATGGGCATACAGGTGATAGAAATGTGAATCTATACTTACCTGGATGGCTCATATTAGCGGTCTGGTTGCTGTGTAATAGCAGAAATAATTTAATAAAAAAGCTAAGCTTCGCATCCCCCAGACGCCAATAAATCCCCGCCTACTAGCCCTATTTCCATACTAACCCCACCTTCCCTGCACATCACAGGGCCCTGTGATCTGCAGTTCCTGGCCGGATCCCGCGCCTGCGCTGTTTCCTCTGTACGGATGGCGCTCTTCTTCCTGCCGTCTGTGGAGCATTGTGCAGCAGGGAACTTGTGCACAGGCGCTGGGAAGGCAGAGTGACTCACTTCCCGCGGAATCCAGCTGGGAACTGCCTGATTTATCATTGATATCTATATGTCTGCAAGATCCTAAAATAGATTATAAAGAAAGGGTAAAAAAAACAAGGAAGCGCATATAGAGCGTTAGCCAGGTAGGGCGTTTATGTGGTCCGGTAACTGTTCACCTGGTTGAGTTGTGGGAAAGCACAACTCTTACAGAAGCTGAATAACGGATCCAGCTGCTGCTGCACTGGTTGATGTATCCTACATGGATTTCAGGATTTACAATAGTAGAGTGGATAATGCTGCCCTGCTGGTAAGAATGAAGTTCTCAAGTCCTTGAAGTTTGAAGAATATGTAGTTTATTCTTAACGCTTTTTGAAGTCTGACCTCTTCCTCAGGAGAACCACGTAGAAGTATAAGCAGTGACAAAGTCTCAATTTAAATAGAATAGATAGTCAAAAACAGTATTTTAGGACAGTGCCAGCTAATCTTCAGTTGAGAATAAACGCGACACCGTTTCTTCTTCGGTTATCATTGCCAGAATAGTAGACCCAATGTTCGTTTGACTGGAAATATCCAGATCGGGTCCATCTTAGTTCACTAATTCCGAGTAAGTCTAGTCCTGTTCTGTCCATTTTAGCTTTGACAATGTTGAGTTTGCCTTGGTTCATGGTTCATACATTCAAAAGTTCAGAACTTTCTAATAACACTGCAGCTTTTGATCTTCCCTTTCGACCAAACGATATCAGCACCAAGATGTCCTTGTGTTATGATACTGGCATAGTACTGCTGGAAACCAGTGGCCAAAGGAGCACAAGCAGGAACAGCAAGCGGTAGTAAATGTTCTTGGCGATAGCAAGGAGTTGTAGGAAACAATCTGTAGATGAATAGAACAGTCTGGGTAAGAATGTTCAAGAGCTGGACACTGAAACTAGGCTAACAGCTAGACACAATACTCAAGCAATGAGCGAGAGATCCATGCGACTTTTAAGTAGGCCCAAACAGGAAACAAGATGGATTCCATAGATTCAGAATCCGCCATCTTCGTAAAGGGTAATAGCAAAACACAACAGCAGCCTCCAGTGGTAAGGAGTGAAGCTGCAGCACACTATTAAAGTGAACAGTAGCGGCCACTAGTGGTCCAACTGTAGAACGGCAACAGAAATCCTGACACCTTGAGGCTTTGATCCTGACCCATCATGAGCATTAGTCATTGTTAGGTCGACCATCGGCTCTTCCCCAATAGCTTGTTGAGTGCATTCGTTTTTGAATATCTGTTTTACTTAAACCGAGACTCTGACATTGCTTGTACTTTTATGTTCTCCTGAGGAAGAAGTTAGACTTTGAAAAGAAATTGAGAATAAACTACATATTCTTCAAATTTCAAAGACTTCAGAACTTCTTTCTTACCGGCAACGCAGTATTATCTACTCTTCTACTGTAAATCCTAAAAACAGATTCTGTCAGATTTCAGCGATGTCTATATACCAAACCCCATAACAAAAGTCAAAATTTAAAAATGTATACTTTTATCTATAGACCTTATACATATAGTCCTCATAGGCACCCAAATAGGTGCATTTACTGCTTTTCTGTTGTCGATGTAATATGGAGACATTCGGGGATTTTTTAGTCTGTACAAATCCTTTAGAAAAAATATTGTTCTATATTACAAAGTTCAGTTCGGCAGCACATGGAGTCTGGGGCAGCTTTGTGCTCTGGCTCGAACTTGGCGCATTAGGCTGGGTGTTACATGGTTATATGTGCTTATTTACACATTATAGTAGTAAATCCCGATGTGTAAGTGATAGAAATAATTAGATACAACGGATCAGATCATTATCTGCCTACTAAAGCAATTTACAATCTAATTACCATTATTAGTATGTAAAAGGCTTACAGGAAGGAACAAGCAGAGGTCCTCGCAGGGTTATATTTTCTTACTATATGAAAAATCTATCATATAAAATGTTTGTCTTCAGTGGGCCATTAACCCCTTAACCACCAGACCTTTTTGATAGGTTCTGACCAAGTTACTTTTTTCATTGTTTTCTTATCTTTGCATTGAAACAGCCATAACTATTTTGTTTTTATTTTTTTGTCAATACAGGTGTATCATTTTTTTTTTATAAGTTGTACTTTTTAATGCCAACATTTTGGGGTAAATGCAAGTTACTGATTGGCTTTTAGTCATTATTTTGGAGGAGCAGGGAATAAAAAAAAAAAAAAAATACCAGCAATTTCGCCAGTGTTCTGTGCATTTTTTTTTTACGTCAAATAACAAGTTATCGTAACTTTATTCTACAGGTTGGTATGAATACAATTATATCAAACAATATCAAAAATATATAGTTTTTTTTTTGTTTTGTTTTTGTTTATTTTACTTTTGTACTAAGAGTCGACCAAAAAGTCCAGATGTTTTAAGTAACAAGAAACAATCACTTTATTGAAAACCAGGTGATAATAGAGGATTTACAAAAAAAGAAGATTTAAAATCAATGCACATAGGGGACATGTGGCGCCCCTGCAGGTTCAGTCGCCACAGAGGTACTGCATCTCACCCAGAGATGTGAAGCCCCACTCTCAGGTAAGGATGGAGTACTGCCCGGGACCCACACACTTGCATCCATTACACTCCACTTCAGAGGGAAGGGCGAGATTTCTCCTAAGGGAGAGCACAGTCCCTGGTCCCTAGCTGCTGGGTGGAACCATGTAGTGGGTGTGGGTGGAGGAAAAAGTTTAGGGGAGCACTTCAGTAGGTGTATAAAAAGGGGAGCCATCTTGAGAGAGTGTGTTCAGTCTGAGGAGAAGGAGTAGGAGCAGGAGCTCTGTAGGAGCTCTGCTCAGAGGAGAGGAGTGGGCCTAAGTTGAGAGGCCCAGGAGGACTGGCAGGACGAGGAAGGGAGCAGAGGAAGGCTCCAGGAGTGAGGTGATCGGGAAGTGCGGATGCCACCCGTGCGCCCGAATATGCAGGAACGTGGAGGGATCAGGCCGCAAAGGGGACCGGCCCCTAACTAGTGGAGAACTACAAGGCTTCTGTACTTTCAGGGTGCAGTTGCTCACAGCCGCAACTATATTGCCGAAAAGGTAGCCATATAGGATTCAGGGGACTGCAGGTTGCCCGCCAAGATCCGAGGTTACCGGCTTGGGACGCTGGTTGCGAGGCGCAGGGCAGGAGGGTGAGAGCCAGCGCAGGAAGACGACCGAGGAAGGCACACAGAATGGGGTCCCGTTATGTACTCCTGAAACACCTGGGAGTTTGCTGAACCCCTGCTCGGTAAACACAGGACGACGTGGGAGGTTGCCCTGATCCTGGTAACCTGGAGTGCAATAACTGTGAGTAAACCTTGAAGACTGCACCCCACTGTGTCCTAGAATTATTATCTGCGCCATCCCCTACACTACACTGCACAGCAACACCTACCTCATTAATCATCACAGCACCGCCCTGGAGCTAAGCTCTACCTGTGGAGAGCTGAACCAACTCTGAAGCATCACCAACAGCTCCAGAGGATCTGCACCGCAGCGGCGGCTCCATATAGCCGCATACCACAGGTGGCGTCACGAACATTATATATATAAAACTCTATTCCCTTTTCTTTAAAACCAATTTTATTGACCGCCCTGGGTCACGGACCGGGTCACTGCCACTGTGACATCCCCCAGCATCGACCGGCCTGGTTACCGAGTACTCCACGGCCCAAGGGGCGTTTCATACTCCCAAGCTGGAAAATTAAAAACAACAAATAGGACTAGTGGGAATAGATCATGATTACACATTATGAAAAATCATGTAAAGGATCAAGTCCATAATATTACATTATTTGTAAAGTCTGATGTCAAAAAAGTAGATAAATAAGTGCTAGTGCATCCAAGATTATTATAAATCTGAATAAGATATATGTCTCATATATGTACTAATGTCAGAATTAATATATAGACAAAAAGGTGCTAGACTAGTGATTCAAAAAATTTATAAATAGTAAGTCTACATCTATATAGTATACATATATACTTAGTAGCTAATCACAAAAATGTATTAATACTTAATTTATTACTAATATAGATCATGTATCCATAAAGACTAGTATAAATCATGCACATGTAGAGTAATGCACTAAGAATAAGCACATTTGTATCCTGTTTAGAAACCTTTCACCAAACTAATGTAATGGTATGTTTATGCTAGTGCACCATCATCTCATACCTAGGTGCAGGATACATTCATTCACAACAAATGATGAAGTGCTCATGCAATTTCTTATGTAAGCATAAACTGTTCTCACTCTGAAGAATGTGCAAATCCCACTCCTGAATGGCATCCATCCCGACGCGCGTTTCCGCTTCTTGCCTTCGTCAGAGAATTGTACTTTTAAGGAATAGAATAATTTGTATGTCACTGAGAGACAAAACTTTAGTATTTCTCTCAATGATGTAGCTTTATGAGGGCTTGTCGTTTTACAGTATTAGTTTTATTTTTTCTTGGCTCTATTGTAGGAGTACCTCTGTCAAACACCTTAACTGCCGCAGTTGCCATTGACAGCATCACTTAGGGGTTAAGCTGCCAGCATTGGCTTTGTTGGCAATTACAGCTCTTACAGCTGGGTTTCAGCTGCGATCTCTTTAGTACAGTGGGCAGCACTCACAAAATCATCCTGACAGATATATTGTATCTATCATATGCCGTTAAGGGATTAACGGATGTTTTCCTATAGTATTGGTACCTATTGTAAACATAGTGAGTAATAAATGTAGTGTAGACAAAAATATTAAGCATGCTCAGAATTTTGGGGTCTTTTTTCAGTCTGTTGGTTTCTATAAACGCCCATTTTTCTTTTTTCATCTTTGTCTTTAATGTGATGTAAGAATTGTGCTGGATGCGCTGACCATTCCGACGTCTCTGTCCTGCTGATCCACCCTCTTTCATTATGCAGTTTCACTGAAACTCTGAGGCAGGTAGCGGCATCCCCCTCCTCCTTGCCTGGTATTAAAGTGTTATTTCCTCCTTCACAAATGGGTATTGGCAGATAGTTAATATAATAATGAACTTGCATTAAATTGAAATTGGAAATTTGCACCATCATTTCAATGCATTAGAACTGTCAGTCGGCTGTCACACAAACTTGTTAGATCACGCCGTGAGCATGATTTAACAAGCTTGCTAGAGCATGGGGACCTGGATGTTGTCATGATGACATCGTGTCACCATAGCAACGATCGGGGGCTCCGATCGGAGGGCAGAGGGAGCCTGTTTTCTTAATGCTACGATCAATATTGATCTCAGCATTTAGGGGGTTAAACTGCCGGGAGCGGTGCGGTCACCGCTCCTGGCAGTGAGAGCTGGGTGTCAGTTGTCATGTAAGCTGAACACCCAGCTGCGATCGCCCAAGCACAGCTCTTGTGCGCCGGAGCGATTGCCATGACATCTACATACTTTACTTCATTGGTCGGGAAGCCCTTCCCCTCTTTGACTTATATATACTTCAAATGTTGGGAAGGGACTAACGGGATTGTCCAGGACATTTATTTTAATAGCTTATTCTTAAGATATTCTTAGCACAACTCCACCAACTGTATTGTTGCCGAAGTCGGGTACTGGACATCTGCCCTATAATCAAATTACCAAGCAATGTGAACTGAGGTCTAAGATGGTACACATGCAAGAAATAAGAGCATGTTCACACTAGCAAAAAGATAGAAAACCTACAAAAGACAAAAAATATATCACATACCCTACCATCATTATATATAAATGTAAAGCAAAGTTGCATATGAAATATAGGGTACTTAGTGAACTATTTTTGATCAAAAAAAGTATACAAGCCGTCCCACCAGCGACAAGGTGACCCTAATTGGGACAGTCCTACACTGTCTATATTAAAAACCTTACTGTATATCAAAGTTGATGTAATGCATATAAAAGGGTAGTCAAATAGAACCGGGTCCCAAAATCAGACCACCTCAGCCTGTGGTAAGCTATATATATACTGACCAGCTCAACAAGGAGGATGCCACACCCTTAATTTGCACAGAATGCAAACAAGACAAAAAACCAAGCAATGTGAACTGAGGTCTAAGATGGTACACATGCAAGAAATAAGAGCATGTTCACACTAGCAAAAAGATACAAAACCTACAAAAGACAAAAAATATATCACATACCCTACCATCATTATATATAAATGTAAAGCCAAGTTGCATATGAAATATAGGGTACTTAGTGAACTATTTTTGATCAAAAAAAGTATACAAGCCGTCCCACCAGCGACAAGGTGACCCTAATTGGGACGGTCCTACACTGTCTATATTAAAAACCTTACTGTATATCAAAGTTGAAGTAATGCAGATAAAAGGGTAGACAAATAGAACCAGGTCCTAAAATCAGACCACCTAAGCCCGTGGTAAGCTACATATATACTGACCAGCTCAACAAGGGGGATGCCACACCCCTAATTTGCACAGAATGCAAACAAGACAAAAAACCAAGCAATGTGAACTGAGGTCTAAGATGGTACGCATGCAAGAAATAAGAGCATGTTCACACTAGCAAAAAGTTACAAGACTTACAAAAGACAAAAAATATATCACATACCCTACCACCATTATATATAAATGTAAAGCAAAGGTACATATGAAATATAGGGTACTTAGTGAACTATTTTTGATCAAAAAAAGTATGCAAGCCGTCCCACCAGCGACAAGGTGACCCTAATTGGGAGGGTCCTACACTGTCTATATTAAAAACCTTACTGTATATCAAAGTTGAAGTAATGCATATAAAAGGGTAGACAAATAGAACCGGGTCCCAAAATCAGACCACCTAAGCCCGTGGTGAGCCTGTTTTCTTAATGCTGTGATCAATATCAATCTCAGCATTTAGGGGGTTAAACTGCCGGGAGCGGTGCGGTCACCGCTCCTGGCAGTGAGAGCTGGGTGTCAGTTCTCATGTAAGCTGAACACCCAGTGGCAATCACCCAAGCACAGCTCTTGTGCGCCGGAGCGATTTCCATGACATCTACATACTTTACTTCATTGTTCGGGAAGCCCTTCCCCTCTTTGACTTATATATACTTCATATGTCGGGAAGGGACTAACGGGGTTGTCCAGGACATTTATTTTAATAGCTCATTCTTAGGATATTCTTAGCACAACTCCACCAACTGTATTGTTGCCAAAGTCGGGTACTGGACATCTGCCCCATAATCAAATTAGTAGGGGGCGGATGTGCACTACCCGGCCGCGGATACTATGCAGTTGATGGAGCTGTGCTGTTCCGCAACAGAGCACCACCGGCTACCACTGGACAATGCAACACCTGGGGTGAGGGGAATCACACTCCCAACAATTATATATTCATGGCCTTTCCAAAGCATAGGCCATCAATATAAAGTTCCGGACAGCCCCTTTAAGTCTTCGTACTAAATGGATTTTGAAAGTTTCTAAATATTTAAAGATGTCCTGCTGGCTGAGAAAGGAAGGCTGCTTGCCAATGAAAGGTGAAGAAGATGCCAATGAAATTTCTGCAGCTTCCTTTTCAGAATGTTAGGAGCGTACTTGCCTTTGATGTATCGCCATAATACAGTCTTCTACATTATAGTTGATGGTTTACTTTAAAGGAAAAAAATTGGGGATTTTAACTGAAAAAAGGCTGAAAAAAATTGTTTTTCCAACAGTTTTGGCACATTATTAAAGCATACGCGTCAGACTAGAATACGCATGGTAAACTTACTTGATGTATAACCACTAAAAAATTGTTGAAAAGATGAGTTTAGCAACATTTTCCGTTAAATGGGATTTCCAATAGTTGACATTTATCAACTATTGAGAAAAACCAAAGACAAGCAAAATACCCAAATAACTGGAAGTAAATGGATAAATCGCCAGTGCATAAAAATAATAATCAATAATAAAGGGTATTTAGTTAACATAATTTTGATCAAAATAATGTAAAAGCCATCCTGCCACGTCATGGCAACCCTTATGGGACAGTCCTAACTCTAATATTAAAACCTTGCCATTTGTCAAGTGACATACATATGGATAAGGGCAGTGACTATTGACAGGATTGATTATTATTGTCTGATCACTGGTTGCCCCTACTTTTGGGATCCCCATCACCCCTTTTCACAAGAAAGGTTGTCCAGTCCCCCTTGTGCCTTCTTACTAAATTAACACAGTGACAAGTTTTATGGAGCAGTAAACGACCAGGCTCAGTGTTGCTCTATTCAAAGATGTTAGCGCTGATGGAGGTGGGTGATTACAGCACTTGGCAATTTCTGTCAGCCCCATAAACATTCAAGCTTCTTCTTATTGGGGATATGCTATTAATGCTAAACTCCCAGAAAACCCCTTTAAAGGCCTGTCCTAAAGACAGACCATTATTAAACTTGTAGTGCCACCAGTTGTCACTTACAGTAAAGGTACATCCTCTGATCCTGTGAACAGGGATCTGAAATGCTGCTAATTTTTAATAATGGGAAAAACCTTTAAATTATCTAGAACAACCCCAATAAGAGGACTTGCTTAATAACACAAAACTGAACCTGGATTGACAGTGTGTAAAATATTTCCAAAATATGATTAAAGGATTTTTCCCATGAACGAAAGTTCATTTTAATCAATAGATCTTGGAATAATAATAACTTCCACAATTGGATGTGTTTAAATAAAATGTTCCTGTGCTGAGATAATCTTATAAATGTGCCCCTGCTGTGTACTGTGTAATGGCTGTGTCTGACCGTGCAGGAACATGGTCTGATCATACCACAGCTCCTGGGCAGGGGAGGAAGCAAAAGAGAGGATATAGACAGGACAGCAGGGGAGCTGTGGTATGATCAGACCATGTACTGCACATCCATTCCCCATTGATTCAAATTGGGGCAGATGTGCAGTACCCAGCCGTGGCCACCATACATTTGATGGAGCTGTGCTGGTCAGCTCCGCAACTGAGCATATCTGTCCATTGCTGCCACCGGGAACTGCTGATTGGCGGGTGTGCAGGGTGTCTCACACCCAATGATCAGATATTGATGACCTATCCAAAGGATTGTCCATCAATATAAAAGTCACGGACAATACCTTTAAGCAAAACTCCTAAAACGAAAACTGTTTTAACAAAGAGTATAAAAAATATTGATATAATGTTTTTTTTATACCAGATTCTTCTTATTATGTAGATTTCCTATACCTTGACATTGTGATGTTGTTAACTATTGCTTTGTACTTTGTGTCTATTTAGAAGACTTTCAGGGTCAGTTCAGCATTTCATGAAAAATTATAATTATTCCTGATATTCTCACTGTTAGTGATTTGTATTTGGAGGATGTCGACAAGTTTACCAATCCCATTTGTTGGCAGTTTCGGAAACAAGGGTATAAAGGGTAGAATAATATTTGCATTTATGAGAGGTCTTCATTCTTTGCACAGAAATGTCTCCGTGGAACTCGTCACACTCTGTCTGGTAGAACAAATACATCTCCCATAGACCATTGACGATTCAAGCTGACCTCAGCAACCGTGAAAGCTTCTCTAAAGGCTGAGCTGGCCTGTTGGTGCCAATACTTGACTCATTTCCCAAACCTTGAAACATCTGCTGGCTTCAATGCTGAATTGCTTTATTATTCTGCTTGCTAGGATTGCTGGCGTCTGAGGGGGAAGCTGGACACCCTCAGCCCTGAAGGTACCGATATGGGCACTTATCTGTATTTACCAAAGTGATAATGCTTTAGCACAGTCTGTTCATCTTGGACAGTGTCCTGGTGTTGGATTATTACTTTCCTATGTAAGCTTTGGTCTACAGCAGATAGATGTCTCCGAGATTGCTGGCCCACTGATAACTTTATCAGTGTGGCAGGAGATTGAATGAAGTGATGTTGTCAATGAACAGATGGTGTGATAGGCTCTGCGCTTCTGATACATTTACGTATTCTGTGCGAGATTTATTGACTTCCTGCTGATTGGAATGGATCAAACACATTGGAGGAAATCTACTAAGGAAAATGCACAACTCTGATAGCTCCAAACTAATCATTCCACATGCGCTATTTTTATAAATTTGGCATTGTTTGTACCATACTGTTCATCTCATAAAATTGTGCATTTTACAAAAATTACTGCATGCGACTTATATGGCACCTGACAGGAGATTCATGCCTCCTTAACCACTCGGGGTTTAGCGCAAACGTGGAAGTTTGGCTTCTGGTACCCGACCCGAACATTATTCCAAAGTTTTGTTTGGGTACCAGAACAGTACCTGAACTTGAATCAGAGACTGAACCTCATTGAAAACAATGGGGACCCGAACATTTCAAAATTTTCTCTCTGCCCCCGGACTTCCCCCGGAAATCCGAACATTGCAATGGACTTCCAGGAGAGATCAATGTTCTGCAATTAGCAGCGGACACTAACGCTTATCTCTATTAACCACGGTCAGCAGATATCAGACACTGATTCGTTATAGCAGCCGTGAATGTTTTACTCTGAAACGCTGCAGTTTCCATGAAAATAAAGTTTTATAAACTGACTGGGGACTATAGCCCCGATTCATTAAAGTGTTTATGCCAATAATCTAGCATAAAACACTTTGAAAAGTCGCAACATTTTTACTCAACTCAAGGATGTGCTATAATTTTCCTGCCTTTTTATGCCAGTTATGGCCACCTCTGCTAAAATGCGCATCAGCGGGGGTGGGCAGATGGGACAACACCTGCTTGTCTAATTCATGAAAAGTTGTGGCCTTTCTTAGCCATAAATCGTACTTAAGTAATGCCACAGCAGTTTTAAGGCATGCATCTCTTAATGAATTGGACACCTCTGACCCCACCTCGCCCACTCATCAAGACCAGCGATGGTGGAGTGGAGTCAGTGGCACCCAACTCATTAAGAAGTGCAGGTCTCTTTGTGAGTCTAGAGGAGAGCGTCTGAGAAGTGGCATGCACCTCCGTGCGCAATGCAAGAAATTTTACTCTGGTCTGGAATTGAAGTGAGATTTCTGGCATAGGGAACGCCACAGCTTGTCATGAACTAGATGAGCTGTGCTGTCCTGCCCCAGCTACTCCCATTTTGGCAGAGCTGGAAAAAACTGACGTGAAAACACAAGGAGTCGCAAAATTTTGGTGCAACTCTGAGTTGCACCAAAATTTTGTGACTTTTTAAAAGCTTTTTACACCACTTTTGAGACGTAAAAGCTTTGATGAATTGGGGCCAATGTGTCTCGTGGGTCATTCAAGAAGTCAATCCTCGGCGGCTCCTTCCCGATACACTCCATAGACTGAAAGGTCTTTCCCAATTGGTGTATAAGGAGAGACCACCAGGGGCCAGCCTCTTGGACTAGTAATCCGAGACACTTAGTCCCTGGCTGGCTTTTAAAAGTATATTTTTTTCTGAAACGCTGCAGCAATTCAAAACAGCATTGCAGTGCACATGTTCCGTCTTATGAAGCTGTTAAAAGAAGTGACATGTTCATTCTTTGAGGGGTTTTCAAGCAGATCTCTATGCTTAACAGCGCAAAGTAAGAGATTCTGGGACGGGCTGTAAAAACAATGGCGAAACGCCTCAGGAAAATGGCTGCCGACGTTTTCTTGGAGTGGCTTCAGCGGGGAAAACTCAGCAGCTGCACCGATGTCTAAAAGACCACTCAGTGATCCCGAGAGTAGAGAATGCACAACTCCACACCATTCATTATCAATTATCAATGGGAGCACCAGAGATGTCGAAACGCTAAGTTTGGCTGTCTCCGATGCTCCTATTTAAAATGAATGGAGCGGAGGTGTGCATTTTCAAGCTCCACTCCATTCACATGTGTGTTTCCCCCATGATTAGGGAGTTATCCTCTATCCTGAGGATAGCAGATACCTTCTAAAATTGCGCCACCCCTTTAAATAATCTATTCTAGCATTTCTAGGATAGTTATCAGAAGACAGGGGCACATGATGTAGCTGTCACATCCAAATTGGTGTCCGAAGAGGCCCAAAGGCTTTTCTACCTCTTACTAAGACATAAGTATTATTAGAAATTGGGGAGACGTTAGAGATTTTACATTAGGCCAGGAGCTACTCTTGTTTCTCTGCTAGGTTTCGATCTCGTGTGCCGTTCTATCTTGTATTTATGGCATAATTTGATGTCACTTTCAGTCCTGTTTCTGAGAGAACCCTGTACAAGATGGTGTGCTCAATAACTCGAGGCGATGCTTTACTTACATTCTATGTTGATGATATAACTAGGAGAATTTTAGCGGCTGATTTTAGGGAATGTTTTGTTTCTTTACATTTCAGTCCGGGATCTGATTTCTGAGGTTTTTGCAGGTGTTACTTTGATGTTACTGTGGGGACTCATGACTGTGGTTCCCATAATTTTGAAAAAGAAAACTATATGACTGTAGTGATATGTGCTATATTCATTCCAAAAAAATAAACTTTAAAGGGAGTTTGTCATCCCATACTAACAGTATCATCTAAGCACATAACGTTGTAGGGAATATGGCCCCTATACAATTCACTCCTTTAGGTTACTAATTGCTGAAGTGGCATAAAATGTGCTAATTAGGCTGCTCTCTTCACCCTCGGTGTGGCCAAGAGGCTCAATGCACTGTTCTGCCCACTGGTTTTGCATGTCCGACCTTCCACACTGGTGATAGACAGCATTGGCTTTTCTGAGTTTTCTCTGCAGAAAGTGCTCTCTCAAGTCAAGCCAGTACTGTCAATCACCAGTGAAGGAGGTGGGGCATGCAAAACCGGTGGGTGGAAAGGTGCACTGAGTCTCTTGGCCACACCAAGGGTGCACTGAGCAGCCCAATTAGCACGTTGGATTAAACTTCAGTTTGCAGATTGAATGCAGTGATTAGATTACTAAAGTTGTGATTTTCACAGGGGCTATATACCCTACAAGGCTATGTGCAGGGGCTGACATACCATTGGTGCAATCGGTGCAGCACAGAGGCCCAAGAGGTGAGGGGGCCCAAGTACCACCCCCAGAGCAGGTGGAATTGTGCATTACAATAAGCTCTTGGGCTCCAAAGGGCCCATATATTGTTCTTGCACAGGGGCTTCTTCTGTCTGTGTCTGCTTCAAGCTATGTGCTTAGTTTATACTGTCAGTTTGGGCTGAAAATTCTCTTTAAACTGTGCTGTTATTTCAGAAACAGAAATCCTTAACTTTGAAAATCAGATAATTCTATATCAGATCTAATTTTTACACTTTTCTACAAATGCTGTACTCTACTGCATTGTATATATTCACTTAGAGCAGGGATGAGGAACCTTTTTCTGCCAGGGCCCATTTAGATATTTATACCATCATTCAGGGGCCGTACAAAATTATCAACTTGAACTTTATCTTGCTATATCTGGTCAAACATTTATTAACTCACCCCTAATGTGATGGCTGGAGCTGCTTCTCTTTGGTGCGATGTATGATGTTAGGTGCTAAAGATGATAATACGCGCAACTGCTTTTCCAGGTTTGCATCCGTCTGGAGCGCAGTCAACTCTTTTGTGGTGTATTTTGACAAGAACTCACAGCAGTAAGTTCTGAACACAGATGTATATTACACTGCAAGTCTCCTCACAGTGGGAAATCCATCACCTCTTACATTACATTTATAGGATTCAAGCAGTGGGAGGTCTGCTGTATACATCACATTGGAGACACTGAGACTGCTGTATATACAGTGTATCTGATAGGAGACACTGGGGCTGCAGTGTACACATCACACAGGAGACATTGGAGCTGGAGCATATACAATACACAGGAGACACTGAGACTGGAGCATATACATCACATAGGATACACTGAGATTGGAGCATATACATCACAGGAGGGGTTGGGGGCATATACATCACAGGAGACACTGCGACATATACATCGCAGGAGACACCGGGGCAGTTACAACTGCCGCTCACTATATTCTGAGCGGTAACTGAAACTGCGCCTCAATAACTTAAAGTCTGAGGCTGCCAGGAGGAATAAAGTTAATTTTGCCCCGGCAGCGGGGCTCTGTCTGCAGGCACCAGGCAGGTTCAGAACACGATCTACCTGCAGATTAACCCCATGTCTTCAGATTAATAGTATTTTTCACGTCAGGTTCCCTTTAAACAGAGAACACTTCTAGATTTTAATGTTGATAAAATTCCCAGTCTGAGGAGCACATCTTTAATCTATTTGTGACTGTCCTGGAGAGATGTGGGGTTTTGAAAATGCAGCACAGCAGGCATGTAAAAGAACAAAGGCGAAGACCATGTTCACATTCTGCCACTATGGACGGGACAAATAGCACTACATGCAGTGTTGTTTCCTGGCAAAATGACAAATTAGAAGAACAACAACATGAGTTAAAGTAGCATCTACATCGCATGATTATCATTCCTAAAATGTCGATCACCCGACAAATGAACAAATTGCTCTTTTGTCAGGTTAAATGATCTTTTGGTTTGTCTCAAAGATCATCGTTCTCGGCAGCGCAAAGTCCAGTGTAAACAGGAACTGTGCTGCAGAGAAGAACGGCAGTCTGCACACTGAACGATCCATTACAGTCTGTATCTGGCGGTCAGCCCGTGTAAACTGGTTATTAAGTGACTGCCATATGTTAAACATTCTGTTGCTTAACGCTACAAGTTCTGCAAATGTAAATCCCCCTTAGTAGAGTCCATCAGGCATTGCCATTGTCCATTGTGCAACAATTGATAATAAAAGCCACAATGTAGATGTGACCAGAGACTTAAAAGGAATGTAAATGACCTATTGTTTAAATTAGGATTTTTTGTTGAATGGTTTTTTTTTTTAATTTTTGGCAATGTTATTTTTTTCATATAATAATTTGTATTAAAGAGTTTGAAATCTTGCAATGTTCACACTGGCCACTGTAGCTATTCTAGACTTACTGTTCTTTACAGATAACTTTTCAGGAGTCTCAATATGATCACAGGCAGGATTTCAACAAAGATTAACACCTCTATAAATAGCTCATTAGATACTTCAACAGATAGGGTCTGTATCAGTCTATTACTTCTAATGTATGTATGAATCACTGGAAAGAACAGTGTGCAAATTGGCTCTTCAGAGAGGAAGAGGACCAGAACTCTATAGCGCTACCTGTTGGAAGCAGCAATCCTACAAGTCATTATCGACCCTTTAACGAGTCTTGCAATATGACTTAGGATAAAAGCCAAATCAGAATCTCAATTTTCAGATACGGTGTTTCGGGGTATTGCCCCTCATCAGTGCAAAGTATGAGAACTGATTTGGCTAGATGAGAGGCTCTGGACTGAGGTCTAAGGGGTAACGCATCTTCTTGTGGAGTGACATACCAGCTAAGGCATGCCAATGTAAGGAGGTTTATTCGCCGTCCAATGTTCCTCTGGGAAATGCAAATTGCCTCTTCAGAGAAGAAGAGGACTTGAACTCTATAGCACCACCTGTTGGAAGCAGCAATCCTGCAAGTCATCATTGACCCTTTAACAAGTCTTGCAACATGACTTCGGATAAAAGCCAAATCAGAATCTCAATTTGCAGATACGGTGTTTCGGGTTATTGCCCCTCATCAGTGCAAAGTCTGAGAACTGATTTGGTTAGATGAGAGGCTCTGGCCTGAGGTCTAAGGGGTAACGCTTCTTCTTCTGTAGTGTGACATACCAGCTCTGGCATGCCAATGTAAGGAAGTTTATTCGCTGTGCAATGTTCCTCTGGGAAATGCAAATTGCCTCTTCAGAGAGGAGGAAGAAGACTTGAACTCTATAGCACCACCTGTTGGAAGCAGCAATCCTGCAAGTCATCATTGACCCTTTAACAAGTCTTGCAATATGACTTAGGATGAACAGGACACTTGAGTCTAGAATAGCCCCAGTGGTCAGTGTGAGAATTGCAAGAATTTTTTTTTTTAATAATGTATCTGAATGAGAAAAAGTATGTTAGATATCTGAGATCATTAAAAAGCATTAAATGCAGTGTAAAAATATCGAATTAGCAAAAGACATGGCTTCTAATCTGAAAACAATTCACCAGAGATGATAAATAGTGCAAATATATGATTTGGATGAATATTTAGAGACATACTTTGCGTTAACTGTAGATCATGTCTAGTTGTTAAATGGTAAAATCTGCAGTGGTCACTTTCTCCTGCAATATTTCATTATACCCTGTGTATTCCCATGTAGGTAGAAAAAGTGTGTGGTGAACTACAAGAAAGTCCTCTCAAACAACTGTCTGATGAGAAGACTGCGAAAGAAGTGGCAGAAATACCTCCAGTTGCAAAGCTCCATTCTCTAGGACATTTGAGAAGGTATTGTGGAGGTCATCCTAAAACTAAGGCCAATGTCTTTCATGGCCTTCTAGAAGTGCATCTTAAATGTGACCTTTCACTTGCTTGAAAAAATTGAGTAATACCCTGTAAGGGTATCTGCATATGTTTAGTATTTGCTGCATTTTTGTCATTTTTTTCTGCTCAGATTTGCTACAAAAACTAAAGAACTTCCTACAGTTGACAAAGTGAATGAGATTCCTGAAGTCTGGTGCAAACGTTACTTATTTTTTCTTGCAGATTTGAAGCCGTTGTCAATTCTTTCTTAGTTTTTGCAGAATTTTTCACTTATTCTAATGCATAGGAGAAAACGCATGCAAAAAATGTGCATACTTTGTGCTGCTTTTTTTATCAACTCATCGATATTTGCAGAAGATTTCCAGCAGATATTTCTGTTTCAAATACTGAACGTGTGCACATACCCTTCAAATTCCTGAGCATCCCTCATTCTGTTGCTCTTTTCTGTTTAACACTGCCTCGCTGCATTGCAGAGATATTCACATTTGTTGCTTTTTGGAGCACGGTATGTGAAATCTCTGCTTCCAGTCCAATTGATCATTTCTTCAGAGTCTTCTCTGGGGCGTGTGCTTTCACCCCTTCCTCCTAGATGCTGCCAATCACACTAGCAGTCTCAGACACTGTCAAGGTGTGATTGGTAGCATCTAGGAGAGAAGGTTGAAAGTGCGCACCCCCAGAGAAGACTCTGAAGAAACGCACAGTTGGACTGTAAGCAGAAATTTCACATACTGTGCTCCAAATGCAACAAATGTTTTTATCTCTGCAATGAATTGACGCAGCGTAAAACGGAAAATAGCGTTAGAATCAGGAGAGCTCAGGGATTTTAAACAGCATTTAACTATTTTTTTTAACAAGAGACAGGTCCTTTTTAAGATCAGTCATGTTCATCTTGTTCTACACCATCTTTCTTGAACACCCTCATGAATGACTTTCCTGATCTTCTGATTCTGCTGTGCACGATCTCCAAACTTTCTTTTTTTTTTCCACTTCCAATGCTTATACCAATGCATGTAGGATGAGATAAAATACAATTTCATTTGATTAACCTTTTCTTTGTTTCTCCTGCTCTTTGCATGATACACTGCTTCCCTTCTCTCGGGTGGTGCTCTTTTTCTTCCACCTTGAATTCTGCAGTTCACTGCCTCTGAAAGCTCCGAAGAATGACAGGCCACGCAGTTTGAAAAGGATCTGTCGGTAAGATATTCCCCGTGGGTTGGCTGCTTGCTTTCCATATTTCCACCTTTCCTTTGGCTTTGCCGGTTGCTCCTCTTGGAATGTTTGTGCTCCTCAGACTCCTGCTGGACAATAACATTATGTTTGGCGGCTGCTTGTCTCCGTGTAGGGCCCGGCTGATCCAGCTGTGCGGTATTAACATGTAAAATGCATTCATCTCTGGTAGACAGGTACATATTTTCCTCCAAAGCTGACTGAGAATTAGTATGAATAGTTTCAGGTTACATTAATGCAAATTATACCCCAGATCTTACAGTGGTCATTTTGTATGAGTGCGTCTGCCAGTGTGCCAACACTAAAATAATTTGTGACATTTATATACCGTAGGTCAGCAGTTCATTCATCTTGGTGAAGGAAACATTGTTCTTTGGACTTCCTTAGTAACACATTACGGGTTCCACCCTGTTATCGAATACAGGCCATGTTAAACGCAGCTGTAGTCTGTCCGGGCATGCTGAAAGTTTTACTTTCATAACAGCTGGAGAGATGGAGGTTGGAGACCACACCTCAATAGGTATTCTGCTTCCAACCAAGGTGGTTTCTCCACCTTTGCAGACAATTTTTTTGTAATATGGGCTAAAAATCATTTTTGCAATTTTTGCCTTTTGTAACCTCTGCGTTGCGTTGTATATTTATGGTTGCATGATGCGTTAACAGAGAATACATTAGTCAACCCGCTATGACGGTCTGCTGGGGAGTTTGTAATTCTTTTAGTTAGGAAAATAACTAGGGAGCAAAAAGAGTGCAATAGGATGTTATCCAAAATAACATGGTGATCGGATGGCAGTTTCGCTCACCTGGTAGGGTGGATGGCCTCCCGCCTGCACTACAGCCATCCACCAATAAAATATACCCTTTTTAAATGGCTGTTTAAACCTCTTTGCACCTACTATGCAAGAGAAACTTCCATGTTTCACATCACTCAAGCCAACAGCCTCAGTGAAACATATCTCCCCTACAGTATTCTGTCAGTGACTTTGTCACATATCCCCCCCTCTGCCCAAATCCAGGGGTTTTGGTACCTTCACTTACTAAACATGGAAGTCTGGACAGGGCATCTGCGTTACCATGTAGTTTTCGGGGCCTGTGCTCCACTGAAAAACTAAAGTCCTGGAGTGCCAGGAACCACCTAGTCACCCGGACATTTTTCCCCATCCTTTCCCTCATCCATCTTAGGGGAGCATGATCTGACACTGGCCTGAACTTCCAGCCTAATAAGTAGTATCTCAGGAAGGGGCGTACATAGAAATCATGGGGCCCCATAGCAGAAGCTCTAATTGGGCCCCCCCCGCAAATAAAGAAATATTTGTCTGTGTCACAGAAGAGCAGGTCTCACAACTTTCCAGCCTTTACATAGTAATTTACCTCCTGCTAAAGTCCTAGATCCCTCTTTCATTTCCCCATAAAGTATGATGCCAACAAAAGTGCCCCCCAAACACAGTATGATACCCCCATGGTGCATTCCTCCACATTAGCCTCCACATGCACAGTATAATGACCTTACAGTACCCCACTTCAACTCCCAAGGCAAAGTATGGTGACACCAACACAGGATGATCCCCCAACTGAGACCCCCACAGAGCCCTCCATACACTATAATGGGCTTACATACAGTATAATGTTCTGCACTAGCCCTCCAAACAGTATAATGGCCCCCCACATAGCCCTCAAAATATTATAATGGCCCCACATAGCCTTCCATATAGTATAATACGCCACTGATAATCTTCCATATACTGTAGTATAATGTGCCCCCATAATCCTCCATATAATATAATGCGCCCCCCCCATAATCCTCCATATAGTATAATGAACTTCCCATGGTCCTCCATAGAATATAATTCACTCCCCACAGTCCTCCATGCAGTATATTACACACCCCATAGGGTAAAATGCAGCCCCATATAGTATAATGCACCCCACAGTCCTGCAGTATTATGGGCACCACGTACTCACTGATTTTTAAAATACCGTATATTTTAAATAAGCCGACCCGAGTATAAACCGAATCCCCTAATTTTACTACTAAAAAACTGGAAAAACGTATTGACTCGAATGTAAGCCTGGTGGGAAATGCAGCAGCTAATAGTAAATTTCCCAATTCTGGTACGTATGGCACCCCTCATCCCCCAATCCTGGTACGTATGGCACCCCTCATCCCCCAATCCTGGTATGTGTGGCCACCTCAATCCCCCAATCCTGGTATGTGTGGCCTCTTCAATCTCATAATCCTGGTATGTGTGGCCCCCTCAATCCCCCAATCCTGGTACTGTATGTGTGGCCTCCTCAATCCCCCAATCCTGGTATGTGTGGCCTCCTCAATCCTCCAATCCTGGTATGTGTGGCCTCCTCAATCCCCCAATCCTGGTATGTGTGGCCTCCTCAATCCCCCAATCCTGGTATGTGTGGCCTCCTCAATTACCCAATCCTGGTATGTGTGACCTCCTCAATCCCCCAATCCTGGTATGTGTGGCCTCCTCAATCCCCCAAACCTGGTATGTGTGGCCTCCTCAATCCCTCAATCCTGGTATGTGTGGCCTCCTCAATCCCCCAATCCTGGTATGTGTGGTCTCCTCAATCCCCCAATCCTGGTATGTGTGGCCTCCCCAATCCTGGCATGTGTGGCCTCCTCAATCCTCCAATCCTGGCATGTGTGGCCTCCTCAATCCTCCAATCCTGTCATGTGTGACCTCCTCAATCCCCCAATCCTGGTATGTGTGACCTCCTCAATCCCCCAATCCTGGTATGCGTGGCCTCCTCAATCCCCCAATCCTGGTATGCGTGGCCTCCTCAATCCTCCAATCCTGGTATGTGTGGCCTCTTCAATCTCATAATCCTGGTATGTGTGGCCTCCTCAATCCCCCAATCCTGGTACTGTATGTGTGGCCTCCTCTATCCCCCAATCCTGGTATGTGTGGCCTCCTCAATCCCCCAATCCTGGTATGTGTGGCCTCCTCAATCCCCCAATCCTGGTATGTGTGGCCTCCTCAATTACCCAATCCTGGTATGTGTGACCTCCTCAATCCCCCAATCCTGGTATGTGTGGCCTCCTCAATCCCCCAATCCTGGTATGTGTGGCCTCCTCAATTACCCAATCCTGGTATGTGTGACCTCCTCAATCCCCCAATCCTGGTATGTGTGGCCTCCTCAATCCCCCAAACCTGGTATGTGTGGCCTCCTCAATCCCTCAATCCTGGTATGTGTGGCCTCCTCAATCCCCCAATCCTGGTATGTGTGGTCTCCTCAATCCCACAATCCTAGTATGTGTGGCCTCCCCAATCCCCCAATCCTGGCATGTGTGGCCTCCTCAATCCTCCAATCCTGGCATGTGTGGCCTCCTCAATCCTCCAATCCTGTCATGTGTGACCTCCTCAATCCCCCAATCCTGGTATGTCTGACCTCCTCAATCCCCCAATCCTGGTATGCGTGGCCTCCTCAATCCCCAATCCTGGTATGCGTGGCCTCCTCAATCCCCCAATCCTGGTATGTGTGGCCTCTTCAATCTCATAATCCTGGTATGTGTGGCCTCCTCAATCCCCCAATCCTGGTACTGTATGTGTGGCCTCCTCAATCCCTCAATCCTGGTATGTGTGGCCTCCTCAATCCCCCAATCCTGGTATGTGTGGCCTCCTCAATCCCCCAATCCTGGTATGTGTGGCCTCCTCAATTACCCAATCCTGGTATGTGTGACCTCCTCAATCCCCCAATCCTGGTATGTGTGGCCTCCTCAATCCCCCAAACCTGGTATGTGTGGCCTCCTCAATCCCTCAATCCTGGTATGTGTGGCCTCCTCAATCCCCCAATCCTGGTATGTGTGGCCTCCCCAATCCCCCAATCCTGGCATGTGTGGCCTCCTCAATCCTCCAATCCTGGCATGTGTGGCCTCCTCAATCCTCCAATCCTGTCATGTGTGACCTCCTCAATCCCCCAATCCTGGTATGTGTGACCTCCTCAATCCCCCAATCCTGGTATGCGTGGCCTCCTCAATCCCCCAATACTGGTATGCGTGGCCCCCTCAATCCTCCAATCCTGGTATGCGTGGCCCCCTCAATCCCCCAATCCTGGTATATACGGCCCCCTCATCCCCCAATCACTGCACACACAAAAAAAATAAACACTAATACTCACCTTTCTTCCTCACCTCTCCTCCAGCGCTGCGTCCTGTCTGCTGCAGCTCATGTCGGCATCTGAGCAACGCGCATTCTCAGATCCCGAGGTGAGCTGCTGCTGCCGGCATATTCACTCCTCTCCACGCCAGGACTATGGGCGTGGAGAAGCGTGAATATGCATTCTCTTTTGTAGCAGGCACTGTCAGCAGGAGCTGCGACTCAGCGCTCCTCCGTGCCCGCTACTAAAGAGAATGAATATTCCCTCTTCTACACGCCCATGGGAGTGGAGAAGAGGGAATATTCATGTCCCTTTAGCAGCGGGCACACGTGATAGCTGCTTCAGCGGCTACTGTGTGCTCCACTCTGCCGCAACCTCCCTCCCCCCACCACTATCCACCAATACACACCTATACAACTTGTCCCCACGCTGCTTGGGTCCCGCCGCTGCTTGGAGCCCCTCGGCTCACGGGCCCCCCGCGATCACGGGCCCCATAGCAGTGGCGTGGTCTGCCGCCATTGGCGGTACGCCACTGATCTCAGGGTGTCAATTGCCCACTTGATGGCCAGGCACTCTTTTTCCACAATAGCATAGTTCTTTTCACAGGCCAAGAGTTTTCTGCTGAGATAAAGAATGGAGTGTTAATCCCCATTTACTTCTTGGGATAACACAGATCCTATGCCGACCTCTGAGGCGTCCGCCTGGACCACAAACTCTTTATTGAAATGAGGTACTTTCAAGACAGGCTGTTTACACAGGGCGAGCTTCAATGCCTGGAACGCCATCGCCGTCTTCATACCTTTAAGCAGGTCGGTCAGGGGTGCCGCTATCATGGCGAAATTCGGGATAAATCGCCGATAGTATCCCACGATTCCCAGAAATGCCCGAGCCTGTTTCTTGGAGGCCGGTTGCTGGCAATTCCAGATTGCCTCCACCTTGTTCACTTGCTGCTTTATTTCGCCCCTTCCAACGATGTAGCCCAAATATTTTGCCTCTTATTTTCCTATGGCGCATTTTTTTGGGTTTATGGTAAACCCGGCCTTTCTTAGTGCCCCAAGTACCGCCTGGACCTTCTGCAGGTGATTTGAATCTGGGCTGAAAATCACGATGTCGTCCAGGTAAGTGGCGACGTACTTCTTGTGCGAGGCTAGGATCCGGTCCATGGCCCTCTGGAAGGTAGCTGGGGCTCCCTGCAGACCGAACAGCATCCCGTCGGGTGTACAGAAGGCAGTCATCTCCTTGGCACCTGGGGACAAGAGAATTTGCCAGTAACCCTTTGTTAGGTCCCAGGTAGTGATGTACGTGGCATGCCCCCCAGCCGTTCAACAAGTTCATCGACCTGGGACATCGGATAGGCGTCAAACTTAGACACTTCGTTTAGTTTTCTGTAATCATTGCAGAAATGCCATTCTCAGTCCGGCTTTGGTGCAAGAACAATGGGGCTGGACCAGCTGCTCTTAGACTCCTCGATGATGGCCAGGCTCAACATCCTCCGCACCTCCTTGGAGATCATCTCACGGCGGGCTTCGGGGATTCGATATGGCCTTTGGTTCACCGCACATGCGGTTCTGTCAAGTTCTCATGCTCCACAACCTGCGTACATCCAGACAACTCTGAGAACAGGTCTCGGTTTCTCTGCTGCAGTTCTCGGCACTGTTGTTTTTGGGCCGGTGATAGTGTCTCTGCCACAGTGACATCATCGACTCTGGCTTCAGGATTGACCCCCAGACACGTAGCTTCCACCGGTTCCCTGTCCCGCCACGGCTTAAGCAAGTTGATGTGGTAGATCTGGTATGGCTTTCTTCTTCCTGGCTGGTGTATTTTATAATTGACTTCACTCAACTTCTCAACCACCTTGTACAGCCCTTGCCACTTGGCCAGAAATTTATTTTCGACCGTGGGTACTAATACTAAGACCCGGTCTCCAGGGCTGAATTGTCTCAGCCTTGTGGCCCAATTGTAGATCCTCCCCTGGGCTTCTTGTGCCTGAAGGAGGCTCTCCTTCACAATTGACATCACCCTCGTGATCCGGTCCCGCATTTGGGCCACATGCTCGATGACGCTCTGGTGGGGTGTAATCTCTGCTTCCCAGATCTCCTTCGCTATGTCTAGAAGTCCCCAAGGGTGACGTCCATATAGTAGTTCAAATGGCAAGAATCCCGTAGAGCTCTGGGGAACTTCCCTAATGGAGAACAGAAGGTATGGCAATAGGCAATCCCAGTCTCGCCCATCCTTCTCCACGACCTTCTTCAGCATAGACTTCAAGGCCTGGTTGAATCTGTCCACCAGGCCGTCCATCTGCAGATGGTATACAGACATCCAGAGTTGTGTAATCTGGAGAGCCTTACACAACTCAATCATCACCTTAGACATAAAAGGGGTTCCCTGGTCCATCAGGATCTCCTTTGGCAGGCCCGTCCGGGAGAAAATATGCACAAGCTCTCTGGTGATACTCCTGGCAGAGGAGTTTCTCAATGGTACCGCTTCTGGATACCGAATTGCATAATCCAACACTACCAGGATTTATTGGTGCCCCCTGGCAGACTTGACGAGGGGCCCAACAAGGTCCATGGCAATCCCGTCAAAGGGAACCTCTAAAATAGGCAACGGTACTAGGGGGCTGAAAAGTGGGATATGGAAGCAGATAGCTGACAGGTGGGGCAGGATCAGCAGTAATTCACTATCTCTAGATGACATCCAGGCCAGTAGAACCTTTGCAGAATCCGCTCCCGAGTTTTGTCTACTCCTAGATACCCACCCAAGATATGAGAAGGGGCCAGGTCTAATACCTTACGCCTATAGGTGCCTGGCACCATCAATTTTTCTATCACTTCCTCTCTTGGCTTATTGATGCGATAAAGAAGTTCCCCATTGAGTGTAAAATAGGGAATCTTGGTTTCAGCCGCCGGCTCTTGAGCAACGCCATTGATTAGACACATTATCAAATGCATTCTTCAAAGTAAGATCCTGCATCTGAGCCGTACTAAAATTCCCCCCAGAAACTCCCAATCCAGGAATCTCAGCCCCTCGGGTCACAGTCTCAATCTCATCACCGGCAAGAACACACAGGGGGAACCATCCGCCTCTGACTGCGTTGGGAATTCATCATGGTGGACACGCCTCCTTCCTGAGTCACATGGTATGTCTGCTGTTCGCCACAAGTCCCAGAACAGGCTAAATTCCCTCCCTATTATTACTAAATGTAGTAGGTCCTTAACCACCCCGACCTCATGGGACTCATCCCCACAGTTTGTATGGTCACTCTGGCGACAGGGTAATCCTTGGCATCCCCATGAATACAGCGTACCCCCACGTATTTCCTGGGGATCAACTGGTGGGGAAGTGTGGCCCTAATCAGAGTCACCAAACTCCCCGAATCCGAGAGTCCTGCTACCAACACCCCATTTATGGTCACGGGACATGACAGTGGCCTCTCCCTGGGCTGTTAGTCCACACTGCAGGCGGGGTAGGCATAGTAGTAACAGCGGAGTCCCAGGCTACAGTCCATTTGCTCGGAGGATAGAGGGCAGCTACATGGCCTGGGTCGTGACACCTCCAACATATGATCTCTCCCGCAGGGACCTTGGGCTTTACCTCTCCCGCCCCTTTGGACCTTGGATGCCCCACCCCCTTTTGGGCCTCCACCGGCCGATTAGGAGCCCCAATATGGAGTGGGCTGCTTTCCCAATGAACCCTCGACCCCCTGTTACCTCTCGACCAGTCTGACCAGTTCATCAGCGTTCCGGGGATCACCCTGGGCAACCCAAATCTGTATCGGCCTCGGCAGGGAATGTACAAATCGGTCACCATTCCTTCTGCCATCTGCGCTGGGATAGAGGATACCGGCTGCAGCCATTTTTGGACCAGCTGCAACAGGTCAAACATTTGGGACCGAGGGAGTTTCTCATGGTGATACGCACAGCGGTGGACCAGAGTGACCTGACAGTCATCATTACCACCAAGCGTGCCAAAATTTCAGTTTTTAGTTTTCCATACTCTTTGGCATCTTGCAAGGCCAAGTCATAATATGCCTTCTGGGGATTCCCTGTCAGGTATGGCGTCAGAACCTCTGCCCATTGTTCTGGCAGAAGTTTTTCCCTCTCGGCGACCCTTTCATAAACGGTCAGAAAGGCTTCTATATCTTCACTCGGGGTAATTTTTTGCATCACACGTCTTACCGCCTTCCGGACATGGGAGTCATCAGCCAGACCTGGGGGTAGGGTGATCTGTTGGCCCTGGATGGCGGTCGCCAAAAGCTGCATCTGCTGCTGTTGATCTTGCTGCTCTTGACATATCTGCTGTAGCAACAGTTTGTTCGTCTCCTTCTGCTGCTGATGCATCAGGACCAGGTATTTTATTACGTCCTCCATGTTGCCGGACATTCCTGCTGGCTGACGGCCTTTACCCAGGACATCCACCGTTGTCTGTGGCAGGTACACATGTTCCTGGAATCTTGCCCGCATTCTCCACCACTTGTGGTAGAGTTGCTCGCTCTGCTGCACTCGGAGGTAGATACAGGACACTGTCTCTTTAAATTACTTGGTGGTTTATTGTAGGAAGCAGCATAAACCACAGTCAGGTGTATAACATAAACATAGCCTTTCTGGCATAACAGGAAACCAAAAGGGAAAAGGTAAAGAACAGTCCTTACATCGGCCGAGGTCCGGCCACTCCGGGTTAGCAAGAGCACATGGTCCAGTTTTAGCACAAACACAGGCTCCTCTCTCTCAAGAGCTAGCTTCCACACACTGAACACCACCTGAGTGAAAAGGTTGACTATTTAAAGCCCAGACCCCACCCTGGGGTGGAGATATGGTGGATGGCCTCGCGCCCGCACTACAGCCATCCACCTATGAAACATGCTCTTTTTAAATGGCTGTTAATCCTTTCTGCACCTACTATGCAGGAGAAACTTCCATTTTTCACATCACTGAAGCTAACAGCCTCAGTGAAAAATATCTCCCCTCCAGTATTCTGCCAGTGACTTTGTCACATAGTACAGGTTTTCCTCCTGGGATCTAGATCCAGGGGAGTGTATTATTTGTGCAGAACAGATTGGTGCTTAAATAACAGAAAGGGAGAAATAATACACCGGAGGACTGAGTTTCTCGTGGTGTTCCCTGCTGTGTAGTGAAGTGCATACATTTCCTGCAATGGTAAAAGGACAGAGCTTGATATTTTGTGGAATTTCTATTTTTGGATAAGCATAATACAGTTCTGGATCAGAGGAATACAATATTAGCAAAATGAAACAAATTTGTCAAATCTCAACCACATGCTGTTTTATTTTCAAGCCGGAAATTGACTTTCGCAAATATTTCAACCCATTGCATGTCAGTTTCATCTGCATGTAGGGTTTTTATTTCTGATATTCTCATTAGATATGAATTGGGTGGCTTAGAAGGCACCTTTCACATCGGATTATGTTATTATCCTGCAGATATAGGTTTAACCTGCGGGATAATAGCATTAGAAAGATCCCCAGTTGCTGTACTGAAAGTGTGACACCAAAGGAAAAATTTATTTTATTTCTCCCACCGACTTTCAGTCATGGAGGTGTGCTGGCACGACTACAGTCACTGGTCAATATACTGTGAGTGGCGGCTGTAATCACGGCCCGTCACTTTGAAGGACTGCCAGCCCAGCAGTGCATCAGTGCAGAGCTGGCTGTCAGTCAAAGTGACGGCGTGCTTACAGGCGCCGCTCACAGTACATTAAGCAGTGACTGTACCTGAGCCAGAATGCCTGTATGACTGAAAGCCGGCTGGAAGAATAAAGTTTATTTTCTCCCTACTTTCAGTACTGCGGCAGCCGGGCACCTTTCTAACACTATTAACCTGAAGATTAACCCTATATCTGCAGATTGGTAGCATTATCTGACGTGACAGATTCCCCTTGAACCCACTGTAAAAATGCAATGTTACCAATCTAAGACTGTAGCGTTCCTAAATGAATAAAGTCACCACAGGGTGCCAGGATGTGCTGTGCAGAGACCAGCTTGGAAACCTTCTAGAAGCCATGGAATTACCAGCAGCCGTGAGGGTCTTCTTTTTTTTTAAGTGCCAGTCTGCAAGGAAATCTGCTCCAAGATCTTGCTGATATTTGTGGATTTACTGTGGAAATTGCTTACAATTCTACTCATCTTTTCTTCCTGTGTCCAGCATTGGCTCTCTGCTGCTACACCAGCTTTTGTTAATCGGCTGCAGCGGTGATGTCACAGACTACAGCCAATCACTAAGCTCAGCAACTAGTGCAGAGTCACTGAGCTCAGTGATTGGCTACAGAGGTGATGTGCACTGTAGCTGTGGCGCCAGTGCTGCAGCCAGTACACAGACACAGAAGCAGTGGGGGAGAGTCAGCGCTGGACCTGGGGAAGGTGAGTACCTTCTGTGTTTGTTATTATATGTATACAAGCATTTAGGGCCAATTTTTTTTTACGGTGAAAGAACCTTTAATTGGACACATTCCAGTATTATTTCTTATAGATGAGTGAATGTTTCGTTATTATTTAAAGGGAATCTGTCAGTAGGATCAACCCTCCTAAGCCGTCTATATGGTCATGTAGGTCATAGGAATCTGAATAAAATGATACCTTGTGATCCGATGTATTATTCCAGGGAGATCCTTGTTTTTCTTACATGTAATGTGTGCACTCTTCCTGTATGTTCAATTCTCCAGGTATATAATAGCGCTGTCACATTGGTTCCCAGAGCAGAGTTATTGTGTACGCTGGGTGTATCAAAGTGCTGGATGGGTTGTATCCACTGCACACTAACCAATTTTTTAGTGCCTTAAATCAGGGCATTTAAGCCTTTTCCTCAGACTGCCAAGAGATGCCCCCCAAAATATGTCCGGTTTTGGGGGAGAGTTTACATAAAAAGTGTCTTTGTGGTTTCAAAAAAAAGTTGCAAAATAGTTCTGCAAAAATGTGCGCCTTTTTTTAAACCAGAAAGTTTGTGCACAGAGAATAATAAATTTCCCTGGGTGGAAAAATATAAAAAGCAGAACATGTAGAATGGAATGTGGTTTTAGTGTTATAATGGATGAAGGGCGTTTTCTGATTTTATATGTGTAATGACACAAATATTGGTCTGATCACACAGCTATATCTTCATCGTATGTCAGATAGAGCATATGCAGCACAGGGCTGGAAAGCTTTGGCCTAGTGCTGCCCTCTGCTGGAATAACTAAGAAGGACTGTTAGATTTGCAGACTGGCCAATGTACTGCTAGGCTATGTGCCCACGATGAAGAAATGCTCAGGATTTTTTCCTGAGCATTTCTGCATCTCCCTGGCAGAAAAAACGCATGCGGATTGTACATGCGTTTTTCATGCCAGGGACATGCGGATGTGAAGCGTTCTTCACTGGCATTTCCGCATGCGAGTGTCAAGCGCTTTCCAAGCGATTTTAGCATCACTTGGAAAGTGCTTGACAACTAGGTCACACTATATAAATCCATGCAAACAGCATGGATTTATATAGTGTGATCCGAGAGAATGGTTAAAAATAAAAAAATAAATATATACTTACCTTCCGATGGCCCCCGCAGTCTTGCTGCGCTCCTGTGCTAGCTGCCAGCAGCTCGCGGTGCCCTGTACTGAAGGACCTGCCGTCACATGACTGTGACGTCACCGCAGGTCCTTCAGTCCGGCGCGATCTGTCGGCAAGCACAGGGAAGGAGACCGGGGGCCGTCGGAAGGTGAATATAACCTTTATTTTTTATTTTATTCTTTTTTTTACAGCTTTTAATGGTACCTGGGTGTGGAGGAGACTCTCCTGTCCTCCACACCCGGGTACCATCCGCACATTAGAACGCGCCACTTACGCAAGTACAGATGCAGTCTTGCAGAATTGGCGCGTTCTAATGCAAGTCAATGGCGGCGAAAACGCAGCACTTCCGCAAAATAATTGGTAGTGCTGCATTTTTTTCCGCAATGATAATCCGCAGTAAAAATTTCCGCAGCATGTGCAGAGCACATGCGGATTATCATTGTGGAACATGGCAGGCCTTCTACCATGCATTTTTTAAGCGTTTCTGCAGCATTTTTGACGCTGTGGAAACGCTTAAAAAACGCATCGTGGGCACACAGCCTTAGTGGGATTTTGTGCTGGCATCCCCTGGACTGATAGTAACCGTATACACCAAGAATAAAAAGCCGTGGACTTGTGGGGAAACAAAGGATCCATAGACATATTAATAATGTGCAAATGATGAAGAATTGATGCTTATTGCTCCTGCACCCTGAGTTGTTTAAACGTGCTACCATGGCCTTCAGCGGCTCCAGACTCCACGGAGGATATAGTTCAAGTTGAATTTCTTAAAGTTCACTATTTAATGTGAATTCAAACATTTTGAGACCCGATTCACAAAAAAACCTTGCTGACAGCATTTCCCACACTGCTGAAGCATCAGAGAGTGGGCTAATGTCATTTTGTGTTGCCAAATGTACCTCTCCATAATGCCCTGCAGCTATGACACCTAGCGGACCATACCTTATACAGTGGTGGTCAGTGGAGCACAGTTTGTATGGTAGAGTAATTTTCCATCTCCAGAGTCACTGGGTAAGTCTCTCTCTTCTGTAGAGTGTAAGCTCTTATGGTCAGTGGGGTCCTTTCTCTCTCTCCTGTAGAGTGTAAGCTTTGATGGTCAGTGGGGTCCTCTCTTTCTCTTCTGTAGAGTGTAATCTCTGATGGTTAGCAAGGTCCTCTCTCTCTCTCCTGTAGAGTGTAAGCTTTGATGGTCAGTGGAATCCTCTCTCTCTTCTGTAGAGCGTAAGCTCTTATGCTCAGTGGGGTCCTCTCTCTCTCTTTTGTAGAGAGTAAGCTCTTATAGTCAGTGGGGTCCTCTTTCTCTCCTGTATAGTTTAAGCTCTTATGATCAGTGGGGTCCTCTCTCTCTCTCTCCTGTAGAGTGTAAGCTTTGATGGTCAGTGGAATCCTCTCTCTCTTCTGTAGAGCATAAGCTCTTATGCTCAGTGAGGCCCTCTCTCTCTCTTCTATAGAGCGTAAGCTCTTATGGTCAGTGGAGTCCTTTCTCTCTTCTGTATAGTCTAAGCTCTGATGATCAGCAGGGTCCTCTCTCTTTCTCATGTAGAGCTTAAGTGCTTATGGTCAACAGGGTCCTCTCTCTCTTCTGTAGAGTGTAAGCTGTTATGGTCAGTGGGGCCCTCTCTCTCTCTTCTGTAGAGTGTAAGCTCTGATGGTCAGCTGGGTCCTCTCTCTCACCTGTAGAGTGTAAGGTCTGATGGTCAGCAGGGTCCTCTCTTTCTCATGTAGAGCTTAAGCGCTTATGGTCAGTAGGGTTCTCCCTCTCTCTCTTCTCCCCCACTTGTATTTTCCTAGCAATTACAAGCTTTCCAGCATTGAGATTTGAGCAAATTTATTTACTGTAAATCTAATTTTTTGAGAAAATTTGGTAAAGTCAGCAAATTTCAATTTCCAAAGATCCGTTTATCTCTACTTGTCTCCCATCAAGCACATCTTGGACATTATTAGTCGGCAATTGCAACGGGAGCTGCCAGCAGCGGATCTTGATGATTTTCCCAAGTGCATTCAGCGTGCCAGAATGTTCCTCAATCCTCAGACAACCATTAATAACATCACTGATAGCTGCCAAGATGTCTAAGTGTGGGGATTTCTGTGTGTTCTACTCATACTTGATACAGGATACATTTGTTTCCATTTTTCAGCATTTGCCCGTCATTAACATGTCTATCGATCTGGTGATTTCTATAGTTCTATAATTTTCGCTTCTTTGTGTTGAGGAGTGTCTATTTCAGCAACTGTAAACTTCTATGTGTTAGAACCTTGCTGTTAGGTTTTTTTTCCTTTGCTGGTCACATGACCTTGTTGGCCTATTTAATCCTGCTCCGCCCTTCTGGCTTTGCTGGACTTCATTGTATATCTACTTTCTAGCTAGCCTGTGCTCTGTATCTAACTCTGTTAGTTTGCTTGGTCTACGGACCTCTAGGTTCTATCTATTTTGTTTGTTCGTCTGTCTGCTACTATTTCTGTTAGGAGGTGTCCCATATTCCTCCCAGTCCTTAGTACTTGTAGGGATTCCCTCCCCAAATCTATAGGTCTCCGTACAGACTAGATTAGGACTTTAGCAGGTCTGATCGCAGGATCAGGTTCCCTGTTACATCGTAGGGATTCTGCTGAGTCTTATAGTAGGGACAGATCTCCTCTCTTTCCTTAGCTTTGGTAGCAGAACATAACAGTAAGTCCAGCCTGTAAATTCTCTAAGGAAAGATTTTTTTTTGTTCCATCATGGTGTCGGTTCAGGATTTGGCTAAACACCTGCAGGGACTCTCTCTGGAAGTGGCCGAGCTCCGTCAGCACGTGAGTAACTGTCCTGGAGCATATTTCTTGGAGCCTAAGGTATGTTTGCCGGATTTATTTTTTGGTGAACATCGAGAATTTTTTTCATTTAGAAATGCTTGCTTATTGTATTTTCGTTTGAGACCCAAGTCCTCTGGGGATGAATCCCAGCGCGTAGGGTTCATAATGTCACTTTTGCGCAAAGAGCCTCAGGAGTGGGCCTTTTCTTTGCAGCCTAGTGATACATGCTTCAGATCAGTGGATAGTTTTTTTTCTGCTTTAGGACTATTATATGATGATCCTGACCGTGTCGCATCAGCTGAGACTGAGTTGAGACGTTTAAAACAAGGATCAGGTAATATGGAAAAATATTGTACACATTTTCGTCGTTGGTCCACTCAAACAGGGTGGAACGATTCTGCTCTGAAAAGTCTATTTCTTGCTGGGCTCAGTGAAAAGGTTAAAGACCTGCTAATTGCTTATCCTACACCTGAAGATTTGCAACAGGCTATGCAATTAGCTATACGGGTGGATAGGAGACTGCGTGCTAGGGTTAATGAGAGCAAATCCTCTGCTATGTCAGTTTCTGGTTATGATAATGTGTGTACTAACAGTGGTGAACCGATGGAGATTGGATCGGTGGCACCTCGCTCTCAAGAAAAACACCGTCGTTTTTCAGAAGGCTTGTGTTTCTATTGCGGGAAATCTGGTCATTTGATTAAAGGCTGTGAGCTTCGTATGAAGAAAGAAAAAAAAATGGTCAGTCACGCCCGTATTGCCTGTTTAAATTCCAAGGGTGTATTTTTAGCTGCTTCCACGATTGCTCAGGAAAAATTAATGGAATTTCGGGTGTTTGTTGATTGCGGGTCTACACTGAATGTTATTGATGGGGGATTCGTGGAAAAACTCAATTTAAAACCTGAACCTTTATCATCCCCCATTGCTGTGGTTTCTGTGGATGGCTCCCCTTTGAAGAATATTACTCTCAAGGTCTGTGAATTTCCTCTCACTATTAATGGTGTTCACCATGAGAAATTGGATTTGGTAGTGTTGAATAACTTGCCTTCTCCAGTAATATTGGGTTTGCCCTGGTTAAAATTTCACAATCCTGTACTGGATTGGTCTACCAGTGAAATTAAATCCTGGAGCCATAAATGTTATGACAAGTGTTGTAACGGGCGTATTGCAGCTTTGGATAGGGGAGAATTGCCTGTTCCTATTCAGGATTTTTGGAGAGTTTTTTCTGAGAAAGAATCGCAGGTTTTGCCTCCCCATAGAGACTATGATTGTTCTATTGAATTTGTCCCTGGAGCGACTCTTCCTAAAAGTCGTTTATTTAACCTTACTATTCCTGAGAGGAAGGCTTTGGAGGAATACATACAGACAAGTTTGGCCGCCGGTCACATTAGGCCCTCTAAGTCTCCTGTGGCGGTTGGATTTTTTTTTGTAAAAAAAAAGGACGGCGGTTTACGTCCTTGTCTGGATTTTCGTGAGATTAACAAAATTACGGTACGCAATCCTTACCCACTGCCATTGATTCCTGATCTGTTTAACCAGTTATTGGGGGCCAAGTGGTTCTCTAAAATTGACCTTAAGGGGGCATACAATCTGTTGCGCATGAAGGAGGGTGATGAATGGAAGACTGCTTTTAACACTCCTGTGGGTCATTTTGAGAATCTGGTTATGCCTTTTGGTCTTACTAATGCTCCTGCATTTTTTCAGAATCTGATTAATGACATCCTTAGACCTTTGATCGGTAAAAATGTGGTTGTGTATTTGGATGACATTTTGATTTATTCGCCAGATCTGGAGTCTCATTGGCGGAGCGTGCGTGAGGTATTACAGTTATTAATGGACAATTCGCTTTTTGCTAAGCTGGAGAAATGTGAGTTCGCTGTACAGAGAATTAGTTTTTTGGGCTACATTATCTCCAGCAAAGGTTTTGAGATGGATCCGGTTAAGGTTCAGGCTGTGCAGGAATGGCCTAGGCCTATTGGTTTGAAATCAATACAGAGGTTTTTGGGTTTCGCCAATTACTATAGAAAATTCATAAAAAATTTTTCTAGTATTGTCAAACCTCTGACTGATCTCACCAGGAAAGGTGCTGATGCGGTTCAGTGGTCTTCTGAGGCCATTGAAGCTTTTGTGTATCTCAAGGAGAGGTTCACCTCTGCTCCCATCCTTATGCAGCCTGATGTTACTAGGCCGTTTTTGGTTGAGGTTGATGCTTCCTCTGTGGGGGTTGGCGCAGTATTGTCTCAGGATAACGGGGATGGATTACATCCCTGTGCATTTTTTTCAAAAAAATTTTCGGAGACTGAATTGAATTACGATATTGGTAATCGGGAATTATTGGCTATTAAACTCGCATTTGAACACTGGCGCCACTTCTTGGAAGGTGCGGAATTTCCCGTTCAGGTTCTTACGGATCATAAAAATCTGATATATCTTGACGCTGCCAAGCGCCTGAATGCCCGTCAGGCTAGGTGGGCACTGTTTTTCTCGCGGTTTAATTTCTCCGTTACTTACATCCCTGGTACTAAGAACGTTAAGGCGGATGCCTTGTCTCGCAGTTTTTCTCCCATAGTCGGTGCTGAGAAAGAGGAAAACATTTTACAAGAAGGTGTTGTGATAGCTGCTTTAGACTCCGTTTTGGAAGATGAGATTCTTAAAGCTCTGGAGAATGCCCCATCTAACACTCCTCATGGGAGGTTGTTTGTGCCTGGGACCTTTAGGAGAGATTTGTTTGTTGAGTGTCACGAATCTCGGTTGGCAGGTCATCCCGGAATCTCTGAGACCAAGAGACTGGTGGGTCGCAGTTTTTGGTGGCCTGGATGGCAGAAGGAAGTCATTAAGTGGGTGCGCCAATGTACTATATGTGCTAGATCTAAGTCCTCACATACTCCTGCTGCGGGGTTGCTTTGTCCTTTGGAGGTCCCCAGTGCTCCTTGGACACATTTGGCTATGGACTTTATAACTGACCTTCCCCCCTCTGAGGGTTTTACTGTCATCTGGGTGGTCGTGGACCGTTTTAGCAAGATGTGTCACTTGGTTCCCTTCGTCAAACTGCCCTGCGCTAAAACTCTCGCTAAGGCCTTTGTCAAGGAAATTGTCAGACTTCATGGCGTTCCTACTGACATTGTTTCTGATAGGGGTCCTCAGTTCGTGGCTCGTTTTTGGCGTGCCTTTTGTGACAGGTTGGGAATTCATTTGTCGTTTTCGTCCGGATATCATCCTGAATCTAATGGCCAGACAGAAAGGAAAAACCAGGATGTTGAGCAGTTCTTGCGTTGTTTTGTGGCAGACAATCAAGAGGGGTGGTCTGAGTTTCTGCCACTTGCCGAATTTGCTCTGAACAATCATACATCTTCTTCTGCTGGTTGTTCGCCTTTTTTTTGTTGTTCTGGGAGACATCCGTCGTTTGGGTCGTTCTCCAAGTTGGGATCTGCCGTGCCTGAGGAGGAGAATTTTTCCGGTGATTTGGAAAGAGTTTGGACGGATGTGCGTGGTAATCTTCAGGAGGCCAACAGAAAATCTAAAGACTACTTTGATAGGAAACGACAGGAGGTTTTGTTCGCTGTTGGTGACATGGTTTGGTTGTCCTCTAGGAATCTGCGGTTGAGGATTCCTTCTAAGAAATTGGGTCCCAAGTTTGTAGGGCCCTTTAAGGTGCTTCAGGTTGTCAACCAATCTGCTGTTAGGTTGGAGGTTCCTACCTCCTGGAGAATTAATCCGGTCTTTCATGTCTCTCTGTTAAAAAAAGCTGTTGTGTCGGATGGTGACGCCTCTGCCTCTGTTCCTCCGGTGGTGGAGGACGGGGAATATGAAATTTCTCGCATCCTTGACTCTAGACGGTATAGAGGTAGTTTGCAGTATCTTGTGGCCTGGAAAGGTTTCGGACCCGAGGATAACTCTTGGGTGAGGTCAGATGATGTTTCCGCGTCCAGACTTATCAGAGCGTTTCACAGGAGATTTCCTGATAAGCCTGGTCCTAGGGGATCCGGAGGATCCTCTTAGAAGGGGGGGTACTGTTAGAACCTTGCTGTTAGGTTTTTTTTCCTTTGCTGGTCACATGACCTTGTTGGCCTATTTAATCCTGCTCCGCCCTTCTGGCTTTGCTGGACTTCATTGTATATCTACTTTCTAGCTAGCCTGTGCTCTGTATCTAACTCTGTTAGTTTGCTTGGTCTACGGACCTCTAGGTTCTATCTATTTTGTTTGTTCGTCTGTCTGCTACTATTTCTGTTAGGAGGTGTCCCATATTCCTCCCAGTCCTTAGTACTTGTAGGGATTCCCTCCCCAAATCTATAGGTCTCCGTACAGACTAGATTAGGACTTTAGCAGGTCTGATCGCAGGATCAGGTTCCCTGTTACATCGTAGGGATTCTGCTGAGTCTTATAGTAGGGACAGATCTCCTCTCTTTCCTTAGCTTTGGTAGCAGAACATAACACTATGGCCATCTGCCATATGACAAGTAAAGGGATGATGTCAATGACACTATAAATGTACCTGCACTGATACAGCTTGATCTTTTTTCAGGTTGAAGGTAGACAGTCCATCGAGTTCAGCCTGTAACCCAACAAGTTGATATACAGTATATGACGATGTTTGCTACAGATCTAAGGAATATATTCCAGCTGTAGATAGAAGAACAATTAAACATTTTTTGTACTCAACTGTATTATACACTTGTATGACCCCCGAGTTGTATGGAGCCACAATGTGAGACTCAAAATGGAAGGAGCCATACTGTTTCATATGTCACCAATTTAATGCACAGGCACATGCTGTAGATATTTTAGGGCTGATTCATTGTTGTATTTGCACTTGTTTTTGTCACAAGAGTTTTGCGCTTTTTTGTTTGCACCATATTTATCTTTCCATTTGTGCTTTTTATTTTATGTCTGTCTTTTTTTATGTTCGCAAATTTATTCCAGTGGCTCCCGGTGTGCTTTTTAAATGCCAGATATTTTTAGTGCGATTTTTGCACCATTTTGTGAAATGTGCGACTTTTTGTGCTAAAATAAATCATGAAAAAGAGAAGACAAAAATAAAGACTATTTTTGATTTTGCGCAAAAAAATCATCAATCACGTACATTATTTTGAATAATTTGTTGCAAAAATGTAAATGAATACCACAAGACAAAAAAGAAATGACTCAAACGTGACCTGTCACTTGCGCAATAACATTTTTTGTAAAAGTCCCTGAGCTCACATGATTCTTACGCTTTTTTATGTATTTTCTGCGTCATTCATATTTGTTTCTTTTAGGGTGCAGTATGTGAAATCTCTGCTTGTAGTACAACTAGGCGTTTCTTCATAATCTTCTCTGGGGGCATGTGCTTTCACATTTCCCTCCTAACCTGCTACATCAGCTGCCAAGCTGTGATTGGCAGTGCCGTGGAAGAGGGGACGAAAGTGCACGCCCCCAGAGAAGACTCTGAAGAAAAGGCCAGTTGCACTACAAGCAGAAATTTCACATAGTGTGCATCAAAAGCAATAAATATAGATATCTCTGCAATGGAGCGACGCATCGCAAAATGGAAAAAAGCGGCAGAATCAGAGTAACTAGAGGATTTTGAAAAGGTATTAAACTCAATTTTTTAGTAAATGACTGGTCCTCTTTAAGAAATAACACAAATGATGAATCGAAGACTTCTTCTATCAAATTCAATGCTCCATCTGATCTATCCTCTCCATAATATGGTGCAGATTGGAGGTACATATCACAGAAAGCAGGTTTATGGAGTCTCTGTGTGCTTGAAACCTTAGTGTTTTCTTAACTCATTTTCTTTTTCTGACTGCTGTTCCGTTTTTCTTTTTTTTTTTTGCTTTCACATTTATTTACTTGCTCAGATCCAATTTTATTACAACAGCAAAAATAAAACATGACAAAATGCAAAGTGTGCAAAATAGAAAAAGTGCACACTGCGGAGTAGACTATCATGATGCTGGCACATTACAGATCTGCGGCGTGCGTTGTGTCCTTCTGACCTTATTCATTTATGACTGCGCCCTTTGATCAGTCTTTTTTTTTGTTTCAGTGAATTTATCAAATACATGAAGCCTTCAAGGACATTTTATTCCACATTGGCAGAGCGATTATGTGATGGGGACCAGGCAGTAAGAGACGGTTCCACATGCTGGAATGGAGAAGATGTGGTGGAAAGGTAAGGCACCAAAAGAATTGGCAGGACACTGGTCAAGCGGCGATGTCAGTAGTCTGTGAGCATCAGACCACAGCCCTGCAAACCTCCTCCTACCTGCGGGTATCCCAGAGCCTCTTCTGATTTGTAGGCCTTACGTGATATCATCGTTGCGGCATGACACATGCATAAAGTCACACCAGGCTACTAATCAGAATAGGTGCCTGTGATACCAACAGATAGGAGGAAGGTCGCTGGGCTCTGCTCCAATGGCCAAGGACTAACCACACATGCTGATGTGTGAATATAGCTTTAGCATGAGTGAGAAAAAAACGTTACAAACAACTGAATGCCGCTCCTTCCAGTCAAGAGAGTCGTTCTGCAGCAGGACTAGTGATGGTCTTCTTGCTGCTAGTCCACTCAGCTATGATTGACATCCCACATTATTTGTACTGGCTGGGACTCTGGGATCAGTCCCCGCTGCTGAACCACCCTCTGGAATGAGCAGCAGGCCGCTGATTAGCTGTTGCATTTATACGGAAAGTCAGGAGACCTGGTTATATAGAAGCGAGCAGAGGTGCAGAGGAACACGCAAATATTAGAGGAGTAAAATCTTTTATATTGCTATTATTATAACCAGCAACAACTGGAGTTTGTTGCCAGTTTTGACTTCTCTATTGAACTCAATGGGGAAATTTGGAACAAATTTACAAATGACCCACGATACAAATTCTAAGGGTTAAGGTTTTTTCTTCTGGAGAACACCAAGTTCGCATAGTGAGACTTATAGGCCATGCTAACGTCTCATCTAGCCAACCAGTTTTCCTGCTTTGCACTTATGAGGGGCAAAAACTGCCAAAAAATGTGTCAGCAAATTGAGTTTCTGGTTTGGCTTCCTATCTTAAGATGTGAGTTGATTTTGAGTTTTAGGATTGCTACCTCTAATAGGTGGTGCTACAGTCCCTTTCCTCTCTGAAGGGGCTATGTAAAACATCAATTAACAAACTGCAGATTTAAGATCTACACGGGAACATGCCGAGCTCCATGTACCTGAGTACATAACAATTATACAGTAAAAAGCTCTTAGGAGTTAAAATGGTTTTCTCAATTTCTTCTGTAGGAGCCCCTGTGCTTGTGGGGAAGAAGAGGGTTGGTTTGGTTGGTGGGCTTCTGGATGATTGACAGTTCAGACCAGTGAAAATCATTGACCCCAACTCTACACTCTTTTCCTAAATAATAAATTAAATATCCCTCTGTTCTAAAATTGGGGAGAGCTGGGGGATTTGAACCATTTGTTCCCAGTCTATGACTTGTTTATGATATTACAGCTCAGTCCATCCAAGACAAGCTGCAATTCTCTATAGGGTTCGCTCACACGAGCGTATACATCAGACAAGTGCTATCCGATGTTTTATTAGATAGCACTCCGGCCAAGGGCAGTGCTGATCAGTGTTTTTTTTCTCATACCAATTTGGCATGAGAAAAAAATTGCAGCATGCTGTGAGTGGCCGCGCAAATCAGATGCCACTCACCCATTCAAGTCTATGGGTGCATGGAAAACATCAGACTGTACTTGGATTTCTGCAGTCTCACACAATGGAAAAGATAGAAAAAATGAGTTCTCCATCTTCTCCCCATCTCCTCTGAGATAATCAGAACAGATCAGATCCAATACTCGGATCAGAATTTGATCGGAGTGTCATTACCATAATCGATCCGATTCTCTGGGGGGGGAGAGAATTTTATCACAGGTGAGGAGAAGGTGGAGAACAAAATCTTTTCCATTGTGTGAGTCTGCGGAAATCGGACTGCACTTGGATGTTACACTTGTGTAATCCTAGCCTCATGCTGAGGCTATATGACCACTTTGGTTGCGACACAGGTCATACGACCAAAGTTCGTTCTGTCCAGTATCTATGTGGCACCCCAGGGGTCTGGTTTCCACAGTAACAGCAATGTTATGTCTGAGAGCAGGTGGGAGGTCTCTTGGTCAGGGATCCTATGCATGCCACACCTCCTGCCCAGTCCTGGGAGGGGAAGAACTTCCCCTATATAAACCTAGGGCTGAGGCAGGGTTAGTGAGTAGAGAAGAAGTAGAGACAGAGAAGCAGATATAGGAAAAGAACATCAGGAGCTCTGTGGGAGCAGTGCTACAAGGAGTCAGGGGCTGGCAGCTGCAGAGCTCGCCCTGACTGAGAAGTTATCACCGGACCCGGAGTCCGAGGCTGTGGGGACTAACTCCTATCCAGCAGCAGAAACCGACCGGCAGGGGATTGCAGGTCCTCTGGCCCAGAAACCCGAAGGCACGGTCACACGCGTGGGACCAGCACCGCCGTCGTGGAGCGGAAGCTACTAGAAGGCCCCGAGTCACCGGCCATACGGGTGAGCACCACACGGTACACTCAGGGACGTGGGCTACTTATACCCGCCTCTAGCAAGGTAGCCGGAAGAGTATCGTTAGTTTGGGAGGCCTACAACTCCGCCTGGCCAGGGGAGATCCCATCTGCTCAAGGACTGACCAGGCCCCAATCGCTAGCCAGTACTCCGGGAGGGTCTATCTTTGTCACCAGTAAAGACCCTGAACTACACCGTACCGTCTCCGAGTGGTTCCTGCTACCCCCATCATCCACGTCGGCTGCCCTGAGGCCATACCCCTCCCGTTGGGGGTTATACTATCACGCTGCACAATCCTACCACCGGCCTCAGCGGTCTGCCCTGCAGCAGCAGCTCCTTAGCTGTACTCAACGGGTGGCGTAGTCGTCCAACATCTACCGCTAATACAGCGCCGCTTAGTCTGACTCCCTGGGCACGGACCGGATCACCGCCACGAGACTACAACCCTAAAGAGATCCGGCTCCGGGTAAGCTCCCGCGTGCGCAACGCAGCGCGACACAGGCCCTGGGGCGCGTCAACTTTTGGCGTAGTCGGCAGGATTTCGTGCCCGCAACCACCGGGTACTGCGTGCCTGAAAAAGACTGTTCAAACTTACCAGTGGTGAAGATTCCCGCCATCCGGCGCCATCTTCTGCCTTCTTCCCGCCATCCGCGAAGTTTTCCCGCCATCCGGCGCCATCTTCTGCCTTCTTATCGCCATCCGTGGAGTTTTCCCGCCGTTGGACGCCATCTTGAAGACGCCGCGCGGGAAGAAGAGGGGCGTGGACTCCGAAAGCGCGCGAGAACTGAAGCCCCGCCTCACGTCCGGACGTTGCGTAAGGTCCTGGAAGGAGCCCAGCAGACGCCGACGTCACAGGAGCGCGACGGAAGGTCCTCAACCCTGAAGATCCACTGCGGAGCCGCGGCCTACGGAAGAGGATCATCGCAAGGTAGGCCACGGTCCACTAGGGGGGAGGAAGATGTCGGATACGGAGGAGAGCTTCACTGCCTCAACCCCCGCCAGCGCCACCGCTGCTGCAGTCATGCCTTTCACCATGCCCTATATCCCGGGAGCGGCCTGGCTACCCCAGTACTCAGGGGAGTCACATACCCTGCATGACTTTAGAGAAAAGCTGGATAGCCTCTTCCAGGTGTATCCCCTCACAGAAGAGCAAAAAGTGAGCATCCTGGTGGCCCAATTAACCGGGGCAGCCCAAAGGGAGGTAAAGTCCTGGCCACCTGGGGGAAGGACTGTTGCAGGGATACTAACCCGGCTGAGGGACACCTTTGATACCCGCACCTCAGCCGAGATCAAGCTTAGATTCTACGGGTGCAAGCAGCGAGCACACGAGAGTATAAGGGACTATGCCCTGAACCTACAAGAGGCCCTGAGAGCCATTAAGCAGACCGACCCTGACGGCGTGGGAGACGAGGACAGGCTGTTGACTGAACAATTTATAGAGGGTTTATATTGCAATGCCCACCGAACCCAGTTGCGGGCAATGGCCTTACAGGACCCTCATCTGGGATTTGCACAGTTCAAGGACAGAGCCATCCGGGTGCTCCGAGAACCGGCACCAGGTGGCGTTGTGACCCACAGACGCCCCACTACCACTTACCACCAGGAGGCGGCACCCTTGTCGGCAGGGCCTGTGGGAGCTGATGCGCAGGCTTTGAACAATGACCCGGCTCCAGACCTGCACCATCAGGTCCAAGAGCTAGCTAAAAGCGTTGCCGCGCTAACCCGAACTGTGCAGTCTTTACAGGTTTCCACTCCAGGGAAGATCCAGCTGGCATCCGGACCGGAGGACATCCCGTGGCGTCGACCAGTGGGAGAAGGACCCATACACCGTACTGCCCTCAAGCCACGAGAACCCGAAAGTCTGTACCATCAGTAAAGACGGAGGGGAGACCATAGCCATTGTATCCCGGGATCACCTGAAGAAGTGTCCTAAACAGCTACGGAACCCTGAAGAGGAACAAGAAGACCATCGACCCGTAGAGGAAAGGGAAGATATGGTTAGTACTGTGCTCGGAGACTTCCCTCGGTCCTGGACTCAAGTCAATGGTGCAGTTGTGGTACCCGTCCTCACGTTCCTCCAACCAGCATCCCAAGTGCCTACGGAGCAACAGGAAGAGCTGGAAGAGCAGCCGGTCCAGGAGGCAGAAGACTCCACACAAGCAGAACAGGAGGATCAACCCTCTGCTTATAGTGAGCCTGCCGTACCCCTAGTGAGTCAAAGAGCCGGTAGACAGCTGCCCAGTTTACCCTTGACAGCTCCTACACCCTGTAGTTCAGGGCCAGACAGTCAACTCCGTAGGTCCACTAGGGCCACTAGAGGCCAGTTACCCGCACGTTGGAGGATTTGAAGTGTTTAAATTGTTTTATTTGTGGTCACCTGTCTGTTACTTGTAAATAATTATGTGTTTCTAGTTATTTTTAGGAGTCCTTGGTGGATTTACCGGGAATCCTTGTACAATTGGTTGGAGCGTAACCCAGGAATGGACTAAAAGACTGTTAAGGACTCGGGGCAGGACAGACCCCTACCTGGTTACGTCTCCCTGTTTTGGTGAAATGGACACCTTGCTTTTCTTCAAAACTGCACCCGGTTGCGGACACGCCGTAACCATCTTTATGTGTTTTTCTTATTGTATTATTATTGTTTATACCTTGTTATGTTTTTCTAAAAATATGTTTAGTCCCGGAGTACTAAATTTCACTAGGGGGGAATGTGGCACCCCAGGGGTCTGGTTTCCACAGTAACAGCAATGTTATGTCTGAGAGCAGGTGGGAGGTCTCTTGGTCAGGGATCCTATGCATGCCACACCTCCTGCCCAGTCCTGGGAGGGGAAGAACTTCCCCTATATAAACCTAGGGCTGAGGCAGGGTTAGTGAGTAGAGAAGAAGTAGAGACAGAGAAGCAGATATAGGAAAAGAACATCAGGAGCTCTGTGGGAGCAGTGCTACAAGGAGTCAGGGGCTGGCAGCTGCAGAGCTCGCCCTGACTGAGAAGTTATCACCGGACCCGGAGTCCGAGGCTGTGGGGACTAACTCCTATCCAGCAGCAGAAACCGACCGGCAGGGGATTGCAGGTCCTCTGGCCCAGAAACCCGAAGGCACGGTCACACGCGTGGGACCAGCACCGCCGTCGTGGAGCGGAAGCTACTAGAAGGCCCCGAGTCACCGGCCATACGGGTGAGCACCACACGGTACACTCAGGGACGTGGGCTACTTATACCCGCCTCTAGCAAGGTAGCCGGAAGAGTATCGTTAGTTTGGGAGGCCTACAACTCCGCCTGGCCAGGGGAGATCCCATCTGCTCAAGGACTGACCAGGCCCCAATCTCTAGCCAGTACTCCGGGAGGGTCTATCTTTGTCACCAGTAAAGACCCTGAACTACACCGTACCGTCTCCGAGTGGTTCCTGCTACCCCCATAATCCACGTCGGCTGCCCTGAGGCCATACCCCTCCCGTTGGGGGTTATACTATCACGCTGCACAATCCTACCACCGGCCTCAGCGGTCTGCCCTGCAGCAGCAGCTCCTTAGCTGTACTCAACGGGTGGCGTAGTCGTCCAACATCTACCGCTAATACAGCGCCACTTAGTCTGACTCCCTGGGCACGGACCGGATCACCGCCACGAGACTACAACCCTAAAGAGATCCGGCTCCGGGTAAGCTCCCGCGTGCGCAACGCAGCGCGACACAGGCCCTGGGGCGCGTCATCTACATTGCATGTGAATGCGGTCATAATGCAACCACGACTGCAACAAGCTAGTCTCAAAAAATAGAACTGGTTACAACTTTTTGGGACTTGAGGGGTTTTAATAAGTCCCCACTCACCTGCATTATTCTGTGATGTCGCAGCTGCACCGACACGATCTTTCAACAGAGCGATCATTAGCCGCACAACCTATGTCATGGCCAAAGTCACCGTCCATGGGAAAGAGTGACGCCCTTCTGGGTAAAGTTGCAGATCACATACTACTAGTCTATGTTCATCTCTCCATTGTTTAGGGCTCATTCAGACGAGCACATAATACGTATGTGTGCTGTCCGAGCAAAAATCAGACAGCACACTGACCAATGTTATTCAATACGACTGTTCAGATTACTGAGTGTCCGTGTGAAAAAAAAATCACAGCATGCAGTGTTCTTTTCTGAACCTCAGAGGAGATTGCGCACCATTAAAGTCTACGGGTGCGCAACAAAATCAGATCCTATACGTATCTGTATCTGGATACATTGCCATCATTAACATAGGAAGCTGTTTTTCATTATGTTTTATAATGCTGATGTATTAAATCGAATGTTAAAAACAGACAATATGGATGAAAACTGTTCAAGTTTTCTGGGTGAAACTCGGACGATTCTTCATATGCTCACCTGACCCCGGCCTCATACTGAGTGCTGTATTCGCTTTTTTAAGGACTCATAATATAATATATGAAGCTGAATTCCTTCCTTAACTTAGACTATTAAATGCTGATTGAAGTCTAAGTATTTCCACCTTCCCTGTGCCATGTTTTTATCGGAGCGGCTTATATAATTAATTCTGTGAGGAATGCTGTAGACCACATGTGAGAACAAAGAAAGGCTTTACTTTTATAGTTAGGAGGTTCTTATAAGCAGGCAGACGTCCCCTGTTAGATTTTATTTGCAATCCAAAGTAATGCCCGATAACACATGGCTGTAAGCTGTGCAGACGCTCAGCGTGTTTCGAAAGACTTAAAGAGTAACCGTTGTTTTTTTTTTCAAAAATCATTAGTACACATGAAAGTAAGCAAGGTTGTAATATATGTTACCAGAGAAATCTGTTTCTCTCTCCTCCTGGACTGATCTATCATTCTCAAAGTTCTCAATTCATTGGTAAAATTTGTCTTCAGCAAATACAGACTTCCCCATTATTGTGATAGGAGATGGCAGTTGGTGCTCATGAAGTTCTATGGAGAACTTGCTGTCTACCTCTAGCTCCTCCTTTCTCTCTCCATAGAATTTTAAAAGCTCCAATTGCCATCTCCTACTGTATCTCAGTAATGGGTAGATCTGTCTTCACTGAATACAGATTTTTTACCTGAATTGAGAGTGAAAGATCAGTCCAGGAGGTAAAAGAAGAAAGTTTCTCTGCCATTTATTCCAAAGTTGCTTATTTTCATGTGTGGTATGGATTTATGAAATAAAAATTAAAAGCATGATTATTCTTTATACACCATTCTGGGTCTGTTTCATGGGATATACAGTACAATGAAAATTAATTTGTTAAAATTTTGTATCTTAAGCGTTCATTCACATCTGTATCAGAGATTATGTTAGGAGCCTTCAACACAGAGCCGTCCAGGAAATAGCGGACAAAATAGAGCATGCTGACACCATGACAGAAACCCAATAGGACACCATTATAATTAGTGGGGTACATGGGTGATCATATACAGGTTTTGGCATTACTGTTAACAATGGTTTTCTAATTTCAGGGAAAAAAAAAATTCACGCATGTTAAACAGTATGTACATACCATTTCTTGCACAAGAAAACCTTGCGGGCACCCGCTTGCGTTCATCCAGTTGGTGTAGTGTCATTGGTTTGGGCTGCATGGTTATAATTCCTGTACATCATCAGCAGTCTATCCTCATGCAGTGGAACATACCACAATATTGCTGACGTTTTGTCAACGGAAGACTGTCAACCACAGATCTGTAGTTGTCAATCGGATCAACCATGCCAGCTATGAATAAGGAATCATAGAATGTTAGAGTTGGAGGGGCCTCCAGGGTCATCTGATCCAACCCCCTGCTCAATGCAGGAGTCACTAAACCATCTCAGACAGATGTCTGTCCAGCCTCTGTTTGAAGACTTCCATTGAAGGAGAACTCACCACCTCTCGTGGCCGCCTGTTGTGCCTGGAAGTTTACTTCCGAACCGCGTCATCTGCATGATGACCTGTGTTCAGTGGTTTTAGCACGTATGGAATACAGTTACAATAAACACGGAGTTTCTCCAGAAGGACAGAGTGCTGTCTTTTCTCTTACTGGATTATCTTGGAATATCCCTTCAATTTTGTGAGCCCAACCTAATTCTTCTCATTGATGTAATGGAAGTAGGAGGAGAAGTTAGAATAGATGATGAGAAAATCGATTTGAGAAAAGAATTTGTGCTCAATTTTAGGAAATGCATTAGAATCATTCAAAATGCCCACTGCTATTTTACATAATGCAAAAGATTGCATCAACCACAGAAGACTCACATGACCCAGGATGGTCCTGCGCATGTGCGTGCAAGGTCATGGAGCAAACCATGATGTTGTGACCTTTTGTTGCGTTTGCGCTTCCAGTTGCAGGCCTCTTCAGACCCGTAAGTGACGCGACCCCTGGGGCCGTGGGGTACTTGGTGCCGGGCCAGTCGGTGCTGTGGGTGTCACGGTGGTAGTGACCCGGTCCATGGCCCCGGGCGGTCAAATAATAAAAGTAAAAGGGGAATAAAGTTTTTAGAGATAATGCTCGTGACGCCACCTGTGGTATGCGGCTATATGGGGCCGCCGCTGCGGTGCAGATCCTCTGGAGCTGATGATGATGCAGCAGAGTTGGTTCAGCTCTCCACAGGCAGAGCTTAGCTCCAGGGCAGTAGATGGTGATTTTATGAGGTAGATGTTGTTGGTGCGGTGTAATGCAAATGATGGCACAGCTATTATTCAAGGACACAGTGGGGTGCAGTCTTCAGGTTTTACTCACAGTTCTTAAGTTGTCCAAGTTACAGTTACCGGTGTGTAACCGCCCATGTCGTCCTGTGTCCTCCGGGGTAGTGATCCAGCAAACTCTCAGGTATTTCAGGAGCACTTGGACGGGACCCCGTTCTATGTACCTTTCCTGGTCATCTCACTGCGCTGGCTCTCACCCTCCTGCCCTGCGCCTCACAATCAGTGTCCCAAGCCAGTGGCCTCGGGCCTTGTCGGGCGACTTGCAATCCCCTGGACCCTATGTTGCCACCTTTTCAGTGATACAATTGTGGGTTTTGGCTGCAACACCTTGAAAATGCTGCAGCCTCCGGTTGGTTAGCTGAGCCTGGTTGTTCTCCACTAGTCTGGGGCCGGTCCCCTTCTGCGGCCTGATCCCTCCACGTCAGTGTGAAATGGGACGCACAGGTGGCTTCCTGCATTCCCCTGGGATCCCTTCTGTCTCTGGAGCCTTTCCCTCTGCTCCCATCCTCCCTCACTCTCCTCTGGGGCCTCTTCCTCTGGGCTCGACTCCTCTCTCTCCACTCAACTTCTGCTCCAAGCGCTGGAGCGAGGAGCATGTACCCTTCTGCACTGCTCTCCTGAGCAGGACTGGACCATTCTAGATGTTTCAATCTGCCTTTTATGCCCTTTCTGTCTGTGCTCCCCTGAACTACTTCCTCCACCCACCTCCTCTACCTAGTTCCACCCTCCAGCTAGGGACCAGGAGGTCTCCCTTAGGAGCAATCTCGCCCTTCCCTACTGAAGTGGAGTGTATTGGATGTGGGTGTGTGGTCCCGTGTAGCACTCCGTCCTTACCTGAGAGTGGGGTACCACACCTCTGGGTGAAATGCAGTACCTCTGTGGCAACTGGACCAGCAGGGGCGCCACATAAGTCCCAGCTCAGTGTGAGAGGCCCGAGGATTTCAGCGCTTGTGGTGGGGATCAGAAGATACGACAAGGATCAGTCGGGTGACCGTGAGAAACAGAGGGACTGGAGAGATGAACCATAAGGTGAGTATAGGTGTTTTTTTTTATTTCTTACATATTACATTTATTATGCTCTGGGGTCTGGAGAGAATAATAGGGAATGTTAAAGGGAATCTGTCAGCAGGTTTTGCAATGTAATCTGAGGACAGCATGAAGTAGTGGATAAAACACAGAATTCAAGGATATGTCACTTATCAGGCTGTGTGCTATTGTTTACTTACACTGAAGATTTTATCACCAGGACATTATCGTTGCTGTGACTGTGTGCTTGCATGTCTGACTCTGCCCCCTCCTGTGATAAGTAGCTCACTGTCTATAGACAATGTACACAAAAAGCTGTGGCGTGGGTGGCGCTAGTTTTTTCAGCTCTGTTGCATCAAAAAACTGTGTCACAACTACTCCACCCAGAAAACTAAGTGACACATCGTTGGAATCAGAGTCTCTTTTCCTACATTATGCTGCTCTCAGATGAAGTAGCAAAAACCTGCTGACAGATTCCCTTTAAATAAACAGTAGAAACATAGTAAGGAACATCAAATTTGCAGAGAATAACATCTTTGTGAATTGAATTCCCCTGAAAACTCCACACAAACAGGCGAATTAGAATTTTGCCTGATCCGCTCATCTCTAGTAGGGAGTGCTCTGTCACTCAAGGAGGATGGGATGGAGAAAAGTCACAGGGGACTAGCCACATGGACTAGTCAACTGAAAAAACATGATCCCTGGATGGTTCTTAACTTTGAATACTTTCTCTGAAATGCTGCCTCATTTCACAGTTAAATGCACCTATCTGAAATAACAGCCAGATTCTGACTCATGCTGCCCCGTGGCTCTGTAGCTCGGGCAGCATCAATCAGCTGTGATGTTCCCTTTAACCTCCATGGAAGAGGAAAAGCCTGTAACCTTATAGGCTATAAATTATGGTAAAGACTCTGGTCTGTCTGATCCATTCCTGATGGACAAAAAACATTTGCTTGCTGACACCAGATCATGTTTCACACTCTATAGACAAGCAGGTCACTGCACAGCGAGAGCAGTGCTGGGAGGAGGCAGCTCTCGCCTTGAATGACTGTTGGGATTTCTTAGAGAAAGTAGTCCAAGGCACCAGAGGAAACTTTAAAAATAGCTTGGAAAAAGGGCTCTAAACTGCCACACATTGCTGTGCACTTGTGTCATGCTGTAATTAAAAAATTATTTTTTACAAGGACCTATTCCACTCCATGGATTTGGATAATTTTCCTGTTTACAAGCTTTGTGCACAGAAAAGAACCTTTAACTCTTAGGCCTCGTTCACACATTCAGTATTTGGTCAGTATTTCACCTCCCCTTCTTGAACTAAATTGTTTGCCCCCGATAAAATAAAAAAACCTATAATCTTCTCCCGTATCTGCGCCGTTCCCGCGGTGGTCAGCACTTGTGGTCCTGGGGCTCCCGTGCTGTTGTGACACGTGATGCCGGCACTTACTAACAGTATTGATTTTGATAAACGACATCAAATAGTATTGACATAACAATCCCCTTAAAACTACAGTAGCGACTGTATTTTTTTTAAAAGTGTGATCACTTCTGTCTGGTTGCTGTGATGCCATTTTCCTGGTGATTTTAGTAAACCGTAAGCAAATGGTTGTCAGCTATAAGGTCGAAAATTGTGTTTGACATTTTTTATCCTTTTAGGTGTTAGTTTTCAACATTTGCTGGACCAAATGTTTTGCATATTTTGTCATGGGTAGTCAAATTTTGCCTACATTTTTTTTATGTGTGTGTTTTTAGGTTAAAACATGGCAAAGACATTGCCAAATTTATCACAAGATGTCAGGAAGCTTATTATACTGAGAGTAAAGTCAGGCCAAAGCCAAAAAGAGGTAGCTATGTATTCAACTGTTCTCAGAGCCAAGTGTCACGTATATTAAAGAAAGAAAAAGAAGGTTATGGAACAGCTGACAAACCTAGAAGTGGACGACCACGGAAAACTTCCTCCAGAGTTGATGACATTATTACGAAAAAGTCAGTATCTGATGTCCATAAAAGTGCTGTACAGATTTCGCACGAAACTGTGGTGCGATGGCTAAGAACAGTAGGGTTGAATGCACGAGTTCCAGTCAAGAAGCCTTTTATCTCCACAAAGAACCGGAAGGTCCAACTTGAGTTTGCCAAAAGACACAGCCAATGGAAAGAGACAGATTGGTCTATGGTGTTGTGGTCGGACGAATGCAAATTCAATCTGTTTGGTAGTGATGGCAAGCACTATATATACTGCCCAATTGGAAAACGTAATGATGTAAGATGCCAAACACCTACAGTGAAACATGGTGGTGGCATTGTCATGGTTTGGGGCTGCTTTTCTGCATCTGCCATTGGTCCTCTGCATAGAATTGATGGAAATATGAATGCCACCATGTACAAGGATATTCTGGAGAATGTAATGCTGCCACATGGTAAAACCAAAGTAGGCAGGGGATGGAGATTCCAGCAAGACAATGATCCTAAGCACACATCCAATTTAGTCAAAAATTGGTTAGGAAAGAAAAATTTTCGCCTGTTGCAATGGCCAAACCAATCACCTGATTTACACCCTATAGAGCACCTTTGGGATGAGTTAGGGTGACGAGTTGAGGCTCGTACCCATAGCAATAAAGATGAATTGTTAAAAAGATTTGCAAATAGAATGGTGCAAGATCCCTCCAGATGTCTTGAATAGCGTAGTGGCTTCAATGCCCCGTTGGTGCGGTGCAGTAATTAAAGCAACAGGTTATGCTACAAAATGCTAAGTTATGGCATTGTAAGCAATACTCTATGTTGTGATCAATAAATAGTATAACTTTTGGCTGTTAGTTTTCTTTAATTAAAAGACCATACCTATTTTCAAAAGCATTTTGGTTAAAATTAAGGTCTTGTATGATGACACCTTCATGCACTTTCAATTCATCACCAGGGAAATGGCCTCACAACAACCAGACAGAAGTAATCACACTTTAAAAAAAATACAAAACTTTTGATTGCCACTGAATATCTTTATTAAAATATACCCTAAGTGAACACAAACTAAATATCCAAATATCAAAGCATTCAACGGAATCACATACACAAGGGTAAGGATTAAGATAAGAGAGTGGTCACAGTACCTGTAAGGTCTTACGGGAGGGATCTCATCCTATTTCATGATCCCTGCCTAAGCCGTGGAGGTTGGCACCCTAGGGTCAAGACAGTGGCGCCTCCGCTTGACGTTGATTTTCCCTAGAATTCCCTTACCCATCTAGAAGGGGAATACAAAACATGTGTTTCCTATAATATATCACATATATCTTCTTATTATATTGAAAAACTATTTGTAGAGGAGTTCCTTTATATACTTTTTAGTAGGTGGCTTTTTTATTTGTAACCTGGTTTTAGGGGTAACATAAGTTAATATCCTTTGCCAAATTATCTCTGCAAACTTACCATAAGAGTTGATATCTGGGGTCTTAGGTGTCAGAAGTATGTGGTATGTTTTTGCAGTCTTAATTTTTCTGTGTGTGATATATTATAGGAAACACATGTTTTGTATTCCTTTTCCCTTTCCAGTTAGGTAAGGGAATTATAGGGAAAGCCGACGTTGTCATATGACGAGAGCAGTATGATGTAGGGGCGGAGACCCTTAATCCAGTGATGTATCACTTACTGGGCTGCTTGCTACAGTTTTTATAGAATCACTGCTTTATCTGCTGCAAATCTACCAGTCCTCTGAATGCTGAGCTCTGTATAACCCCACTCTTACTGCTGATTGGCAGCTTTCTGTGTACACTGTGCATAGGCAGAAAGCTGCCAATCAGTGGTGGGGCGGGGTTATACAGAGCTCATGAATATGGAGGACTACATGGCAGCAGGTTTACTACTCCTCTAGTGATAATCTGCTAATAAAACAGTGATTTTATGATAACTACAGCAAGCAGTGTGTTGCGGTCGCTACATAAAGCTGCTCTCAGATAAGGTGACAAAAACCTGGTGACAGATTCCCTTTAATGACCAGACCAGAAAGGGCCTTCACGACCAGACAATTTTTTGAGTTTTTACCTCTCCTCTTTCAGCAGTCCTAACTTTTTTACCTTTTTTCACAGAAGTGGCTTTATCAGGCTTTGTTTTAATATTTTCACTGTTCATGTTCCACACCAAATAACCTCTATAATGAATTCTCCAGGTTATCACGGTTATGTAGAGTAGATACCTGGGTTTTGTGCTACATATACAGTGGCATGTAAAAGTTTGGGCACTCCTGGTCAAAATTACTGTTATTGTGAACAGTTAAGCAAGTTGAAGATGAAATGATCTCTAAAAGGCCTAAAGTTAAAGATGACATTTTCTTTGTATTGGAGATTTGTGTACTCAGATAACTTTGACCAAGGTTTCAGACCTTAATTTGCCTGTTAGGGTTATGGCTAGTTCACTAACCTTGTTAGGAAAGGCCAGTTAAAGTTAAGACTACCTCTTGAAGCTCATCAAGAGAATGCCAAGAGTGTGCAAAGCAGTCATCAAAGCAAAAGGTTGCTACTTTGAAGAACCTAGAATATAAGACATATTTTCAGCTGTTTCACACTTTTTTGTTAAGTATATAATTCCACATGTGTTAATTCATAGTTTTGATGCCTTCAGTGTGAATGTACAATTTTCATAGTCAGGAAAATACAGAAAAATCTTTAAATGAGAAGGTGTGTCCAAACTTTCGGTCTGTACTGTATCTGTATGTATGTATATATATATATATATATATATATATATATACACTGTATATATATATATATATATATATATACATAAAATATATTTAATTTTAATCTTTTATATTTTAAAAATTGCAAAAAAGAAAATGGGCCGATGCAAAAGTTTTGGCACCCTTCATGGTTAGTACCTAGTAACACCCCCATTTGAAAGTATCTTTTTGTAGCCAGACAACTCTTTCAATTTTTCTTTGAGGGATTTCATTCATTCTTCCTTGTAAAATTCTTCAAGTTCTGTGAGATTCCTGGGTCGTCTTGCATGCACTGCTATTTTGAGGTCTAGTCACAGATTTTCAATGATGTTCATATCAGGGGACTGTGAGGGCCATTGTAAAACCTTCAGCTTGCGCCTTTTGAGGTTGTCTATTGTGGATCTTGACGTGTGTTTAGGATCATTATCCATTTGTAGAAGCCATCCTCTTTTCAACTTCAGTTTTTTTTACAGATAGTGTTATGTTTGTGTGGCACCCCAGGGGTCCGGTTGCCACATTGGCATTGTCTCTCTCACAAGGGGTGATGCCATGCCTGGAAGCAAGGAGGGGTCCCCTAATCAGGTATGCCAGCATACAACACATTCCTGGCTGCAGACCAGAAAGGGGAGCTCCTCCCCTTGACAACTGAAATCTGGAGGCGGGGTTAGTTAGTTGTCAGTTGAGAGGAGTTGAAGACAGGACAGCGATGAGGAAGGACCTGGGGAGTGGAGCTGTAAGCCAGCTCACCCCACAGGAGAGAAGCGCAGAATAACCGGACACCGGAGTCCGAGGTTGTGGGGCACTGAAGGTCCAGCAGCATAAACCGGAGGGCAGGAGACTGCAGGTCTCCCGGCCCCATCAGACGCCCGGCGACACAGCAGCACCATAGGGCCCAGCACCGCCACGTGGGAGAGACACATAAGGAAGGCCCGAGCTGTCTGCCATACGGGTGAGGAACAGACGTTTTACTCAGGGACGAGGGCTACAGCATAGTTATAAGCAGCAGGGCCAAAAGAGATTAGAGCAGAGGGAAGGCTTACAACTTCACCTGGCGAGGTGGATCCCCAACTTGCTCCCAGGCCGCCCGGACCTCTACTACCAGCTAGTACCCATGCCCCGGTCTGCTTAACAACCGCAAGTAAAGATGAGAGGAAACCGCCTTTAAGTTGTGGACTGGTCATTATCCGCGCCATCACCTGCACTACACCGCGCCAGCAACATCTACCTCATAGCATCACTATATCCTGCCCTGGGGCTAAGCTCTGCCTGTGGAGAGCTGAACCAACTCTGCTGCGTCACTATCAGCTCCACAGGATCTGCACCGCAGCTGCGGCCCCATATGGCCGCATACCACAGGTGGCATCACGAACATTATCTATAAAAACTTTATTCCCCTTCTACCTTTCCCTTTAATTGACCACCCTGGGTCATGGACCGGATCACCGCCACCGTGACATCCCCCAGCATCGACTGGCCCGGCCACCGAGTACCCCACGGCCCAGGGGCGCGTCATTTGCATCAAGAATTTGTTGAAATTTTATTGAATCCATGCTTCCTTCTTCCCATGAAATGTTCCCCGTGCCATTGGTTGCAACACAATCTCAAAGCATGATTGATCCATCCCCATGCTTAATGGTTGGCGAGATGTTCTTTCCTGAAATTCTGTGCCCTTTGTCCTCCCCACATACTTTTGATCATTGTGGTCAAAGAGTTCTATTTTAACCTCATCGGTCCTCAGGACTTGTTTCCAAAATGCATCAGGCTTGTTTAGATGTTCTTTTGCATACTTCTGACTTTGAAGTTTATGGTGAGGACGCAGGAGAGGTTTTCTTCTGATGTCTCTTCTATGAAGGCCATATCCATGCAGGTGTCTCTAAACAGTAGAACAATGTATCCCAACTCCAGAGTCTGCTAAATATTTCTGAAGGATTTTTGCAGTCAAGCGGGGCTTCTCATTTGCCTCTCTAGCAATCCTACGAGCAGCTCTCACTGAAATTTTTCTTTGTCTGCCAGACCTTATTTTGACCTCCACTGTTCCTGTAAACTGCCATTTCTTAATTACATTTTGAACTGAGGAAAGGGCAACTTGAAAACGCTCTGCTAGCTTCTTATAGCCTTCTCCTGCTTTGTGGGCCTCCACCATTTTCACTTTCAGAGTGGAAGCCAGCTGTTTAGAAGAACCTATGGCTGCTGTTTTTTGGTACAAGGTTAGAGGAGGCTGGGTTTTTATAAAGCTGGGGAATTTGTATCACCTGGCCTTTCCTAATAATGATGGTGAACAAGCCATAACCCTAACAGGTTAATTAAGGTCTGAAACCTTGGTCAAAGTTATCAGAGATTGGTTCATTTATGATCTAATCTGGGGACAGTTGATCAATGTTGTCTATGGGAAAACTCTTTTAAGGCAATTCTCTCGTCCAGAAAGAAAACAAGTATTTCTACTGTAACCTATTGGTGGTTGACCTGTAAGTTAATATCCAATGTTTTTAATTATCATGTTCCTATTTCCTCTTAAGATTTCCAAGTAGAAATACTTTGTACAAGTAGAAGAAGATATATTTAGTCTGTTTATTCTTGCATGAAGTAAGCAGTTAAGAGATTAGGTTTAGAATTCATTGTTTGTTTTAAGCTGGGACTACAAAAGACTTTGGCCGCATGGTGAGAGATCGTTCTATGCCGCTGCTACATCGTAGCAAAATGCAAGTTAATAGGGGTGCATCATTGCAATCCACAAGTACCATCCCGATCCATCTGGTTCCAATTGTTTGTGACTTGCTTGTCACAGTATCTTGATAGCCACAATGAGATCGATTCACTTGCATTAGGCCAGGTGTAAACGAGTGTGTATTCTCTCATCCGAGAGAATAGCATCGAGTGTACAAATCACACTGTGATCAAACTCTGATTAGAGTGTCAGCATAGTGCGATCCGATTCTCTCAGATGAGAAGATGAAGGAAAATAATTCTCCATTCTATCAGTCCGTGGAAATCAGACTGCACTCTGATGTCATCCGAGTGCAGTCGAATGGTTTCCATTGACTGGCAGAGTCGGAGGAAAAAATCTGACATATTCACGGCCCCATAGACTAACATTGGTCCGAGTGCGATACAATGTTTTGTCGGATAACAATCAGACTGAAAATATACTCGTCTGCACCTGCCCTTATGCTGCGATGTAGGAGCAGCATGTAGAATTTTTTTGCAACACCACCTGTATCGCAACAAAAGCCACCGTGTAGCCAAAACCTCTGTTGTCTTCCACTGCATTTTAGAAACGTTTCGCCAACACAAAAATTCAAAAACGTCAATATATTTCCATTCTTCTCTACAGGCATGTTGTGCAAACAGTCATAATGAAATCTCCTGATTTATTTATTTTTTTTATAGACACATCTTTGCATTTTGCTGGATTGTATATTTTCGTCAAGATAAGCTCTTTCTGAGCAGCAGTAGATTCAGAATGGGTTCCCCCACCCTTGGCCCTTAACAATAGATATAGAGACATCTGCCTCAATCCATTGAGCTGCTTCCCTCTACATGGAAACATATTTGTTATCAGTGGAGGAGTAATTTGGGATTCTTGGGCTATAACGTAAATTCAGAGTCCCTCAAGTACTAAGTCATGGGTGTATCTGCTACTTCTGCGCCCTGCATCACTACGCCCCATCAGGATTCCATTACTTATACCATACTTCTTGTGGGAGCAGTATCAGGTGCTCTGTGCTTAAAGCGGTATTCCCATCTCCAAGATCCTATCCCAAGACACATGTATGATATATTGATTAGAACAAGTAGTGTAATAAATATATAAGTGAATAGATTCACTGCATACATGAAAAGAGAAACATACCATAAAAGAGAGAACAACATGTAAATAACGTCCCGAAGACTCCAACGTACTTTTCGCCCTTGGCTTTCTCAAAGGAAAACTTCTTGAGAAAACAAAGGGAGAAATGTATGTCTGAGTCTTGAGGTCCTTATTTATGTGTTATCCTCTCTTTTATGGTGTGTTTCTCTTTTGATGTATACAGGGAATCTATTCACTTATATATTTGTTACACTACTTGTTCTTATTAATATATCATACATGTGTCTGCCATAACTTACATAATTTATATAGAGAACACAACACCGTTATTTTTATGATACCCTTTTTCTGATATGTTTGTCGTGAACTTTCTTTGTGTTTTGCTCCACGCTATTTTAATATACACTTTTATCTTTTTGTATCAAATAAAATTATATATTTTATGATATACTTATTTTCCTATGTGGTTATTCACTCCTTTCCTCTGTGTAGTATGAAATGTCTATAGTTATCGTGCAATTGTACATAATGTCTTGTTATGCTGTAGCATTACGGTATTCCTTCACTGAAACGAAGGGGCTTAATCCAACTCCTGAAATGCAATCCCATAACATTATCCCTCCTGCACCAAACTTTACAGTAAGCACAATGCAGTCAGGCAGGTAACGTTCTCCTGACATTCACCAAACCCAGACTCATCTACCTGACACTACATAGAGAAACATGACTTCATTTCACAGATCACGTTTCCACTGCTCCAGAGTTCAGTGGTGACTGCTTTACAACAATCCATTTGACACTTAGCATTGTGCTTGGTGATGTAAGGTTTGTATTCTGCTGCTCAGTCATGGAAACCCATATCATGAAGCTCCTGGTGCACAGTTTTTGTGCTGATGTTAATGTCAGAGGAGGTTTGGAGCTCTACAGTTATTGATGCAACAGTGTGTTGCTGACATTTATGTATTATATGTCTCAGCACTTAGGGACCTTCCTCTGAAACGTTATGAGGTCTCATCTTTGTGCCTGCGTTGCTTTGGTTCTGTTACTCACCTGTCCCAGCTCCAGCATCGGGCCTTGAGTCCTATACCTATGGTTAGTCCCCTCTCTTTTAATCTGTTCTTGTTTTTCTGGTAACCTGGCAAGCAACTCTGATATCATCACCCAATGCTTTTTAAAGCTGGCTCCGGTAGATGCCAGCTGTCTTTTACATTAGCATAGTTCTCAGTTGTGACATGTCTGTCCGGGGTTAACTTCATCTTCCCCTTGCCTCAGCTTCAGCCAAGTTATCTCCTTGCTACTCCTGACTTCCATTCAACTTCCAGTGTTTACTGCTAAGCACAGATCAGCATTTCTATTTGTTCACCCTTTCAAATTCTGCCATAATGGTATCCTATTTCTGCTGCAAGTTGCAGTTTGTATATATCTCTTTGCTATTATCAGTCTGCATAGACTTATCTGTTATTCTGGTGATTAACTGCATCTCTGCTGGAAGATACCTATTGCATATACTGCTCTCTTATTCCTGTGATTAAACGCATCCCTGCAAGAAGATACCAGATTGCATATGAATACCTTACTCCTGTGATTAACTGCATCAGTGCTGGAATATACCATATTCCTTTACTTTTACTATTCTCATGTCTAGCCCAATACCTGGCTCAGCTTCCTGCTCCACTGGTTTGTCTGCTATCCGGCATACCCTGCTGTCCTGATCTTGGCTGATCCACATGTCGTCTGCTCTACTGCCCTATCACCTCCAGTCTGTGCTGATCACCCTGATCTGCAGCTTAGAGAATTCACTTGACCCAGTGAATCCCTACCATGTTCCTAAACGCTTCCACTTTTCAATAATACCACTCACAGTTGATCATGCAATGTTTAAGAGGGAAGAAATTTCATGAACTGACTTGTTATAAGAGTGGCATCCTATTAATTCAGTGACTTCTTAGAGCCAAGCCATTCTTTCCTGATGATAGTTTAAAGGGAACCTGTAACCAGTTTTGTCATATAACAACTCAAACTGTGACCTTATTTAGCTCCAGTGCTGCACTCCATAAATGCTTATATAATCACCTGACTCCCTCCTGGATACCCACCAAAACCCTTTTTAAGTTCTGCCATGCTGCATGGAAATCGGGTCCGATGGGCGTGGTTTTGGGCCTCTCCATCCCTCCGCCCGGCTGCTTGCTGTCCTCCTCCTCTAATTGATGTGGATGATGCCTCGCGCCATCCACATTGCCGGGTGAAATCTTTCACCTGCGCACAGAAATTGCGGCTCGCGCCTGCACACTGAGCTTTTCCCTACTTCTGGCGCATGCGCACTTATGTTTTTGCCTCTGCCTGCAGTAGGGCAAAGAATACTGGGCTTATATAAGCATTTATGGAGTGCAGCACTAAGGTAATAGTTTTAGTTGTTATATGACAAAACTGGTGACAGGTTCCCTTTAAGGAAGACTGCATGGCTACATATGTTATGTAAGTGACTCGCCCCCAGGGCCGTGGGGTACTCGGCAGCTGGGCCTTATGGTTGTTTTTTGGGGGAGATCACGGTGGCTGGCCCGGTCCATGACCCAGGGCGGTCAGTGCAAAAAGGGGATATTTATAGGGGATTTGTCGTGACGCCACCTGTGGTGTCTGGTGAGGATCACCAGCGCTGCGACAGTCCTCTGAGGCAGGTGTTAGGGCAGCTTGAGATGGAGCGGCTCCCCACAGGTGGAGCAGGCCTCAGGGCAGCGGAAACTATGCAGGTTGCGCTGGGCGTTATGGTGCAGGGGGAGCGATGGCGCAGCAGAAGTAACAGGGGATTTGCTTCATTACCTTTACTGGTGCTGTTGTTAGGTACGGTCCAGGGTACTCCAGGTGAAGCGCGCACTTTTGGACTCTCCCCAGTGAGCGGGTATAGGGCCTCCTGATCCATTGCTGTCTCTGTGTATGTTCCTGGCCAGCCTGCAACTGAGTCTAGACTATGTGTCCTGCTTTTACTTCACCTGTTGCTCAGAAGTAGGACATCTGGTTGGTAACCACTTTCCCTGGACGTCGGGGCCTTCGTGGTTCCTGGTCCTGTAGGTGTCTAGCTTCAGGTTTGCCAGGGACTTGTAGTCCTCCTGGGATTCCGGTTATCCCTACTGGGTGTAAAGGGTCCCTGTAGGCTCGGACCTGGTGTCCGGTTTGTATAACGGGGTGAGCTTACTAGGCTCCTCTACCCGCTTAGCTCCACTATCTTTTCCTCCTCGCCGTCGACCACACTCGGGGCCCTCACTACTCGGCAGCTGGCGTGCTGCGTCTTCACCGCTCTCTGAGCGTCAGCACGCTCTCTGCTCACTCTGAGCTGTGTTCCTCTCTGAACACTGACTGGAACTTAACTTCTCACTAACTGCACTGCCTAACTCCACCCTCCCTTTATATATCCCTAACGGGCTCCCTCTGCTGGTCTGAGGTGGTAGGGTGGAGGCCTCTTGTGGAGAAGTCCATCCATGCACCCTTCTGGGTTCTGTAACACCAATGCGCAGCAGGGCGCCACATAAGCAAAACTGCAGATATTCCAGTTTTTATCTATTCCCCTTCCCCACAAATAAATAATATGGACCTGAACCACTAAATAAAGATCATATCTCCTTCCATGTCCCAATAGGGCCTGCGAATTACAAAATGTGCCACCGTGTGTTACGCATATTCATCTTTCCCAGATGCCCAACAAATGCAAATGTAGGATGGAGGGTGGAAAATGTCAGAGTTTGAGAGGCCTAAACATTTCTCTTTAGGAGCCCTAATAATCAATATTAGAACATACTGTAACATTATAGACTAGATCATCACATTACAAAATTCCTGGAAGGTCATAGAAGATGACACAGAAAAGCCGGCAGCGTTGTTATATGTGAGATAAAACCGCTAATAATATGTCATCCAGGCCTGGCTTGTTTAGCGCTAATGCTACAGCATTGCTGTAGTGAATTGAGTTGTTGAATAGTGGTGTATTGTTTGATTTTTCATGGGGATCCCATTAACATGCTCATGAACCACATCACTGTCCCTTACTACACAACGTTGTGCTCCTGTGGTTACCATGGAGTCCAGATTCTTGGCCTACTAACTGTTCATCCAGGACTTGTTTCCCATCTCGGCCGCATTGTTGTGCAAATTGAAGCAACAGTCATTTAAATGCAAAAGCTTGAGAAAAAGGGCAATCATGGCCGAGGAGCACGCTGGGGAACGATGAAGGATAATTGTGGGAGGATGTTCATTTATTTGGAGTAAAAAAAAAATGACCAGGAGAATTCCTCTGCATTAGAGGACAATTCTGCCACTCTTTTGTGTGCAGGAGAAAAGCATAAGACCCCTGTTGTATGGCGGTGTAATTTATTATCATGTTGTGTCAGCATAATAAGCAAGGTATCATGTGCATAAAATATGTCCTGAGTGCAGTTCATGAATACAGCTCAGAATGAGACATAAAAGCAGTTCCCATAAACCCACTTTTGCATTTTATGCCGTTAATTTGATAAGATGTCTGCTGAGTTATTACTGATTCTGGATTTTTTTAGTCTATAATGTTTTTAAAAACTTTTCCCCTCACTTGTCACTTCCGTCTGTCAGGCAGCTTTATATATAGAATATGTGCATTAAGGCTCATAGAGTCGGCCATGTTATAGCTTTGTGGTGCATTTTCTGCACCTCCATTTGCCTCTGATTTCTTAATCATAATTTCGTAATGGATTTTTTTCCATATGAAGATTCCATCTGAATCCCTATGTGCTTGAAAGAACAATATAAAGACATGTTCCTCTACCCTTCAGATGTGTTCTGTCCTTATGAAGTCTGTGCATGAAGGGTCGTAACTATAGTGGGTGTAGAAGGTGTAATCTCAACTGGGCGCTGGAGCCTAGATGGTCTATAATAAGGATGTCAAACTCAAATACACAGATGGACAAAAAGATGGACAAAATTAAAAACTTGAACAAAGTCGCGGGCCAACCTTGATGTTTATTAAAAAATGTCTACAATTGAGAAAGCTTTTCCTTATCTTCAAATATAACGATTAAACTTTTCATATGGAAATAAACGTAAGTTTCTCTTAAACATTGAATCTGGAACAAGCAAAGATTAAAGGGAATATAGGGACAGAGACCCTGATCCCAGCTATGTATCAATTATTGGTGTAACGCTAGTGTGTGTGCGCGCCACAGGCCGAGCTTATCCTGGAGGGGCATAACTAAGTGACTACCGGGTATTCACTAGAGCCTCTGATGGTGAGGATAGGCTTTTCTGCCAGTAGTCATCAGATTCAATTCCGCTGCTGTCTCTGGTCCTGCAGCAGCTGACCGGAGGGTCAGAGGTGCGGGTACGAGTACAGAGGGATGAGAAAAAGGCATAGTCAGATGGTCCGAGGTTGAGGCAGGCAACACAGAATTAGTAAACGTAGCTGACGCGCCCCCTGGGCCGCGTGGGGAACCCGGAACCGGGCCTTTTTATGGATGCTGGGGGTTGTAGTCACCGTGGCGGCGACCCGGTCCCGTGGCTCAGGGTGGTCAAACCAATGGCAGTCTTTTATAGGGCTTTTTATGGTTTAATGTCCGAATACGCCACCCGTGGACTGCGGTCAGTGCGGACCGCCACTGCAAGGCCGACCGCTGGGGCTGATGGTGTATGCAGCTGAGATAGTGTGACTCCCCACGGGAAGAGTGCAGCCCCAGGGCAGTGTAGTAGATGGTGGGGGTGATGGTGCGGGCGTCCCAGCACTAGTGGTGCTGTATACGGTGAGAAAGCACAGAGACAAGGTGTTGCAATTCAGGTTCTTTACTCACAGTTCTCATCCAGGTCACTTGTGCGCAGGTAGGACCGCCCGAGCCGTGCTGCATTCACCAGGCAGGGGGCTCGGTCAACCCCCAGGTAATTCCAGAGTGTGGCGCAGGACTCCCTTCTATCCTTTCGTCAGCCGTGCCCCACCAGTGACACTACTTCTGTCCAGCTGCCTCGGGTCTTCTCTTGGGAGGCTGGGTGTCCACTTCCCTGACCCTATGTGCTGTGCCTTTCTAGTAGGTGTAGTGAGGGGTCGCACCAGTAAATGGTCACGACCGCCGGTCCTTGGCTGAGGATTAGTCGCCTCCACCAACTTGGGATCCGGTACCCTGTTCTGCCAACCCATCACCCGCAATCTCCTGGGTCCTTAGGGTTCCTTCTGCCCTTGTGTCTCTGGGCCTCTCTTGGTGTTCTGTTCCTTCTTACTTTCCTTTCTGTTCCTTTCTGTTTCCGTTCCTCTCCTCTGGCTCTGGCCTCCACTCCAGGCCTGCCTCGTGGAGCTGGGCCCAGACTGAGCCACAGCTCCCTGTCAGCCCTCTCTGGCTGAACTCCTTCTCTCTTCTCCTCCTGGCTGAACTTCTCCCAGAACTAAGATGGTGCCCACCTTATATACCTCCCCTAGTGTATGAGCCCAGGTGACTTGCAATCAATGGGCTCCTACCTATGCCCAGAAACCGTCCCCTCCTGCTCCTACATCACTTGGTTTTCCTCCCCCTCCCCACTCCAGCCAGGGACATGTTCTGTCGTGCCTGCATTACTGTACTAATGGGAGCACCGTTGAGCTGTCCCCCGGAAATGGGGCGTGTGTGATGCATGCAGCTAACTGAGTCCCTGTCCACACACCATCCTTACCTGGGAGTGGGATATCACACCTTTGGTTGAGGTGCAATACCCCTGTAGCGGCCGAACCCTCGGGGCGCTACATAGCCAAGGTCAGGGCAGAGAGATCAGACAGGACGGGTAAACAAGCTGGGTCGTTAATGGGAAGTGGAATATGAAGGAATGCATAAACAGGTGCTATCAGGATAGAAACCAATGTTCGGGCGAGGAGTGGTAGGAGCTGCATAATAAAGGCCCTGCTAGCACGAGATAGGCCAGGGAACCTAATCTTTGCAGGATACAGCAGGGTTAAATTCCTGCAGAGGCAGGCCACACCCCCCTAAGGCTCAATGAATGCCACATGCAGATGCAGCAGTGCTGTAAGAAGCAGACTCAGAGGAACAGCCTGATGTGGGGAGAAACTGCACAGTGAGTAGACTGGCGCTGAGGAGGCATGCGAGTTACTGCCGTGACAGCTGGGCTGCTTGATATACCAACCATTTTGGATTATAAAATGCACTTTTTTCCCAAATAATTTGGGGGGAAAATGGGGGTGCATCTTATAATCCGAATGTAGTTTACAGGGGGTGGCAGCTGCGGTGGGGTCCCATGAGTCAGGGTTGCTGCTGCAGGAAGCTGGCGGCGGTGGCAGGAGTTGGGCAGTGTTACGGGCCCCGGGCTAGGAGGAGGCTGTGTTCGGCAGTGCAAGGCTGCGGCGGGCCCCGGGTTTTCACAAAATGTCGGGAGTCCCCGCACGTCCTATTCTATTCATTGCAGTGGTCTTTGGGAAAATGGCTGCCGGGGGTGGCGCATGCACAAATTAAGATCTTGGCTCCAAGATCTCAATCTGCACATGCGCCGCCTCCATCAACCATTTTCCTGAACACCCCCTCCTCCCATAAAAAGCGGACTATACGACACCACCATTTTATTAAAAAAAAAAATCCTATTTTCCTCCCCAAAATTTAGAGTGCGTCTTATGTTCCGCTGCTTTTATGTTCCGGTGCGTCTTATAATCAGTAAAATATGGTAATTTTGATAGAATCAGAGTCATGATGGCAGGGAGTGAACAAAAAAGGTAAGATCTCAATATAGAGAGAAAGGATGACAATATACAAAAAACAAAATGGAGAATATATGAAATAGAGCATTAAAATAAATCATGTTATGGTTTAAAAAGGCCTAAAAGGGCAAAGCCCCACTAGATATGACCCATCTTTAGCAGGTTAATAAAACTTAACTATCATAATGTAGTACAATAAAAGCTATTTTATGGGGCAATGAATTAAAATGACAATCCTAATTTGCCATAAATAGATCAGATTATTTGATATATATGTATAATCTAATCTACTAATGGCAAATTAGGATTGTCATTTTAATTCATTACCCCATAAAATATCTATTGTAATGTAGTACAATAAAAGCTAAGTTTTATTGACCTGCTATTGAGGGGTCACTTCTACTAACTCTTTGCCCCGTTAGGCGTTTTTGGATTAGACTGCATACCCTTCCCAGGTCATTCATCTCCCATTTGTGGTTATTTAAAACTGTATTAAATCATGGCATGACCACACCGGCTCAATAGCCTATCTGTGCCCAGCTTGTGAAGGATATAGAGGGTAGTAGGCACTATGCATGCTGAGTTGTATGGGAAAGTACAAGAGGAGATCGCTGATGTAGGGAGAAGAGGAGAGAACTTCCGGCTCAGGTGAATGCCGGTCAGGAATTGCGTCTTAGCTGGGGATCGCGTTACTATGGGGCTTGTTCACAGTTTTGTAGCAATCAGAGAGATTGCCGGGGCGGAAATGCGGGATTTGTAATATTGGTATGAGCTGTCTATCAGCAGGCCAGCTCTAGTAGACATTTGGTATTCTCTCGCATATAATTAAACTTTGGGCCAGCTTTGGCCCGTGGGCTTGAGTTTGTCATTTATGGTCTATTACATTGCTTGAGCCAAGTTCATCAGTCATTTGGATTAATTTGGTGCAAAGTCAACTAGCAAAAACAGAGATGAGACAGAAAAATTATTTTAAAAACACAAAATTGATGAATCCGGGCCATAGACTAAACATAAATGGTATAACACTCAAAAAAGAGGGTAAAAGCTTATGGGTCTATGAATAAGTAACAACTATGAATGGTAGTACAACACAATCAATCACAAGTGAAGTAAATGTCATAGTGGTAGTAGCTCCTGAGAAAGAACTTAACATCATAATAGTAAAGAAAGCAATTCAGGCATGACACAAGTAAAGAGGATAAATATCACCAGAAAAAGCCTAGAAATGATAGGTCCCCTTCACCCTACAGATGTTTCACATTAAAGCTTTTTCTGGGGTGGCTACCTGATCACTTGTCAAACTATTTATACGAGTAAGAACCAATGTACATTCAATATATAATTACTACATAACAAGTAGCAGTGGAATGCTTAATCCCAAGCCTGTTGATGCCATTAGTATAACTATTAGAATTTTTTTTACATAAATCAAGAGCTGGATGGATAATATGCCGATGTATATGAAGGCTACATAAAATATTTATCAATAGCATGTATCAATATAATTGTGATGCTTCTAAAAATGGTGATACCTACAACACTGAAGAGATGAGCTATATCAGGCCGCAACAGGGTCAGAATATCTCCAAAAGGCAGTTCTTGCATGGTGCTTCCAGTATATAGTGATTTATACCATCCAAAAGTTCTGCAAGGAAGGACAATCAGTGATATGAGGTAATGGTTGACACAGGGTAGTGGGTGACACAGGCAAATGGATACAAGTGCCTAAAATGGGCATGTGAGAATCAGAATGATGCCACGGAGCAATGGAAGAAGATGGCATGGTCTGAAGAATCTCATTTAAGGCTTTCTCTAATATGGGGCAATGAACATCAACCTTATGAGGTTTTTACCTTCTTCTGGATCAACATGGTAGATTGTAGGTTAAACTCAATGGACTCCTGTCTTCTTTCAACTTCACCGGTTTTAGCTCCAGAACCAGCTCGGGTGTTTTTTTGCTACCTGAGTATACAGGAAGTAGCGCATCCTGTTACCACGTGCTTTTCCAGCAATTTATCTCATTGTCCACTTGACTCTGCCCCACCAAAGTATCTAATTATCTTCCCAGCTACTCTTGATGCAATCGAGCAATCAGTTTCGCCTTCAAAGCATTGTCCACCTTATACTGGTCCTATTGCACTCTCAGCTAGGCTATGTCAAGTTACTTGTCAACAAATCTCAATCTAGATTCCAGGGTATTAACTTCTATCTACCGTTCCAGTGTTCTTCACACTTGTGTCTCTGCTATCAAGGTAACTGATGAGTAACTCACTTCTGGTAGCAAGATAAAAATTTGTCTATATATCTTTGCTATTGCTGTGTGTAATTGCATTTCTTCAAGCAAAATTCCAGTTTGCATATAAATCTCTGCTATTCCTGTGTGTAACTGCACTTCTGCAAGCAAGATAGCAATTTGCCTATACATCTGCTATTCCTCTGTTACTGCACTCCTGCAGAAGATACTAGTTGCCTACATATCAGCCGCATCTAACTCTAATGCTTACAGCTCCTCTTGCCCATCTGCTGTTCTGTATATCCTGGTGTAACGGCCCTTGCTTATTCACATGCCATCCATGAAGTCCAGCTCCACTGCATCCTCGCTTCTGGTCCATGCTGCTCACCCTGATCCACAGTCAGAAGAATACACCTCACCAGATAAGCCCACATGTAGCAATCATGCTGACGGCTTAGAGCATGCATATCACTTACCTGGGAAAGAGATGGCATCAGGATGCATTATGGGAAGAAGACAAAGTGGGGAAGGCAGTGTGATGCAGTGGGTAATAATTACTGGGAAACCTTGGCCTCTAAATTGCCCCAACCTCAATGCGATCTGTGAGATGTGATAGAAAAACACGTTTGATCCATTGAGGCCGCACCTCATGACTTTGGGTGCATTAATGATATGGGTACACTATTTTATTTTGAGACAGTCTAAAATTTTTCTTTGAGGAGTTTTCCATCTTCTGAAGCATTTCCTGAAGTGGCTTCATAGAGTTTTTCAATCATTTGCAGTCTTTTGATTGATGGGTGCCTATTTTGGCTCGTTTGCCATTAGGAAACACCTCAAAGAAGTGATCTGCAATTTATTTTCTCCCACCAGGTGTTTTTCAAAATCTGAAGAGAAAAAAGACAAAGCTCAAAAGACTGAACATGTGACCAGGAAGTTGTTTTACAGTAGAAATATGTAGTGATATTCTTTGCTGTACTTTTTGAGCAATTTTTGAGGCATTGTGCAAGACTCCATGTGCAGAGACTGGTAAATGGAAATTATATCAGCCTGTCTAAACACGCTGCCAATCACCTAATGCAAAATGCTCGTTCGTCGGGTAAAACGATTTATAACCTTGCTTAAAAATCATCATTCTCGGCAGCACTTTGTTCTGTGTAAACAAGAGATGTGCTGTAAAGAACAATGATTTTCTATACACTCAAAATGATCATTTTAATCATCGTTCTGTACAATTGTAAACAGGCTGATGGGCCAATCGGCGTTCTTTAAACGGCTGCATTCTAGCAGTATCAATGAAGCCTTTCGAGAGTTGAAGGATCTGCTAATAAATTCTTATTTATGGGTACAACACAGATATAAGTGAGCAGCACTACATCTTACCATACACAGAGATACTTTTCTTACATCCTACCCGAGGTCACAAATAGTGTTGAGCGAGCACTAAAATGCTCGGGTGCTCGAAGCTCGGGCCGAGCTCACCGTGATACTCGGGTGCTCGACCCGAGCAACGAGCCCAATGTTAGTCTATGGGAGACCCGAGCATTTTTGCGGTGGCACCCCCGGCAGTCTGTAGAAAGCCTAAAAAGTGCCCAAAACGATAGTGACAGTGCTCAAATGACATGGGGACAGCATGGGGATCGCCCCAGGAAGCATTTCTGACCCCCAGGTCACTGCTGTCAACAACGTGGTCAGAGGTATTAAGCCACTTTTACGGGCTCACAATAAAACGTTCAAAAACGAAACTGAAACTGCTTTCCTGTGAAATATGTTAAGGAACATCCTTTCCATGGTAAAGACTTGTGTATAAGGTAAAATAAATAACCAAAAACAAAAATACTCCTCCACACCTTGGGCTGTGTTCACAAGTAGCATTTTTTATGCGTTTTTGCACTTTTGTATTGCTTTCAACCGTGACAAATGCATTCACCGGGAAATGTCATTTTAACATTTTACAACCTTATCTGGCCATGTGCTGTGTGACACATGCATACAGTGCTGAAAAGACATGGGAACAGCATGGGGAAGACCCCTGGAAGCATCTCTGACAACCAGGTCACTGCCTAAAAGTGTGCCCATCAGAAGTGATCCTCGCCGCATCAGAAGATGCAGACTTGCAACTATCCCCATGCAAGTCCTTGTCCCAGGGCAGTGTTCAATTGTACCTCCCCCATTCCTTGCAATGCAAGTGCAAGTATGCAGCCTGCCACCCACCCACCCCCAGGCTACAATACCATACTGCTTGCTTGCTTCCACTTGAAATTGGGCCTTTTAGGCATGTGGAGGCGGAATCTGGCCACCACGTCATGGGTGCGTCGGCGGCCTGGTATCCATACTCAGTCCCCAACCGCCCGGCGGCCGTGTGTCCACACTCGGTCCCCAGCCGCCCGGCGGCCGGGTGTCCACACTCAGTCCTCAGCCGCTAGGGGGCGGCCGGGTGCCCCTATTTGAAGGACAGCCTAACCACAAACACGTGGACAAGTGAATGTGGCCAGGGATGGTCCATCTGACTGACGCCGTCACATTGGGTTAATATTGTGGAAGCCGGGACACAGTTGGACACTGGGATGCAACACGTCCTCCAGACATAGAGGATTGCGGGTCCTGGGTCAATCAGGCTTCAAAACAAAGTTCAGAAGGTAGACAGCAGCAGTGGTCGGCCTCCATCACAACGAGTAAATTATTCATGATCATGAGGCCATCCATCTCCTTAGCTTTCTGTTCCTTGGAATGCAAGCGCATGTATGTAGTAGCGGCTAGGCCTGAGGTGGTCAGCGTTTTGGCGCATATCCTACCTCCTCCGACAATTGCTGGATGTTTTCCTGCTACTATCCCAGTTCTATGACTCCCGTTAAAACAAAGCTTCAGGTGATGAATGATGGATGAGGTGGTGGCAAAGGAGAAAGAGCAGGAGGAACAGGGACCATTCATATCAATATCAGGCCAGTCAACCACACATGTCTTGTAGGATATGTTTCTGTACCAAAAGGAGCAGTTCAGCTACACAGTTATAGGGCATACAGTGAGTGCAATGCCTACCAAAAATTTCGAGGCACTCCAATGCCCCTTGGAAGTGACATGGAGGTCAGAGGGCCTTAACTAAACAGTTTTTTCCATTTATAGCAACTGGGTCTCCTGTACACTGTTGGCCTAAGCAGTGAATGGAAGGCTTTCCAAAAATTATGAGGAACTGCAATGCCCCTTGAAACAGATGTGGATTACAGCATACTAAAAACCTTCTACCCATTATTGGGGAGTGGGTCTCCCTTAGTGTTCGCCTATGCATTGAAAAGCAAAAGCTGACTAAAATTAGGAGGAAATGCAATGCCCGTAGGAAGAGTCGTGGAGGTTAGAGTTAATTAAAAACAACATTTCAATGCCCCTTGGAAGAGCTGTGGAGTTCAGAGTGGTTTAACAAAACGGATTTAATGCCCCTTGGAAGAGACATGGAGGTCAGAGTGGTTTAACAAGACGGTTTTAATGCCCCTTGGAAGAGACGTGGAGGTCACAGTAGCTTAACATGACGGTTTTAATGCTCCTTGGAAGAGACGTGGAGTTCAGAGTGGTTTAACAAGATGGTTTTAATGCCCCTTGGAAGAGACGTGGAGGTCACAGTAGCTTAACAAGACGGTTTTAATGCCCCTTGGAAGAGATGTGGAGTTCAGAGTGGTTTAACAAGACGGTTTTAATGCCCCTTGGAAGAGACGTGGAGGTCACAGTAGCTTAACAAGATGGTTTTAATGCCCCTTGGAAGAGTGGTGGAGGTCACAGTAGCTTAGCAAGACGGTTTTAATGCCCCTTGGAAGAGCTGTGGAGTTCAGAGTGGTTTAACAAGACGGTTTTAATGCCCCTTGGAAGAGTGGTGGAGGTCGCAATGGAATAAAAAGACAATATCAATGCCCCTTGGAAGAGTGGTGGAGGTCACAGTAGCTTAACAAGATGGTTTTAATGCCCCTTGGAAGAGCTGTGGAGTTCAGAGTGAATTAACAAGACGGTTTTAATGCCCCTTGGAAGAATGGTGGAGGTCGAAGTGGAATAAAAAGACAATATCAATGCCCCTTGGAAGAGTGGTGGAGGTCACAGTAGCTT